>NC_136917.1:150250003-151450003 GCF_949752795.1 Hyperoodon ampullatus
ACAATTTTAGACTGAGCATGTATGTATTTATCAGATATTCTTGGTTCTGTTTATTTGGTTGGTTGACTCAAAACTTGCCTCAGCAGTGGCCCATGTTGAATGAAGTTGAGAGGCCAGAGATTCATTGGCATAACACAGTAGAAGGAATCCAAAGGCTGAGGGAGACAGGAAGTTGAAGTGGACTTATCTTTTGTTGCTGTTCATGCACCTTAACTAGATCATCTCCTGACCACATCCAGGTGCCTCCAGATAACACTCCTTCATTAACATATTGAGAAAATATACCAGCATCCTTGCAAAGTGCCAAAGAGTGGTTTTCTGTAGGCTGGTGATAAATATGGTGATGCTACCACTGAAATGGGCTCCTTGGTTGCCATAGTGACTACATGCTGCCAGGATGGCAGAGGCAATGTGCAGCCTGGGACCTTAAGAGGCAAGATGGGCATTGTGTTATAACAGACACCCCAGCCAGAATGGTGATCAAAGAGGATGATCTGCAGAAATCTTTGGTGGTGGCTAATGGATCATGGAGATCTTAGGACAGAAATAGATAGTCTACTAAGGTCCTCTTTGATCTGTAGAGCTGCAAAACTCCAGACTTGCCAAGCAGAGCCGCCCCATATAGAGACCAAGCCACTAATCAAATTCCAAGACTTGAGGCAATTCCTAGACCTAGCAACTGTAAATGAAGAAGAACTATGGAATATTTGAGAGCAGACCCTTTAGAGACCCCAGCCTTCCCCAAGGGACTTGTAGCTATTTACCAGAGTTACTATGTACAAGGAAAGAGAGACCCCAAATTCTTCACAGTTTTGATGGTGGAATATCTCTGAAACTCTACTGGTATGGTCTTGCTTCTGGTTTACTTTATTAGAGAGAAGGATCTTCATTAACTTCCCCTTGACTCTTTCTATTATAATGCTCACATTTCAGGAATCAGGGAGCTAATGTAGAAATTCAGTTCCTGGGTTTATCTATTCCAACTACTTACTCAGTAACTGAGTTGGAGTGGGCACATGGACAGTGGCTCTGAGCTGAGAATAATCCTGGGGTCCAGACACCACTGTGGTACACTGGTCACAATGGGAATTTTCAGAAATGAAGGGGAAAATGGAACTTGGGGTCAAGCCCACCTCTCGGTGGGCCCAGTGGGAACAGAGTGTGGTTATTTTCTCAGTGGGGGTGGTAAAATTGAGTTGCCCTGAAAACTGACTAGGATTAGGGGGACTTTGCTTGCCTGAGACTTCTTCAGAGCTTTATAGCTTAAGCAGATAACTGTAGCATCATGTTCAAATATGGTATATGTTGTCTAAAAAAATCCAAAGATATTCTTACTATTCTTTAGGGAGGACCAGGCAGCAACTTGGTTACAGGTCAGTTCTATCAGGTTTCTTCTCTCTTGGTATAGACACTTATCCTTGATATAGATTTGATTTCCCTGAATGCCATGATTCTGCCACTACTCCCTTCCATAGACTTACTTTGCCATATTCACTGTTGTAACAAGCCAACCAACATTGATCTGAACAAGAAACTTTTCCAGAAAAAAAAAAAAAAAGCAAAGCAGTGGGTGAATTCCTATGGGATTATCCGATTTTTTTTTTTTTTTTTTTTTTACCATGTACCTTATTACCCTGAAGCAGCTGGCCTTAAAGAAGAGTGGATTGGCCTGCTGAAAACTCAGTTACAGCAAGAGTTGGAAGACAACATTGTGAGACTGGGTTACCGTCCTCCACGATGCTCTGATCTAGTAAATAATATATGGTGCACTTTCTTCATAAACAGAATTCCTGGGGTAGAATGGCAGCTCTCATTATTACATCTAAATTTCGCTTGTAAATATTTTATTTCTCAATTCCACGGATTAGGGCTTTGCTGGTTTAAAGTTCTCATGATGCAAAGGAAAACTACCTCCACTAGGGGACGTAACAATGGGTCCATTTAGTTGAATGTTGAGATTGCCACCTGGTTACTGGGCTCTGCATGCCACTGGGCTAACAGGGAAAAAGGATGTCACTGTATTGCAGGATTTATCCTGTTTATCAAGGGGGAAATAAAGTTGGTGCTTTATAATAGGAGTTAAGAGGAGCCCAGGGAGCCTCTTGAATACCTAGTACTGCCATGTAAGGTGGTAAAAGTTAAGGGAAGAGTGGAACAACTCTACGGCAGAGACTGTGATATAGTCACCAAAACACATTTCCCTTTTCCGTGTAGGCACAATGGCTAGACTGTAATTCCCAGCCTGCCTTGCAGCTAGATGTGAGCATGTGACTGTGGTCTGTCAATGGACTGTGAGGGGAGCATTATATGCTACTTGCAGGCCTAGCATATAAGATAAAAGGAGCTAGGGTACTAGAAGGCCACCATCATCTGACCAAAGACACCCTCTTTGGGCTTTACTTGACAGAGGAATAAACATCTCCTGAGTTAGACCACTGAAAATTTCAGGTTTATCTGTTCTAGCAACTGGCATTACCGCAACTAATTAATTACAAACCCCTTAAAAGCACAATTTTCCCTTGAGTCAATGGCACACTTCAGAAGAGAGCCTGCCCACAGGCCTTTTTGTCTGTATTCTATCCAAGAGGGATGCTTTCTGGATGAGGGGAACCAAACAGCAAGAGACCACAAGGAGACCCAAGCACATAAGTTGGAAGAGGTTGGTCTGAAGTGGTTCTCTCACCTTAGGAAACCATGCAGTTGAGGTGCCCTTGTTAGATGCCTGAAAAACTCATACTTGGTTCATACATGAGAACTTTATTTTGAATGCCTGCCATACACTGTTGATGTCCAAGGGACACCATGACCAGTAAGACAAGAGACACTTGCTTTGCCTATCTTTCTCTTATCTGCACCCAGTGGTGAGGATGAATAACTAGAAGTCTGGTGGGAAAGAGCAGGAGGGAAACAACCTGTCTCCAAAACAAGTTTCTGCTGCTGTAGCCTCACTGAGGTTGAGGAAGTGAAACAGGATTAGGTCAGATCTGACATTGGAACTTGTCATTGGACAGGACCAGAGTGGACTCTAAAAAGAACAAGGTAACCAGAAAGTTATGGAATTTGCCCAAGATAAATAGGGAGGGAAAGAGAGATTCAAGAGAGCATGAAAGAATGTGGCAATTGAAGAAAAGGAAAATCATTTCATGCCATTTGACTGTTAGACACAACTTAGAGTGACGCTATAGTCATACACCCTCTACTTTTCACTCTGTGTTGCCAGAGGAGCAGGGAGAACAGTCAGAATGGATCCTACCATTATGCTTTCTAATTGTGGGAGAAACCAATTCATATTAATAAATAAAAATTGCTGTATTTCTTCTTGGCAATTGGTGGGCTATCTGAGAAGATGGAGGTTTTCATAAGGGAGGAATGGAGGAGTTCTTAATGGAACTGCTGCTCACGGGATTAAGGTGATGAAGTCATTTATTCAGCATCCTATTTTCTGCTCCAAGAATGACCTAAGTGATCTGGCTGTGTCCTACCATGCTTTGTCTCTAAGTGAAGGTCAGAATACCTCAGGTGTTGATGGTAGTGGAGATATTCCCTCACTGCTCTCTGTGAACCACTGCTTCTGGTCTGGCACACTGCAGTTGCTTCTACCTCTTTCCCTCAAACTGAAGAAAGAAATGCCTTAAAATGCATTAAAATTAGCATTTCCTAAAGTGTGTTCCACAGGAATCTGGTTCCATGGGATATTTATAGATGCTAAAGAGGAAAAAAAAAATCTCTTCGATCAAATAACTTGGGTAAAGCTGGATTAAACAAAGGGGAAGAGTTTTTTCTTTACCGCAGAAGTTCTCACAGCCTTTATTATGTTAACGTTTGTGGTGGAGCTCATGGCAGAGACACAGAGAGTAGAATTTCACAGACTTCTAAGTCCATGGACCCTCTTTTAACTCCAGATTGTTTTAGAGGACTGAGTGTTCATCAGCCCATACTTTGAGACCTGTTGGTCCAATTCATTTCCCCTTGTGCACAAAAATTCACAAGTAATGAATGGATGTGAATAAAAAGAGAAAATTAGTGAAATCCTATTCATTTATCTAAAAGACCATTTGAAGAATTGTCTGAGTTAACATTACATGCTTTTTTCCTGGACTAGAGAGAGGGCAGACTATCCCTTGATGAAGTGAAGGCCAGTGAAACAGGAATGCATGTTTAATCCCAGCGCCAGAGAGTGATGAATTCCTCTGTGACTCTTCTAATACATAATTTTCGTGCGAGTTTTAAAATGAATACTATGCTTTTGCCTTGTCAGATTTTCCACTTTGCATCACATGCATCACTTTTAAACTGCCCATGTGGATAAGAGAAGCAGTACTTGCAAGTCACACATTTTGGTCTAATCAAGGCAGACCCTAAACTCACCTTGCTTCTAAAGTTGGGTTTATTAACCATTCATTTATAAACATTTGTTTCTATATACTTCCAGGAATTCTCCTTTTTATCATTTCACATCTTTATGTCAATGATTTCTAATGAGCTAAATTTTATTTTATTTTTTTATTTTTTATTTTTTTTGCGGTACGCGGGCCTCTCACTGCTGTGGCCTCTCCCGTTGCGGAGCACAGGCTCCGGACGCGCAGGCTCAGTGGCCATGGCTCACGGGCCTAGCTGATCCGCGGCATGTGGGATCTTCCCGGACCAGGGCACGAACCCGTGTCCCCTGCATCGGCAGGCAGACTCTCAACCACTGCGCCACCAGGGAAGCCCTAAATTTTATTTTTTAAAAATTCATTACATAAATGGAGAAATAATCTTCCACTGAAATAGTATAGATTAGAAATATGGATTTGGTAATCATCTAAAGTATGTGAGCAATAACTAAATCAATTCTCATTACTCATAAAATAAAAAAGTATGAACTTGGAGGCAGGAAACCTAGTTTCTGTTTCTTCTGTGTTTCTAATAAGTTCCGTGGCCATTGGCAAGTTTCTTTACTTCTTTTAGGCCTCAGTTTCTTCAACTGTAAAATGAAAGGGCTGGAGATGATATCGTCTAGGCACCTTTGAAGCTATAAAATTCAATGATTCTTATACTGTTATTTTTCCTAAATTTCCACATTTAGCACATTTCAATATGTATCTGTCATTGTGACGCCCTGCAGAGGAACAGTTATGATTTCTAGAGCCACACATCCATGATACACTGAAATAGATGACCTAACTGGAATATCATACCCGTTATTTTATAGAAGATGAATGAACCATCATCATTCTTCTAGCCATCAGTCAAAATTGTGTTTGGGCGTTTGGCTACTTAAGTGTGTCTTTTTTCCGTAAATGTGTATAGAGAAATAAATGTATGACCCCAAATTCAGATTAACTTTTAACTTCTGAATATCCTACAACACGATCAAGTACAAAATTAGGAAGAAGTTGATATGCTCATAGCACAGAGAAGAGGCAAAAATTTCTGCAGCTGTGCTGTCCAATACAGAGCCACCAGCTCTGCGTGTCTATTGAGCACTTGAGATGGTGCTAGTCTGAACTGAGATATGGGTAAAATACATAACAGATTTTGAAGACGGTGCAAGAAAAAAGAGTAAAATATATCATTGGTTATTTTTAATATATTGATTACTTTTAGAAATGATAATATTTTGGATATATTAGGTTACATAAAATGTATTATTAAAATTAATCTTGTTCCTTTTTACTTTTTAAAGTATGGCTCTTAGAAAATCTAAAATTACATATGTGACTCATTATCTTTCTAGTGGACAGCACTGTTCTAAGGGATTCTGTCATGATAATGGACACTTTAGATGGCAACACTGAATTCTATTTTATTCCCATAGGAAAATTAATCAATATAAGTAGCTCTAAACTTTTATGAAGGCTCTGTTCTAAATTTTTGTGTCACTTCTCTCTCAATTTTTTTTAACATCAAAACAAAATAATGAAAGGCTGGTTAATTTCCCAGGTCAGCTCTAAAGCTTATTTAACCTTTAAAGCTTAAATATTGTGTATAAGCAATGAAAATAGTAAAATACAATGCTACTGAAGTAATAGTAATTTCACAAAATAAAAGAATAAATCTTCTTGTTTGTTTGTTCTAATTATTTATACTTGAGTTAATTCTGCTCAACCAAAGAAGAAATATAAGGAGTTGGAAACCTTCAACATGGCCCTTCAGAGGACTTCAACACACTTTCAAAGATTTAAATCTTTTATGTTTAATAACACTTCAAATTTAGGGTTTTCATTCTTTTTAAGACATATGTGATTCTTTCACTACCTTCCTACTTATTGCCAGGATTACAGTAATTGTTTTGAGCTACAACAGTGAAAACAAAAGGGAAAGAGAGGAAGAATTGAGAAAGACTTCTTCCTTCTACTTTCAAGGAGGCAGGTGAACCAAGAGAGCTTGCTTTGGGATTAGGGGAAAGTAAAACAGCTTTTGGATGGGAGGCTGTGGGGACAGAGAGGGACTGAAGGCCATTTCTATGCATGGTCTTCCTTTCTTAGAAATAGTACTTCTCAATGGGTACATTTCTGTTCCCAGCCTGAGAGCAAAGCGTTCTATGGTAGAAATATAATTTCCCCATTTGATTGTCTTTTAGGATACGTAAAATGTACAACAGAACCTGACTACCTTAAAGCCAGCTGCCACTACCTGACAGCTGTATCCCAGACTGAAAAATCCTTAAATGTTAAGTTGAAGGTAATTTAAAACATCTCCAATGACCAACATTTGAATCAATCATGCCTATGTTCTAAAGCTTCCATTAAAAAAATCAATTTGTTACCTATTTAAAAAAAATCAAATACAGGAATATCTGAATAAAGATTTAGGTGGTCCTAATTTCAGAGTATACTTTGGTTTCAGGTTTTCATGAGGGAAAGAGCCAAAAAAAAAAAAAAAAGAAAGAAAGAAGGGAATTAATATCTATGGAATTTTAACTCTCGCAACAACCCTGTGGGGGTAGACCTGATCGTCTCCACTGACCGATGTGGAAACTGATATTCAGAGGTTTCCGAGAAGTTGCATCAGCTGCTCACATTTGCACGGTGAGCAATACGAGGTCAGAAATGGATTCGGTATCTTGTGGCTTAAAAGCCCATTTAAACTTGCTGCTTCTCTTGCTTTGTTTCCCAGAGAAAATGTGAGAGGAAGAACATCGCATGGAAGAGAATTGCGGGTATGAAACATATTTCACACCCAAAGAAATACCGGGGAAAAAAAAGGTCAAATCCATTCTTTTACCTCTGTCTCAGGACTGAAAAGTCAATTTTTAATTATACATGTAAGGTTGACCGGGGGCTAACCTATCAAAAATGCTGAGTTCAGGGTTGGAGATTAAATATGGAGAGAGGCTCAATTTATTACAATTTGGGAGGAATAAACGTCCAAACAGAAACAAGAGACTGGAATCTCTGCCTCCAGCCTGCCCTTGACCCTGAGGCAAACAGTGTGAAGTCTGATCTTTTGGGACGATAAATGAAGAGCTAGTGGATAGCATGGCTCATAGTGTATGCCATAAATTCTGGGGTGCTGATCATGTGTGGGAGATCATGTGGCTACCACCATCTGCTGACACCTCTATCCTTTTGAGGGCACAGATTTGCTCAGGTCACATAACATTCTTAGAAGCCTACAAAGGGCTCCTTTTGGCCTTGTGATAACAGAGACTCTAAATTCTGTGTCTGATTCATTCTTTTCCAAATGACACGTCTGCGATTGCTAACCATTTATTAAACGTTATTCCTTCTGCTTACCTACCTTGTTCAGCTGCCTTAAATCTGCTCTGTAACAGACAAGATTTAAAGAAACAAACTGGGTTCATTCATTCTTAAACATGCTATTTTGCCAAACAGCTGTTTTTCTGCATGTTTAAAAATATAAGATGACTAAATGGCAATGTAGTCTTAAATATACAAATCTATGTGGATTTCCTCCCAAAATGAGATAAATTTTGCTCTTTACCATCTTATCAGCATGATTCCACAGTACTCCCCAAGCATCAGAAATCACATTGAATAAGGCACTAACTGTGATGAAAGACAGGGGAGAAAACGGTGCATGGGGACCCTCTTCTCCATTCAGATGTTGGGCACAAATATTGACATGAAATCTCAGCGTAAGGGGCCAGACTGGTAAGTTCTGCTGATTGAGACAGGTTCACAGCCGGCGCACGCAGGTTCAGATAGAGGACAAGGTGACACTAGGGGACAGGGGGAGAGGGGAGGGGACTCCCTTCCAAGCAGGGCCTTCCTCTTTATCCCCCAAGGTCCTCCAGTAGACTAAAAGCAGCAAAGCTAGCCAGAGAAGTTAGAGGGGATTTAATGGTGTTTGTGGTGGGATAGAGCACATGGCAATGTGAACCCTGCCACAGTTCACCACATGGCTGAGCCCAGGAAGGGTTGTGTACCCCTGAGAACCAAGTAGATCAGATGGAGATTTGCCTTTTTCTCCCCCTGCTTCCCATCACCTTTATTCATATTGTGTTCACATAACTTCTTCTTCTTTTTTTTTTTTTTTTTGCGGTACGCGGGCCTCTCACTGTTGTGGCCTCTCCCGTTGCGGAGCACAGGCTCCGGACGCGTAGGCTCAGCGGCCATGGCTCACGGGCCCAGCCGCTCTGCGGCATGTGGGATCTTCCCGGACCGGGGCACGAACCCGTGTCCCCTGCATCGGCAGGCGTACTCTCAACCACTGCGCCACCAGGGAAGCCCCACATAACTTCTTAATTAGGGGAGTATATTAGGATACCTCAGTGGGTCATTACAAACTATAACTGAAATAAAGTTGAGTGATTTGTTTCGGCAAAAGACACCTTGATTGAGGTGGTTATTAGTAAACTCTAAAGTACGATGAGGATAATTGGTAAGAGTGCTATCATTATTTAGTGGTGTTTTCAAATTTTCCCGTGATTAAAGAAAATTACTTACATTTAGCCAGTTGAATAGAGAAAAGAAAAATGGTTTGTCAAAGTATAAAATTGCTACTTATACTTAAAGCATTAATAAAATTTATACTTCATAATAAATTGTTACATATTTTTAGACATCTGCTTCTTATTAAAACATCTGAAAAATGTTTTCTATAGTTCAAAACATGAACGGCAAAAAGAATAAATTTTTAGCAATTAAAAGCAAGAAACATGCAAATATCAATTCTGTTAGTGCAAACAACAGGCACAAAGTAACACAAATAAGGTGAATTAATGTCCACAATTCCCTTCTTCTGATCAAATAATAAGAAAAACTGTAAAACAGGTATTTTATAATAAATTTAAATTAAATAATTTTCTTAATTAATATCCTCAATTGTTACTAACGTATAGTTTCTTACATGTGTTACAGTATATTTAGTTCTTGGCCTTTCATTTTGGGTTAAAAAAAGAAAATACGTTTGGGAATGAGATTGTCTTTCATTTGTTCCATGAATACAAGAAATTATTTATTTGGTTTTCATTGCTATAAATAATTACTCATTTGAGGCTTCTTTCTCTAAAATGAAGGGTTACTCAATCAGTCATGCATAAAATTTGTTATTTTCCTCCACTTTGTCTAGTAGCTGCTTGCAGAGAAATTGTATGAGTCGTTAGTTTTCACTGTCATTACTGCAAACTGGAGTCAGAAGAATAAGGGAGAATTGTAGAAATCAAATAGGGGAAAATTCTAAATGTACCAGGATGGTGGACAGCAATAAAACTGTCGACTTTGAAATGAAATCACAGGACAATATTTCCTTACAAATATATGGGCACAAAGGAGCCACTCAAATCACAGACCTATCCTTTTGCTGTTGTTGTTGGCTCTGATATAATGTATTGACTGAAAAAGTGGAAATTTTTAAACTTTGGGCTTGAAAACAATGGTACACACAAAGTAAAAAAAAATGAGGGCATAGAGTATTATAAAAATATCTTTAAACCTTATGAAAGAGATTACCAAGGAGTAACACCTTGGATTGACTAGGTGGTTGGAACATTTTCTTCCACTGTTTGGTTCGCTCAACTGGTTTTGATACGTCAGCTCACTCAGTATCTGAAGTCTAAATAAATTGAAGCAAGCAAGCAATCAACCGATGGGTCACTGACTTCAGTGTGGCAAGCCCCCTCACCCCCCAGTGATACTGAGGGCCTTGGAACTGCACACCTGTGGATAATGGAGTGCTTGGGTACAGGGTGCTTTGGGTTACTTAGACTAACAGAACAAGAAAATGATCCTTATGTAGCTGCAAAACCATAAGGAATATACATAACTATATGTGTGGTTATAAATATACATAAAGAGTATATACTTCTATGTGTACAAATCTATATACACATGTATGTATATACATGTATGTATATTTGTGTGTATGTATGTATATATATATACAGACTTGTTTACAAATGTAATTTGGGTTAAATGTATATGTAATTTGGGTTAATCATCATTATAATAATAGAAGCCTAAGTAAAAAGGCCTGGAGCTTAGAAAAGAAGACATGTTTTATAAACTCTGACTAAACACATGGATGGGGGCAGGGGAGGGTGTCACAGAATAAGTGAAACAAAGAGTGGGAAGGAACAAATGCTGATATTCAGTGATTTACAGTGAGATCCCCGAGTTGACAGGGAACCCAGTGTGGATTGGAGATGTGAGTACCCATCCAACTTCCCTTCCCTTCTAGCTGTATCAGATTCTGAATGGCAGACATTAGGAAAATAGCATCTTAGCTATTAGTAACTTTCTCTTGGTGTCATTACTCTATGGATACTTTCCCATTCTCATCCTGTGATAGTTTTGCTAAATTTAAAGATATAACTTAATTAGCAGACACACATACACTCAATACATGTGACAAGACTCTGAAGTCACAACACAATCCACAATCCATTACAAAATACAGAAACAGTTTTAAAAAAATTTTATTCCACTGTACGAAATTTAAAAATTTACATATTTTCTTTACTGGTATTATTTTAGCATAAACTTTTCATGTATTTAAAAACCTAATGTTTCATCAGTTTTTGTTACAACATTGGACAAGAGTAACATATTAATAAAGAATAAAAATATACCCTAAATACCATTATTATTAGGCTGGATGTTTATAAATTTCCAGACCTTAAAATATGATATTTTATCAAAATATTTATTAAGAACACACATTAAACAGAATGGCATTATGATAAAAGAAATTTTGAGATATTGACTATCATAACTTTCTATTCACTTAAAAGTCATCAGAATTGAAAATCAATAATTCAGTAATTCATTGAGAATTATTTTTGAGACCCTAATATGCCCGAGACACAAAGTGCTGCCTTGTGGAGTTTGCATGCTAGTGGAAGAGATGGACTAGGAACAAGTGCATGGATAGGTAAGTAATATACTTTTGTATCACTGATGAGGACTATGCACACAAAATGGACAGGGTCAAGGGATACTGAGTTACAGAGTAAGGGGCAGCTATTTTATATGAGGTCAAGGAAGACCCCTCTGTGAAAAAACTGGCATCACGACGAGCCAGTCATGGGAAGAACTGGTAGAATTTCTAGTAAAGGAAACAGCAAGTGCCATGGCCACGGAGGAAGCAAACTTTCAACCGTCTTAATAGAGCAAGGCCAGAGTAACTGAAGTAGGAGGTGAGATGACTGGAGACTGAGATCAGTAAGAGTTAGGAAATAGAATAAGCAAAGTTTGGTAATTTAAATGTTTGTAACATAGTTCTCCTCTCTTAGCTTTTATACTTTAAAATATTACTTTTTTGGTATAAAATATCCTCCTTATAATATATCCTACTCTGTGTTTGTATGCGTGTATATGTATGGATGTGTAACATGCATATATGCATTTGTGTATATATGTGCATGCATGTGTATGTATGTGTCTATTCAACTGTTTATTGCATGTTAAAAGTATGACATGGTGGACTTTGGATTGCTTAGGTATGAATACTGGCTCTTCCATGTTCCAGCTCTGACCTTTGAAAGGTTATTTAACCCCTGTGTGCCTCAGTTTCCCCATCTGTGCAATGGGGATTAGTACAGTACCTACTTTGGAGGGATGTTGTGAGGATTAAATGAATTAATATATATAAAGCTCTTAGAACAGTGGCTGGCATATAGTATATGTGGCAAGTAGTATAAGTGCTATGTAACTGTTACTTTTATAATTTTCTCAACAAGTAGCACTTTATCCAAATGATTAGACTATGTTACAATTTTTACTTTTAATTTACACTCCTACAAGCAAAACCAATAACCAAAAAGTTGACTTGATATTTTTTCATTGGCTACTCATATTCATTTACTTTGAAAACTAGTTTGAACTCTCATTTTTTTGGGAATATTTCAAGCTTAAAGAGGACACTTCTGCTTCTAAATTGGGAAGAGTAAGTGCTTCTGTCCTGGAGAGAATGTGCAGCCAAAAATGATTTCTAGAGGTTAAGGGTGCATTAAACATGTGTCCACTTGAGGGAGCTCCAAGATTTCTCCAAAACCCTGGTCTTCTCGGCCTTTTCAGCCCTGGGACTGGGTGCTACGACACTGGGCTTGGGTTACAAACATTGTGGAAGGAAAAATTTAAATGTCCAGAATTAAAGTTTGGGAAAAAAGTACTGGGTAGTAAAACTGATAATTATTTTACTGTTTTCCAGTTATGTATTTAATTGAGAGGAACAGAAACGCTTTTTGGAGAACTTCAAACAGCTCAGCTGGAAGCATGGGAATTAGCATAAAGTGAAATATTTATGGGAGTTTAATACTGTTTAAGACTCATTTTCTCCTTGCCTTAAGACAAGAAGTCAAATTAACCATTTCTAATTAAAGAGTTGGAAAAAAGTAGTATGAGACCAGAAGTAGGAGCTAAATGGGAATGTCTATGTTGTGAAAAAGTCATTTGACATAAGGGTCAAGAATGGGAAGACACAAAAGAATTCCCGTGGAACAAGAGGAACAAATCAGGGTGATTTAAAAAGAAATATAATTATGATAGGCTTACTACCATTCCTTCCTAAATGAATATTTTTCCTCTTAGGGCAGAGTTCTAAAACTGGACATGATAATGCCCCTTTGTCTCTCTCTGTTAGTCGTTCAGCTACAAAGGAAGTATACACACAATATCCAAAATGAACTGGGATCACTTTAAATACTATTCATGGGAATTCTGGCCCAGAGAACAGCCATGCATTAAGGATATCAAAAAAGAAAGAAATTTCCAAAGCCCAGTGAAGACACAATCCTGGGGCCTCCAGGCCACTCTCATTCTCCTTATTTCTAAACCACTGTTCAGAGACACGATGATTTGCTTAATATATCAATTTTATGCACATATTTTAATTTTAATTGCATCATGAGGAACTGTTAAAAAGAATTTGAACGTTTGGCCCCTAAATCACTACAGGCTGAGATGAAAATAAGGCAATAGAGATTGCCACCCAGTAGAAAAGGAAAATATTGTATTAGAATATACTTCCAACAAATGAAAACTATAATTAAAATATAATCATGTGATTAGAAGTAAATTAAAAAGAGCACATAAGGCTTCCAGCATATTCTTCAAATGCTTAGATCTTAAATTTTAAAGAGTTTATGTTAACACAGCTTTAAGCATTTTGCACAAAGATTCATGTCAATCTTTTCATTCACACTTTGTGAAATCTCCTACAATTGTTTCTTTATTAATTAACACACAATATTTTTACCGGGGTGGTATACTGTATTGCTAAGCTACTTTTGTATGCATCTCAAATTTCCCCTCAGCGTTATCTTGATTTTGACTAAATTGAACGGACTTGTTGTGCTACTTGAGAACAGAATCAGGATTATCCTGCAGATGGTTTTTTAAAATCATTTTTGTTTTGTTTTGTTTTGTTTTGGTCGTTTCCATTTTTCATAGAGCATTTGTTTCTTTTTGCTTTGGCTGTAAGTTTCTTCTCTCATTTTTCATTAGTACATTACCTCATGGTCTGAAAGACCTTCTGCTGCTTTCTTAAACAAGATGATATGCCTGATGAGGAAGGCTAATGCTTCTGTATTCTCTCTTAAAAAATAAATTGGAAGCATATTTTAATGGTGTTTAACATAAACAGTTTAATACATATTCAGAGAGGCTGTTTCTCTAGCAGGTGGAAATGAGCCAGGCTCTTTGGAGATTTTCTCTGCTTGTGATGGCTACACAGACAAGTCTGTGCACAGTCTGTTTACACAATATCCATCATCCCTTAGTGCATTCTCTGTATCTTTCAGGAGAAGTTATCAATTGGACAGAGAGGACTTTCCTCTTCTGTATATTGAGTTCATCTTTTGATTTGCCATGGTAAACCCTAAAGATTACCATGAATGAGTACTTGGAGGAACACACAGGCCCTTGGTTTCTTAACTACTGCTTCTAAACTGGGACTTCAGGGCTTTCTGTGCAAAAGAGAAAGCGAATTCTCTTTAGCTGGGGTATACTGCGATGAGTAGGACCATTGTTATCTTGACTTTGTTGTGAAGACAAGCCACAGTGGCAGCAGAGATAGCATCAGACAATTAAACTGCAATACAGCAGTTCAAACGGTAGGGAAGACAGATTTAATTATGAAACAGATGACACTACTCAATCCTAATTGTCATACTAGGATCCAAGTCGAGGGGCTGTTAATTACCAGCCAGGAGAATGGATAGCAAAGCACCTTATGTCACTAAAGGCAAAAAAGCATCAGACCACAATTACATTGAAACTTAATCACCTCAATTAGGAACAACAACAACAGAAACAAATAGAAACTTCCTTTTATGTTCTGTAACATTAAGTACTGGGAAATATTTATTCAGTTACTATGATTGTAGGCAATTAGATTTCTCTTTCTTGTAGTTAATACTTGCACTAAGAAACCCTTAGGTGGAACTCTGGAGTTTCTTTAATTCTCACAAGCATTTTCAGAGTTACAATTCTTTTTACACAAAAAATTAACCACATTTATTGGTTTAGCCAATAATATCAGGGGAACTAGAGACCTATAAACGTTTTCAAATTGGCATCATCCATAGTCATAAGAGCCAAGCTGCCTTAACAACTTGTTACAAATGCCTAACAGCTCTAGAGAGAAAATATTTTCCTGAGCCTACAGTTCCTCATCTGTTTTGCTTTTCTGCAAACTTCACAAAGATAACGGACAATATGCCTCATTTCCTATGCACCCATCTATTTTGGCCAAACATTTAATTTCTAACCAGTATGGTGACCAGAAGTAGAGAACAAGAGGTCTGTAACATAGAATAGAAACACAGAGGACTTGGAGTCACAATACTTTGCTTGCAGTCCTTGCTTTGCCCCTTCTTTCTTTATCACTAAGTCCCTTCATTTTCTTCATTAGACTCAATTTTTGGAGATCGGATGGTGCTCACAGGTGACCATGTAGATTAAGAAAGATAACATGGTTGGGAGAGTTGGTAACCTTGGAAATGCCATACAATTATTATTTAGTATTACATGAGATTGGAGCTATAGCATCAAAGAATTAACCTTAACTGAATACCTACTAAGGGTCTGTCATTATGCTAGGTACTTTTGCATTTTTAGGCCCTATATGAGGCATGATTTTCTCCATGTTTCTGGTAAGGAAACACTCATGAAGAGGTTAACATGCCTAAGATCGTACAGCTTTGTTACTGGCAAAGTTGGGATGGGAATCTAGGTATGTCTAGCCCTGGAATCACACTTTTTTCCATTTCTCCAAGTTTGGAATCAAGGTGAATGCAGTTTCCTTCTTCAGCTGATTCAGCTCCTGAGTCCTGGCACAGGAGATGTGTGGTTGGCAGAATAATGGCCCCCTAAAGATGTCCATGTTCCAATCCCTAGAAGCAGGGAATATGTTACGTTACATGGCAAAGGCACTTTGCAGATGTGATTAAGTTAAAAATCTTGAGATAGGGAGATTATCCTGGATTATCTGGGTGGGTCCAATGTAATCACAGGGGATTATAAGAGGGAGACAGGAGGATTATAAAAAGGGATGTGATTGTGGGGCACAAGTCAGAGAGAAAGGTTTGAGGATGCTACACTGCTGACTTTGAAGATGGAGGAAGGGGCCTCAGATGGAGGAAGGCCTCCATCTGAGCTAAGGAATGCTGGTGGTCAAAAGTTGAAAAAAGCAAGGAAACGGATCCTCCCCTAGGGTCCCCAAAGGGAACACGCCTTACTGACAAGATGACTTTAGCCCAGAGCGACTTTTGACCTATGAAACTGTAAGATAATAAATTTGTATTGTGTTAAGCTACTAAATTGTTGTTATTTGTTATAGCAGCAATAGGCAACTAACACAGGAGCCTTGCCTTTTCCAGGGCTCTCAAGCTTTGCTTGTCTGGATGTAGGTGGTTCAGGTAGAGGAAGGAGGTGGATGGATCTTGGAAGCTGGGCAGCTGATAGGCAGGAAGTGTCTGAGAAGCACAACCACATCTTGTGGCTGGGATGGGATCTATACTTGCTTTCTAAGAGAAATATTTATTGTTGGGGTTGGAGGCCATAGACGTGTAAATTCTGGAGGAAGCCTTGGCCTGTGAGGCTTAGAAGGAGGTGAAGGAATTAGGGTGTTCACCTCTGATACACTGCCAGGGAGGAGAGGAGGACTATACTCTAGAATTCTAGGAAAGGGTCAGAAATGTTTCTGTTCCAGAACATAAGGAACAGTGACCTCTCCAAATTCCAAAGGTTGTAACCCCCAAATATGTATATTTATTTATTAGTTATATCCATGTACTTCTGTACTAACATACAGTACATGGTATTGAGCAAACAAAAAAAATTGAAAGTATATATGACAAAAAATAATTAATTTAGAAGTTCAAACATTTTCTTCCCAAACTCTAATAGATTATCTGCCACAGTCACCATGGAGTGGTATAGAGCATGGACGAGGTGTGGGAAAACATGAGTTGATGGGCAGAGAGTGCCTCCCTTCATATTTCCTTTCCTTGTCTCTTACCCAATTTAGTTTACGAAAGGGGGTAAAGTGGGAAAGGGTGAGATGAAACCTGCACTCTTCTGAGTTAGCACATGACCTAGGTAGAGAGATTGTGACCTTGGATGGTTGAGAAACCCTGCTTAAGGGAAGTGTGTCTGCACAGAACATACTGTGCTGGGAGAAGGGGCACAGTTTCCAGGGAGGAGCGATTTTCAGGTTTCGAGATTATGAACAGACTTACCATTTTCTTATGAAAGTCATGAGATCATATTTCTTCACATTTGATACTGAGGAGCATAAAATACTGCAAAATCATTAATTAGTTTTACAGAGTGATTTGACTGCATAAGAATGAGAATTGTGGGATTTTACCATTCTCATCTTTCTTCTTCAAAGGACTAATTTTCCACAACATATTTGCAGTCCTAAACAATTTTTGAAAATGACAAGGATAATGAGTTTGTGTCCCTAGTTTGTAAAAGCATTTCAGTAGTTCAGGAGGAGGATGAACCTACAGCTTTCCTACCATCAGCCCCCTGAAGGGAGAAGCAGGTCAAGGAGGTGGGTGCACTGTGGGGAGAAGCAAAAGGGGACTCGAAGGGAACGGGGCCCTGGTCACAGACACCCCCTGCCCCCAACTTGCTATGTAAACACAGTTAAGTCACACAAGCTCTCTGTGCCTTGCTTCCTTTTTTAAAGAAGGGAAACATCTCATTAGAAGAGATGATCACTCATATCCCATTCTTAAGTAAGGCAGAGAGAGAAAAACAAATACCGTATGCTAACGCATATATATGGAATCTAAAAAAAAGGTACTGATGAGCCTAATGTCAGGGCAGGAATAAAGACGCAGACATAGAGAATGGACTGGAGGACACGGGGGCTGGGGGAAGGGGAAGCTGGGGCGAAGTGACAGTAGCATGGACATACATACACTACCAAATGTAAAATAGATAGCTAGTGGGAAGCAGCAGCATAGCACAGGGAGATCAGCTCAGTGCTTTGCGACGATTTAGAGGAGTGGGATAGGGAGGGTGGCAGGGAGGCTCAAGCGGGAGGGGATATGGGGATACATGTATACATATGGCTGATTCACTTTGTTGTACAACCTAAACTAGCACAGCACTGTGAAGCAATTATACTGTAATAAAGATGTATTAAAAAATAAAATTAAAAAAAGCAAATAGAATAAAAAAAGAAATAATCTATTTTTATACCCTGTTTATGAGATACCAGAGTATATTTTTCTGTGAAATGACAATATTTCTTTTCAAACTCTCATATCCAATGGGCTACTCAATTATATCTAACCTGAAAAGTTTCAGATTTTATTTGAGGAAAAACCCTACTTTTGTACAGTAAAGGGTTAGCACAGAACTCAGGACTGTAAAGTTCTCTTACTAATTAATTATATCTGGGGTATACGAACACAGTCCATATTTGGGATATGAATGTTGGTCCATCTACTTATGAGCTACTCCACTTTAGGAAAGTTATTTAATCTCTCTACTCTTCAGATTCTTATGCACAACATGGAGAAAATCACGCCTACTCTGCATTATCATTGTGAGCATCTGAATATGTAACATAGTCGGTGTATTGTATGTCTAGAATGGGCTGTCATGTTGTGTCTATAGCAGTAATAATATCATCAAGCCCAAAGTGTACATCACTTAATACCCTCAGAGAGGCTAAGAGATGATGTAAGCCTTTTGCATTTGTTTTATGCGGTCTCTCCTATAAACACAAGGCCCAGAGTCATTTATTCATCAAGATAGAGCAGTTAGGACAGAAATCAAGTCATATAAAGACATGATTACCAGAAAGTCATTCACTGGACAGCTCCTTAAAACAGGGTTTCACAGCCTCAGCACTACTGAGTTTGGGCCAGATAATCTCTGTTGTGGGGCTGTCCTGTGAATTGTAGGATGTTTAGCAGCATCCCTGGCTTCTCCCCAACTAGACCAGTAGCACTTGCATCCCAGTTGTGACAGCTAAAAATGCCTCCAGACACTGCCAAGTGTTCCCTTGGGTGGGGAGAGGGAATCACTGCAGGTTGATAACCTTTACTGCCTTAAAATGATGAGCTAAACAATATAGAGAACTATACTAAAATATACATGCTGTGAGATTACTTGTTACTTTCATAAAGACTAAACATGCTAGTGAGAATAGTTAAAAGCTTATCTCTGGAGACTTGGAATTTCACTCTACCTCTAGCTCTCCATGTGACTTTAGATCATTTATTTAACCTCTCAAAGTTCAAGTTCTTTCACTTGTGAAATGGGGATAATAATCATACATGTCTAACAGGTCATTGTGAGGATTAAATGAGATAATGTCAAGATGTTAGGCCCACTAAAGCACTTAGTAAATGTTGGTCATTTTTCTTTCGTTATTATTTATCACCACTACTGCCACCACAATCATTACCATCATCATTGATAGATCTTTTTCTATGCAGCACTGCAGTATTTCTCAACAATTGAGTATAGCTTAAAAAAAAGAATTATTTGAGAAAATACATTTTAATTCCTTTATAGGATTTCAAACTTCAGCCTTCTAAGTGAAAGCCTCATCAAAATATCCAACCTTTTTTTCCTTTGGACTCATTCATTCATTAGTAATCATTATATTGGACACAGTTAAATACGCATTTCATCCAGAGATGCCCACAGGGAACCCAATGTAACATACACCACCAAAGCCAAAATGTAATGTTAATGGAAATTAACAAAAGACAAATCATTCCATAGCACACTAATTTTAAGAATTAAATCACCAATAGCTGCACATTCTACAAATAATTACAAAAAAGAATAAAATAAGAATCTCACTAAATTATTTAAACAAAGTACTGGATTTATAAAACTCCTAAGTTCCACATTAGAGAGCACAAGTATGTTTCCCAGAAGGAGGGATAATGTTACAAAGCTTCTGTTTTTCCGAAATCCTAATTTTATTAGCAGCAAAGTAATTAATTTTTGTGACAACAAATTCTTCAAGGAGAAATAAATACTAAGCCAGATTCATGTGAGCAAAGCAGTTAAAGAAAAGGAGATGAAAATACATCAAGGAAGCCTTAAGAGCCATTTTTATCCCCCACTATGAACTATGTCCTTAAAATCTGGTTCATTTTCAAAAGGGCTTCTAAACAAATCTCCACTACTCAAAAGATAAAGATGGTCTCAATGAGCTTGCAGAAAGTCAACTGGGAAAGAAAATGGGAGGGATTTTTTTTTCAGGTGCTGAAAGATACTGTACGGTTAATGGAATGAAGAGATTCTAGAAAGAAAGCTGTGTGTGTGTGTGTGTGTGTGTGTGTGTGTGCGTGAAAGAGAGAGAGAGGGGGAGAGGAAGGTGTTGCAGAAGAACACAGGACTTCACCATCTCAAAAAATCAGGACTTTGCAAGAGAATATAGTCTCTTGAATATCTAATGATCATGGCATTAATCAGGATAATGCACAAAATAAGAAAAACAGAAAATGACCTAAAAATTATATTAGATTGACTTAATTTTAATTTTTGCTACGTGCAGTGAATGAATAGAGGCCATGTGGAATTAGACAGACTGAGTTAGGTTATAAAACAATCATCAACTAGCTGTCCTACCTTAAGTAAGTTTCTTAACTTCTTTGTATATCAATTTTATATAATTGTATAAATGAATCTAAATATTTATATATTTATATCTTATAAATATTGAGAGGATTAAGTGAGATAAAGTGTACCAAAGTCTTAGCATTGAACCTGGCACCCAGGAGGTGATTCTTATTATACCGTTATCAGAATCATCAAAAGAAAACACTTTCATGTTAAGCCCAATTTAAAGTACTCTTTTGGAATTTTTTTTTAATTAGAAACTTTCTGTAGCATTATCCCAGGCAAAGTAAGAATGCATAAAGTTTGACGTGAATAACAATGGAAAAATAAGGGACTTATATCTAATTTGCACTCTCTGATTTATGTGCAGGGCTAACTTTTATGTTTATATCAATCACTTTTACAAGATGGCAGGATTACATTCTTAGAGTACGGAAAAACTGGTTTTAAAGAATGTTCACTTGATGTTAGAGTTTGGTCACTGTATATATTAAAAGCTATATATTTCAAATATTAAAACATCCTTAGAAGTAGTGAATATTCCTATCCAAAAAAAGTTATTTGGGTCATTTTAAGATTTATTTCTCTTGTAAGGAGTTTTATTTTAAAAATCTGGTTTGGAAAGTCTTTTCTATTCTTAAAAATACAACAGGAAAAGGTATTTCATAGTTTTTTTTGAAAATGCTAATCTGTAAAAGAAAGGCAATTACATATACTGAAAGCTTACTATCTGAGAGAAAGCATCCTTGATGGTTTTGCATACAGTTTTACATGTAATCCACACAAAAAAATCTAGCAGTTGTGATCTCTATTTTTATGGATGAAAAAACTAAGTTTAAAGAACTTGAGGAACCACGTGTCTCAAAGACTCATAACTAGTACTGGCCAAGTTGGAAGCTTAAGAGTTGTATAATACTCTACAACTCAAGCTTTTCCTACCACATCATGCTGCCTTTCCTTAACAACCCTTCACCCAACACCTCAGACAACAAACATTCATATTGATTGACTAACGTTCCTGAATCTGTTAACTCATGCTTTTCATCAGAGAGATGGCATTTATTCTAATTTATAGATGAACAAATGATGAATAAAACCAAGTGCAAGATGCCACATAGTCATCAAATCCTATCGTGACCCATTCTAGCCTTCTGATTCCTCCCAATTCCTTCCACAAGTCATCAGTCTTTGATGACTGCCTTCTCTCAAGTGTGTTTAATAAAATCATTAATAAAGGTCAATAAAAGTATATTCAAAAAGGTAAAGTCTTCATCAATAAGTTGAATTTTCTAAAGATCTAGAGGACTGTTCCCACTTAATTACAAGATTCTGTGCCCTGGAGATATTCTGGGTTTATTCTTTCGGAATAGAATTGTTAGGGGAACCTCTGCCTGAGACCTCCCGCACTGTCCAGGCACCATAGTAACCACTCGCATGAGTTATCTTCCAACAGGAGGTCCTGGTAAGGAGCGCAGAACTAACAAGCTACTACCAACCGGAAGAATTTGGGAAAGGTCAAAAGGAGAGAGGAGACTCCAGTCCATATGTCCTACCAACCTCCCAGAATCCTTCTCGCTGGAATCCATCTTGGCTGAGTGATGCGTGCGCCACCAGGAAGGACCCTGAGTCAGATTGATTGGCCAGAGACAACCCAGAAACTAACCCCATTACCATAAAACCCGAGACTGCAAGTCACGTGGCAGAGTGGTTCTCCTGGGTTCCCATACCCTGTTGCTCTCCACCCGGGCACCCCTTCGCAATAAAGTCTCTTGCTTTGTCAGCACGTGTGTCTCCTAGGACAATTCATTTCTGAGTGTTAGACAAGAGCCCACTCTTGGGCCCTGGAAGGGGTCCCCCTTCCTGCAACAGAATTAAAGTTGATTTCAGATGACCTAAATGGATGTGGGCTGAGTGCAAGACCAACTATAGGTTTCTGACTTTGGCCTACATAATCAATACTGTTGGTATGTAAGGAAAAGACTATTGATTCAATTCATCCAATCAGAAGTGTTTACTTTCTACAGGGTTCTGGCAGTGAGCTGGAGAGCTTGACTAGTAAGGGAGGAGTGACTGGGAACAAACTGAGTTGCAAAGGACAAAGGACTTCATCAAAGTGCAGCCAAGCTGTGCTTGCATAATGAACAACCAGGACAACTATTAAATCGAATTCTGCTCAAGAGATGCAATTTGCATGACAAACTACATGGCTTCAATTTAAATGTTTTCCCTCTGCCCACTGCCTATCCAGGATAGGGTGAAAAGTCAGGCAAGGCAGTATATCTTAGCCAGAGGCTGAAGCAAAGAAAAAAATCCAGGAGATTTTCAGGATGATGTTTCCTGGAGAAAGATCCCTTCAGTTCTTAAACTGGATCAAGCACATTCCTCCCTTCGGTCCTTACACATACTGCCATCTTCCTGGTACCCTCTGTCCATCTCCATCTCCCCACCCTGTTTTCTCTGGGCTTCCTCCTTTTCATCCTTCAGGTTGGGGAATAAAATATCACTAGTTCAAGAGGTCTTTCATGACTTCCCTATCAGAGTGTATGTTCCCTTGGTTATTCTCTGGCATTCCACTCAGGTCTGTTTCCTTCATACCACATATTATAGTTTTTAAATAACATGTCTATATATTGAATTATATATTTGCTTACCCCTTTTTGCTTCCTCTACACTGTCAGGTTCTCAAGGACAGGGACTGTCTTTTATTCACCAGTGTATACTTATCTAGCTCAGAACCTGGTGCTTAGCAATGCTTCACGATGAAATGAATGAACAGATGAGAAAATAAATAAATAGAGAATTTGGCCACCCTCACTTTAATCAACTACACTAACTCTTTGTGATAATATGAGGCCCAAGGATTGTGCTGGAATGTATTTATGAAGTTAAAATATTCTAAACACTTTTAAATAGATTTAGCATACCTGTTGGAGTTGGTCCTGCTTCCTGAGTTCTCACATTAAAAAAATCAGTATTTACTTTAATTTTGGCAATATGGACAACTTTGTCTCATTAATTCAAAAAAGAAAAAAGAAACTAGTTAGTAGGTAGAACCTTTGATACTAGGTGTACACCCTGACAAGACCCTCTGGTGCTTTCCAATAGGGATGATTTGTCATAGGAAATATAAAGAACTCCTTTTAATCATGGAAGTTTACAAAGGAATAATAATGTTCTCACTCTGATTTAATTAGATTTATTAGACTACACTATAAAAAAAAGAAAGATAGATCTAGGCAATTTTAGCCTATATCTGAAGTTTCCTATTTAAGGCTTAAGTACCATGATTACGTGTGGAAACTAACAGGGGAACTGCTACTTTTTCATGAGATATTTAACCAGCTTTCTATTTCATTACATGGATTCTAGGTGGAGAGTGACCTCCTAGACTAAACAGATTGAGGCTTGACAGACAGTGCTTAGGAAGTAATTTGAACTTGAACAAAAATTCTTTCTTTATTAATTTGTTCATTCATTTACTCAGTAAATACTTACTGTGTCCCAGGCATTGTTCTAACTGCTAGAGACTCAACAGGGAAGAAGATAGGTATTTTCCCTCATAGAACCAGTCAGAGAGAAACAGAAAATAAACAAGCAAACAAATGAGTAAAGATCATTTTAGGACGAGAAGTTCCATGAAGGGAATGAAATGAGCTGATGTGATGGAGTATCTGAGTGAGCTATTCCGAGCTGAGACATGAATGACATGAAGGAGGCAGTTATACGTTGAGCCTGGGGAGGGAGTTCCAGAGACAGAGAACAGAAAGAGCAAAGGTGTTCTAGTGCTATAGGTGTTGAAGGTGTTATAGTGAGAAAAGGTTTGGTATGTTTGGTGTATTAGTCAGGGTTCTCAAAAGGAACAGACCAAACAGGATACTTGCCTACCTATCTATCTGGATTTATTTTAAGGAATTGGCTCATGCAATTGTGAAGGCTTGGTAAGCCTAAAGTCTGATGAGTAGGCTAGCAGGCTGGAGACTCAGGGAAGAGTTGCAGTTCAAGTCCAATGGCCATGTGCTGGCAGAATTCCTTTTTGCTGGGGCGTTGAGCGGGGGAAGGTAGGAGGTATTAATCTTTGTTCTCTTAAGGCCTTCAATTATTAGATGAGGCCCACCCACATTACAAAGAGTAATCAGCTTTACTCAAGTCCACCAATTTATAAGTTAGTCTCGTCCTGGGGCTTCCCTGGTGGCACAGTAGTTAAGAATCCACCTCTCAATGCAGGGGACATGGGTTCGATCCCAGGTCCAGGAAGATCCCACATGCCGCAGAGCAACTAAGCCCGTGCGCCACAACTACAGAGACTGTGCTCTAGAGCCCACGAGCCACAACTCCTGAGCCTGCGTGCCACAACTACTGAGCCTGCGCACCTAGAGCCTGTGCTCCACAACAAGAGAAGCCACCACAATGAGAAGCCCACACACCGCAACGAAGAGTAGCTCCCGCTCGCTGCAACTAGAGAAAGCCCCCGCACAGCAATGAAGACCCAATGCAGCCATAAATAAATAAATTTTAAAAAAAGTTAGTCTCATCCAAAAATCACCTTCACAGAAACATCCAGAGTAATGTTTGACTAACTATCTGGGCATGGTGGCCCAGCCAAGTTGACAAATAAAATTAACCACTACAGCTGGGAAAGAAAAAGAAGTTAAATGTAACTGAAGCACAGTGTACAAGGAAAGGGGTGTTGGACAATGAGGGCAGCCGAGTGCAGTGGGAAGCACTGAAGCTTACTTTTTTTTTAAATTTTGTTTTTTTTTTTAAACAGCAGGTTCTCATTAGTTATCTATTTTATACATATTAGTGTATATATGTCAATGAGCACTGAAGCTTTTGAAGCCGCATGAGTAACACGTTCTGGTTTAAATCTTACAGATGACTCTTTCTTTGTGTAGAGCCTGGATTTCACAGGAGCAGGAGAGAGAAATTAGGGAGACAAGTTTGGTGGCTTCTGTGGTAGTTTAGGCAAAAGGAAATGGTAGTTTGGACTTAGGTTCTGCAAGCGGAGAGAGGGGAAAGGAGAAGGATTCTGGGCATATCTGGGAAGCAGAAGTGACTGGATACCAATGGACTGAATGTGTGGCTAACTCAGAGGGGGCCCAGTGAGATGGGAGAGAGAGGGAGGCACATATTTCGGAATTTTCTCTCAAAATAAATGGGAGTGGGGATAATATCTTGAAAACCCCAAACACCGTGTGTTTTCTCATATCTGTAATTTATACCAGTAAAATAGGTTCTTTGTTAAATGGATGAAATTGCAGTACATTTGGAATTACCTACCCATGTTTTACTTTAATTAACTATAAATCTTTAAGACATGTGAGATAAACCTCTTTCAGGTACAGTTTTCTTTTAGCTATAATTTTAAATACAACAATTGGGTATTGTATACTTTTTTGTTTTTGTGAATTTCTCTGCTTATAAAATGTCTAATTGCATCACTGGATAATATAATTAAGCTTAAAATAGTAATGGTTACAAAAAGATATTGCAAGTATATTTTAAGTTAGTATTTCCACAATTATAAATGCTCTGCAATTTCAAATGTATTATAATAATAATATTCAGTAATTTGGTTATAAAAATGAATTAAAATGAGCTTAAAAGACTTTAATGACAATGGAAAAAACAAATGCCTTCTCTACTTAAGCAAAGAAACTTCTAAATGCCTAATTCCAGTATCATCTATACTTATACTCAATTTGTGTCTGTATTAAAGCTAAATATATCTTAGAGTTTTTTCTACTTTCAAAAACTGGTTTAAATTTTTGGGGAGTGATTAGATCTATCTAAATAGCAGAACAGGAAGCCATGTCCTAAATCCAAAGTTAATTAAAATATTAACTTAATAGAGGCAAAGCTGTGCCTCCCCTGGGAATTCTTTAATTGCTGCTGGGAACTTGATACTGTAACCTGTGCGTACCCCTGGCTGAGCTGAGCTTTGTTCAGCTTCCACATCTTTCACTCTTGCTACCTTCCCACCTAAACATCCAGTCCTCTGAGGTGAGGGAGAATGTCTTACTGCTCACAACATCTCCGTGTCTGGCATGGTGTCTGGACCAAGGCTTTATCAAGGTGTTCAATTAATAGTCCTGAAAGAACTCAATTCGTTTGTGAGTATTCAGCTTTTTATTCTGAATAGCATGGACCCAGGTTTTCAAACCGTGGATTGTGACCCATTATTTGGTCATGAAACCAATTTGGTAAGTCTGATGAGAATTTACAAATAATTAAAGGAATAAAATATAATAGAAAAGAGAGCTTTGCATGTAAAAAGTTTCTCTTTTTTTGATGAAACTTTAAGGTTATAAATATATGTGAATGTGTGCATTTGGTTGTGATGTAAAATATATTTCTCACTGTACATGGTTTTGCAGTGGAAGAAGTTGAAAAGGCTATTTTTTTTCAAAAGGATCCAAATTTATGAAAATTATGCCTAATAATAAGAGACAGACAGAGAAAATGGGGGAAGTTGAGGCCATGTCGACTATTCAGCACACATAACGTAGAAATAAATAGATCCCATTTCATTTAACAAGTATATATTGTGCACTTACAAATGCTCTTGTTTAAGTACTGTGAGGAATACAAAAAGACGTAATATAAAGTTCCTCTGCTCAAAGAGCATGGGAGCACCCAGCAAGAACTCTACGTATGCAGCTATAGCCTTGCAATCAGGAAAAGGTTATGGAAATTTTTTCCTCTTCTTTCCTGCAACTTATGGCCACCTATTTCCAAACTCCATAACTCAGGCTTTTAGTACAACAGTTAAAATTAATTATAAGTTAATCAGCATTTGTGGGTTAGCCTAGGAATCAAACTGTCATTTATTATTTGGTTCTCATGGACAACTGACTTCCAAATGAATTTTTAGTATAAAAGCTGTTCCTAGGTTGGAGGATGCTTATACAAAAAAATTTTTTTTTGGTAGCAGGGCTTGCTATATTAGAGCAGCAGTTGGCAGACTTTTTCTCTAAGGAGCCAGACAGTAAAGATTTTAGGCTTTGTGGCCTACATACAGTCTCTGTTGCAGCTACTCAACTCTGTTTTTGTAGTGTGAAAGCAGCCATAGATAATATGCAAATGATTTGTTGCAATAAAATTTTATTTATGGGTACTGAAATTTGAATTTTATATAATTATCATGAAATACTATTCTTTTGATTTTTTTAAACCATTTAAAAATGTGAAAACCATTTTTAGCTTGCAGGCTATGCAAAACCAGGCAGTGGATTTTGCCTGAGCCTTAGATTGCTGACTCCTATATTAAAAGCAACAAAATATTTTTTCCCCAAGAGATTTACTGTAATGGTTTTGTGCAGCCAAATCAACAAAACAAACATTAGATTGCAAACAAACTTCTTAAGCCCAGAAACTGTCTCATTTATTTTTTTTAAACCTCAAGTTTTCAAAAAAAAGTCAAATATAAGTTTTAAAATGTACTGACAGTTTGCATAAATGAATTATTTAAATAATATGGTAGGCTATCTGGTAGAATTTGCAAACATGTAAAACCTCTTTATACTTCCGGTGTAGGAGGGCACAGATTTTGAAAAAATCAAAAAGCCTACCTCTCACTTTACCATAGTAACTGTGTTTTACATTACAGTCATTATCAGGAAAAACAGGTTTTAGGTCATCTGTCTCCTAGTTCCCATGTGGAGCTTCTTCCTTGACTGTCAAATTTGAAGATACAGGTTTTATTTTACGAAGAGAGCTGGCTGGTTTCTGTGTGTGTGTGTGTGTGTGTGTGTGTCTATGTGACTGGGAGGATTCAGGGGTCATGATTTTACTTGTATAAAATAATAATAAAATATCATCATCATTATCATTATCAAATAATATTACAAATCAAAATGGTCAAGACTTATTGAGTAACTATTGTGAGCCAAGAACTGTGTGACTGCCTCATAATACATCTCATTTAATCCTCACAATAATTTAAAGTACGACATTGAGGGAAAAGGATAGTGACTGAATGATTTACTCAAGGTCACATGGATAGTGGGAATCCACATAAGACTGACTCCTAACCTTAATCATTCCCTGAGTCTGCTTATATGTGGCAACACTCTTTATTTTAGACCTGGAAACATTAAAATCCTTGTTTTGGAATGAGTAATCAGTCTTCTGTACACCATACGTGGAATTCTCAATTTACCTAACTTTATTAGCATTATATTTGATTAGGCTACATCTTCAAAACATTGATTTGCTCTAATCAGCGGTATTTTACATGGAGGAACTGAATTGGCCCCAAGCTATTTGGTTTTACATTTTCTATTGCCTAAATATTGATGGTTCCCCCAAACCTATCACTTTCACTGCATTCTTAATGGCATGTTTTTACTAATAAAGTTAAATGTTTTAAATTATTTTAGGGATCCAGTGTAGAAACTATATTGAAGAATGGGTTGAATAATATTCATACCCGCAGCAGTTTATTATGGCTCAATAAGTGTAATATCTAATTCTATGTGATACTGTATTTAAAGGATTTAAAAATTCATTAAATATTTTCAATAAAAAAGTAATGTATCATGTAAACCATCACTAACTAGTTGATTGGTGCTTAACAAAGAACTATTCTAGTAATTATAGTTAAAATATATTAAAGACAGACATTATTCTAGAGAGTATTCAGAAAGTATTATAGTAGAAAGGAATTTATAGCTCTCATTTTTGCTAATTTATCCCAAATTGGGTAAAATATCTCCTCAGCAGCAGGACTATAATTTCAATTGTCACAACTAGATAAAAAACAATTAAATCTAATCATTCACATGTGTGACTTGATCCATTTCCACTGGATTTCCGGAATGAGCTAATATGAACTGTAACGCTTTTTACATCAAAGTTTCAAGCTTTTTGATGCTATACATTTTGAAAGTAGCAAGAGGAAAATCATAGTACAAAATCATTCAAAGTTGTCAGTACATATGAGTTTCCAGAACTTTACTAGGACATGCTCACATTTTTCATTAATTTCAGGTCAAGATTTATCTGCAATCAGTAAATAAAGGTTTACAGAAATGTAGTTCCATTGCCAAATGCCTTAGCTTCAAATGTGATTTTCTCCCAAAGTGATTTCTTTTAGATAGAACACAATTTCTTTCTGATCCTGAGGATATGGGCCTATGCTAATATGAAATGGTGTCTTAAGAAAGGTTATTATTATTATTTTTTGCAGGGAGCAGTCACCCTTTGACCTCTTTTCAATATGTGACACAGCTGATTGTGCAACAACCATTAGCCTCACCCGAAATCCCTAGTTGGAGGTCAGGGCTCAGGTCAGGGACCATTACTCTTGGGTGTCAGAGGTAAACTTAATTAATAACTTTAAAAAATACATGGATGATATTTTATTCCCCTTAAGATGTATGAAAATGGCCTGCAGGATTTAATCCTGTAAAACGTTCAAAACAAGAATGGTTTAGTTGTTTGATATGCCCCATGACCTCTTTCTGAAATCATCAGCACTGCCCAGTGTGTGTGGCTTTTTCCCAGCCTGCTGTGCTGTCCAGTTATTGTTGTTGTTCTGCTTTTTTTGTTGAGGCACAGATTCCTTCTGTGCACCTTTTGGGCCCTCAAGGCACCCTCTGGTAAGCCATCGTCTTTTGAAGACAGGCCCTCCCCTGTCACACTGTTGCAGAACGGAGGAAGGCCACAGGGGTAGAGAGTTACAAAGAGAAGGGCTGGGACTCACAATTATGAAGAATAACGGTGGTTTCTATGGTGCCAATGAGCAGAGGGGGGAACTCTTCTTGTGAGCTGGTGCTGAAATGTTTAGCAATCATTTTCCGATGAGAATTGGCAGTTGCCTGCCAGGACGGGATGTTCTGTCAGCACAGGTGTCAAGGGAACGAGAGAGGATTCTGAAGAAAGTAATTGGCAAATCAGATAGGGCTGGGGAAAAAGAAAGGCACTGGGGAGGGTGAGAGGAAGAGGGCAAGGTGCTATCCAGCTTTAAAAGAAATTTTTAACCAACACTGTTTAAGAGGCTTTTAGAAAGCAGATCCCTCTTTCCCAGAGGCATCTGCCAACCGACAGTACAACAGGAAAAGAGACTACTTCCGAAAAGGCTTTAAAAAAAATACTTTTAGAGGCTGTTAAAAAGACATACAATTACATTCTGCATAGACCTGTTTCAGCAGCAGTTTACTGCTCAGGCTGGACTTCTTCCACTTAACAGTCTGCTGTTTTCCAATACGACCACCGCACCACCCACTCTCCAGAGCCCTTCACCCAACAGAGGTGCTCAGCAGCACCTCTGTTTTCCGGCTGAGCTCCATACAGGATGGAGACGCCAACACCTAGTGTGTGGTCTGGAGATGTAGTTTTCATTTTAGCCCTTTCATCCTCGCTGTAAACTATACACTGCTTCACCTCTGAACGTCTGAGACTTGTATTGCTTGAGAGGCTTTCCAGTGGGTATATTGTAGCCTTCCTTCTGTGCTTTCATTGTTTGGGTTCTAATGTTCTTTCCCATCATCAGCCAGCCAGTGAAGTAGCTTGCATCTGTGCTTTCAGATTTGAGAAAAATGCATTCAGAGTCCCCTACCAGTCCTTTTTGAGAATTTGCCTGGAGATGTAAAGTCCTCAGTGAAGGAAACAGGGGTTATATTTATCATTGTATCTGCTGTCATTAGCATATAATAGGCAAGCCTTCAATACTTGCTGAAAATAACAATGAATAAATGAATGAGTGAATTTGAATGAATGATGGCTATCAGAACAGGAGATGGGAATAGCAAAGGGAGGTGTTCAGGGGCACGTAGTTGGGCTAGAAAAATAAGCTGGTAGCCTTGAGTTTTAGAATTGTAACGCATTCCCCCCATTTTTTATATGCAAATTTTTTCTGGGGTGGGGCGCTGTTTTTCCTGAGAACAGAATTTTGGGGCAGCAAAGAGAGAAAGAAGGAGAACTGATTACAAGAAAGTGTTATCAAGTCGGCCACCACTTCATGGGATCATCCTAGAAATCCTATGAAATGCATCTCAGGACCATCTCTCCTGGGGAAGAAAGGGAGAAACACTTATCCATAGGCTCCAAGCCTTGATTTGTCAAAGATTCACCTCCTGAAACAAATCACCTGCATTTCTGGGTTGTATAGGGGTTAGCATGGAACAGGTTCCTGTGGTGTCTCACTTTGTGGTATCAACAGAGAAGCCCCAGGGCAGAAAGCAAGGTGTGCACTTGCAAAAAGTGGGTCAGAATATGCGTACAACTGGTTGTCATGGCAGTGGCTGGAATGAGACACAGGGGAAGTTAGATCTGAAATGGTGCATGAGCGGTATCCGATGCAGTCCCCGAATACTAATATAACACGTGCAGCCACTCACTGTTTTTAGAAAAAAAAAGGTAAAACGCCTTAAATCTAAATTAATAATTTGAAAACTATTAGAATAAGTATTATGTTTAATAATGTAAATCGAGTGTATCGTTAGTAAAACCATATTATAGAGTTAGAGAAATAGAGAATTAGACGCAGCTGGGTTTGCGTCTGTGTGTCTTATTTTTGATGAATATATTGTTTTTAGGAGACTTTAAAACTGGAAACCTGCCAGGAGAGACCTGCTGGTCTGACGTTTTCTCCGCTCATGTTAGGGGAAGGACTGTGCAAAGGAATCAGCCTGGGCTTGGTGCAGAGCTATCTGGACTAGATTTCTGGGAAATCTAATGCCAGCTACAAAAGTGCCCCAACTGAGGAATTTAGGGATGAACCAGAGTCTCAGAGCAAAAGCATGTCGGTTAAAGTTCTACCAGTGAGTGGTATATGTACACATTAGTTTTCCACGGCCTACCACAGGGGACCTCAAACTTTTTGCTTTCATGTTAATCAAAATAATACTGAAAAAAATCTACGTATTTCTTCCACTTTGTTAACAGTTAAAAATATTTCACTATAAGTTTAAGTTGTTGAAAATAATGTAATTTCTGGCCGATTGTAAATATTAACAGTAAAACAAACTATCAAATCACTCTAAAAATTTTCCAGTGGAATCTTACTAGCAGTTCAACAGCTACAATGCCTCATCTAAAAATATGTGCATGAGATCATTTTAACAGTCTGAAATTTTATACCATTCCTTCTGTTATGAGCTCCTTTCCATTCAACTTCCCCCACATATTTTAATCTAATGTAATTTTTATGCTTGAATGTCTATTGATCACATACACTTTGCAAAAATTATGTATATGAATTGAAATTTGAAATAACATTTTTTTCTGAAAGTCTCTAAGCAATACTAATTTTATTCTGACTAGACTACTATTATTCTAATGACACAAAGCAACTTACACTGCAAATTTTTATAGTTATATAATTATATTTATAAACATAAAAGTAAACTTTATACGATAAAGGCTAATTCTCATAGATCTAGCCCTATGGGACGGCAAGCATAAACCCTGCTGGCCTCAGTGCCAGGCCATCCAGACGTGTCCCCTGGGTGGCAGCCAGAAATCCGGGCTCCAGATGAGGGTATAAGGCCGTGTCTGGGAGATACTGCCAGCTGTACAGAGGCGGAGGTCAAGTGCAGAGATGATGGCATGCACTGGCCTTTGTTCCCTGAGAGCAGGGCCCTGGGCCCCCAGGTCTGGGCCAAACCTGAAACCTGCCCCTCAGCCCAAGTTCCAAGACAAACGAATGGGCCTCTTTCTTGGAACGGGTAGGGGGTTTCCCTGTGCTGTCCCCGCAGTGCCCAGGGTGGCAGCCTGCCAAGAACTGTCCCCGAGATCCAGGAACGTAAGCCCCTGTCACCAGAGGCGGGCAGTTAAGAGGTGTCCTTGGGCGGTAGCCTTGAAAGCCTGGGCACCAGGTGTGCGTGAAAGCTCCCTCCCGGAGACAGGGGCGAGAAAGGTGGGGAGGGGAGCGAGGAAGGGGGAGGGGCTGAGGAAGTGGGGAGGGGCACGAGGAACGGGGGGAGGGGGGCGCGAGTGCGAAGGCGGGAAGACGGCGCCACGGCTGGGGCGCGGGCTGAGAGAGCTTCCAGGTGGAGCCTGCCAGCCTCTCTCTCAGGAGCTGCACAGCTGCCCTCAACGTGTCAAATCACAGGCCTGCCCTTCAGGCAGAAGCGAAGCCGCGAGTCAAGCAAGTGAAGGGCTCCCACACGGATGCCGGCGCCCCTCGTCTCCGCCCGCGCTGGGCCTGCGGCAGGTGAGTCCTGCCCCTGCGAGCCCCGTGAGAGCCGAGTCTCTGATCCGTCAGGTGCGGGCGGTGGGGTTCAAACCCTTCGCTCCTCAGGGAGAAGCTGCGGGTTTGAGTTCCCTCCCGATTTGCCGCGCCAGGGGGGCTGCGGTGTAGGGCGGGATGGTGCCCTGACGTCTCCTACCTGTTTGCATGCGGGTCTTCTCTGGTAGGAGCTGCTCAGCCAGGTTTTGGAGTTTTCTCAGAGGAAGTAGTTCCGTCTGTGGCGGTCGGTTCCCTGTGTTCGTGGGAGGAGGGCGGTCGGGACCGTCTGGCGTCGCCATTTTGAACGAGAACCTTCTCATTGCCCTGATTGAGGTGTTTTTGGTGGTGGAGCTGGTGGTGTGTGTCTGTTGCGTACGTGCACGTGTGCCTTCTCATGCCAGCGCCATGTGTTTCTGAGGCCAGAGTTGTGGTCTCTTGCTTTTTTCCTCCACTCGTTTCCACATGGGCAAGGGCAGCTGGCCGTCAGGTTAGAATAAGATCCCCAAGACAACGATGTGCTGAACAGAATTCGTATCTACAGTTTTTACTTCATTTTGGCTGCAGTTAGTTCACACCTTTGCAAACCCAAATGCGGAGCCCAGCTCGGGTTGCAGATTTTCTGGGGAACGGTGCTGAAGAGGCTTTGAGGAAATTCTGAATTTAAGCCACATTTGGCACATTCACTGTGTCAGCCAAAACCCGTTTCAGTGAGTAGAAGTATGGGCACGTTGCCCTCAGTGGCACATTACGTTGGTGACATAAAAAACGTGCATCATTTCAATTAGTGAAATTAAAAAAAAAACAACAAAAAAACAAAACTTGTAGCATGTTAAAAATACCCAGGACCCTCAAATTGATTGACTATCTGGAATAAGTCACAACAATAACAGCAGCAGCAGAAACACCTAATATTTTGGGGGTGCTTCCTACATGCTTAGCATTATCTTAGTTACTCCTCACAACACCTTTCTGAAGTTGGAACTACCATTATCCTCATTTATAGGAGAAAAATGCCCTAAGAGAAACATCCAACAGGGTCATCTGCCCAGCTGGGAAGTATTTGTACCTACGCAGTCAATCTGGGATTCCCTTTGTCATGCAAAGTAGGACAGTTTAAGAGCTCAGTGCCCCCTTTCCTTAAAATTTCACATGTAACTCATCTCCTAGTTAAATGTGAAGCTTTTATGGTCATGGCTCCTTAATTCTGCCCCTAAATTGCTTGGCCAAAGAAAAAGACGTTTTTATCATAGTTAAACAGTTGCAGAGGTGAGTGAACTCACTGTGGCAAGGTCAGTTCTAAGGGAACACAAATAAGATGAGGAAAAAAATGTAAGATTTTAGACTTTATTACAGGTTGTTTCAGAACATCCTGTTGTGTGGCATACAGCACATCCACATAAACTCATTTGTAAAAAAGCAACCCCAGAACCTCACTTTTGCCTTAAATTACCCAAATAGCAGGGGCAGCACTTTGTTGAGCTTTCATTTTTACATTTTGTAATTATTTCTCATACCGTTTTGACTTGGATTTAGATAAACATCTGCATTTCAGCTTAGTTGCCTTTCAAATAAAACCTAAAAGAAAAAAAAATTCTTAAAGAAAGATTTGGGATATTTTTAGTAAGGCAGAGAAAAGAAAATTGTTTTGTGATACTATTTTTAAACAACACTTTTTAAAGATTTCTTAAAGCTCCAGTGGTTAGGACAGTGCTAAAGGCAAAAATGTTGCTTAAGAAAACACTTCAGAAAATGCTAGAAAAGTTAAAGCCCAGACCAAGTCCCTTGAGAGCAAGGAGAGTGCTCACATGGCATGATGTCCTTTGACTCTCTTAAGGTTATTTTCTAAATGAGACTATGAGAACAAAATGAAATTATATTTCCCTTCCAGCTAGTTAATCCTCAATTCCCTAGATGAAAAAAATGTTTTCTTTTTGGACAGTGATGTATTTCTAGTCAGTAAATTCCCCAAACAAATACACCCAAATCCCACTTCATGCACAGAGTAAAATAAAAGATAGGAACAGAGGTCATTAAAATGGTTTAGTATCACTCTAGTTGCCATTTTGCAGGTACCCCTCGCTTGATGCAATAGGGGGTTTTGGTCTTATTATCTATTACCTCTAAAGCTGTGGTTTATGAAACTGAATTCCATTGAATCCCTCACCTATGTAACAGATTTTCACTTAGAGTAATACTGATTCTCAGGCTAAATTGTAGTAGACAGGGTTTGTTAACTACCCAATGTCCATTTCTCATCTTCTTTCTTCCTGATAGAATCCCAGTTTTGTCTAGGTATCTTTCCTCCCCCAAACACATACACACACACCCTCACAATACACACAAATAAAATCAAGGGAAGTTGATCCCAAGAATAGATCTTTAGTCTAAAAAAGCCAATTAGCACATGGGATTTCCCAGCAATTAATTATATATTGAGTGGTCATATGTCCTGAACTGGCTCAGTCTTACTGAAGGATACTACCCTTAATCCTTGATTGTGAGAGAGGTTTTTCTCTCTCTTCTGCTAGACAAAAATAAGGAAGGATGTAGTCCCAGTAGCCACTGGCAATCATCTTAATGTCTGAGGGAAATCACTGATTGAATGTCATTGATGCTGAAGATGGCAGGAGGGATAAACAGAAAGATCTAGAGTTTTTGATCATTCCAGTCATCTATGGATCACTTGGAACCTGTGTTTCTATGGGATGTCTCTTTTGTAAAATATAATTGTATTTATTTCTTTCCAGTTTGAAATGGGATTTTTTTCTCACCCATAGCCCAAAGCATCCTAATACACAAGCTGAAAATACTTGGTGAGAAAGAGTTAAGAAGTAATCAGATATTTAGGATGCTGAACATGAATTACTATAGCTTACTTTTGATTGCCTTTCCTCTGTTAGTAGGCGTACTTATTGGCTTCCCCTTTACCCCCAATAGCTTAATCACTCCGGAAAATCCTTTAATTCTCTACTTATCATTCTAAAGTTGGGGATGTGAAGTGTGAGAGAGGCTGCACCTACAATGTTTAGGTTACTTGTGTTAACGCAAGATGTTACTGATTGAAAGTGTTAACCAAAGGAATGGTGTAGAGGCAGAGAAGCAATGTTGGGACTCACTTTCCTAACTTTTCTGAACCCATAGTTCTACTCCCTTTCCTTGGAAGTTACAGTTTCCCATAGTGGTGAGATATGAGACAAATGGTCAAGAATGTGCCATGGTACCTATTCTGCTCTAGGAAATCCACTTACGTAAAACAAACTAACTTCTATTGATTGGTAAGTTTAAAATTCTCCATGTACCTTTGACTTCATGCTGATGGATATCACACTAAATAGAGGAAGTATAAAGAACATCATCCAAACCTCTCCTACTTCATCTCAAACCTTACAAAACATTTTGCATGCTCAGAGAGAGCTGGGCTGAACTGCATATTTCATTGCCAAATAATATTCATGAAGATCCCATTCCATGCACTGACTGTCACTTCAGGAATGAAACAGGACTACATAATCAGTTGAATTTAATTCAATCTATTTTGTGCAGTCGTGTTCAAGGTTATAACAAGGTATGTAGAATCAGGTATTAGACTTCCTATAGAACCTCAAGAAACATGTCCAGGGTAGGAATTTAGGGGAAAAATGATTTTGCTCATAAAACATGTACATAAGATTGTTTTGTAGATTCCATTTGATGTACTATTATGGGTGGATAATAAACCAAAACATAACCAAGGTTTATCATGCTAGCCTTCACACCAAAGAGAGAAAATATACACAGCTCTAGTTTTCAACCTGAACACATTAATAAAAGCTCTAAACAATTCTATGCCTTGGGGTGGAGTGACCAAAGAAATTGCACTTTTTAGATAAGAAAACATCCCAAATAAAAAATTCAAGTATTGTATTAGGAGACCCATCAGTGATGTGGTCTGTAACCCTATTTCAGACATTTGGCCACAGGCACCAAGGTCATCCTGGGGACATCACCCTTCTGTTGGGTATACCCCATTGTTCTGGGCTGTCTAGGAGGCTGGCACTGACCTTTCTTGCTTGTTAAGTGTATTCCTGCAATATGTTCAAAAGAAATCAGGTTACAAGGAACAAAAACTAACATTCAACATGAATAATGTAAAAGCATATAAAGGTAGTCCAGAATTTTATAATGAATACTCTCCATTTCTTCTTTCAACCAACATCATTTGTCAAAAACAGTGCTAGACCTTAGTGATAAATGTAAGACCCAGAGGCCTTGTTCTCTAGGTGCTTACAGTGTGATAGGTGAGACCTGAACAATCTTATAGATACTTTTGAAACAACGTGTTTACAGTTGCACTGAGGCTAAGTAAAGGCTATTATAAGATCATGCAGTGAAAAATCTAAGCTGAGTCCAGGGCACGTGAGTGGAAGTCAGGGAAAGTTTCCTAGACAAACAGATTCTTGCCCTTTTCCTTGAAGATCCAGTGCCATTTGGTCAGTGAAGATGAGTGGGGACACTGGAGGTAAGCAACCTGGACAGCCGTTCCAGTGTACACCAGCTGAATATTAATATTGGTACTGAGCTTGGGTGTCAACACATTAAAGTCTCGATTTAGCAATGGTAGACCCTAATCTGTTTCATGACTGAAAGACTCAATCCTGACAGAATATCTACCTATTCATTGAATAAGTTTCTAAAATGGCAGTTTCGAGCAGTATTATTTAGTACAGGCATGCTTGCTTTTATTGCACCTCGCTTTATTATACTTCCCAGTTACTGTTTTTGGCAAATTGAAGGTTTGTGGCAACCGTGCATTGGGCAAGTCTGTTGGTGCATTTTTCCAACAGCATTTGCTCACTTTGTGTCTCTTTGTCACATTTTGGTAATTCTCGCAATATTTCAAACCCTTCGCCAGCAAAAAGATTACGACTTATTGAAGGCTCGGGTGATGGTTAGCATTTTTTAGCAATAAAGTATTTTTTTATGTGTGTGTGTGGTACACGGGCCTCTTACTGTTGTGGCCTCTCCCGTTGCGGAGCACAGGCTCCGGACGCCCAGGCTCAGCGGCCATGGCCCACGGGCCCAGCCGCTCCGTGGCATGTGGGATCTTCCCGGACTGGGGCACGAACCCGTGTCCCATGCATCGGCAGGTGGACTCTCAACCACTGCGCCACCAGGGAAGCCCAATAAAGTATTTTTAAATTAAGATATGTACATTTTTAAAGACATAATACTATTTCACACTTAATAGAGTACAGTATAGTGAAAGCATACTTTTTATGTGAACTGGGAAACCATAAAATTCATGTGGCTTGCTTTATTGCAGTTGTCTGGAACCAAACCTACAATATCCGAGGTATGCCTGTATTAAATACGTATTGTAACCAACTGGATGTCATGGTGTTATCTATGGCACCCAACACAATGTCTTATACTTAAGTGTTAATTAAATGGTTATTGAATTAAATTGAAATGCCATCACCTAAATCTTAAATTTCTTGTGTAAAATGATTTCTTGCTGAAAAGTATTTCTACTTTATATTGTACCACAAACTCATTGGGGGAACTGTAGGGATTAGTGAAAGAAACAACACGAAAGTATTCTGAGGCATGCTATTAAAAATAAAACTGTACTACGCTTTTGGTAGTGAAGAGGGATGTGGTGGTTCTTTCTAAACTGGGGCAGGAGGTCAAAAACCAAATCCTAAAATGAATAGAGACCCTATAAATCATAATATACTGAAACTAAAGGCTAATTTCCATGTTCATGTAAGATGCAGGTATGGGGAGAAGACAAATATAATCAACTCTGAATGTCCTGTTCATTTTATACAAAGCTGGCACTATTGATTGGCCTGTTATTACTAGAGCAAGCATTCCTTCACTTTGCTGTCTTCCTTCACTTTGTTTTCAAGTTCTGGCTTCATGCTTAGGAAGTCCATTACTATCCCAAGATTATAAATGTATATTCACCTAATTGTCAGTAAAGTTACAGTTTTATTTTGCACTCTTAATCTTTAGTTCTTATGGGATTTATCTTGTATAGAATATGAGGAAAGAATCTAACTATTTCCCTCAAAGTGCTAGTGTATGTTGTCTTATCACCCAGTGTCTCTCCAGCACTGGGCACAGGAGGGTCTCAATAAAATTATAAAATGAATAAATTAATGAATGCCGAGTCTGAACCTTCCAAAAACTCTTGCCAGGTTTCCCTTGGGATCAACAGTAAGTGATTGTAAGACTGACTCAAATTAAAGTGAAAAGCCTGGCCTAAAGCTAAAAGGCTTTTGTGAGGCTGATATCTGCTGCTTTGGGCTATAATTAATTGATCTAACTTGTTGTGGGAATATACTGATGAATTCATTGAGGCATGAAAGGGAAAGATGTTAATTATATTTTTTGAGTCCTGAGAAAAATGTACACGTTATATATATTGCATATATATGTATGTGGATATATATATATATATATGTGTGTGTGTGTGTGTGTGTATGTGTATATATATAAATCTCTACACCATTGACCTTATTTTTGGATTTGAGATACAAACATTTGAATCTATCCATCTATCTACCATCTATCTGGGTATATATACATACATATATATTAAGCATAAGAGGCCCTAGAATTTAATATTTAAGAGTATGGGCTATCAAGACTGCCAGGATTTAACTTTAGCTCCGACAAGTACTAGCCGTATGACACTGGGCAAGTGGCCTAAGTGCTCTGTCTCCCAGTTTTGTCTTTAAAATTGGAAGATTGACAGTATTTACTTCAGAACATTGTTGTGAACATTAAATTCATGTAACCATTTAGAATAGAGCCTGCAATATTGTCAGTGCCAAGTGTTAGCTTTTATTATTATTCTACTCGTCTTTCCCAATAATCTTTCTTATTTTTTCTCAAGTAACAGATTCAAAATATTTTAAAAAGAACATTTAGGATTATTTGAATGAGAGGTAAAAAAAAAAAAGTCACTTAGCAAAAAAAGCAACTGCTTTATCATAGAAAATATACAGTAGCACACATGGATACTAAAACTGTAAAAGAAAAAAAATTCAGAAAGAACAATGTTTAGTTTAGGTTTGAATTCTGAAAACTAAAATACGTAAATTGAAAGTGTAAACTCAGAGGTAACATCGTGTTTCCAAACACAAATTAAGAATTAAAAAATCAGAATGGCAGACTTCTGCTAATCTGTTTAGGAAGGCATAAATTGTTAATCAGGCTCAAGGCAACATTGTTTAATACCAAGTTTAATAAAAATCTGCCTGGAGGAAGAAGAGGTCTGGTGGCCAATTTTGAAAGCTGAGTAGCTCTGTTTACATGCCTAGTCCCTCTAGCTCTCAGGACACCATTGATAGGGTTTCCTTTCAAACTGACTCCTTTTAAAGGAGTCAGACTTATTAAAAACTATAGCACAGGATAGAAAAGTTATATTTTTTCACTGGCATGAATAAACTTGAAAAGGAAATAAATTGGAGAAATATTTATTTAAGAGAATCTTTTGCAGCTTGTATGAGAAGAATTTCACAGTAAGCATTTATTGAGCCTTCACTATATGCTTCCATTCGCTACTGATGCCTTCATCGTAAAACTGTGATCTTGAGATGGAAGAAGTGATATTTTAAAACCATTTTCTCCTTTCTTCCCAACCTGTATTTATTCATTCCACAAGGCATCTTATATTTGTATCATGTGGGCTCTCGCTGTACAGGGAATCAAGAAAATTTCCTGAAGTCTTGGCATTGTTTTTAGGAGCACTTGTCAATCAGGTGAAAACTAAATTGGAAAGTATTTGACAAGTGCAGTATCTTCTGAGGAGTCAGAGCCTTGTGGCTGCTTCTTTGGATTGTTGAGCCCAAATTTCACTTGCTTTAAAGTCTTTTCTTGATAACATCATGGATATTATTGCCTATTTCTTAATTACAAAGCAGGGCAGGTTTGGCTCTTGTTTTCGTGATTGGTTTCTCTAAACAGCCATAATTATCATATGGAGAGAGAAGAAAAAATAAGCAATTTAAAAATCTATTTTATTTTAGTGACAAATTGGGAGGCAGACATATGCTCTATTAATGTTCAGAACATCCAGGGTGCAAAGCAAACTTCTTGTTCTTTGGTGCACAATTAACCCAGTATAGGGTTTCAATAATTTCTCCCCTCTCTGTCCACTATATAAAAACCTTTCATTACATCACATTAAACTCAGTCGCTTGAGAGCATTTTACTCTTATGTAGCTTTCAACTTCATATTTTAAGTAAAGTAACTGTCCTATTTAGCATTCTATTTGGTGAAAAAGTGGTTATTCACACGATTACTAGATATCTAGCAGTGTCCTTCCCTCTACTGGGTCATCTCTTAAACCTAACTGCGTTGTTGTTTTAGAACACAAAGTACACACACGTTTAAATTCAAGGGGGGAAAGTTAAAACGTAAACCATGGTGCTATTTGTAAAGATATTTTGGAATGTGGCATCTGAGAATTAAAAGCACATTGAGGAAGAAAGGGAAATATAGTGACACAAAATTTTAAAATATGGGACCTGTATTTGGCATGCCTGCACTTATTTCAAAGGCAGTTTACCTGCAGGTAAATACATGTTCCTTGCATGCAAAAAGTATTGCAGAGCTGGTACTTTCTGGATCTGGAGGTTTGGGACCACCTCCTCTTGACGACAGCTACCAGTAAATGACCCCTTCATTCTGCTGTCTTAATAAGGACCTGCCCCAAACATCTCTCTTTTGATAAAAAGGGATATGAGTCAGAAAGAGAGTAAAACTGTGGCACTGACCTTTATCACAAGGCCTTCCTCATAGAATTTAATTCTTTATGAAACACTGACAAAGCCCCAACTAGATACTTTTGTACAAGTAATTTACTAGCGAATAATTGCTGGAAGATATAGTAGCTCTACTTGATTCAAATTAGGATCAGCAGTAATATACCAGTCTTGGTGAATTTTATCATTTTACATTGGTGATTACTTTGTCTGACCACACGGTTTTGATCAGTGTTAGATTGGAACCTGTTGCTAAGAAGAGATTAGAATATTTTAGTTGAATGTGAAATTGAGCAGTGCCAAACATTTTATAAAATGGATGGTAGTAGATTAATAAAACTCTTTTTTTTAAATCCTGCAAAGGCGGTTTAAGCTTTGCAGCTCAAAAATATGATAAGCTCATTTTCATGACTGAAATCTGTACTATAAGCTAGAAGGCAATTGCTCTTCGTTGATGTAACAACGCATACCTTAAAATACAAATTGACACCTTAGAAAATTTGTGTTTATTCACAGTTATATGTAGTTCACTTTTAGGAAAAAAATATACCCCTTTAATAATGTGTACAGTTAAATTGAGCTGGATTTTTTAAAAAATTAGATATAAATATAAAAGTTCTTGTTTTCTACTGAATAATCCACTATGTAATCAAGTAGGCGAATTCATTGCTGATGACACATTCTGGCCATGATTTTGGCAAAGCACAATTTTGGAGGACCTATTAATATAGTCAAAGGTTGTATTAGTATTCCAAATGTTATTATTAATCTCTATAAAGCTTAATTAATGGATCAAAAGATAACTTTTGTTAGAATGACTTCATATTTTGGGCCATCTATTTGGCTTATCATTGTAATTCCCCTTTAGTTTTTATTCATCCAAACAAGTAAAAGACTAAGTCAGTCATTTTACAACATTATGTTATTCATTATCTAACCCAGTGGTCTTCAGACTTTTGGATTTCATGGAACATTAACAGTTATTTTTTTAAGGGGGGGAGGGTTGACATTGGGTTGCTTGCAGATTTTAATTTTGTCAAGGGAAAAAAACAATATAATTTATCCATACACTTTCGTGAAAAAACTGCCATTGTAACTCCAAAGAAGTGGGAAGGTCACTGAGTCCTTAAATTGAATAAATTGAGAGTTATGAAAAACATAATAAATAGGTTGTCATCATGTTTCATATCTGATCACTGACCAATAAACTTTTTCTTTTTTGGGCAAAGATGCACACTTGACTTTGGATAGCCTGAGGAATTACTGATTTAGATAAAGTTCACTCAAAATTACCATCAAGCCATTACAAATTAAACAAAAACCTACATTCTTATCATGTGCCCCAAGTTGTGGTCAAAATTTTGAAGGAAAATTTTAGTTCTTCTTTGCAATAGGAGCTTTACAAAAGGGTGCGAACACATAAAATTCCTAAGAATGTCTAAATCCTTCTTTTCTCCATAAGTTTCCATGCCTGCTCCTTCATAGCATATTTGTAAATAACAATATTATAGATTTAAATTTCCTCTTTCAATTTTTAATGCCAGAATTGAGTGGAGATGATAAAAGGTCATAATACTCCAAACTAGAAGTCAAGTTACAGAAGAGATAAAGAACAAAATAAATTTAGTTTATCCATGGACAAGTCACTTCATCTCTCTGGTCATCAGGTATCTCAAATGTAAATGAGGGGCGTTGGGTAAAGTCATCTCTAAGCTCCTTTCTGTGTCTCACATTCTCTGATTATATTTCTAATTGTCCAACTGTCCATGAAGGCTGGAGTAACTACATGACTTTTTGAATGGTGGTAATAGAAAGAATAGAGTTTAACGAAAATGGCTTATCACTGTCAACCATATATAGTATTATTGTATTGTTAAGAGGATGTCTTTCTTCCTTTCTCCTTCCTGCTTCCCCCCCCATCCCTTTTCTTGTAAAATTTTACTTGGTAAAGACATGATTCCGAACAAACACTGAACTGTGGTGGGAATGAAATAACAAAACTGTGGTCATAAAAGAAGAAAATAACTATTTTTACCCACCAAAAAAAGGAAGGAAATAAATAGTCTTATTCAACTCTACCTACAGTCCCCAGAGCTATGCATATAGTGAGCTTGTCAATGCACTAAGAAAGGACTGAGGCCCTCAGGGGGTGCAGTGAGGTTGCGAAGCCCCCTGTCAATGAAATAAATAGTTGTCATGTTTAGCGACCTTCCTGAAGTATCCCCTCCAACTTGAGGCCCTCTCTGAAGGCAAGAGAAGATAATTTATTCTCTTATAAAAAGTACCATTATTATGCTCATAAAAATGGCCCACACAATCCTTTTTACTACAATTATAAACTCTAATCCATGCTTCCAAGTGGTTTTTAAAAAATGAATAACCTACAGACATTTTCCTCAGCTGTAAAAATCTGCTTTGCTCTGCTCAGAATAATCAAATCATTCCCATGCTCTCTGCTGCTTTGTATTTCTCAGAGTCACACTTTTACTTCTAAGATACCACAAGTGTTTGTTAACAGCACATTCATTAAGTGCTTGGCTCAAACAAATTTCCTAGAAATTCAAACCAAAAAAGGGCTTAAAAGGATACAAGTATAACATTTTCCTTTTGACTTACTGTATAATTATTAACATACAGAATGCATGTAAAATACTTAGAACAGTGTGTGACATGTAGAAAAGCTCAGTAAAGGTTTATTATCATTTACTTTATAATTATCATCATCATTATTTGGATGTATAAAAATTCTGAGCTTACTGGTATTTTTTTTAATCTTGGCTGAAAAAAAAATATTTTTCACATACACATTTTAAAGTATATTTGCCATATTTGTTATCAGTCATGTATGGGGTAGGGGTGTGCTGTCCTGCTAGTTCAGTCTTTCTTCATGCTATACCACATATAGAATCCAAATGAATGACTTATATTTGGTCTTTATCACTTTTGTGTACTTTGGATTGCAGGTGTCAGAAGGACACACAGTATAGCTATTTAGCTCGCAGGACAATAAAGATAATAGAAGGAAAGGAGTCGATATTCTTCAAAGCACTAAGAAAACCTTTCTTTGATTCTGCTGGGATTTCAGACCACTTTTTAAAAATGTACTCTGCTTATTTTATGATCCATGCAGGATCATTTCCTTTAGATGGTGATTTTTTTTTTTTTTGCGGTACGCGGGCCTCTCACTGTTGTGGCCTCTCTCGTTGCGGAGCACAGGTTCCAGATGTGCAGGCTCAGCGGCCATGGCTCACCGGCCTAGCTGCTCCGCGGCATGTGGGATCTTCCCAGACCGGGGCACGAACCCGTGTCCCCTGCATCGGCAGACGGACTCTCAACCACTGAGCCACCAGGGAAGCCCTAGATGGTGATTTTTTAAAGGATAGCTTTCAAATTTGCATTCCATGGTAGAGAAGCATAGTATTTATAAACATGTTAATGATGTAATCATGTTTATAAAGTTGTATTTAATAGTAGCAATATTTGTAAAATGGAAAATGCACCCTGTATAAAAATGGCAATTTAAATTCTATTTCTATATTTGTATGTTTTCCTCTTACGTAAAAATTCACCTCCTCATCTCCTTTCATTTTACTTAACTGGGACACCTCCTCAATTTAATTTTTTTTCTTGCTGTTTTCCATTCCTATCATTTATTAGGTCTCCTGAACATCTTTTGGGCAGATCTACCAAATTAGGGAATTATAGAAGGAGAAAAACACAGTGCTTTTTCAAGTGATGAAATATGAAGATAAATTATACCCTGTGATGTGGCTAGCTTTATGTTCCTCATCTTCTACCTGAGTTGTTCTCTTCCACAAGACAGCACTGAATATGGCAGGAAAAGCTTGGGACCCAGGTTGCCCATTTATACTGCACATCAAATTTAATAGTAACATTCTGGCTTTAATTAAACTCTTCCTCTTATAAATCCCAGCAAGGTGATCTGATTAATAGAGGAAATGAGCACCCAACAGTTTTAGTGTAACGATATTAAACGGATGAAACAAAGTAAAATAATCTCTAATAATCTGTGAGGATGGGGGACACAGAACCCTTTGCATATGCGTCCACTGCATGTGTGCTCACAGCATTTTCTTCAGTTAGTTTTCTTTGTTGGAAGAGTTAAAAATTTCCTGGATAGTTCAGTCTTGAACAGCTAGAATACAGACTGTATCTGGTCCCCTCTGACCCAATCATTTTGGCTTAAAGAGCTTTACTCCATTTACATCTGTAGTAAATGAAGGTGCACCACCTTTTTGAAGGATTATTTATACTTTTCCCCTCTTACCTTCTCTCTCTACTTTGTGAGTGATGGGGTTATAAAGGCTATCTACTTTTGGCTGTATACCTTAATTAGGGAAAACCTGAGGTTTCTCATCTGATTGCTTTGAAAAGGGGAGCATTCCTTAGGAATAGGAACTTTTAAAAATGTAGGCCGGTTTAATCTTCATAAGAGGAAAGCTCAAACAAAAATATTGTTTAGATCTAGGAAACTCTCTCAAACTCTCATCTGTGTTCAAAATAAAACAAAAAATCCTAATGGAGAGAAAAAAAGAAAAGAATGAAGAGAAAACAAAAACCAACCCAAACCCTACATTTCTTTATTTCTTCTCTACAGTGTCACAACCGGGTGCTCTGTGTGTAGGTGAATTTTAATTTTCTCCTTTCAGCAATTTCACTATTAGCATGATGTTCTTGAGTCTTTGTATTTAGAATCATTATTCAGAAAAAAATTTAAACCAGAGAAGGTTTGATTATCTACGTTTTCACCTTTTTGTGAAGCAAATAAGGTAAGCTCAGTAGACGCTAGCTAGGCTGAAACACTATTAAAAAATGCAATTCAGACTGAGTTACTGCTCGTTATTTTTATAAGCAAGACCCTAATTCTGATCGACCCCAAAGAATGGGCTGCTGTGACTAAGCTAGCAGCAGAAGCAACTGGCTTCTGCCGGATGTTATCTCATTTGGAACACATTTCAAACTTTAGAACAGATTTTTAAATTGAAAGTTGAAACCTGCAGACTGCCAGCAGAAAAGGCTGATTCACCACTGTAGAACTTATCTTACTATGAGTTCCAGGCAGAGTTTTTTTAAGGACTAGGTTACCTAAAATGTGTTGTGATACATCAAAGAGAGAAATAAAAAACACTTCCTGGAATAAGAGTGACACATGCATCTAAGCATCTTTTGGACTTTTAATATATGCTTATTTGAATGTGGACTTCTTTAAAGTAGAAACCTCTAGTTTAGTATAACTTGTGGATGTTCATGGATCTCTGAAAGGTTAATTAATTTTTTTCTGCAAATATTGCTTCATATATTTGCATGAACCCCCATGGTGGGGGTTCTTCATGTGGAGCTTTTTGAGCCATTATTATTATTGGGTAAATTGGAGCGAAAGAAGTACAGTCTTGGCAAGGTTAAAAATAAGGAATGTCTTATATTGATAGTGAAGGGGAAGCCCTATGTGCGTATTATTTTAAATAACAAAACCCATGATGCAACTGAACTGCAGGGAGAAATGCATGGTGTGACCCACTAGAGGTCCCTTCCAACTAAAAAAAGTTTACTTAGTTCAGAAGATTTAGCCTCTGTAAATTGGCATTCACGACTGCAAAGCGAGTAAGGGCCAGAAGGGGGGACTGCACATTTTACTTCCTTAGGGAGAAACATGGTTTCATTCAGATTATTTGTCATATTTTATCTCTTTTTTTTTTTATCCTTATGTGGCACAATCACTCAATTAGCTCTAGTTAGATATTCAGAACCTGTTGTTCCAAGTTACTGATACATTTGTAAAAAGGAAGTGTCATTTGATGTCCTGGTACTGTAGTTGTGCTTTCTAGAGATATTAGCTGTTTCAAGTATCCTAGAGCAATATTTTGCAAGATAGATTTTTGCTTAAAAAGGAAGAGTGCCTCAGATTAAGTTTTTACTTGCCAAGCTGATGGAAATGGTGGGTGGAGGAGGTATTATACACATTTTCTGATAGCAGGCAACTTGGTAGAAAATGATTATGTTTCTATATATTATCTTTGCAGAGTTAGCATTAAGAAATGTAATTGCAATAAATTGATGTAAAAGCCAGATAGTAAAGGGACTAAAAGTCCCTACAGAGACACCAGTCAGTCACTTATAATGGTAGCAAAAGATAATTGTAGACAAGTACAGAAGAACTAACCATTGCTATTTTCCTTCAGAAATGTATTGCTGCTTCTCATGTTTTTCTGAAGACATGGGTTACTTCCTCTGCTTCTAAAGTATGCCATGAACCATCAAACCAGGTAGAAAAAGATCTGCCTTTTATTTCCCCCCAATACCTTTATAATTAGAACACACCAAAGAGCAAAAGGGGGTGAGATACAATCCTGTGTGATTGCATTTTCCAGTAAATTGTTAGATTTCTTTTAAGTTTCTGAGCTCTGCATTGAAAATCTGGCCTCTGGCATAAACTTTGCCCTCCTCCTGCTTGATCATATCCCCTTTCTTCACACAGCTTGTTTTCTGGCTCTCTAAAAAAACAGCCAGCACAGAGCCATGCAAGTGCTGATACACAAAGGATGATGCTCAAGCCAAACTGGAAGAGATTTTTTTCTCCTAAAGTAAAATACGAAAGGTTTTCCTTTTCAGGGACAGGCATCAGCAAGAAAAGAAAGGAAATAAGCAATCCTTGGTCACCGTTTGTATAAGCTTATTTGTTCTTCATTCTTAGAAGAGTTGTGCGTTAGCAAGGTATATCCCTGTGTTCCTTTTCCCACACAGGGAGGATTTTGCACCCCCTGGATTATAACCACTCAGAAAGCCCATATTTTGCATGTGCACCCCTCCAAAGCAGTCAGACATGTACACATTAGCCACTCTAGCAACATTTTTTTGCAGGAAAAAACCTCTTCTTTCCTACATTATGTGCTTCAGTAAGTGAAAATGAATATTGGCTGAGACACGGGATGATACACCTCCATAGTGTGAATATCATAATTAAAATGTCTTTACAAAAAAAAATGAGAGTGAGAGAGAAATGCGTGGCTATTCCAGATGATTAAACTTCTTGGTACTTGAATGTTCTCTGTAGTTCACTCAGGTGAACAGCCCCTTGCACTAACAAGGACCTGCATATAACTTCCCATAAAATACAGATTTTATTGCAGCAGTGACAACACTTCTCAGTACGACGCTGACCTTTCCAGCATCTCCCGTCTCGAGATCCCCGATAACTCTGGGCATAAGAATAACTACAGAAGTAATCCCAGCTCTGCAATACACAACATAGCAACGTTCCCTCTTACTAAATTCCGTAATTAACGCATCGGGGGCTCCACTTTTCCTGCATCGGACACTTAAAACCAGGCACACTTGGTTTGTTCTCCAACCAGTCTGGGGGAGGCGTTATCTCCCAGATTTGTGCCTGACCAGCCTTGGAAGAGCACGAGCGAGCTCCGTCTTCCGTATGACTTTTCCCTGGACGGTGTGCTCCATTTTCAGAGTCCAACGTTTGACTTTCCTTGCAACCTAAGCATTTCTGCCCTATGTGAGCCGGCAGGCGTTGCCCCCAACGTGCGAGCTAATAGTTTTTTTAAAGCTTCTTCTCCGAGACAAATCATCTCTTTAGCCTAAGTTTTCCTTATTGGGAGCATTCGGGAGTTCTCAAGCTACCTAATTTTCTGCTTTAGCCCACAAACCAAGAAATGTAACTCGGCCAAAGCAGTCCCTGCACAGACCCTTGTAATGTGGGCAGGTGGGAATAAATCAAGCCCCAAACGGCTCCGCGGGTCCTGCACGCACCAGCGCCCTTGGTAATTGACCAGCCAACTTTGCAAATGCCGGAGCTCCCTTGGCAGCTTCTGCCGGCGGAGAGAAAGACAGTGGGTTCTTCCCGGCGGCCCCGTCACATATGCCCCCACCAAGCCCCGCCGCGGTCTTACCAGAAGGCGGAGGAGTGGCGCCGAAGCTCCGCGGGAACCGGCGTCCGTTCTGGGCAGCGGCAGCAGCGCCGCCCGCGCAGCCGGACCCGAGCGCCCGCCCCGACCCGGGCTCGCAGGCTGAACATCCCTCCCAACTCCAGCGTGCGGCACCCAGCGGGCGGAGATGGCTCTCTTTCTGATTGGCTTCCATCAACGCTACAGAATTAAAAAAAGAAAAGGCATGCACCATCGCCAACTGAGACCGAACCCACCTCTGCTCGCCTTCCTGCGCCCGGGGAGACACTGTGACCCGCCCAGGCTGCTCCTGCCTCCGCCGGCGCTGCGGTCGCCCGCTCAGCGGTTCTTGCTGTCACGGCTGAAACTGCAGCTCTCGGGACGGGAAGGTTACGGGCTCCAGAGAGCTGGCTCTTGTGGGCACACACTGATTTGCAAGTGAATGAAGTGGGAGGGAGCAAAGAGAGGAGGACTTTGTTAGAGAGGCCCAGTGCCTGCCCCCGCCCGCCCCCTCCCCTTGACAGAATGACTCCTGTGTTTGAAGTCCTGAGCAATTCGCTCCCTGTAACACTCCCTCTGCCCCAGGCTTTCCTTTCTTTTCCTTTCTTATTTTTTGGAGGGTTAAGACATACTTAGAACTTGCATGACTTCGTCTGTTCCCTCCTTTATACTATCAGAATGCACCTTGTGCTATTATCAGCAACGGTTGGATATTCTTTTTTTTTTTTTAACCGACCGAGCAATTACAATTCCCGGGGACACCAGTACCTCGTTGCGCTATCAGTTGGTCAGCTTCGTGTTACAGCACGCATAACATGCACACACATAAAACAAACCCGGTCTCCTGAGATAACAATACTGACGGCTTTTCTTTACAACATAAACAGGCGTTTTCCAGACGCAAGTAGGCACAGAATCAGACGCGTCTTTTCTTCTCTCCTTCCAGGAAGACAGGTTTTTCACATAGTTCTATGAGTAACCCCAGGATGTTGGAGAATGAAGCCATGCTTCCCTGGGCTTGCAGAAACATTCAAATCCCAAACCCTTCAGGCTCACCACTGACTTATGGCTGATTCCATCTTTCTGAATCAGTTAATACAAGAACGCAAAAGACTTGCAGAAGAGTGTATAATGATATTCAGGTCTGCTTAACAGTTTAAGATGAAAGTTCCTGAAGTAGGATAATCCCCAAATTAAACTGTTTGGTACACATAGCAGTTTGCATAGCTATATTTACAGTGACCAAAAAGTAATTTCTAATATGAGGGAACTAAGCTGCAAAAATCTTAAGCATGTCCAAGTATTATTAGATGAGTGTAATTGTTTTCTATATAGAAGATACAGACATGATGGAGCCAGGCACTGTTAGATTAGGAAAATTAAATCTAATTACCACAGTGATTGCACCCCGGGTCAGTAGCATCCCAAACCAGCTGTTAGTGTATGCTGTAAGTTGTGGGGAGATTTCATTGCATGGTGCACTAAAAAAAATCCAGGCTACTTTGGCTTCTGAGTGGTTAAACAGGTTGGAGGTTGGTCTCCTTCCCAACTGAGCTCTTACTAGAAAATCTTTTGTTTCTCCAATAGAAGTTCAGGCATTTAAATAAAGCCAAAATCAAAGTATTTCCTCTAGGCAGTCACTGCTTCAAAGATGTGTGCATGGAATGGTTTTAGCACAGATGTCCCACACATGGAAGATGGAAAGACTTTGAATTTCTCTCTTGAAAAGATCTTCCTTTAATGAAGAACTTCCACCAACTTACAAAAAGAGGCTGAACATTTTGTCTTCATACAGCTATTCAGACTCTTGTGGAGGAAGGATAGGCGAGAAGAAAGCTGCTTCCATTCCTCAGACTATGAATTCTTATACATTTAATTGGAAATACTAGCTCCTTATGTTTGTATAGTCCTTTACTGCTTACAAAGTACTTTCACAGACTATTTTATTGAAATCTTCTTTCAACAAGTGGTCCGATTTTTCCCTATTAGGACAAAAGAAACAGATTGTTGATGAGATTGCATAGGTTAACATGTCCAAAGCAATAAAAACTGGTAAGCAGAAGAGTCAGAAATATTACTGGTAAAACTGTGGCTATATGTGTGTATATATGTGTGTGTATATGTATATATATATATGCCAATAAAAATAAGCCACATTTTAAGACTGCCTTTTGCAGAAAGATATGCAGAATAACTGATTTTTATGGTAAAAGTGGGATAATAGTGAAGTTGATGTTCCTCCTGTTGAACAAGTTTGTATCTCACAAAGCAAATCTCTAATTGTTTGCAATATACTATTCTTCCAACCCCTCTAAGCTACATATCAAATGTGGTTAAAGCAACTACTTTTTATTAAGAATGGATAAACGGGGCTTCCCTGGTGGTGCAGTGGTTGAGAGTCCGCCTGCCGATGCAGGGGACACGGGTTCGTGCCCCGGTCCAGGAAGATCCCACATGCCGCGGAGCGGCTGGGCCCATGAGCCATGGCCGCTGAGCTTGCACGTCCGGAGCCTGTGCTCCGCAATGGGAGAGGCCACAACAGTGAGAGGCCCGTGTACCACAAAAAAAAAAAAAAAAAAAAAGAATGGATAAACAATCAATTTGCTTTGGAACAATTCAAGTGGCAACATTAAATTACATAAAGGGTAGCACATTTTAATACTAAAAAAGATTTTTGGGTGATTTTTGAGGAATTCTAGCCATATTTACTACAATCATTATTACTTTTCAATTACAGAAGTGATATAAATATCCAGAATTATTTCATTCTCATTTCAGAGATTAAAAAACCGAGACTTACTAAGGTTAAATGATTATCCAGTGTCATATAAGTACTGTTTCCAGTTCATCCTCTGGCACACCAAAACATGCTGCCAAGTAACAGAAGTTAATTAGAGGTAAACAGATGAGAGGGTCTTTGCCATCATCATGTAGGGTCTTCTCACGAAACTCAAGAGTGGAAATTGTGCAGGGCTTCGGGAAAGACTTGGAAGCAGACACTGAGAAGCCACCAGTACTCCACCTGTGGTACTACTTTCCTGTCCTCACTGTGCTTCTGCTTCTGTTTTGTCTCCCTTCACACTGGCTTCCTCTGTCATTCAGTCAGACCTTCAGAGCAGTACCACTGATAGTTCCAGAGCTAACTTGTTGGAGAGAGTAGTTTCTCCTTCTGCTCCATTTCTAATTTCTTGCAAAGCAGCTCTGATTGGTTGGGTGTTCTCCTGGACCAGTCGACTACCCGCCCCCCATGCCCCAGGACCCCAAAGAGGGGTAGCAGCTAGGGAATGCCCTTGTGAACTGGGAATACATTCCAAAAAGTGTCCCATTCCATACATTCTCTTGTTTTGTTTAGTAATTTGGTACAGCTGAAGTATCTCGTCAGTTTTTAGACTACTTCATTATTTTATATGCTTCAGTCAAAATTACTTGTACTCGCGTTTTACAGCTTGCAAAGTTTCAGTTTTTAAAAAATACTCCTCCATAGACCATTACTAGGGATATTAATTTTGATGAGGGATTTTTCAACTTCTAAATCTCTCTTCAGATGATTAAGAGGCCATATTATCCTTATAATGGGGATGCATATAAATAAATAATTACAAATTCTCCGACTTTTCAATAATATGCATCTCTATGCAATGATTATCTGATAAAAACATTTTCATGATCATCAACAATTATTCTTGATTAGAAGAAAAAAGTTCACCTTTAAAACCATGTGCCTGATTAAGACTCTTGGCATGGGTAGTTTTGCTTCATCCAACTCTTCCGTCTAAAATTTACCTTAAATGTGTTGCTACCAGAAAAATTACACACGTTACAATGCTTATTACTTAATCATCACGATGTGCACATGTGAACAGATTTCACTGAGGAATGAGTGTTTATTTCCCACCTCTGCCCTATGTGTGTATGCACGTGTGCTCACATGCATACACACACATGCGTGCACACACACACCAGTGTTTAAGGCAGAAAAAGGTTTAACCACTCTGGGTATTATTGAACTGAAACAAAGGAGACAGGAAACCTCGATGGAATTCCTCTTTTGTGAGAGCCATAGACATCTCAATACAAGCTAAAATAAATTCACACAAACTTTGTGTGCTTATCCAGGTTTTCTAATCCTGGGAGAGTTTCCAATACTGTATTTAAAATGGGTTGGATCCCAGGATGCATTAAGACATTTCCCTCTTGATCATTATATTTGACTCATCACTATAGGTAGATTATAATAGCCAGGAGATTTCCAAATGAGATAAATGCGCAGCAGCAAAATGTTATTGACATACACAGGACATTTTAGTACTCTGGGCATTTCCAGGTTGGTAGAGTGGACTTCAATTTTTGACAAATTCTTTTATATTTTATTCACTGCTTAGTGGTAGAATCTAAACTTATCAGATATCTACAATTCAAGTTTGGTAGACTGTACTGTGTTAGTGAAGGAGCATGCCCTGGTTGTGAAGAAAGAGCCCATTAGGAGGATATGCAAGGTGTCAGCATATTCTCTTAAATAACTGGTATAGATGAGAATAAACAGAAAATCCTACACTTGGATGCAGAGGAAAAAAATAATTCCTTTCTCCCACTAATCCCTCTCCCAATTATAGAAGCACTTGATGGGAATAATGGCAGGCTGGTGTGGGAAAGACAGTATAATAACACATGTTCAGAAATATTTTGGGAATATATACATAGTGAGAGTATTAAAATTTCACAGATTTTGTCAAAAGAAGACAAAACAAAGACAAGAAGATTATCCTTTGTGTAGGCATAAGTGTTCTCTTTAGAATAGACCAGACCTCACCTTAGAACCTACTGTTCCTCTTTAGGTGCCACACTTAAATACCTTTTTCTTTTTTGCCCCTTCTCTGTATTTTCACTGTACATTCTAAAACACCTGTAGTACTTTAGCTTGACCTCATTGTTTACGTATTCTTGTTCATCTACCAGACTGTATATCTACTGAATTCCTGAAGGTAGAGCGTTTGCCTGTTTTGGTTATCATTTTAGCTCCTGGTGCTTGAAAAACATGCTTGGTGCTTACATGTATAAGTAAGTAGAGATCTAGATAAACTAGAATTGATATAGTAGACAGAATGTGGAGATGATTCATAGACTTAAGATCATGTTTATGAGCTAAAGGTGACAAGACTGGAAAAGAGAAGATTCAAGTTGGCCATGAGCACTTTCAAATACTTGATGAACTGTCATATGGAAGAAAATTAGACTGGCTTTTAATGTGACAGAAGCTTCAGTTAGTATCTATTGGAGAAGCCACTGGAAGGTACTGCATTTTGTTAATTCTAAGATACCTGTATTTTCCCACTTTAACATCTCTGAAATTACGATGCCTCTTAAAATTGATGTGATAATAAAGGATCATGTCATGGTATAATTGACAGTGTCTCTTCTTTCTTAATGACATTAAAATAATTGTGTGACTTACTACCATTGGCATCTTTGATCTGATGACATGCAGATGGTAGATTTCAGCTCAACATATGGAAGAATTTTCAAACTCTTAGTTCTGTTCAAGATGAAAGGTACTGGCAGCTTCAGCATAGCGGTGGGTCCCATTCCTGAAGGCATTCAGTCACAGACTGGACAAACACTTGTTATAAATGAACTTACCAACTTCCTGATTGAATGATCTTTCACATCTTTGTCAAACTTGAGATTCTAGAATTCTCGGCCTCTTATTTTTGTAGATGAGAAAACAAGGATAATACAGGTTAAGTGCTTTGTCCAAAGTCACACATCTCATTTGAGACCAAGACTGGTCTGTCCATGCTTCCCATTTTGTACACCCGAAACTAACAAAACATTGTTAATCAACTATACTCCAATATGAAGCTACTTTCATTTACTGTGTATCCTTGTTTTCTCTTCAAGCTTGCAGTATAGAAAATGGGTACATACAATATTTTGATAAGAGCAATAACTAACATTTTCCGCCTATATACGATATGTCATTTACTTGTTCTTTACATGTGTTATCACATTTAATCCATGTGATGGCTCATGGGCTAGGTATTATCATTCTTGTTTGCAGATGGGGAAGCTAAAGAATGGGAGGTAAAGTAATTTGTTCAAAGTCACACAGTTAGTATGAGTCAGAGCTAAGATTCAAACACAAACTTTGAAGTGAGTTCCTGTACTCTGAATCACTATATAGGGGCACAGAATTTACTGCAGAATCTATATGGAGTGGTGTGAAAATCAAAATCTGCCATAGTATGAAATTTCTGATTTTAAGATAAACGTGCTTTGGGTGTTCCATTACTATCTTTTTTTTATTATTTGCCTCAAGATATCTGATAATGGTTTCAGCTCTCCACTGCATTTATGTTCAAACAAAACCTTAAGTGCTTTTGTTAAATTTTAGGGCCAGCAGAAAGCTTATCGATAAACTGATAAAGTAAATTTACTTCTCAAATCAAGAAAATTCAGCTTTATTCTCTGCTGTGTATGTACCTAACTCATGCCTACTCCTACTCTTTTCCTACCTAGAGGTACCCCCAAGTTGAGAAAAATCAGTATTTAACTTATTTCCTGACCTTTGTTTTTTTTAAATTCATCGTGGGCCCTTGGCCATCTGTAAAGATGCATTGATTCTTACCGTTTTTTTTTCTGAGGAGAGCTATCTTTGTGCACTTCTGAACCCTCAGGGGGCAGTCTTTATTCCTCAGAAAGGAATCCTTCACAGCAGATGCAGGCAGAATTCTTGTTCACAGCTGAGGTCCTCTCTTTGCTCCTTGGAAATTATACTTATTATCTCTCTTAGAAGGAAAAAGAAAACTGGAAAAAAAGCTGCTGGGTGTCAATTGATAAGAAAAATTTTAAAAGAGCCTTCGTTAAGTCCGTTTTGGGGGGTACTTTTCCAGACATCATAATATTAAAAATATCAAAAAATATTTTCATATGCAGGTAGTTTACTGAAAAATTGTGTAGTCTTGACCAATCCCTTGTCTCTTGGCCTTGGTTTATTTATCTGTAAAATGAAGGTGTTTAAGTAGTTTTTTACTCCAGTCATTATTCTGTCTTTTCTTTACATGTTGCTATTCTGTGTGTGGCCACTAGGGGGACAAAGGAAAGGCCTTTCTATTGAAACTTGCTTCCCATTGCTAATTTGGAATAATGTCGTGAAGAACAACCACAGGGAAAGCCGGTTTTTCTTAATGAGACAGTGAATATTTTAAAATGTCTTTTTATTAATTGGTATTAAACTGTGATACGAACTAGTACTTCTTTGTAATATTTGAGAATTTGAGGAAAATGATTATTACTATTTCTATGACCACTAAAGTCGTTATCATTATAATCACGTATCTCCGTGAACATTACCGTGTTCAAAAAGGCCGTGAGCCTTTTTGAGAAGTATCACAAGCCCCAATATTTTAAGAATGCAGATAAAGGCATTTAAAGGATATTTTGAAACTTCTTAGTCATTATCAAAGTTGGTAATAATTAGTTAACATTTTCAGAAACTAAAGCAACACAAATAAGGAATTTCTAATTGCAAATTTGAAAGGGAGCTGAATGTTTTGTAACTGAAAAAGGTCCATGTATACACAATATCTTTAAGAGCAATTTTAGTAGCTAAGATTTATTGAACACTTACTATATGCCATTCGATGTGTTAAAAGCTTTTGTTTGTATTCTTTTGATTCTCTCAACAACTCTGTGAAGTAGTTACTTTCTCAGGTCCATGAGTAAATGAAGGTTTAGAGAGATTCATTAACATGCCTTCCACACTGCTGGCCTGTAGCAGAGTGGAGCTTTGAATCCAGGCACTCAGACAGCAGAGTGGCAGATACTCATCCACAGCTATATTGGTAACAGCCTGTGCTATATTGCTCTTCCGGATTATAAAATGCTTCACATTCATTGCTGCTCTGTGTGTTTACTACAGTTCTCTTCAGTAGAGGGTGCGGATATTATTAGCCTTTGTGTTTTCAGGCAGGGCAGGAAGACTCAGAAAGGTTCAGAGTCCTGAACAGGAATCTACAGTTTGACTTCGAGAGAATACATAGAAACAAGAGTATTTTATCTTCAACTATTAGAACCAGAATCTGGGGATGGGATGAAATTGTCTACTTTCTGAGCTTTTGGTTTTGAAAAGCGTATGCTTATAATCTAGTTGTCTCTAACTCAAAAATGAGACCCTAAAATTCTCAGAAGCTTGAAATTTCCCATTTTTTAAAAATGATCTTATATTAGCAAACATGTTATATATTCATATTCCATAAATTTGAAGATTTATTTATTTATTTTTTGGCTGTGTTGGGTCTTCATTTCTGTGCAAGGGCTTTCTCTAGTTGCGGCGAGCGGGAGCCACTCTTCATTGCAGTGCACGGGCCTCTCACTATCGCGGCCTCTCGTTGCGGAGCACAGGCTCCAGACGTGCAGGCTCAGTAGCTGTGGCTCACGGGCCCAGTCGCTCCAAGGCATGTGGGATCTTCCCAGACCAGGGCTTGAACCCGTGTCCCCTGCATCGGCAGGCAGACTCCCAACCACTGCGCCACCAGGGAAGCCCGAAATTTCCCATTTTTGAACATCAGTAGTCACTCCATTTATCAAGTGCCTATTAGGTGCCAGGAATTACAGTCAGTGCTTTATGAGTTGCCTTTTTTGATTCTTTATGACAACCTTCTAAGGTCAGTATTCACCTCATTTTACAGATGGGGAACAGAAACCTAGAGAGATTAAATAACTTATTCTAGGTAACACAGCCAGCAAACGGTTGGATCTGAACCCAAATCCTGAGTGTGACTTGAACTCAATATACTTAATGAGGTTCAGTGTATCACATTTGTTTGAAATTTGTTTCTATTCTTGGGTATAAATGTGCCCCAAGTTGCAATTGGTGAGGCAGGAAGACTGTGGCTTTATGTGGATGTGAATAAGTACATGCAATAGAAGAGGAGGGTAAGGTTTCTGCTGGTCTTCTTTATTTTGCAAAATCTGATCATGTTTTTGGTGAAGCATAAGGCAGAGCCATCCTGTCTTAAGGCATATTGGGCCCCTGTCCTGGAGTGACCAGCTCTGAGCAGTGAATCAGAGGAGTTGGAACACAAGCACTTTCTACTGATATGATAATATCCAGTTTGTCTCTTAATGTTCCCACTACCCCCAGTACTGGCTGGTGAAATCTTCCTGTCTTTTGCCTGATACTCACAGCTCAGTCCTTTATTTTTCAAGGTTCATTTCACATTTTGTTCATTTGAATATGATGCTTGTTTGAAGTGGAAGGAGAAAGAAGCACAAAGCCTGCCTATCCTTAGTCCCCTCAGCCCCTTGGAGATGCTGCTAGAAAAGGGGGAAGATCTTATAAAATTATATAGCAGTTCAAGATTAAATTGATTATCTTTCCTCAGAGGGTTTCATTTTAAATAAGTGATGACACACAAAAAATTAGACCAAGAAATAGTACAATGTTATATGCTCTTGTATTTTTTTTTCTTGTTGACATTTTTCATCTGTGACAGTTCATCCATGAGGGTTTTGGATAAGTGCATATAAGTTATATTGTGTGCTTAAAGATAGTAATTTCATTTGTTATTTTTATTTGTGCATTTATTTGCAAATGTTTGCAAGCCTTCATCTAAGTTTTCATTGAAACTTTCTTGAAACAACATTTTTGCACTGAAAACTGGTAGATTCTTGAAGTGTGACTTGTTTCATGCATATGTGTAGTCAGACTTCAACCCCGTTGTATGTCACTTCTCTGCTCCTGCACTAAGGACTTTCCCATAAAATGAGGCAATATATAAGGGGAACTTGAATTACCTGTATAAGTATCACAAGATAGCATTTAACATTCTAGTTTGACTCCTTCATTTCATACTACCTCTTCCTCCCTTTTTCCACCCTCTGCTTGGTGCATCTATGCTATCCAAAAAGAAAATGGTTATGTGATTATGATGCCAGAGATAAGTAGTTATGGTATGTCTTACTAAATCATTTTGGGGCACATATCTTATTCTGATAACATTCAAATGGCCCGTGATTATAAACATACAGAGTTCTTGAAGATTGATTAAACATTAAAAATACAGCATCCTTTTGCATTTCTAAATGAAAATCATTAGACCAGGCTATTAAAAATGGCAAGAGAGTACATAGCTTATTGGATGAAACATTTAAATTCAGATTTTTCTGGTGCAAGTTTTTATGGTGGAAGCCATGCGAGAAATATTACTTAGTTCACACCTCCTTTGAATCCTTCTGCATGTTGCTGCCTCTGCAGCATTTTACTAAAAAGTTACAGTGACTTCAGTGAGATTTTGTGGTAAGCTGAACTCCTCACAGTTTGATCCTTCCCTGACTTTGTACTGAAAACCACTGTTGTTGAGTGGAACACAGGTTGCTAGTTGCTCTGTTGGATCTGGCATTCGACCCAAATGCCTCATGTTTATTCCTTACTGACTATTGGCTCCATTTGATTGCCCTTCTGATGCATGCCTCTGAATATACACTGGGGTGGGAAAATATTTTGGGGTGCAAGATCTAAACAGAGCTTAGTGATCTGGATCTTCCCATAGAGCAAATTTCCTGGTTTGTGGTTCACCCTCTCAGAGTTGAGACTGATGCAAAGATGTTGATGGGTTTTAGAGGCTGGCCTCTTGGGACATGGCAGCTTGCCATGATGCCATCAGTTTAGACTAATGATTGCACAGAATTCTCATGAAGCAGATGGCTACTAACCACAATATTAATATTATTTTGCTTTGTACATTTAGGGAAAAGATCATTTCACAGTTGCAAAGGAAAACCTCGTTTGGATTTTATAAAGAATGATCTGCAACAGAAATAACATGCTGTCAGGACCTGTTTTATATGCTTTCATTATCAGTGACAAATTGTGATATTAATTCTATAGCAAATTTGTGCTTGGGATTTTAGCACTTCTCTCAGCCATTTCCTTTCTCTGCATAGCTAGCTGTAGAATAAAATGCTCTGAATTTTACCTTGGAGGGATCAACAGCTGGATTTAAATGTTACCTTTGTAATTTGCTTAGAGATACCATTGTTTATGAATGTGAAGAGTGGATGTTCTTTGACAGGATTCGGAATGAATAGAGGTTTGAGGAAATTGCTTAGATAATCCAGGTAGCAGAGACACTTCTGCCTGGATTCCCAGTAACACAGCTGAAACAAAAGAAATTTACTTCTGTTTGAATTAGTCAGGTAATCACTTATGCACTCTGCTTTGTTTTGCTGATGACATTCTGGTTTGAGTGTATTGGGAGAGATGGTGGTGACAATTAAGCTCATGTGATGGAATGGCTGTCCTGTGATCTGTGCAATTCAGCCATGGGGTGCCAATCATTATTTTATTTTGATTAGTGTTCTGGACCTTTTATAATGCTACTTAAAGGATAACTTACTAACAAAAGTAACTCAGGAATACCTAATGTTAGGACATTAGGGAATTTAGCATGGCTTTGCCTCAAGCACAAGAATTTTAAAATTTGGAACACGAGAGTGAAATGGAGTACTTGGCAGTGGTATGCAAGTTTTCTGTTCATCTCTCAAACCATCTTGAAGCCTAGCATAGGCAAACACAATTCATTGTGTGCAGTTGTTTTGAATAGAGCAGATGTTTGGAAATGGTTTTTGACCTGCTTGGTGTCTTGACTTCCTTATTTTTGTGAAGTCTTTAAAATATAATATAAAAAAGAAAGGGAAAAGAACTAACTGCTTTTTGGATCTAGTAAACTAATAAGAGAGGACATAAAATCATAAAACGATAGGCAATGGCTAATGAATAAGAGAAGAAGAAGATCACATCTTTTGGGCTTCCCTGGTGGCGCAGTGGTTGAGAGTCCGCCTGCTGATGCAGGGGACATGGGTTCGTGCCCCAGTCCGGGAAGATCCCGCATGCCGCGGAGCGGCTAGGCCCGTGAGCCATGGCCGCTGAGCCTGCGCGTCCGGAGCCTGTGCTCCGCAACGGCAGAGGCCACAACAGTGAGAGGCCTGCGTACCACAAAAAAAAAAAAAAAAAAGAAAATCACATCTTTTCATGGAAAGGGTTGGAAAGAAGACTTAGTAAGGGATGATACTCATATTCCACATACAAGGTCTGTTTTGAACTCTTGGTAGTTTAGTTCCAAATCCAAAACAAGAAAAGAAAAGGCTTACTCAGTATCCAAGTGGCTGTTTCTTAACAAACTATCCTTAATTATATTCGACATGTAGTTTTTGACCACTTAGCAGTTTTTCAGCAATAAATTAGGATAGGAGGTGACATGATTAGATGGAAGTTTAATGACAGTAGACCTGACAGCTAACCTTGAGCAGCAAGAGAACAACCACCACCACAGAGCAGACATTGAGGGTAATACAACAGAAATACAGTGATGAATCCTCACAAAGATGACTCTACAGTTCAAGAAAAGTTAAATTATAGTCACTTTCCCTTAGAAAGTTAGTAATGATTTCTTTAAGAAGATGATGAATGACAGTGCAGTAAGGCAAATGAGTAGGTGTGCATCAATAATTTGGAAAAATCATTTATGTGGAATAGTGGATTCCCAGTGATGCAGTTCATTAGGTGTCTTTGCATTTGAGTTGGGTCATGTCAAATCAAACAAACATTCTATCCCTCCCTGGGTAGTATGATTCAAGAAATACTGGTGTGGGGCCTCCCTGGTGGTGCAGTGGTTGAGGGTCCGCCTGCTGATGCAGGGGACATGGGTTCGTGCCCTGGTCCGGGAAGATCTCACCTGCCGCGGAGCAGCTGGGCCCGTGAGCCATGGCCGCTGAGCCTGCGCATCCGGAGCCTGTGCTCCGCAGCGGGAGAAGCCAAAACAGTGAGAGGCCCTCGTACCGGAAAAAAAAAAAAAAAAAAAAAGAAATACTGGTGTGGGTCAGATATCTGGTATTACTCACTTGGAGATTCATTCCTTTAGGCCTTGAAGGCATTTTATTTTCACAAACCTCCTGTTAAAGCTAAAATACCTATAGGTCATAAACTGTAGTCTGATAATCTATGGATATTACATTATTAGATACTATGAGAATTTTATGTAGGATAAGCACTTATTCATTTCTTGAGCTCAAACTATCTCTATACTCTGGATACTGAGGAAAAGACTTGGAAAGCAAACAACATATTTCAATTCTGTAAAACAGTTACCCAACTTTCATTTTCACCTTCCCAGGGAATAGGAATCTTCTAAGCTTGATGCACTGGAAAATTCCATCCATGGTGCTAGCTGTAGCTGATAAATTGTTTGTTCACTCTTTTTGACTATATGACAAGCTTGCCGAGTAAATGATACTACAATTGCAAAATAAACTTTGCAATTAAATGGCATTTAGTTATATGCAGGGATAACTCAAAGACGATTGGTAACGTTATATAAGTTAGTAAGGGAAATAATAAATGTATGCAATTCCAGTGAGTACATAACTATATGGGCAACCACGCTTCTGGTTATTAGTAACAGGAGAGAAGAGATGGAGACTGCAGAAGGGGTGAAATAGAAGCTGTGACTGGAACAAACGTGGAAATAAAGCAAACTGTTAGCCAGGTGGCCCACCTTGTTTGGGGAGAGCACCAATGGTGAGCTCTACCAATCTCAGTTCCAAGGTGAAAAACAATTTGTAGGAGGATTGCTTACTTTTAGGGTAATCATCCATCCTGGATTGCCTGCGATAGTTCCAGTATATACCTGTTGTAGTGGTTTAATTATTATTATTTTAAAAACATCTTTATAGGAGTATAATTGCTTTACAATGGTGTGTTAGTTTCTGCTTTCTAACAAAGTGAATCATCTGTACATATACATATATCCCCATATCTCCTCCCTCTTGCATCTCCCTTCCACCCTCCTTATCCCACCCCTCTACGTGGTCACAAAGCACTGAGCTGATCTCCCTGTGCTATGCGGCTGCTTCCCCCTAGCTATCTATTTTACATTTGGTAGTGTATATATGTCCATGCCACCCTCTCATTTCGTCCCAGCTTACCCTTCCCCCTCCCCGTGTCCTCAAGTCCATTCTCAATGTCTGCATTGTCATTCCTGTCCTGCCTCTGGGTTCTTCAGAACCATTTTTCTTTTTTCTTTTTAGATTCCGTATATATGTGTTAGCATACGGTATTTGATTTTCTCTTTCTGACTTACTTCACTCTGTATGACAACCTCTAGGTCCATCCACCTCACTACAAACAACCCAATTTTGTTTCTTTTTAAGGCTGAGTAATATTCCATTGTATATATGTGCCACAGCTTCTTTATCCATTCATCTGTCGATGGACACTTAGGTTGCTTCCGTGTCCTGGCTATTGTACATAGAGCTGCAGTGAACATTGTGGTACATGACTCTTTTTGAATTATGGTTTTCTCATGGTATATGCCCAGTAGTGGGATTGCTGGGTCGTATGGTAGTTCTATTTTTAGTTTTCTAGGGAACCTCCAAACTGTTCTCCATAGTGGCTGTATCAGTTTACATTCCCACCAATAGTGCAAGAGGGTTCCCTTTTCTCCACACCCTCTCCAGCATTTATTATTTGTAGATTTTTTGATGATGGCCATTCTGACTGGTGTGAGGTGATACCTCATTGTAGTTTTGATTTGCGTTTCTCTAATGATAGGGATGTTGAGCATCCTTTCATGTGTTTGTTGGCAATCTGTATATCTTCTTTGGAGAAATGTCTGTTTAGGTCTTCTGGCCACTTTTGGATTAGGTTGTATGTTTTTTTTGTTATTGAGCTGCATGAGCTGCTTGAAATTTTGGAGATTAATCCTTTGTCAGTTGCTTCATTTGCAAATATTTTCTCCTAGTCTGAGGGTTGTCTTTTCATCTTGTTTATGTTTTCCTTTGCTGTGCAAAAGCTTTTAAGTTTCATTAGGTCCCATTTTTTTATTTTTGTTTTTATTTCCTTTTCTCTAGGAGGTGGGTCAAAAAGGATCTTGCTGTGATTTATGTCATAGAGTGTTCTGCCTATATTTTTCTCTAAGAGTTTGATAGTGTCTGGCCTTAAATTTAGGTCTTTAATCCATTTTGAGTTTATTTTTGTGTATGGTGTTAGGGAGTGTTCTAATTTCATTCTTTTACATGTAGCTGTCCAGTTTTCCCAGCAGCACTTATTTAAGAGGCTGTCTTTTCTCCATTGTATGTTCTTGCCTCCTTTGTCATAAATTAGGTGACCATATGTGCGTGGGTTTATCTCTGGGCTTTCTATCCTGTTCCATTGATCTACATTTCTGTTTTTGTGCCAGTACCACACTGTCTTGATTACTGTAGCTTTGTAGTATAGTCTGAAGTCAGGGAGCCTGATTCCTCCAGCTCCATTGTTTGTTCTCAAGATTGCTTTGGCTATTCGGGGTCTTTTGTGTTTCCATACAAATTGTGAAATTTTTTGTTCTAGTTCTGTGAAAAATGCCAGTGGTAGTTTGATAGGGATTGCATTGAATCTGTAGATTGCTTTGGGTAGTATAGTCATTTTCACAGTGCTGCTTCTTCCAGTCCAAGAACATGGTATATCTCTCCATCTGTTTGTATCACCTTTAATTTCATTCAACAGTGTCTTATAGTTTTCTGCCTACAGGTCTTTTGTCTCCTTAGGTAGGCTTATTCCTAGCTATTTTATTCTTTTTGTTGCAGTGGTAAATGGGAGTGTTTCCTTAATTTCTCTTTCAGATTTTTCATCATTAGTATAGGAATGCAAGAGATTTTTGTGCATTAATTTTGTATCCTGCTACTTTATCAAATTCATTGATTAGCTCTAGTAGTTTTTTGGTAGCATCTTTAGGATTGTCTATGTATAGTATTATGTCATCTGCAAACAGTGACAGCTTTACTACTTCTTTTCCAATTTGGATTCCTTTTATTTCCTTTTCTTCTCTGATTGCTATGGCTAAAACTTCCAAAATTACGTTGAATAACAGTGGTGAGAGTGGATGACCTTGTCTTGTTCCTGATCTTAGAGGAAATGGTTTCAGTTTTTCACCATTGAGAACAATGTTGGCTGTGCGTTTGTCATGTATGGCCTTTATTATGTTGAGGTAAGTTCCCTTATGTCTGCTTTCCGGAAGATTTTTATTGTAAATGGGTGTTGAATTTTGTTGAAAGCTTTTTCTGCATCTATTGAAATGATCATATGGTTTTTCTCCTTCAATTTGTTAATATGGTTTATCACATTGATTGATTTGCATATATTGAAGAATCCTTGTATTCCTGGGACAAACCCCACTTGATCATGGTGTATGATCCTTTTAATGTTATGTTGGATTCTGTTTACTAGTATTTTGTTGAGGAATTTTGCATTTGTGTTCATCAGTGATATTGGCCTATAGTTTTCTTTGTGACATCTTTGTCTGGTTTTGGTATCAGGGTGATGGTGGCCTCGTAGAGTGAGTTTGGGAGTGTTCCTCCCTTTGCTCTATTTTGGAAGAGTTTGAGAAGGATAGGTGTTAGCTCTTCTCTAAATGTTTGATAGAATTCTCCTGTGAAGCCATCTGGTCCTGGGCTTTTGTTTGTGGGAAGATTTTTAATCACAGTCTCAATTTCAGTGCTTGTGATTGGTCTGTTTATATTTTCTATTTCTTACTGGTTCAGTCTCAGCAGGTTGTGCTTTTCTAAAAATTTGTCCATTTCTTCCAGGTTGTCCATTTTATTGGCATAGAGTTGCTTGTAGTAATCTCTCATGATCCTTTGTATTTCTGCAGTGTCAGTTGTTACTTCTCCTTTTTCATTTCTAATTTGATTGATTTGAGTCTTCTCCCTTTTTTTCTTGATGAGTCTGCCTAAGGGTTTATCAATTTTGTTTGTCTTCTCAAAGAAACAGCTTTTAGTTTTATTGATCTTTGCTCTCATTTCCTTCATTTCTTTTTCATTTATTTCTGATCTGATCTTTATGATTTCCTTCCTTCTGCTAACTGTGGGGTTTTATTGTTCTTCTTTCTCTAATTGCTTTAGGTGCAAAGTTAGGTTGTTTATTTGAGATGTTTCTTGTTTGTTGAGGTAGGATTATATTGTTATAAACTTCCTGCTTAGAACTGCTCTTGCTGTGTCCCATAGGTTTTGTGTCGTTGTGTTTTCATTGTCATTTGCTTCTAAGTATATTTTGATTTCCTCTTCGACTTCCTCAGTGATCTCTTGATTATTTAGTAGTGTATAGTGTAGCCTCCATGTGTTTGTATTTTTTACAGATTTTTTTCCTCTAATTGATATCTAGTCTCATAGGTCGGAAAAGATACTTGATACAATTTCAATTTTTTTAGATTTACCAAGGCTTGATTTGTGACCCATGATATGATCTATCCTGGAGAATGTTCATGACCACTTGTGTAGACAGTGTATTCTGTTGTTTGTGGATGGTATGTCCTATAAATATCAATTAAATCCATCTTGTGTAATGTAGCATTTAAAGCTTGTATTTCCTTATTTATCTTCATTTTGGATGATCGGTCCATTGGTGAAAGTGGGGTGTTAAAGTCCCCTACTATGATTGTGTTACTGTCGATTTCCCCTTTTATGACTGTTAGCATTTGCCATATGTATTGAGGTGCTTCTCTGTTGGGTGCATAAATATTTACAATTTTTATATATTCTTCTTGGATTGATCCCTTGATCATTATGTAGTGTCCTTCTTTGTCTCTTCTAGTAGTCTTTATTTTAAAGTCTATTTTGTCTGATATGAGACTTGCTACTCCAGCTTTCTTTCCACTTGCATGGAATATCTTTTTCCATCCCCTCACTTTCAGTCTGTATGTGTCCCTAGGTCTGAAGTGAGTCTCTTTTAGACAGCATATATACAGGTCTTGTTTTTGTATACATTCAGGCAGTCTGTGTCTTTTGGTTGGAGCATTTAATCCATTTACATTTAAGGTAATTATTGATATGTATGTTCCTATTACCATTTTCTTAATTGTTTAGGGTTTGTTATTGTAGGTCTTTTCCTTCTCTTGTGTTTCCTGCCTAGAGAAGTTCCTTTAGCATTTGTTGTAGAGCTGGTTTGGTGGTGCTGAAATCTCTTAGCTTTTGCTTGTCTGTAAAGGTTTCAATTTCTCCGTGAAATCTGAATGACTTCCTTTCTGGGTATTACAATCTTGGTTGTAGGTTTTTCCCTTTCATCACTTTAAATATGTCCTGCCACTCCCTTCTGGCTTGCAGAGTTTCTGCTGAAAGATCAGCTGTTAACCTTATGGTGATTCCCTTGTATGTTATTTGTTGCTTTTCCCTTGCTGCTTTTAATATTTTTTCTTTGTATTTAATTTTTGATAGTTTGATTAACATGTGTCTTGGCGTGTTTCTCCTTGGATTTATCCTGTATGGGACTCTCTGTGCTTCCAGTACTTGATTGACTATTTCCTTTCCCATATTAGCAAATTTTTCAAGTATAATTTCTTCCAATATTTTCTCAGTCCCTTTCTTTTTCTCTTCTTCTTCTGGGACCCCTATAGTTTGAGGTAGTTATTTCCACTATTTTATCTTCCAGGTCACTTTATCTGTTCTTCTGCCTCAGTTATTCTGCTATTGATTCTTCTAGAGAATTTTTAATTTCATTTATTGTGTTGTTCATCATTGTTTGCTCTTTAGTTCTTCTAAGTCCGTGTTAAATGCTTCTTGTATTTTCTCCATTCTCTTTCCAAGATTTTGGATCATCTTTACTATCATTTCTCTGAATTCTTTTTCAGGTAGACTGCCTAGTCCCTGTTCATTTGTTTGGTCTGGTGGGTTTTTACCTTTCTCCTTCATCTGCTTTGTGTTTCTCTGTCTTCTCATTTCGCTTAACTTACCGTGTTTGGGGTCTCCTTTTCGCAGGCTGCAAGTTCTTAGTTCCCACTGTTTTTGGTGTCTGCCCCCACTGGATAATGTTGGTTCAGTGGTTTGTGTAGGCTTCCTGGTGGAGGGGACTAGTGCCTGTGTACTGCTGTATGAGGGTGGATCTTGTCTTTCTGGCGGGCAGGACCACGTCCGGTGGTGTGTTGGGTGTGTCTGTGACCTTATTATGATTTTAGGCAGCCTCTCTGCTAATGGGTGGGGTTCTGTTCCTGTCTTGCTAGTTGTTTGTCATGGGGTGTCCAGCACTGTAGCTTGCTGGTCATTGAGTGGAGCTGGGTCTTAGCGCTGAGATGGAGATTTCTGGGAGAGCTTTTGCCGTTTGATAGTACGTGGAGCCGGGAGGTCTTTGGTGGACCAGTGTCCTGAAGTCAACTCTCCCACCTCAGAGGCACAGGCCTGACACCCGGCTGGAACACCAAGACCCTGTCAGCCACACGGTTCAGAAGAAAAGGGAGGGCAAAGAAAAGAAAGAAAGGAGAAAATAATAAAATAAAATAAAGTTATTAAAGTAAAAAAGTTATTAAAAATAAAAAATTAAAACGTCATAAAAAAGGAGAAAGAAAGAAAGAAGAGAGCTACCAAACCAATAAACAGATCCACCAATGATAACAAGCGCTAAAAACTATACTAAAAAATCCCAAAATACTAAAAACAAAAAAAAGGACAGACAGAACCCTAGGACAAATGGTAAGAGCAAAGCTACACAGACAAAATCCCACAAAGAAGCATACACATACACACTCACAAAAAGAGAAAAAGGAAAAAAAAATATATCTGTATATAAAAAAATAATAGGAAGAGAGCAATGAAATCAGTAAACAAATCTACTAATGATAATAAACTCTAAATAGTAAACTAAGATAAACATAAAACCAGAAACAAATTAGATGCAGCAAGCAAACCCCAAGTCTACAGTTGCTCCCAAAGTCCACTGCCTTAATTTTGGGATGATTTGTTGTTTATTCAGGTATTCCAGAGATGCAGGGTACATCAAGTTGATTGTGGAGATTTAATCCGCTGCTCCTGAGGTTGCTGGGAGAGATTTCCCTTTCTCTTCTTTGTTCGCACAGCTCCTGAGGTTCAACTTCGGATTTGGCCCCGCTTCTGCGTGTAGGTCGCCTGAGGGCGTCTGTGCTTCACTCAGGGCGGGGTTAAAGGAGCAGCTGCTTAGGGGGCTCTGGCTCACTCAGTCCACGGGGAGTGAGGGGTACAGAGTGCGGGGCGAGCCTGCGGCGGCAAAGGCCAGCATGATGTTGCAAGAGCCTGGGGCACGCCGTGTGTTCTCCCGGGGAAGTTGTCCCTGGATCATGGGACCCTGGCAGTGGCCGGCTTCACAGGCTCCCGGGCGGGGAGGTGTGGATAGCGACCTGTGCTTGCACACAGGCTTCTTGGTGGCTGCAGCAGCAGCCTTAGCATTTCATGCCCCTCTCTGTTGTCCTCACTGTTAAACGCGGCTTGTGCCCTTCTCTGGAGCTCGTTTAGGTGGTGCTGTGAATCCCTTCTCCTCATGCACCCCGAAACAATGGTCTCTTGCCTCTTAGGCAGTTCCAGACTTTTTCCCGTACTCTCTCCTGGCTAGCTGTGGTGCACTAGCCCCTTCAGGCTGTGTTCACGCAGCCAACCCCAGTCCTCTCCCTGGGATCTGACCTCCGGAGCCTGAGCCTCAGCTCCCAGCCCCCACCCGCCCTGGTGGGTGAGCAGACTAGCCTCTCAGGCTGGTGAGTGCTGGTCGGCACCGATCCTCTGTGCAGGAATCTCTCCACTTTGCCCTCTGTACCCCTGTGGCTGCGCTCTCCTCCGTCACTCCAAAGCTTCCCCCCCGCCCACCCCCCGTCTCTGCCAGTGAAGGGGCTTCCTAGTGTGTGGAAACCTTTCCTCCTTCACGGCTCCCTCCCAGAGGTGCAGGTCTCATCGCTATTCTTTTGTCTCTCTCTTTTCATTTTTATTTTGCCCTACCCAGGTACGTGGGGAGCTTCTTGCCTTTTGGGAAGTTTGAGGCTTTCTCCCAGCGTTCAGTAGGTGTTCTGTAGGAGTTGTTCCACGTGTAGATGTATTTCTGATGCATTTGTGGGGAGAAAGGTGATCTCCACATCTTACTCCTCTGCCATCTTGAAGGTCTTCTCTCTACTGGTTTAATTATTGATATTGCATTATTTTACTATCAGAAGTGTTCTAGCTTTGACATTAAATAATTCCATGATCACTATACTTAATTTTGAGTGAAACAGAGGAGAAAATACGGAGCCTATTTTAAAACTGATCATTCACAGGTAACCTCTCTTACAATCTCCTATTTCCTTACAAGCAAAATAATAATAATAAAAAAAACCCTGACAGTCATAAGTCTAGTTTCCTACCTAGTAAAGAAATGACACTAAACCCTACAGCAACTTCAACTTTCTCCTCCTACTGCCTTTATGTTTTACGGAGCCACCTATATTCACTGTGGAGTTGATAATAACTAGGCAAAGATGAACATTTCGGATGAGAAATGTAGAAATAAACAATGCTGCACTTCTGAGTTTATATCCAATTGTGTATCAGCCAGGAACTGGAGGGGGAGAAGTGAAGTCCTAAGTTTATGTCCAGAGAATGTTAATATTCCCAGACTCTCAGCCTGCTGTGTCTGGCCTGAGTAGTGCTCCTCCCTGGGCAGCCCACCCCACATTGCTAGCCAGGGTGGTTATTAGAATGAATGTATCATCCTTTGGTCATCATTAACACTGGCTGCAGTGGACAGTAAAGTTTTTACGCTCTTTATGAATGGATCTGGGAAGCAGTTTCAGAATTTTTCAAAGTGACTTTTGAGGCCAATATTCTATATCAGGGACATATCCTTATAAACAAGAACAACACATCTCTCAACAGTCACACATTTTGTAAAAAAATGTCTCAATCTAGTCTTCATGTGTTCTGGTAGCGTAGCCCTTCCTTTCTTACTTGTCTTAATTCACCATTGTAGTAACACAAAACCTAACGTTTAGATGCTTTGGCTCCCTTTGCAGGGCTGTAGGTTTCTAACAAACATTGTAAATTAATCATTCCCCAGTTTATTCTTGCCTGAAAAAAGAAAAGACTTTGTTTTCTGTGCTTTTGTGATTTGTCCTGTCCTTACATACCGTTCTGTACCTGAAATTCTTGCTTAAGCGCTATATGCATTACCTTGATTTAGTTGTTAATTTTTTAAACCTGTTTTTTAAAATTTAAATTGAGGTCATCTCTGTAAGGTGCCTGTTACAGTGTCTAGGGCATAAGGAGTGATCAATGAAAGTTAATTCAACTTATTAATACATTTTTTGTTCTTCTGCCTTGCAGTTCTAAATCATTCTTTTCCATCATGTAGCATATTCAAGTTCATTTCCATTTTATTCATTTGTTCTTATATTGTGGAAGATGGAAATGAAAATGTAAAGCACTAGGATGAGGGTTCTCTCTCTTCTGGGACAGGAACACAGGCATGAGTAGTATATTCTGTGGAGCAGGAGTAAAAACAATAAATGTCCCAAATATACTTCCTATTAAGCAGGTAAAATTATTTCCCTATTTTCATAACTTTGTATTTTATTTATAGTATAAATTCTATGTTCTTTTCAGTAAATACTGAGCAATGATTACTAAAGACTATTTTTCACGGCCCCATGTAACATGCTCCTGATATGCAACCAAAAGCTTTCTTTCAGTTAACTTCCTCACTCCTTTCGTGGCAGCAACATGGAGCAGTATTTTAGAACCTTGGAAACCTCTGGTTTATACATGGTATTATCTATTTGTATAGTCTCTAAGCATATTCTTCTTGCACAAAGTAACTTTTGTTTATTTGAACTTAATTTTATAAAAATATGGCACAGCTGAGTTGGATTTTCATAATTCTTTCTCAAATTTGGGCTTTCTTGTCACTGGCAGATTTTTAAAAATATTTTTCTTTCTTTTTTCTTTCTTTTTATTTTATTTTTGGCTGCATTGGGTCTTCGTTTCTACACGCGGGCTTTCTCTAGTTGCGGAGAGCGGGGGCTACTCTTCGTTGTGGTGCGTGGGCTTCTCATTGCGTTGGCTTCTCTTGTTGCGGAGCATGGGCTCTAGGCCCACAGGCTTCAGTAGCTGTGGCACGTGGGCTCACTAGTTGTGGCTCACAGGCTCTAGAGTTCAGGCTCAGTAGTTGTGGCACACGAGGTTAGTTGCTCCACGGCATGTGGAATCTTCCCGGACCAAGGCTCAAACCCATGTCCCCTGCATTCGCAGGTGGATTCTTAACTACTGCACCACCAGGGAAGTCCCAGATTGTTTTTTTTTCTCTTGAAAGGTTAACTGCATCATATCAGTCATCTCAGAGGGCTCCTTTGAGATGAACTAAGGAAATAATGAACATGGCTCTACATTTTTAAATTTGTTATAAGACGATGACCATAATGGAGAAAATGCCGTCTACTCCCTGGAAGTTTCTGGTGCTAAGGCCTGACTGCACATTGAATTTCATCAGGGTGCTCTTGGCTGGTGGAGGTTGAGGGCCACTTCTCTCTGCATCCTGGACTTAACTAGTTCTGATTCTCTCAGTGTATCCACCTGCCTGCTTTGGATGGTACAGTGACAACTGATACACAGGTGCTTTGGCCATTTCTATTATAACATCTACTGGGGATACAAGAAAACTACTACTTATGATTTCATTTAGAACTTGTACCAAATGGAACAATCTCTTTTAATTTCATCAACAAATGAATGAATTCAGAGTTTAAAAATATAACTAATCTGAAGAAGATAGATGGTAAATACGTCCTCTCTACTTCAGAACTTGCTCTCCATTCAAGATTAAAGTTCAAGATTAAAGATTAAATCTGGCTACCAAAAAAAAAAAAATCCAAAAAGCCCTAGAAGATTTTGTTCTTTTCTTTTACCTAGAAGACTGGTTTATCTTCATTTGTGTTGGTTGGCAGTAAAACCCAATGCCGAGGGAGATCAAACACTGGTAGATATTCCTCAGGAATGGTTCAGAAAACTTATTCCATTCAGACTTCATATCTTATTTAGAAGCACAGCCAATATCTAAAATATGTATTCTGCCAGTGCCACACAATGTCTGAGATTCTTCAAGGCTTCTATTATTTTATACAACCACCATCTTTTACTGTCCACTCTGGATGGACAATTAACTGAACTTTTATCTACGTCTGAAGAAGAGAAAAAAGGCCAGTTATAAAAGCTTTTGTAACTTGGAGCTTTGGGTATTACAGCCTTCTGTCTTTCGTAAGACAGCCATGGTAAGATTTTTAACTCTGGATCTTTTTTTTTTTTTTTTTTTTTTTGCTGCGTCCTATTTATGTGAATTAAGCAGTGTAAGGTCCAGGAGAAACTGAGACAGAAAAGTAAGGATTATCTGTGATTTGAGTTTTATAACTGCATGCATTAAATCATGTTGCATTCAATAAAACAGATTAGAGTGGGAAGGCAACAGACATAAAAAGTATCTATGCATCCCTTCTGTGTGATTTTTTTCCATATCTAAGACATAGACTTGTATTTAAAGGAGAACTTATAAATCATCTTGGAGGCCATTGCATTTAATGCAATGTCTTTATGGGTGACCAGTTGGCATGGCAATGATAGATGGGCTCACATAACTGGGTCTGGTGGTTCAAATGTAGCTCACTTTGGCAGTGACTAAAAGGCTTTATGATCCAGCAATTGCTTAGCGACCTGGATGAAATGAATTGGTCTCTTTCTTAGTGAATAGCTGTCCATGTCACAAGACTAGAATGTAACTGGTACTAATTGTCTCCCTGGTTGATGGTTTCAGAAACAGGGCTAAAGAGGTCATAAGGAAGGGTGACAAAATACTCTGTCTTTTCACACCATCGCTCATTTACCGAGCTCACTGCACCCAGTCATCCCGTTGGCCAGGCAGAGAGGAGGAAACCATTCATTGTCGCAACCTGAGTTAAACTGAGCCTCCCTTAAATGACATGTCTTCAATTCTCGATTATCTCTGTGACAAAATCTGTATACATACTAAATTTAGTTCAACAAAACAAAAGCAAAAGCAAAAAGAGTTTTAGAAAAGAAAAATAGTCTTTAAAATGACAGATGCTTCTGCTCATTTAGAGCAAAGTCCAGACTTAAAAGGTTCATGGAATTAACTTCATAGTTTCTTTATCGTTGTATCCTACTGTGTTAGAGAGTTGATTTAAAATGTACTCTCATCAATGTTTGTCCTTTGGGACCCATTAGAATAGTTTTTACCATTCTTGTCCTATATAAAATGAAGTCTAGAAGAATTTTCCCTGGATGGGAAGAATTAAATTAAAGATGTCAATCTTTGCTAAATGAATATAAAAATATGATTCAATCCCAAGCAGCATCCAAAAGTTGATAGTCCATAGGGAAGAAATCCAAGAGAATTAATAATGATGAGATAAACACAATAATATTGAAGGAGACAAAGAGTTAGTGTAATGAAATAACATGAGACAAGCAGATTAATGGAATTCAACTGGACTATGGCCACATATACACATCACCAAATATGGGAACTTAGTATTTGTTTAGCATGGTATTTCAAATCTGTAAGATGTTTGGGCAATTGAGTATTCAAAAGCAAAACAAAACTGGAGTCCCCCCTCACACCATACACAAAACATAAACTACAGATGGATCAGAGATCTAAACACAAAGATTACAAAATTATTTGAAGAAAATGTTTATAAGTTTGGAGTGGCATTCTTAAGTAAGATTTGGAAACCAGAACCCATAAAGAAAACACATGGGCAGATTTAGTACATTAAAATTCTAAATTCTATAAACAACAGTAAATCCAAAGTTAAGGTGAAAATAATTGTACCACATATCAGGGGTCCCCTACCCCCAGGGCCGAGGACCATTACCAGCTGTTAGGAACCAGGCTGCACAGCAGGAGGTGAGTGGCGGGCGAGCGAGCGAAGCTTCATCTGCTGCTCCCTGTCGCTGGCATTACCGCCTGAACCATCCTCCCCCAACCCCGTCCGCGGAAAAATTGTCTTCCATGAAACCGGTCCCTGGTGCCAAAAAGGTTGGGGACCGCTGCCATATATAACAGGTGTATGTAACAAATATTCCTAATATTTAAGGAGTTTTTCTAATACAACGAGGAAAAATATTAATCACTTAATAGAAAAGTGGACAAAAAATATGAACAGGCAATTTAGAGATGAAGAGTTGGAAAAGACTGATAAATATACAAAGAGTTGTTTAACTTAAGTACTAATAATTCCTTTAGGAATGCAAATTGAAATAGGATACCCTTTTTGACTATTAGATTGGGAAAATGTAAAGAAAATAGGAAACATTGTGTGTTGTGCTATGTGAGGCTATGCTCTGGCATGAAAATGACCTTTTCATATATTACTGTGTTAAAGGGAATTTGTAAAACCTTTGGAGATCAGTTTGGTAATAGCTTTTAAAAATTCAAATGCACATTTTCTATAACCTAGAAATATCATTCTGAGGAATCTCACCTATAGCTATAGCTATATGGGTTCAAAAGCATATGTTTTTGCCCATCACAAACATAAATGTTCATTAATTAATAAGAAAACAGTACAATAAGTACCTCATGGCTTTACAATGGATTCTATGTAAACATTAAAAAGAACGGAGTAGAGTTATACCTACTAACATGAAAAAATATTTGTGTTATGTTGTTGAGTGAAAAAATGTGTCATATAATGACAGTTCTTTAACGTATATGTGTTTGTATATTTTTGTAAAATCTTAGGAAAATATTGAGAAGTATGTGTCCCCAAATATAGAAAGTAGCTGAAGTTTAAAGTAGTTGAAAGGATGAGTGGGGTTGGAGAAGTCAAGATGGGACTCTTTTCTTCCTTAAATAACTTTGTTTAAGAGGATGGGAACATGGGTCATTGTCTGGACTTGACATTTTGAGCTTTTCAGTGAGATATGTTTGTGCCTGCATGGCCACACATGATGCGTGCCCCTGTCGACTCCCATTTCTCCAATAAGACCAAAGCAGGAATGATCATTAGCCTGCTCACCAAAGGAGCAATTCAGACATGGCTAAGAAGGTGGTTGTGAGTGTATAGGACACCAAGATGGTTTTGAGGGGTGCCCCGTACTCAGATATGAGTAAAAGGAAAGTGACCTTCAGATCTCTGTTAGGAGAATGTTTGACTTCCTGTCACTGATGCTTAATTTCAAAGTTATTTGCTTTTGGTTCCTTTTTTTGCTAACATAATGCCTACCATAAAATGACTCAGTAAGTATCAACTTTGTGAAGTAATTGTCAATTGGAAAAATTAATTTAAAAATATATTTTTTTAAATTCATGTTTTAATAACTTATGAAGATTTAAAAAAATGGGAACAGCATTTTTCTTTTCTTTTTTTCCCCCATATTCTTCCATAAATTGTTTTAGTAATTCGTGTTGCCACTAGCATTTGAATCAAGGAGAGAATCTATGGCCTCCTCAAAGAAGTGTGGCAAAATTTCCAATTACTAAAATACAAAACTTGTTCTCCTTTCTCATGTTTTTATACCACAGCATGGAAATGTGGCTTCTGATTTCTTATAGTAAGGAATTAGCTTTTAAAGTAGCAAGTTGCTTTTAAAATTGCTTCTCTTTCTCATTCATATTCCTTTTTCTGTCTTTTGTATCAGTTATTGGCTTTTGGAACAGGTTTGTTCTTTGCTTTTATGAAGCATACATCAAACTAGACATTTATATTTTTATATTTAAATTAAATTTTTTTTACCATAAGCAGTATCCTAATTTATGTCAAGGTGATATCTCCCATGTGGGAGATATTTTATTGCCAGATGGTGTGTGAACTTTTCTTCTGTTTGTATCACAACTTTTCTGTTGTCATTCCTTCTAAGAAACACTTTTGCTTTAATATAGGAAAATCATAAGTAAAATCTTAATTTAAGCAATCAGTGATTGGAGAGTGATTATGGCATTTGCCCAATACTAAGTTGGTAATAAAACCTAGGGAGAAGGAATTATGGAGATCAATTTCCCCGAAATGCTGCTTTTATTTATTTATTTATTTTTTTTGCGGTATGCGGGCCTCTCACTGTTGTGGCCTCTCCCGTTGCGGAGCACAGGCTCCGGACGCGCAGGCTCAGCGGCCATGGGTCACAGGCCCAGCCGCTCCGCGGCATGTGGGATCTTCCCAGACCGGGGCACGAACCCGTGTCCCCTGCATCGGCAGGCGGACTCTCAACCACTGCGCCACCAGGGAAGCCCCGAAATGCTGCTTTTGACTTGCTAATCTGTTATTCAAGATTCTTTAATATTTTAATTCTGTAGCACCTCTTGGCTTTCATAAAGTAAAATAAAACATTTACCCCTGCCCTTGTCTGCAATCTTTTACCCCTTAATACCTGAAAGGGCTGGAGAATGATGAAGAGTAGTTCCCACCTGGTGCAGGATACGCCCTGAAAGAGTGAACCTATTGCTCAAGAAGTTGCAAGGAAAAATGACCCTCACGTCGGTAATATTCTTGATCTTTCCTCTAAAAAAAGAGAGGGAAGACAAAAGCAGACATTAAAACCTAACAAAAGTGAAGTCAAAACCAAGGCAGATTTCAAAAGACATTGACCCATAAGTGGATATTTGTATAAGAATTTTATACATGGGAGTAAAATTTATCCATTTTAAAAGCACTTTGGAAATAAGTTTATGAGATGTAGTGGTAATTCAGATTCTAGGCAGGAAGGTCCTTGATGTCAGCTTTGGAAATAGGACAGTTTTTTTGCCTAGAAATCAAGATGGGGTGGGGGGAAAGGCACAAAATTGTTGGAATAACATTAAAGTCATACCACTGAGTGGACTTGAGAGAAAAATAATTTATATGTGCTTTAATAGTGGAATGCTGCAGATGTTATTTTAAGTGAAAAGCAATATGATATAATAAAGTTTGTGGAAGCGTTTAGATCCAGGCTAAGGGGATGCACTTGCAGAGCAGCCTAGTGACAAGTGAAGGCATAGCTAAATCATGCATTATGGAGGGACTGAGGGTGGCAGCCACTAATGCAAAGGGGAGCCCTGTGTCTGCTTACTGGGGTTTGCATAGCACTAAGTAAACTTAAATGGCTCAGGTGTCCAGAGGATGAACACAGTCATGAGGAAAGAAGCTGCTGTGTACCTGGTGAGGTTAGACAAAGAGCAAAGGCACACACCATCCACATTCCTGTGTGTGCTCAGGAGTTAGGCTTCCCTTGTCTGGTTTGCATGTTTATTGGGCAGGAAATGATCTGTCAGTTTAATTCAGAACTTGTATTTTCAATGGAGCTGACATGGGGTTAAAGAAAATCAATATTAGACTTACAAGATAAAATAATGTTATCTTATTGACAGCTATCAATAATGGATAATGAGGCCTTCGGTTGAACTTCCTTGAACAAACAAGGACTTGAGGCTGTCAATAGGTTATAAATGAAAATCTAATTACGTAGACTTGTTAGCTTGGATTCCAGTCTTAGACATTAATGTAATTAATTTGTGGAAGAGTGGCAATTTGAGTGGGGGAATTCAAGCATATTTTATTAATTTTTTTTTTTACACATAGGTAGACTTTTAGAGAAAAATACCTTTCCCTTTTGCAAACAGAAGCATTGCAAGTGCATATGTGACGTGTGAGCACATGTGCATGTGAGACAGATTTTTTTTCAGTTTATGGGACATTATTACAAATTTCCAGAGAGAAAAGGAAATATAAATTGCTCAGGCAATTTAATAAAATTCAGATAGAAATAATTGAGTTTGAGATACTCATTTGTCAGTATCAGTTCAAAATTAAAATAAATGTTTGTATTCTACAAAAGTAAGGTCACTGTTAAAAGTTTCTGTTTTTTCCTTGCCATGGCTTAAAATACACGAGCAAAAGCACAACTCCACAGGGCTTTCCATTAGGTTGGCTTTTCTAGAAAATTAGGATCCTTAGAAAGGGGGAGGTAGAGACAGATTTTTTTAAATTCTCTCTTCTGAAGTTTTATTCATTATAGCTAAAATTTGTAAGCAGCCAAGATGTCCTTCAATAGGTGAGTGGATAAACAAACTGTCTATTATTCAATGATAAAAATAAATGAGCTATCAAGCCATGAAAAGACACAGAGGAAACTTAAGTGCATGTTGCTAAGTGAAAAAAGCCAGTCTGAGAAGGCTACACATTGTATAGTTCCAACTGTTTGACATTCCAAGAGAGGCATAGCTATAGAGACAGAAAAAGATCAGTGGTTTCCAGGAATTGGCAGGGATGGAGGTGAGTTAGAGGAGAGGAATGAATAGGGGGAGAATAGGAGATTTTTAGAGCATTGAAACTATTCTGTATGATACTGTAATGGTGGATGCATGATATTATGTATTTGGGAAAACCCATAGAATGTACCTCACAAAGAGTGAACCCTAATGTAAATGTTGACTTTGGGTGATGATGACATGTCTGTGTAGGTTCATGGATTGTAACAAACGTACCACAATAATGCAAGGTGTTAATGGTAAGGGAAACTGTGTGTATAGAGGGAGGTTGGTGAAGAGGTAGGTATATGGGAACTATCTTTTCTTCTCTAGTTTTTCTGTAAACGTAATACTACTCTAAAAGATAAAGTCTATTGATTAAAAAGTTGTCTCTTCAAAATTACAGTTTGAAATAGAAACTTTCAATTCATAAGATTAAAGCTACTCTGGGTGAACATATCCCATAAACCATCAGAATCTATCTTAGAAAGCCAGCTGGCTTTCTCCTTATACTTCTATACTGACTTTCCATTTGGCCCCAAGCATTAATCCGGGTACAGCAGGATGAATTAGTGATTGCATGGACTCTGCCTTGGCCCACAAGGAGGATATCTAGGGCAAGTCTGTCATGTGTAACAACCCTGGCCAGTGAGTTGAGGCTGACCTGAATGCACTCCAGGCCTGAGGTGGTGTCATTGATCACTTAAGTCAAGCACAAATTTTCTAACTGGATGGCTCCCATCATAGGAATAACTGCCCAGGGGTCCACATAAATGACAAATCAGTTGTTCCTCCAGGAAGCTCCCTTGAGTAACCAAGGCCCTACTCGTTTTGGAAAGATTTTCACAGCCATCTTTGGCTACATAATCCACGGGTGGTGTTTTCCTAACATTTGCAGGTCTCTCATCCCACCCCTCAGGTGCAAGTCAAGGTGTTTTTGGGAGAGAGGCAAGTAAATGTTTGGCTTCCTCACAAGCAGTAGAGTCCTGGGGCACATGTAATACCTTTGGAAAGAAAGTGCCATTTCCACTTGTTGAGCCCTCCCAGGTGACACATTTGTCACAGAGAACAGGTTGACAATGCCTCCAATGTGGTCATCTGGCTGGCTGCTAAGCCTTAGGGGGCCCCAGTTCAGTTTGAACAACTGAGTCTAGTCCTTGATTTCAGAAGGGATGACTGAGGACAGTTCAGTATTTCCTGTGTGTCTACACCACTAGCCGGGTAGCATTTTCCTAAGGAAGGGAGGAGGGAAAGGCATAAGGAGATATTAACAGGTATTTTGCATGGGAGGTTTAGGATCTGGGGCTATTTTGCTGTTTCTGATGGAGTTTTCAGTAGGGGGAACAGTGGGCAAATTATAGTCAGAGCCATCTAGCAGGAGATGGAAAACCTGTCCAGTTAACTAAATTTAAGGTGCTTACAAAAGTTTTGGAGACCTGCACTGTGGCGCTTCCCTTCTGGAGGAAGGTTCCAGGCAGGAAGCTCCTCCTTCCTCTGAACTTGCAGGGTCTAAGATGCTCCCTTTCCAGGCGTCTGAATTGTGGTTCTCTTTTCACTGCCACTAAATTGTTATGTCTTCTTCAAGTAACTTTACCCTTTTTCCCATCATCCTTACTCTCAGACCTTTCATGCAGAAATGTGAAGTGTAAGAGAGGTAGAACATCATTATGAAACTTAAAGAGGCTGCAAATGTCCAACCTGGGCCCACCAAGCCATTGTAAGGGTACGAATAGGAGTCATTAGCGTTATGTTCTAAAGTCATTAGACCATCGTGCTCATTATGCTGGTGATCTAAGACCATGCCAGTCTAACAAAAGAATCCAGGCAGCTGAACCAGAACCGAATTTGAATTCTCTGGCATTCCTTTTGGTTGGGCTATCACCCAGAGAGTATACGAACCAGATTGCTTGAGCTTAGTCTCAGGGAAAAGGGTGATGCATCATGCCCAGGAATGGTCAAAGCAATATTCTGAATTTTCAAAATTAAGTCTATATAAATCCCACTACCCCTTTGTCCTGATCATTATCCAGGGGTAATTATTCCTTGTTTTGTATTACTTCAATATTACTTGTATTTTTCATAAGTCATATGGAATAGTTACTATCTCTCTATATGTCTATTTTCCCTAGAAAACATAATTTCTTTAAGGTAAAAAATTTTCACCTTTGCCTTTGTATTTCTAAACCTAGAGCCTAGGAGGGTACTTAGTACTATAGAAGGCTCTTAAAAACATGTATCTTAACTAGAACTCATTTATGAAAGATGGACTAGGGTAATGCTATTCAAATTAGCTATGAATTGTGTAAATACACAGAATCGGATTAAAAGGAAAAGATTATTGATTCATTATGTGCAGAGGAAACAAAAGGTTTGGGGATAAATATTACATATTTCCTTAAAAAGTCTATAATTGTGTACTATTTCAGGAAAAATTCAATAAAAGTCTAGGAGATTAATGTATGTTTCTTGTGGCCTTTCCCCCATTGCATTAAGCTATTTAGCAATGTTTTGACATTTAATATCTATCTATAGAATTATTTGATTGGATTATATTAATTTTTTTGGTCTCAATGATGCTTATCAAATTAGTTCATTAAAGTGAAAAACATCAGACTAAGTTTCAGAGTGCCTGCCTGAGATGAATGACAACTTCACGAAACTAAAGAAAAAGAGTCAAATAGTTAAAAAAATTTTTTGAACAGCTTTCTTCAGGCTTTGTTTAAATATCTTGTGGTAAGTTTGGGCAACAGTGGGAAAAGGGTCCTGGTACTCTGGTATAAGTGCTGATGTGCTTAGTATTTAGAGAAGTTCAGCCAACCAGTTTTATAAAGCAACATGAGAAGAGAGGAGTTGCTGAGGATAAGCAGTGAATAGTCTATGAATGGCTTCGGTAATACCAAGCTTGTCTCTGAATCCTTGGTGACTCAGTGGCTAGCTTTCAAGTCTGAATTACTGCTTTCCTGCTGGCCTACGAGGCTCACCTTCCCTTTTTTTTTTTTCCCCCTCATTTCTTCTGAATGCACTCCCCAGGAAGTGAAAGTTACAACTTGCCTGGACAGACATTCCAGAGCCTTTGGATTTTATGGACATAGGGACTGTATTCAGAAGCTTCCTGCTTGGTGATGGCACCCTTTGTTCTTTTGTACATATTCTAAGTGAACTTTGCTCCAGACAAATTAGCCTAGGGCAATGCCTTAGAAAGAGGAGATTGCAAGAGAGACACATAACACAGGAAAGGGAATACTCATTCATTTCCATTTAGGTTCCTATTTTTAGCCAAACATTTATCATTTTTATCTTTAATTCCTCCTAAGAATGTTAGTAATTCACAGTTTTAATGTGTTGTGAGTATAAAATTGCTTTTCTCTTTTCATTAAAGTTTTTAAGCATTGGTCAACTTTAGGGACAAGAAATCCTTACATTTAATAGGGGCACAATTTGATCAGCATGTCTGCTTGAGTTTTTCACTCTCTGGAATTTGAGGCAACACTATAGATGTTATAGATCTATTGAATTACAAAATCCCACCTGTGAAAATCTTAATTAAGCAAAATTTTACCCTTGCAGTGTCTGAAAATAGAATATCAGTGTTTTCTGGAGAGGTATTCCCTGACTACTAGTACATTATTAGAATAACATATCACACGTGTTACGGTAGATTGTGTGACTGGAGAGAAAAAGAAGAAAGTTACATTTGTACCTTGGTTTACCCATTATCTAGCCCAGTACATGGTACAGAGGAAACACATTATCCATTGCTTGTTGAATTGAATAGAAGTAAATCCTGGCCTCATCTGAAAACTTAGTAAGATTACCTAATTTTATTAGGAATAGGGAAGATAAATGATATAATGATCTCATTCATGAATAGTGATTTCTCTTCTTAAATAAAGATTGTAGTCCAGGCTTTCTTCCTCTTGTTTTATAATATTATAATAGTGTTCTAAGTTACTGCTTCTGGTACTTCACTTCTTAATGGACACCACAGTCAGGCTCACCTTTCACAAATGCTTTCCTATTATGTCTTTTCTCTGCTCAAATCCTTGAAAACCTCCCCATTAGGAAGGTTAAACTGGACCACTTTGTGTCCCTTATAGTGCCTAGCATGGTGCTTTGCAGAGTTGTTAGTGAATGCAAGTTTGTGTGCCCAACACACAGTGAGGCCAAACAAACCAAAACTTTGGAGTTTAGAGTAGAAAAATGTTTATTTAAGGCCACGCAAGAAGACAGGTGGCTCGTGCCCCCAAGACCCCGTACTCCCCGAAGGGTTTCAGCAAAGCACTTTTAAAGGCAAGGTGAGGGAGGGTCGAGGTTGGTTGTTGCAAACTTTTTGGTGTCGGAATCCTTTGTTCTTGCATCTGTCCATGTAGGTCAGGTCGCCATGTTTCTATAAACCTCCAACAAGACAAATATTATTCTCTGTTCTGTAACTTTTTATCTGTATATGAATGGACTCTTAAAGGTCAGAGCCCTGAGAATAGGCTGTCCTGTATATTTCAGGCTATAGGCAATATTCTTTTACAAAAAGTGCAGAGCCAGCCTGACTAAGCACAGACAACAAAGCACAAAGGTTAAAGTAAAGGGAACAGATCTAATATGGAGTCAGATTTGTTCTTCCCTATTACAGAGTTACTCAGTGGCTGCTGATTAACTAGGAGATATCAGCCTGAAGGTGGTTCTCACACTGTGCTGCTGAGCTCTGCTTTTAGCCACATCTTGTTAAATTCATGTATCAATGATCTATATGAATACATAGAATATATGCTTATCAAATTTGTAAATGACTCAAGGCTGGGATGGATAGCAAATATACAAGATGACAGAATCAAAATCTGAAAACATTTTGAGAAGCTTCCTTTAATAGGATGGAATTTAATAGAGTTAAAAGTAAAGCCCTATCTTCAACAACAACAACAACAACAACAAACCCCTCCCTGCTAGAGCATCTGCATATAGACGATTTTCAGAAAGGACCATCAGTGATCGGGCAGCCACACAGGCCAATGGGATCATAGACTTATTTGGAGAAAAGAAGGATGGAGGTGAAGGTCACCCCATTGGCACTGGTCAGACCCCATCGAAAGTCTTGTGTGCAGTTCTGGATTCTATTCAGAGAGATACAGACAAATTGGAATGTATTAGAGTATGTCAAAGGGTCTTAAATCTATTTTTTTTTTTAATTTTATAATGAGTCTGAAGAATAGTTTTCTCACTAACCTGGAAAAATTTAATTACTTTGTCAAGTTAAAAAAGATAAACAAGGGCCTCCCTGGTGGCGCAGTGGTTGAGAGTCCGCCTGCCGATGCAGGGGATACGGGTTCGTGCCCCGGTCTGGGAGGATCCCATATGCCGCGGAGCGGCTGGGCCCGTGAGCCATGGCTGCTGAGCCTGCGCGTCCGGAGCCTGTGCTCCGCAACGGGAGAGGCCACAACAGTGAGAGGCCCGCATACCACAAAAAAAAAAAAAAAAGATAAACAAGAGTTGTGATACTAGTTGGGGTAAAGATTTTTTTTGAATTTTATTTTATTGTTTTATACAGCAGGTTCTTATTAGTTATCCATTTTATACATATTAGTGTATATATGTCAATTCCAATCTCCCAATTCATCCCAAGATTTCTTGTATCCTAGAATTTAGAAAAAGATTTGGAGGATCAACTATCTAACACACACTGTGTGCTTCTCTGAGTAGAATATTTATTCATGGGTGTGGCAGTTTTTTCTCTTAAAAGAGGTGACAGGGAAAGGGCATGGTTAGGAGCACTGTGAAATGACCAAGCTGTGCACGTGTGGGAGCACATGTCTTCTGCTTCTTATGGTCCTGAGTGAGATGTGAGGAGATAGAAAATGTTCGGTCCTTCGGGCTTTGCAAAATACACCCAGAGATCTAGAACAGCTAAGAGGAAAGAAAGAAGTGAGAAAACAGAATAGAGGGAGAGAAAAGTAGGGGTAATGGAGAGTATGATAGAATAAGATAGGGCAGAAGAGAAAGGAGAGAGAAGAGAGACATACTGAGCCCCTTATAATATGGTCTGGGGAAGAATATTTACACCATAAACTTACTAAGAGATTTATGAGTGAGTCACACGTGATCTAGTGATGACCAGTGCAAAGCTGCAGATGTCTTAGGTAAGGATGCTTTTAAGAAATCAAAAGTATTATGTTCTCTCCTCTTCAGGTACCTGCCTCTTCTGCTCCTGTTTCTTTTCTGTGAAAAGGCAGATACTCATCAGGCTTGTGATGTGCTATCACATATAGGTAGACCTATGTTTTCGATTGGAGACCTTCAAAATGCTTTTCCACTATAGTTGAGAACTGTTGAGAAGCTGCTGTACATGATACACTATGGGGCTTTTGTGTTGCTTTCAGAGTTCCATGACTGCAACTTCCGTCAAACAGTTTCCCTCTGTGTCGTACATCTGCAAATTTAAATTCAAGAAAACTCATTCAAAACAGTGAAATTAAGTAATAATTGAAGTGGATCCTAGCTACTTCAGCACAGAAGGATTTATTTTGGTATATTTTTAGGGCTTGGTACAACATACTGATACAAAAATATTAAATCACCAGAAAAAAAATTGGTAGTGTTTTAAAGGAAGTGAGAAAGGAGAAAAGAACAAAGGAATTTTCTCCAATCAAATGCAAATGCAAATGACCAGCAAGATTCTGAAAACAGTCTCTCTCCTGACAATGAACATTTTCATGCAGTGAAATCCATTTTTGAGACTCATTAGCAAGCGCTGTGATCTTGCTTATTTTCTATAGGAGCGTCTGGTTATTTCAAATTGATTAGGAGACCTCTGATGTGGGAGAGCGAATCACTGAACTACCCCAGGTATTTCTGTAATTGGTTATCATGCTTATTTACAAATGTTTCAGCACAACCAGTTTACTCTGGAGCAGATTTTCCTTGCCTTTCCACTGCTGTTCCTGCCAGTGCTGTTTTCTGTTTTTAGGGAGAGAAAGGAATAAGAGGGTGGGAGGGAGCAAGTGGGAGAGAGAGAAAGAGAGAGAGAGAGGACACAAATTAATCTTCTCATGGTTTTTTTTTTTTTTTTTGGTTCTTAAAAAAACCAGATTAATGGATTTATTCAAGGTATTTATCAATAGTAGTAGTTGAAAATGAAAGAAATGGAAACACGTATGTATTAGTTTGTAGTGAGGTCAGTCATTGCAAACTGTCACCAATCTTTTCTGATTCTATTATTTCCATTAACTAGTGCTGGGAGCTGAGGTTCAGCTCCCTCGTCTCTCTCATCCTGCCTCAGTGCTGGCTGACCTTCATGTATTCAATCCACTTGCTCCTGAGCTCATCAGAAATAAATGGACTAGAATAGAACAGAATATGGCTCCATATTGCACTGTTCATTGTCCGACAATCCTGAAGACCTGAGCAAGTGGCTAGTGGTGCTGGTGTCTTGGGCTGCAGATGGGGCACACATTACATTCTCCACAGTCTCTCATCTACAGCCCGGGGCATTCCAGAGTCAAATAATAGGAGGTGGGACTCTGGTCAGGGCACATGCCTCCTGCCTCAGCCCTTCTGTGAGCATCTGCATGAACTTTTCAGCACAAGAGAAACATGGCAAGACCCCGATTTTAACATCTTCTGATTAGAATGTGATTTAAGAAAATGTGGACATTTTTTCCAGACTGTCCGTGCTGGAGACTGCACATCACTGGGGAGCTGCTACCTATTAAGAAGTGTCTTCTACCTCTGCTATGACAGATACTCTTGGCACAAACGCAAAACATGCATTACCTGGTACCAACTATGATGTCTGTCTAGGACTTCCAAATTTAAAGTTATTTATTATCTTAAAAGTTAAAGTAAACCCTCAAGTCAAGGGAATTCTAAAAGAAGTTCCTACTGCTAAAGAATGGGAGGGGTTAGATTTGATCTAGTTTGATTTCCCATTGGTGAAATTTACTGAATATTTATGGGAATTACAAAAAAAAAATGGTGCTGGGAGGAGTCCTTGAGGTAATTTAGGCTAACTTACTGATTCACGGATGACAGAAATCAAGAGAAGTCAGGTGACTTTTTTCAGTGTCAGTTAGTTACAGAGCTGAAAACAGAATCTAGCTCTACTTCAGGTGTAGGCCTAATAGAAAAACAAATTTTCTGTTTTCTCTGTATTTCCAACAAACAGCATCCCCTTTACGGTAAAAATTTTCTGTCCTTATAATGTGATTTCATTTTGCTTTTGTTGTGACGATAGGAATTACTGATAATAACACAGAATATAATAAATTATAAGGAGTGATATCTTTCAATTTTTATTTCAGAATCTAATGAAACTGTGTTTGATTTTTGAACATACGAGTATGTAGAGAAAGCACTTTTCTTCTGTGGCAAAGATATCTATTGTACAGTTCCTAATATTTACTATTCATACTTCAGTAAACTTCTGTAAATCATTATCTAGGGTGAGAATTAATAAAAGTAGCCATTGGCAACATTCACATAAATGTGTGAGAAAAACATTCTAAATGAGGTTTTTATAGTCGCTGAAGGAAAAGCTCTTCTGTTATATTAGAGCTGCCAAAAGAATTCAGAACTTGAAAGATCCAGATGACAGCAAAGCAGATTGAAGCTGCTCTTCCCTCTACATTCTCTTTTCTTTATGCATTCAGGGCTCTGAATCAAGAAAACTTATATGCAAGGGGTGCCGAACAGATCCAATTATACAGAGCTCCAGCTAATGTCTGACGCTTTAAGTACTTTTCAGAATTTCTGTAGATTGCTATATAGCCAACTCTCAATTTCTCAAAGTAATGAGGAAAGTCTTGGAATACATTACCCCAGACCCCATAGAATGAAGTAATTAGTATTCATTACCAGCTTTATTTCAATGGCTAATTGCACTTCACACTCATATATTGATACAAAAAACTGGACACTCAAGTAGTATCTACTGTCATTTATTATATGGACATGGAAAGAACAGTTGAAGGGAAGTTTTTGATGCTCTAAAAGAGTTTGCAGAATTTTGCACACAGTTTGATAGAGTGCTGTGATCCATTCAAAACCAGACCTGACATCAGTGAGTGGAATGGGGGAAGGGGAGGTTCTTAAGAGGTATAGATAGAATAGATACCCATTAAATTTGAGGGTGGCCATGGGTGAAGGTGGTGGTGGTATTTGTATGCATGTGTATGCACTCTGACACCTATGATGGGTCTAAATGGGCATGAGCCAGAGTTTGAGAAACTTTGGTTGAGTGTCTACTGAGGATGATGAACCGGGCAAATTTCTACTTGAGGAACATGCTTCTAGATTTTCTACTCTGACTCTTAGGAGACAGAAGACTCCATTAACCTTAGTTTGAAAACACCAGAAGGCTGCAGATGTCCATAAAATTAACTTGTAATTTTATTCTTGCTTCCCTTGCATTACTACATAAACGGAATAAGAAAAAAGGAATACAGTTGATATTTTCACTCATGGAAAATTTCTGGAGCCCTCTTACAAGCCAGGTACTGTAGTAGGAGCTTTTGCTTGTATATTAGGGCCTAATCAAGAAACAGAAAGCATACTAAAAGTGGAAATTTGGGAAGGAAATAATAATAGGACAATTAAAAGATGTGTGGATATTGTATAGAAAAACCATAAGGAATTGTGAGTTACCTCAGGGATAATAAGAGTAGAATTAGAATATTTTCATGACTCTCAGACCTGTGGGGCAAGTAGAACTCAGAGAGAGAAGAATGACTGTCAGGAGTTCCAAACCAGCAGAGGGATATAGTCAGTGATCAGTTAGCCTTTAGAGAAAGAACTAGGGGAATATGTACATACTTTTCCCCAACTCTCCTTTCTTCATCACACCTTATGCTGGTGCTTTCTGTTGGCTGAACTCAATTGGAGATGAGAAGAGAAGGAAGCTCATTAGTGCAGTTCATTATTGGTTACCATTTTGGTGGACAGGTAGATCAAGGTGTAGAAAGGGGAGTCAAAAAGAAAGAGAATATACTGAGAATGCAGGCTTTTTCTCATTTCGTTGCTCAAACAGCCCAGGGTGGGTAGTGTATGGCAGGATTTTCAGTTGCAAACATCAGAAACCAACTTTACCTGGCTTAAGCAGGGAAAGATATTGAGAGCCTTCTGGAATCCCTGGGACACTTAGAAAATCCACTTCCAGGAGGATACCACTGCTCCTTACCCTGGGTTTATATCATAGACACTACTGCCGCTCCTACTGCAGCAACTGCTGAAGCTGCCATAACAGCCAGAGATTCTTCCTCATGGACTCCTTTCCTTGTTTCAGCTACTGATTCAAATCAGTAAAAGTGAGGTGTGTGCCTGCCACTGGTACAATCTGGGGGCTCTTGACCAAGCTTTGCTTCAAAAGATGGTGGAAGAATGAGTACCTGGCATTATTAGCTGTCTGTAGAAGGGCAGTGCCTCTCACAAGAATTTTTAGGTGAGGAGTTCTCCAAATTTAGGGATGGGTTTCTAGTGATGGATGGCCAGAGAGCATGTCAGATGCCTGCTACACATAGGTTTTATTAGCTCCATTTTGCAGATGAAGATCTGAGGTTCAGAGAGGCTAAAAAAATCTTGCCAAATTAATAGCTTTAGTTGAGAGTCAAAGATCAGGTGCAGGTTTTTGCTATTTCTACTATGTCAAAATTTCTCTCTAGTCTCTCAGATAATTTAATCTGACCTCCACTTGAGTGAATTTTTTCTTTTTAAGACTGCACCGGATATTTTTTTTTTGAAAGTGAAAATGATTCTAAAGTTAAATTGACTAAAGAGATACATGAAAAAACATCGAAAAGAAAGAGAAAAGGAATAGTGAGAGGAGATACGCTTTCTGAGTATTAAAATATAATAGATGCTGTAGTAACTGAAATAGTGTGGTGTAGGTATAGGGGTGTACAGATTAACACAATAGACTAGAAGTTCCAGAAATAGATCCAAATCAGCATATTACTTCAGTTTGTGATATAAGTGGAATTTTAATACAGTGGAAGAAAAGATAGATGATAAATTTGTTGGGAAAACCTGCTGACCATTTGATTTAAAAAATTACACCTCACACAAATTGAATTCCAAAGGCATTAAGTGTTTTAATATGAAAAATGAAAAAGAATAAAAGTAAATGTAAGTGAATATTTTTATAATCTTGATCTGTGTAAAACATTTCTAAGTATGGCACTAAATGCAGGAAGTTAGAGAAGACGGTTGCAAAAGTGAGTACAAAAAAAGTAAAAACTTCTCCACAGCTATAATGGTATAGACAAATAGTTACATTGAAAAATACTCACAAAATACATGAAATAAGAAGGCTATTATTTTTAGTATGTAAAGAAAAAAATTTACAGAAGACATGAAAATGGTTTATTAGCATATGAAAGGATGTTTAAGTGCATTTGCAGTATTAATCAAATGAATTCACATTACAATGAAATTAGCAGAAATTAAAGCAATTAACAACGTCCAAGGTAGACCAGGGTGCATGTCTATGTGTGTGTGGAGGGGTTTATTTTATACCATTCTGGTTGGGTTAAAATTGGATTAATTTTTCTGGAGAGTTATTTGATATTATATATCAAAATTCTTTAAAATGCCCTTTGATCAAAAAATTCTGCTTCCAGCAATTTTTCCTCATGAAATAGTTCAACAAACACATAAATCACACAGGGGTGAACATTGCAGTGTTACTTTTAATAGAAAAAATATGAAAAGAAATACTAAATATTCATAAACTGGGGATGTTAAATGTTTCATGTACATTTATAAAGTGGAATACTACTTAGCCATGAGAAGGCAGATATCTATCTATTGATACCAAGGGATCCATGATATATTTTTAGTTGAAAAGTCAGGGTATAAAATACTATGAATAATATATCTAGTATTTGTAAGAAAAAAATTGCATTTAGAAAATACTGGGAAGATAATGGTCTAAAGTGTAAATGGTGGTTTCATCTCACTCGTAGCATCTTGAATGACCTTTATTTTTCCTTTATCCATTTCTACATTTTCTAATTACCTTATGATAAGCACTGATAAATGTAATAAAACACAAAAAAGCTATTTCTATTTTGAAAAAATGAAGTGAAAGATATAAATTATCATTAAGCAACATATAAAGACTAGTTTTCATGTTCTTATTTACACAATTTTTCTAACATAATTGTGTGTGCGTGTGTGTGAAGGAGGGTAATAAGAAGCTAGAAAGAGGCAAGGAAGACAGAAAGATGGAGTAGACTGAGTGATTTGTCCTAATTTGTGGAGGGAGAGAATTGATGACTATAACCTGCACCTAAATCCTGCGTTTTACCCAGAGCTGGTCCCTGTTTACAGCTTTACAGTCATCTGGTGTAGAAGACTATGGCTCTCACATGCCTTCTCCCCAGCTCTCTCCTGCAGCGGGGCTGATATGCAGTGGAGATGACCAGAGACCTGCAACGTAGACAGAGGGGCATGAGAAAATCAGAGGCTAGATAGCCTTCTCTTGATCACTGGATATTGAACTGCTCTACTTGAGGAATGTGTTCACTTTTGAGTAGATCAAGAGAACAGTTTTGGCAGAAATAGGAGAAAATGAGGCAGTGGGGAAAGACAGTTGGAAGGGTTAAGGAATGGATTCAGGATGGGTCAATGACTATGACCACAAGGCCTGTCATCCTCCTGCTTCAGGGGTCATTCTAACCTTTAATAGCCAAATAAAGTGATTCCAGCTTCCATGCTGTGCACCGATAGGGGACTTGAACATCCCAATATGTTCGAAGCTGAAGGGTGGCTGTGCCTGAGTGAGAGAGATCATACCTCTCCTTCGTTGGTCCATGCCACAGTCCGTCCCCCACTAACTCACTGTTGGCTCCTGAGGCTCTGCTTGTTTTCCTACTATTTCACCCCACACTGGACACCACCTCTCTTTTCTTGCCTCACATATCACCAACACAATCCTGCTATGGGCAGCAGGCTTTTACTGTAGCTTTAGGATGTTGCAGTAGAAGATGGAGGTAGTGAAGGGGGTAAATCAATATGACATGAAGTCTAAATATTTCTTAAAATTGTTAGCATTTAGAAATTCTTCTTCTCCTCAAGCTGCCTTACATATCCCTCTTCCTTAATTTCTGGGACCCTCATCCTTTTTATTTCAGGGGCAGAAACCTTAAATACCTTTTCAAAGACAATTTTAGTCCTCTATTTTTTGGTGCAGGGGGTGGTGGGAGCTAACCTTTCGTATCCAAAAAGACCCTTAAGATGTTTTCCTAAGTGCAAGAGCCATCTTTCCTGGAGATTAATTACATGTTTTCAGTAGGAAACGGTTAACTATATCTTTTTTTATTCTCCCCATTGTATAATACTTTATTGGGTCAAGACTAGGGAAGGGTCAAGGTATTGTTGGGCTTTTTATTCTATCATGAGATCTTTCTTTATTTTCAGAGGCCACTCTGTGGACTAGGTTAATTTTGATACCAGATGGACCTTCACTCTGGGACATAGTAGGGAGCCAACAGGACCTCAAAGAAAGGATATAGTTGAACAATGTAAAAAGGAGAAGCTAGTCTAAATTTCCTCCTAGACCACTAGACTTAGAATGGATCACAGTGATTTACTCTAACCTGCTGTTAATACACATGAGGAACTGAGGCCCCAAGAATTTAGGTGACTTGCATAAAACCAACTGATTAATCAACATAGATCTGAGACTGGAATTCAGGTCTTCTAGCCACCAACCTAGTGGTTTTTCCACTAGCACATGAAGTTGACCCTTGAACAACATAAGTTTGAACTACATGGGTCCACTTATATGCAGATTTCTTTTCAATAGTAAATACTATAGTCCTGTGTGATCCACTGTTAGTTGAATCCATGAATGCTGGACAGTGGATGTGGAGGAACTGGGGATACGGAGGGCCATATATGGATTTTTGATTGCAAAGAGGGTCAGTGCCCCTAACCCCCAGATTGTTCAAGGGTCAATTGTACTTTAGTTTTTCCTGGAGGTATTAGACTATACAGTACACCATTAATTAATAAAAATAGTGTGGAACAGAAACAGATATTAGTATAGCAAGATGATTAACAATTTCAAGGGTTTGAGATTGCCTCTTTTTGTCAATTTTGCTACCTTTTATTTTCTCTAGTTGTTCATAAAATTCAGTAGCTTTCTTGTTTTCTAAAACAAAATATTGTATTTAGGGAAGTGCTTTTCAACATGAGAGGACTTTAATACTAATAAAACAATAGAGCTCATTTTCCAAATAGTTGAATGATAATCTGTTAGGGGCAAAATAATAGAGACCTGATGGTATTAACACTTACTTTTCTTGAGCAAGTATTTTCACATTTTATATATATAAATATCTCCTTTTTCTGTTGGCAAAGATCAAAGTACTCAAGAGATGACTTCAAAAGGATTTTGACCAAGTTTTATCTCTTTGCATATAGGTAACTACACAGTAAGAACAGCAGCACAGGGATTCACCAGGTTAAAGGAAGGAACATTTGAAGCAGGAGAGAAATAATTTCCTAGCAAGAAGGGCTGTGTGATGATGGTTCAGCTGGTGATCCATTATGCCTGTTAAGAGGCCAAAGAGAACTGTAGATCTCTGAGGTCCATGGGGACAGAGTCAAGGGAATAAGATGAAGGGAACACTACAATAAATGAAGTGCCTTAACAGCTGAAAAAGGCTGATGGATGTGCTCCGCACCTCAGAAGACAGAGCTCCCGGCAGGAGGATAAAGAGTGCAACAGAGCAGGGCCTGCTAGAACCACACAGTTAGGGAACTGATCCTCTAATAACCTCTCGTTTCAGAAGTTTATAATGTGCTATAAAAATCCCGTCTCTAGACTAAAACCTAGCACAACCACACTGAACTGCATTTTACTGCCATTGTACAAATCCCCGACTTGTTGTTACTTTCTCTTAAATAGGGCTGGATCTGTTTTCAGCATTGCAGGTACCAAGATGTTTTGTAAAAATTTTCCATAGAGAATAGATTTGATGTTTAAAATGCAGAAACTGGATTTCAGTTCTTAAATGGAAATGCTGCACTAGGCACCAAGGACATTTTGATTAAATCATGCCTATGTTCCGGCCATTAGTTCCAACTCGGATGTTGTCTATAGATAGAGAAAACTACTTGAAAAGCAGAGATGTTCAGAGTCTCCAGTGGGTGAAGGTCATCCAGTAGCTAGCTCTCCTCAGCCTTCATAACAAAATTTTGGGAAGCTTTTGCTTCTCACACATATTGGCAGTTCCATTTACTATCAGTCAAGAGGAAATAAAATATTTTATTTTATAGAAGAGTCTATTGACTTCTGAAAAGAGACCCAGTAATAGACATGCGTATTTCAAATGTTGTAACCAGCAGTAGTAATGAGTCTTCTTACACATTTACCTGGTACAATTTTATTTCAGTGATTGGTTACAGTTCATGATCTATCCATTCTGTACTTCAAAAATAGGTTAACTGTGTTAAATCAAATGACTGTGCATTGTTAAATTCAGAGTCAGAAATAAAAATCAGGTCATTGTATCTCTACTTTCCTTCACTATGTCATTCTCTATAATCAGAATCAGTTATAATGAATGAATTATCATTATTAACTAATTTCTAAGTAATAGTCTTTTCCTAGGTACATCGGGTATTCTACAAAGTATAGAAAAAACAGACTACCATCATGAAGCATAATAAATTGAAGTAAAAGGACACACAACTATTTAGAGAACGAAAAGTCTAATTAAACAATGTACAATATTTTACATTTTTTCAGATTTGTTCCTGAAGAAAGGGTCACTTTGATAACCCAGCTGTTCTAGCTAATTATTTTCAACGTGAATTGCTATTCACAGTTGACTCTATTGGTGTATTTATTTTCAAGTTAGAGGCCCAGCTTCAAAATATTGGCCACCCAATATTTTCATTTAAAGGTCACAATAATCTCCTCCTTTTTTTTGAGGAACTAGTGGGCTAAATATGCTATTCTAGGGAATAAAAATTTTGCACAATAGGTGCACAAAACCTTATGTTTTTCCAACTTTATGCTTCACGTTGCATTTTTCTTTCTATTGTCACTAGAGCCAGTATGTGAAGGATTAAAAAGCCCCCTTACATTTAACTATACTTTGTTATAATTTTAACAACTCAAGATTGAGATTTCTGGGAATAGACTAAGAACGAAAAAAGGAACTCACTTGTACGTGGATCTTTTGCAAGCATTTTGATTCTGTTTTTAAAGCTGAACTCTTTTACTTTGAGTTTCTGAATTATGGAATGCTGTATTGCTTTTTTGGTAACCCTTTTTGGGTTCTTTTTGTGCGTTTTTAGCTATGTAAGTCAGTTGGTGCAGTGATTAGAGTGTATCTGGTCTGCAGTTGTTTTTGTTCACTTTTCTGAAGTACTATGTATAAGAAAGTTCTAATTGGGTTCTGTGTGTATATGGTGAACTTGGAACATATAAAAGGGTCACGTTACCTAGACTGGGTGAGGGCTTCCTAGAGGCAAGCTATGAGTTGAGTGTCTAACAATCAGTATGAGCTGCCAAATGCATGTTTTTTTTGCACATCAATTCCAGACAGAAGGAACTGTGGATGAAAGATTCTAGAGATAAGAAAATGTGGTATATTCATAAAATTTAGTGCCGCTGGAATGTAGGGTATATGTATGTAGGGAAGGGGGATTGTGCAGAGGAGAGAGGAGATGAAGTCTGGCAGGTAGGCAGGCTCCAGATGTATAATGGCTTTGCCAAGGGGGTGAGAGGGTGGAGGGGTGGGGTGAAGGGGAAGAAAATCTCTGAAAGATTTGAAAGGTAACCAATTGCATATGGTTAGACCAACCACTTAATATGCTGCTTCGGAACCCTTTGAGACCTTTAGAATTTATTATTAGACCACCTAGCAGGCTGCTCTCCAGGCTTCATAAATTGATAGTCTTTCAACCAAATAGAGCAATTTCCTGAGCTTCCCAGTGGCAAGGCTCACCCTTTCTAGGCACAGTAAATTCCTTTGGACCTTTCCTCACCTTTTCCCCTTCTATGTTCTTTACAATGTCTGATTCTTTCCCAGATATTGCCTTGAACTGTTGTATTAATGGGTAACTCTAGATTAAAAGCATCCCTCATTTGTAACACATTTGCATTTGAGCCTGAATCCTCAGAAATGGCTTTCCTGGAGGGGATTTCAGGCCCCATGCCAGGCATGAAGAGATTCGAGCTTTCAACTCATCTCAAACTAGGCCATGTAAGTGACTGTCTGCGCTGACTTCAAAGACCTTTGGTTTTGGTGCTTAATCTGGCCTGCCTGTGAGAGACTCGCCATTATACCTTCTTAAACTAAACTGAGTATGCGTGGATGTGTATTTAGATTCAGCATAACGGTGTGTGTATGATTTTTTTTTTTTTTTTAGTTTGGGCTTTAAAGAATCAACTAAGAAAGCTCTGTTATTTGATCCTGCTGATGTTCCCTTTCAGACAGCTGCCACCAGCACCTCTTGGCCACTTCCTTTTTATTTCCTATTCCCTTTTAACTCTCTAGCTTACTTTGATATGATTTCGTCTCTCTCTGTAATGGCAATGAGAGAGGATGTTTTTTCCCACGGCCATAGCATGATATGCCTTTTAATTCATTTTAGGCTTACTACCTTGCAAATGTAAGAATGAATTAGGGCTCTGTTTGCCCTGGACAAGCATGTTTTAGACATGTTGGAAGGTGAAAGTGTGCATTAGACTACTTGTATTCTTGACAGCCCCTTTCTGTGACAGCATTGGTCATTAGAGGTTTGATTCCTGGGTCTGCCACTTTTCTGCCTTGTGACTTTGGATAACCCACAAAATCTCTCTGCTCACTGCCTCCTTCTTTATAAAAGAGTAAAAAGAATATAATTTTACCTTCCTGAACACCCAGGGATGCTGTGAGCTTTCAGATCAGGTGTGAAAGTTGCTTTGAATGCCATGAATTCCATGCAAGAATGCTTTTAAAATGGCTTAATACAAAAATGTTAAATAGCATATTTTGTTTTGGAAAACAATGTGTGTTTTTTTAGTGCACAAATTATGTGGGTTTTTTTGCACAAAAATTTTTTTTACTGTGACTTCTGGATTTATTTTAACACATGATTTAAGCACAATATGCTGTGTTTTTGACAGCATTATATATCTTTCTCTAGAAATCTGTAAGACTGTGCTGTTAATTTGAACCTAGGGAGTGAATCTGGTCCCTAGTGAATATTGCCACCACTGGAACCTGATGTCCTATTAACAATCCACACAATAAAAATCACAGGTGATGCTCCTATATTGTGGAGAAACTCTTTCCAGTAGATTATATAGGGCCTATTTTGCAACACATTTTACTTTTCTAGTCTTTCCCTCTTGATTGCACTCAGCTTCTGGCTGACCTGTTGGTAACTCCAAGATAGGATACGTTACTCTTTAACTTTAGGGGTAAAAAAGCTTTGCAATTACTGCAGAGACCACACATTTATATTAAGAAATATGCATAATGAAGTACTCTTATATTCATACTTATAATTCCTTGTTACTATACATTTCCAGTTCTTTACATGTCGAATGGTGGCAATTTGCCACTATTTCTCTCAAAGGAAAGGAAGCATATGGTCATCTCCCTAGATTTGAAAATTTAGACCATATATACCCACTAATGAAATGAGTTTGAAATTATGGAAATTGCTTTTCTCTCTAAAGACTAAAACTGATTCCCAACTCCAGTTTCATTACTCTCCAGGGTAGCTCCAATCATCCCAAAAAACGGCATGAAAGTTTTAAGACAAAATTAATTTTAACTCATTTTAAATTAAAAACAAATGCCTGCCAAACTATGATGGTTATCTTCACATCCAGTAAATGCCATTTTTAACCTGAAAGTTTTCTCTTCCATGCTTGTTGTATGCTAGCCGGGCATATTTAGGGTGGCCCCACTGAACAGAGCAGAATTCCATTATTCTATAGAAACTTCTTTCTCCAGATTTTCTAATTAAAGCTTGAAATAATTTTAGGACACTGTGAAGGAGGCAAAATTATAGGTAAAGGTGGACCTTCTTTTTTTCCTGGTAGATCTGAGTTCCATTTGAACTGTAGGTAAACCTCCATGCTAGCGTGAAAAATGTTTTGTTTTATATTCCTTACACTTTATGTTGTCTGTCCATGAGTATATTTAGAGCTGCTCCGAATCCCTACCTGACGTCATCTACCAGCTGTGTATTAAAAAATACTCATCAGAAACGCCCTCTTGCTTCAGTGCATCCTTACTATGCTTTTAAAATAATTATTATTCTGTAAATTAATTGGCCTTTGGGAGCAAGAACACTATTAAACATGGCAGTTTGGTCACCAATATTTTTACATTATTTCTTCTCTTCTGGTCCCACTGCTGAAGTTCAGCATAATTTCTTTTGAGCCCAAAGGCATGTTATTTCCTTTGTGCTGTGCCTCTATGAATTCTCTGCCTCATCTTAAATGGGATCCTTTTTTTCTTTACTTAAGTTATCTTTTGATCATGTCAAGGTAATTTTTATATTTATAGTTCACACAGTTCTTCTTCTATTTACTGTCCTGTTTATTTGAAATCAAATTATAAACTCTTATTTTCCTTGACTCACGAATAATTTCTCTAGCAGTGGGGAAAAAATTAGTTAGATTCCACAACTGCTTAAAGTCATATTCAGAGCAAATGATGGTGTTTTGATCAGTGGAGCCAGGCTGTGTCAGTATGAATCTTAGTTATCCATTTGGTAAGATCTGAAAAAAATGTAAGTAAATAAGATCACTCTCTTACTGGACCTCGGCCTACAAGATGCTGACTAAGACCCCACTGGATTAAAGACCCTTCTAGAAGTACCTAAAATTTCTATATTTTTATGAAATGGGGAAATATATCTTATCATAAGGAGAAAAGAATGGGATGGGGAAAAAAAGGGCAGAAGACCTGAGTAGTCATGTTTTTAAAGATGACATACAGATGGCCAACAGACACATGAAAAGATGCTCAACATCGCTAATCATCAGGGAAATGCAAGTCAAAACCACAATGAGATATCACCTTACACCTATCAGAGTGGCTCTTATCAAAATGACAAATAACAAGTGATGGCAAGGATGTGTAGAAAAGAGAACCCTTGCACATTGTTAACAGGAAGGCAAATTGGCACAGACACTATGGAAAACAGTATGGAGGTTCCTCAAAAATTAAAAATAGAACTACTCTATGATCCAGCAATCCCACTCATGGGTATTTATTTAAAGAAAACAAAAAACACTAATTAGAAAAGATATATGCACCCCTATGTTTGTTGCAGCATTATTTCCAATAGCCAAGATATGGAAGCACCCTAAGTGCCCATCAAGAGATGAATGGATAAAGAAGTCCATTGTATATATACAATGGACTATTACTCAGCCATAAAGAAGAATGAAATCTTGAATTTGTGGCAATATGGTTGGACCTGGAGGGTATTAATGCTAAGTGAAATAGGTCAGACATAGAAAGACAAATATTTTATGATTTTACTCATATGTGGAATCTACAAACCAAAACAAATGAACAAACATAACCAAACAGAAAGAGTCTTAGATACAGAGGAAAAAACAGGTGGTTGCTAAAAGGAAGGGAGGTGGGGGGAGGAGAGAAATAGGTGAGGGAGATTAAGAGGTACAAACTTTCAGTTACAGAATAAATGAGTCATGGGTATGAAATGTGCAATTTGGGGAATATAGTCAATAATAAGGTAATATCTTGTATGGTGACAGATGGTAACTAGACTTATCATGGTGATCATTTTGAAATGTATAGAAATATCGAATCACTATGTTGTGTACCAGAAACTAACATAGTGTTGTAGGTCAGTTATGTTTCAAGAACAAACAAGCTCATAGAAAAAGAGATCAGATTTGTGGTTACCAAAGGTGGAGGTGGGGTGAGGGGGAATTGGATGAAGATAGTCAAAGGGTACAAACTTCCAGTTAAAAGATAAATAAGTACTAGGGATGTAATGTACAACATGATAAATATAATGAACACTTTTGTATGTTATATGTGGAGGTTTTTAAGAGAGTAAATCCTAAGAGTTCTCATTACAAGGAAAAATACATATACTTTTTCTATTTAATTTTTATCTATATGAGATGACGGATGTTCACTAAACTTATTGTGGTAATCATTGCATGATGTGTGTTAGTCAAATCATTGTGCTGTGCACCTTAAACTTGCAGAGTGCAGTATGTCAATTATATCTCAATAAAACTGGAAGAAAAAAACAGAATGGGATAGGAAAGGATAAATATTCTTTGTATATGTTGAAATTTTTCTCATCCCAATTTTGTTATTGTTATTATCAGCAGTATTTCATATAAACATCTAGATGCAATTGAAGTTTAATTTAGTATCATGAAGAGGCATAACAGATATTGCTGTTCTATAACAGTAAAGATTCATTGTATACGGAATGTGTGTGATGATTTGACTCCCTTTGTAATTTAGGTTTTTCAAGGCAATGGATGTTGACAAGGAATATAAATGACATGTGTGGCAGAGACACCTAGCTGAACAGCCTATGAGATGATGTTGGGCAGTGGCTGCCCAGCCAAAGACTGCATCTCTCAGTGTCTTTCCCATTGTAGGCAGGGCTATGTGACTAGTTCTCACCAATGGAATATAAAGAGAAGTGACTTCCAGACCAGTGTGATTAAGAAACAGGTGGGCTTGGGCCATAGTCTCTTTCCCGTCCATCAGCTGAATGAAGAGGACTCCCAGGACCTAGAAGAGGGAAGAGCCCTAAGGATGATAGAAGAAGCATGGGGCCCTGAGTGACCATGTGGAAGGCTGCCCAACCTAAAACACCTTGGTTGAATCTGCTGTGAAAAGTAAACTTCTATTGTGTTAAACCACAGAGAACTTGGGACTTATCTATTACAGCAGCTAGCATTTATTGTACCTTGATAAATATAATATGAAAAATATCATATTCTAGTTGTGGGACACTCAGCACAAACCACGTGCAGAATTTCAACAGAAGCAGGAATCAAGTTGAATACATGCTTACTGTGTATCTCTTTTTAATTTCAACACTTGGAAAATATTCTAAAATGATTCCCTTCTTTCTAATTTCATTGATAATCTTTCTAACTGATAGTATTATCTGAAAATTTTAATGAACCTGCTGAAAGGCTAAGAGTTTCAAAGGACAGTTTACTTTAAAAGATTATAGTACAATGGGTTATCCAAGTGTGTATATTTATGTAATATGTCTAGCACATGGTTCAAATGTACAGCATGTAAATGTTTGCCTGTGGCCATATATTAGCATTAATGACCTGGATATGGTAGCACAATATATTACTATATTCTTATCATGAGATAATTAAGATTGTTCACATGTCATAAGAACTAGGCACTACAATGCACTGGGCATTGATACTGGGTAAAGAAAAGGATTTAACATGCTCCAACATTCTAAATAAAGTTCACCATCCTCTACCAAGGACATTTCTCTTTCTCTCCTTTCTCTTTACTTGTCTCAGATAATTCCACGGAGACTTGACAAGACTTCAAATTCCAAAATGTTCCAACTGAAATGTGACATGATAGTGAAAATTAAGAATCATAATTCTTATTTTACTTAAATTCTCAGTTCTGCAACAGTCCTGAAGGCTTTTGGGGGTTTGAGATAGATAGATAGATAGATTTATTTATTTATTTATTTATTTTTTTGCGGTACGCGGTTCTCTCACTGTTGTGGCCTCTCCCGTTGTGGAGCACAGGCTCTGGACGCGCAGGCTTAGCGGCCATGGCTCACGGGCCCAGCCGCTCTGCAGCATGCGGGAGATTCCCGGACCGGGGCACGATCCCGCGTCCCTGCATCGGCAGGCAGACTCTCAACCACTGCGCCACCAGGGAAGCCCTAGATATATTTATTTTAAATACTACATCAGGAAAATTTTAATGTTGATCACAGATGGGACTATCATATTTATAACTCAAATGTAATTCAATCATTTGGGGACAGAAAGTCCTCCAGGGAGAGTCACACATTTACATGATGTATCCCAGTGTTCAGCACTGTATTTGTAACTCTGTTTCAACCAAGAGATGCATAAAATTACAGACAACTGGTCAACTCCCTATTGGATGCAACTGAGAAAACTTATGAATTCCATTTTCCACTTATTAAAATTTAATGCTCTAACATTAATAGAGGCTATGAACTAGGTTTTTGTTAAGATTTTCAGATGAGAATTTGAAACTGAGCCAGACTTAGCTAGTACCCAGCAATATTTCGACATTGGTTCTTCTTTCCTCTTTCTATTTCTATTCTGTATGCTTTTCCCTCTCAAACTTTACCATTCTTTTTTTTTTTCTTTCCATATTCCTCTTACATCCTCTCTTGGTGGCCAGTCTTTACTTCACCAGGGGTTCTGTTTTCTGTGGTGTCAAAAGAAGACAATTTATACTCAAGGCCATGGCCTCCTACTCCACTTTCATGCCTCTATCATAACTTCTTGGCTGGATTACGGCAATAGCCCTCTTCCATGGTCTCCCCAAATGCAGTCTTCCTTCTCCAGAATGATGTTCCAGAAATGCAGTTCTGTTCAAATTTCTCCCTACTTATAACCTTTCAATGTCTTCCCATTGCTCTCAGGATAAAGTCCAGAGTTTTTAACAATGTTGATAAGATTTGTATTTGAGGCTGGCCTGCTACTTATGGTTGTATGACTTGATCTAGTTACATGTTAGTTTTATTACACAGCCAGTCTTCATTATTTGTGGTGGTTATGTTCTATAAAGTCCCTGTGAACATTAAATTAGGGAATACTGAACCATTGCTCCTAGGGGCATTACAGGGTGAGGTTCCTGTAAGCCTCTGATCAGGGTATTTTCTTTTTTTTTTTTAAACTTTTAATTAATTAATTTATTTATTTTTTAATCAGTTATACATATACATATGTTCCCATATCCCCTCCCTTTTGCGTCTCCCTCCCGCCCTCCCTATCCCACCCCTCCAGGCGGTCACAAAGCACCGAGCTGATCTCCCTGTGCTATGCGGCTGCTTCCCACTAGCTATCTACCTTACGTTTGGTAGTGTATATATGTCCATGCCGCTCTTTCGCTTTGTCACAGCTTACCCTTCCCCCTCCCCATATCCTCAAGTCCATTCTCAAGTAGGTCTGTGTCTTTATTCCTGTCTTACCCCTATGTTCTTCATGACATTTTTTTTTCTTAAATTCCATATATATGTGTCAGCAGACAGTATTTGTCTTTCTCTTTCTGACTTACTTCACTCTGTATGACAGACTCTAGGTCCATCCACCTCATTACAAATAGCTCAGTTTCGTTTCATTTTATGGCTGACTAATATTCCATTGTATATATGTGCCACATCTTCTTTACCCATTCATCTGATGATGGACACTTAGGTTGTTTCCATCTCCAGGCTATTGTAAATAGGGCTGCTATGAACATTTTGGTACATGACTCTTTTTGAATTATGGTTTTCTCAGGGTATATGCCCAGTAGTGCGATTGCTGGGTCATGGTAGTTCTATTTGTAGTTTTTTAAGGAACCTCCATACTGTTCTCCATAGTGGCTGTACCAATTCACATTCCCACCAGCAGTGCAAGAGTGTTCCCTTTTTTCCACACCCTCTCCAGCATTTATTGTTTCTAGATTTTTTGATGATGGCCATTCTGACTGGTGTGAGATGATATCTCATTGTAGTTTTGATTTGCATTTCTCTAATGAGTAAAGATGTTGAGCATCCTTTCATGTGTTTGTTGGCAGTCTGTATATCTTCTGTGGAGAAATGTCTATTTAGGTCTTCTCCCCATTTTTGGATTGGGTTGTTTGTTTTTTGTTATTGAGCTGCATGAGCTGCTTATGAAGTTTGGAGATTAATCCTTTGTCAGTTGCTTCATTTGCAAATATTTTCTCCCATTCTGAGGGTTGCCTTTTGGTCTTGTTTATGGTTTCCTTTGCTGTGCAAAAGCTTTTAAGTTTCATTAGGTCCCATGTGTTTATTTTTGTCTTTATTTCCATTTCTCTAGGAGGTGGGTCAAAAAGGATCTTGCTGTGATTTATGTCATGGAGTGTTCTGCCTATGTTTTCCTCTAAGAGTTTGATAGTGTCTGGCCTTACATTTAGGTCTTTAATCCATTTTGAGCTTATTTTTGTGTATGGTGTTAGGGAGTGATCTAATCTCATACTTTTACATGTCCCTGTCCAGTTTTCCCAGCAGCACTTATTGAAGAGACTGTCCTTTCTCCACTGTACATTTCTGCCTCTTTTATCAAAGATAAGGTAACCATATGTGCGTGGGTTTATCTCTGGGCTTTCTATCCTGTTCCATTGATCTATCTTTCTGTTTTTGTGCCAGTACCACACTGTCTTGATTACTGTAGCTTTGTAGTATAGTCTGAAGTCAGGGAGCCTGATTCCTCCAGCTCCATTGTTTGTTCTCAAGATTGCTTTGGCTATTCGGGGTCTTTTGTGTTTCCATACAAATTGTGAAATTTTTTGTTCTAGTTCTGTGAAAAATGCCAGTGGTAGTTTGATAGGGATTGCATTGAATCTGTAGATTGCTTTGGGTAGTAGAGTCATTTTCACAATGTTGATTCTTCCAATCCAAGAACATGGTACATCTCTCCATCTATTTGTATCATCTTTAATTTCTTTCATCAGTGTCTTATAATTTTCTGCATACAGGTCTTTTACCTCCTTAGGTAGGTTTATTCCTAGATATTTTATTCTGTTTGTTGCAATGGTAAATGGGAATGTTTTCTTGATTTCATTTTCAGATTTTTCATCATTAGTGTACAGGAATGCCAGAGATTTCTGTGCATTAATTTTGTATCCTGCTACTTTACCAAATTCATTGATTAGCTCTAGTAGTTTTTCGGTAGCATCTTTAGGATTCTCTATGTATAGTATCATGTCATCTGCAGACAGTGACAGCTTTACTTCTTCTTTTCCAATTTGGATTCCTTTTATTTCCTTTTCTTCTCTGATTGCTGTGGCTAGAACTTCCAAAACTAGGTTGAATAAGAGTGGTGAGAGTGGGCAGCCTTGTCTTGTTCCTGATCTTAGTGGAAATGGTTTCAGTTTTTCACCATTGAGGACGATGTTGGCTGTGGGTTTGTCAAATATGGCCTTTATTATGTTGAGGAAATTTCCCTCTATGCCTACTTTCTGCAGGGTTTTTATCATAAATGGGTGTTGAATTTTGTCGAAAGCTTTCTCTGCATCTATTGAGATGATCATATGGTTTTTCTCCTTCAACTTGTTAATGTGGTGTATCACATGGATTGATTTGCGTATATTGAAGAATCCTTGCATTCCTGGAATAAACCCCACTTGATCATGGTGTATGATCCTTTTAATGTGCTGTTGCATTCTGTTTGCTAGTATTTTGTTGAGGATTTTTGCATCTATGTTCATCAGTGATATTGGCCTGTAGTTTTCTTTCTTTGTGACATCCTTGCCTGGTTTTGGTATCAAGGTGATGGTGGCCTCGTAGAATGAGTTTGGGAGTGTTCCTCCCTCTGCTCTATTTTGGAAGAGTTTGAGAAGGATAGGTGTTAGCTCTTGTCTAAATGTTTGATAGAATTCTCCTGTGAAGCCCTGTGGTCCTGGGCTTTTGTTTGTTGGAAGATTTTTAATCACAGTTTCAATTTCAGTGCTTGTGATTGGTCTATTCATATTTTCTATTTCTTCCTGATTCAGTCTTGGCAGGTTGTGCATTTCTAAGAATTTGTCCATTTCTTCCAGGTTGTCCATTTTATTGGCATAGAGTTGCTTGTAATAATCTCTCATGATCTTTTGTATTTCTGCAGTGTCAGTTGTTACTTCTCCTTTTTCATTTCTTTTTATTTTTATTTTTTTTATTTTTCTTTATTTTTTATTTTTTATTAGTTTCTGCTTTATAACAAAGTGAATCAGTCATACATACACATCTGTTCCCACATCCCTTCCCTATTGCGTCTCCCTCCTTTTTCATTTCTAATTCTATTGATTTGAGTCTTCTCCCTTTTTTTCTTGATGAGTCTGGCTAATGGTTTATCAATTTTGTTTATCTTCTCAAAGAACCAGCTTTTAGTTTTGTTGATCTTTGCTATCGTTTCCTTCATTTCTTTTTCATTTATTTCTGATCTGATTTTTATGATTTCTTTCCTTCTGCTAACTTTGGGATGTTTTTGTTCTTCTTTCTCTAATTGCTTTAGGTGCAAGGTTAGGTTGTTTATTTGAGATGTTTCCTGTTTCTTAAGGTAGGATTGTATTGCTATAAACTTCCCTCTTAGAAGTGCTTTTGCTGCATCCCATAGGTTTTGGGTCGTCGTGTCTCCATTGTCATTTGTTTCTAGGTATTTTTAAATTTCCTTTTTGATTTCTTCAGTGATCACTTCGTTATTAAGTAGTGTATTGTTTAGCCTCCATGTGTTTGTATTTTTTACGGCTCTTTTCCTGTAATTGATATCTAGTCTCATAGCATTGTGGTCAGAAAAGATACTTGATACAATTTCAATTTTCTTAAATTTACCAAAGCTTGATTTGTGACCCAAGATATGATCTATCCTGGAGAATGTTCCATGAGCACTTGAGAAAAATGTGTATTCTGTTGTTTTTGGATGGAATGTCCTATAAATATCTATTAAGTCCATCTTGTTTAATGTATCATTTAAAGCTTGTGTTTCCTTATTTATTTTCATTTTGGATGATCTGTCCATTGGTGAAAGTGGGGTGTTAAAGTCCCCTACTATGATTATGTTACTGTCAATTTCTCCTTTTATGGTTGTTAGTATTTGCCTTATGTACTGAGGTGTACCTATGTTGGGTGCATAAATATTTACAATTGTTATATCTTCTTCTTGGATCGATCCCCTGATCATTATGTAGTGTTCTTCTTTCTCTCTTCTAATAGTCTTTATTTTAAAGTCTATTTTGTCTGATATGAGAATTGCTACTCCAGCTTTCTTTTGGTTTCCATTTGCATGGAATATCTTTTTCCATCCCCTTACTTTCAGTCTGTATGTGTCTCTAGGTCTGAAGTGGGTCTCTTGCAGACAGCATATATATGGGTCTTGTTTTTGTATCCATTCAGCCAATCTGTGTCTTTTGGTGGGAGCATTTAGTCCATTTACATTTAAGGTAATTATTGATATGTATGTTCCTATTCCCATTTCCTTAATTGTTTTGGGTTCGTTATTGTAGGTATATTCCTTCTGCTGTGTTTCTTGCCTAGAGAAGTTCGTTTAGCATTTGTTGTAAAGCTGGTTTGGTGGTGCTGAACTCTCTCAGCTTTTGCTTGTCTGTAAACGTTTTAATTTCTCCATCAAATCTGAATGAGATCCTTGCTGGGTAGAGTAATCTTGGTTGCAGGTTTTTCTCCTTCATCACTTTAATTATGTCCTGCCACTCCCTTCTGGCTTGTAGAGTTTCTGCTGAGAGATCAGCTGTTATCCTGATGCGGATTCCCTTGTGTGTTATTTTTCCCTTGCTGCTTTTAATATGATTTCTTTGTGTTTAATTTTTGACAGTTTGATTAATATGTGTCTTGGCGTATTTCTCCTTGGATTTATTCTGCATGGGACTCTCTGTGCCTCCTGGACTTGATTAACTATTTCCTTTCCCATATTAGGGAAGTTTTCAACTATAATCTCTTCAAATATTTTCTCAGTCCCTTTCTTTTTCTCTTCTTCTTCTGGAACCCCTATAATTCGAATGTTGGTGCATTTAATGTTGTCCCAGAGGTCTCTGAGACTGTCCTATGTTCTTTTCATTATTTTTTCTTTATTTTGCTCTGCATCAGTTATTTCCACTATTTTATCTTCCACCTCACTTATCCGTTCTTCTGCCTCAGTTATTCTGCTATTGATCCCATCTAGAGTATTTTTCATTTCATTTATTGTGTTTTTAATCGATGCTTGATTCATCTTTAGTTCTTCTAGGTCCTTGTTAACTGTTTCTTGCATATTGTCTATTCTATTTCCAAGATTTTGGATCTTGGAAATAGAATGTTGGATCATCTTTACTATCATTATTCTGAATTCTTTTTCAGGTAGACTGCCTATTGCCTCTTCATTTGTTAGGTCTGGTGGGTTTTTATCTTGCTCCTTCTCCTGCTGTGTGTTTTTCTGTCTTCTCATTTTGCTTATGTTACTGTGTTTGGGGTCTCCTTTTTGCAGGCTGCAGGTTCGTAGTTCCCATTGTTTTTGGTGTCTGTCCCTAGTGGCTAAGGTTGGTTTAGTGGGTTGTGTAGGCTTCCTGGTGGAGGGGACTAGTGCCTGTGTTCTGGTGGATGAGGCTGGATCTTGTCTTTGTGTTCGGCAGGTCCACGTCTGGTGGTGTGTTTTGGGGTGTCTGCGGAATTTTTATGATTTTAGGCAGCGTCTCTGCTAATGGGTGGCATTGTGTTCCTGTCTTGCTAGTTGTTTGGCATAGGGTGTCCAGCACTGTAGCTTGCTGGTCGTTGAGTGAAGCTGGGTGCTGGTGTTGAGATGGAGATCTCTGGAAGATTTTCGCCGTTTGATATTATGTGGAGCTGGGAGGTCTCTTGTGGACCAGTGTCTTGAAGTTGGCTCTCCCACCTCAGAGGCACAGCACTGACTCCTGGCTCCTCAATTTGGGATGATTTGTTGTCTATTCATGTATTCCACAGATGCGGGGTACATCAAGTTGATTGTGGAGCTTTAATCAGCTGCTTCTGAAGCTGCTGGGAGAGATTTCCCTTTCTCTTCTTTGTTCTCACAGCTCCCGGGTCTCAGCTTTGGATTTGGCCCCGCCTCTGCGTGTAGGTCGCCAGAGGGCGTCTGTTCTTCGCTCAGACAGGACAGGGTTAAAGGAGCAGCCTCTTCGGGGACTCTGGCTCACTCAGGCCGGGCGGGAGGGAGGGGCACGGAGTGCGGGGCGAGCCTGCAGTGGCAGAGGCCGGCGTGACCTTGCACCAGCCCGAGGTGCGCCGTGCGTTCTCCCAGGGAAGCTGTCTCTGGATCCCGGGACCCCGGCATTGACGGGCTGTACAGGCTCCCGGAAGGGCGGCGTGGACAGTGACCTGCGCTCGCACACAGGCCTCTTGGCGGCGGCAGCAGCAGCCCCAGCGTCCCACGCCCGTCTCTGGGCTCCGCGCTTTCAGCCGCGGCTCGCGCCCGTCTGTGGAGCTCCTTTAAGCAGCTCTCTTAATCCCCTCTCCTCGCGCAGCAGGAATCCAAGAGGGAAGAAATAGTCTCTTGCCTCTTCGGCAGCTCCAGAGTTTTCCCGGACTCCCTCCCGGCTAGCTGTGGCGCATTCGCCCCCTTCAGGCTGAGTTCTCGCCGCCAGCCCCAGTCCTCTCCCTGCGCTCTGACCGAAGCCCCAGCCTCAGCTTCCAGCGCCGCCCACCCCGGCGGGCGAGCAGACAAGCCTCTCGGGTTGGTGAGTGCCGGTCGGCACCGATCCTCTGTGCGGGAATCTCCCCGCTTTGCCCTACCCAGGTATGTGGGGAGTTTCTTGCCTTTTGGGAGGTCTGGGGTCTTCTGCCAGCGTTCAGTAGGTGTTCTTTAGGAGTTGTTCCACGTGTAGCTATATTTCTGGTGTATCTGTGGGGAGGAAGGTGATCTCTGCGTCTTACTCTTCCGCCATCTTCCCCAGAAGTTTAGGGTATTTTCATTAACAGATCAATATATTACCTTGTTTTATGTATATTTCTGTTTAAAGACATCTTACTGAATATATGTTATTTATTCATTTACATTGAACTCATGGCCAAAGGAACTATATACCTCATGCCTAAATTAAGTTTATCTAACATACATATATTCTCTGTAAGGCACATCTCAGCCTTCTTGCACTAGACACTAGACAGCATTTCAGCTCTCTTCTTGGGGGTCGTTTAAAATAGTGAAATTGCCAACAAAGGGCACAAAATTTGAAAAACATGGCACTAAATAGACTGAGAAAGGAACACTTACTTATAGTATGAGACCTGAAATGAGAAGGCAGAGTGTCGCTTTCTTTGACCTCAATTGGGAATGGGCTTACATCCAGTGATTTAGAATTTTCCCTGCTCCATACATGCCTGTGAATGACTACCAAAGTACTGTGAGTATTGATTTTGGGGTTACAAATAAATTTTAGTGGGTAGGAGAATTTGCAAATAAGGACTCTGTGAATAATAGGATTGCCTGTGCATGGAAAGGAAATAAGTTTGTAGCAGATACTCTTTTTCCTACTCCATGTTCACCTTGCGCTTTGTTGGCCAATTTCTAATTTTGAAAGAGTTGTGTTTCCTGTTTCCTGTGTGGACATGTGCTCAGAGAGGAGGCCCTGGACTGCTGCTGATTCATAACCATCTAAACCAATCACTTTGCCAGTGAAAGGTTTAGGAATGGGCATGTGACCCACTGTAGCTAATGATGTGTGTGGGGAGGGGCAGTGAGCTGCAAGGCTTCTGGGAGAGATTTTCCCGCTCACAAGAAAGCACACAGGAAGAGATTACTTTCCTCCTCTTCTGTTGAAAGATTTTGTGCCTCCTTGGTGCAGAAGACAACATGAAGACAACTCTGAAACCATGAAGACAGAGTGGATATGCTGAGTATAGCTCAAAGAAAATTTGAATAGTATCTAGGTTTTTGAGGACATTGGTGAACAATTGTATTAATCAACAAAGCCTCCTTGGGCTTCCCTGGTGGCACAGTGGTTGAGAGTCCGCCTGCCGATGCAGGGGACACGGGTTCGTGCCCTGGTCCGGGAAGATCCCACGTGCCGCAGAGCGGCTGGGCCCGTGAGCCATGGCTGCTGAGCCTGCGCATCCGGAGCCTGTGCTCCGCAACGGGCGAGGCCACAACAGTGAGAGGCCTGCGTAACACAAAAAAACAAAAAAACACACAAAAAAACAAAAAAAAAACAAAGCCTCCTTGATATGAAAATGATAATAACCCTTTATGCCAGTTTGAGTAGGCTTAGCTTGTTAGTTATTTCCAACCTAAAACATCCTGGTGGTATGCTTTATTTTCCATAACGGTGGTGTTAGGAATAAGTGGGAGAAAAAATATGTAAATATGCATGTGTACGTATATATGCATGCCATAGGATTGAGCCTTGATAAATGTTACTTTCCCGAGATTGTTTTTATAGCAATAGAAAGAGTGTACAAGTTAAAGACTAAAATTCAAAATATTTGTGATCACTGTTTCAAATTAACAATAAAATCAAAATCTTATTGGATATTTTATTTCAATGTTCTTGCTTAAAATTATGATCCCAGTTAATTCTTCTTTCCTCTTGGCCATTTGTAACTCAACTATTCACTCTTCTATTATGTAAGGCATTGGTTAATGCTTTAAATTGTAGTATCATGATAATTATAAAGTTGCACAATATTTCTGTAACAAATTCATCATGCTGTGGGGTAGAGAGAACCTGTATTTCAGGGGGCTTTGTGAGTATTTCAAAGGAAGAATGGCAAGTTTTCAGAAATTGAAGTTTATGTATAAAAAATAAATACAGGGGATTTATTCTCAGCTATTGTTTATTCATTCAACTAAGTATTTTTGTCTTTATATAATAATAATTAAAGCATGGGCTGGGTTGCAAGGTGCCCTAGAGGATATGTATCATGTCACTAAGACTTAGAATCCTTGGCATGGCATAGGTTGTAAAGGTTTGGAGACCACGGGCTGTTTTTCAAACATCTTTGTATTGTCCATGCTGCCAACTCTAGATATTTTTTACACAGTAAGCCCTCAATAAATATTTGTCAAATGCAGTAAAACATGCAACACTCAAACACACACACTCACACAGACACATTTCTATAGGATTAATATTTGCCAAAGGAATATGTGATTTTTTTGCCTCTGTTGAATTTTTAACTGGTATTGGATGACTCTGTGTCCTGGTATTTCTCACACATTTCTCTGTTAGATTGCCCAAAACCATCTGAGAAGTGTCATTTGTCCAGCTTTGTAGAATGCTCAGTCACTTCATGACATAGTCGTATCTCGTGGTTCACAGGTGATAGTATTTGGTGACTTTCTTTGTGATTTTACTTTCCTGAGAGGCCTGATGAAGCCACACCATTCAGCTGGGATTTGCAGCACTGTCATTTCTTGTGAGTGTCCACTGAGACCTTGAACTAATGCTCTTTAACTTCCAAATGATTTCTCTGAGACATTTCTAGGATTCTGACAAGTAGTCTAACACACAGCTATTTTTTTCTCTTATAGATAATGTATTTGAGCATCTAGAATAAAACCGTTTTCTCTCTTTGATAGAGTATTTAATTTCCTTTTAAACATTTAAGTCTAGTATTTTCACTTACTCCGCTATTATTTTCCAAAGTGCATTTCAATCAGTGTTGACATATGAATTGCCATATTATTCCCTATACGACATGCACAATAAAACTGAGAAACTTGAAATCAGACCTCCCTCAATCATAATGAAATTAACATAAAACATGAATTTAAACTTTTAGGGTGCTATGTAAATGTTATTACTATTACGGTTGACTACTATTTTAAATCCCTATGACTACTGAAACCCTCACTATAATAAAATATAGCTGTTTTTTTTTTGTAATGGAAAGCAATGCATCTTTTAAAATACACAAGACTTGGATTTTAAAATGAAAGAACAAATGGCCTTTTATAGATTTGTAAACTTGATTTATGTTATTTTGAATAAAACTGTTATGGGGTTGGCTGACTTTGCTGCCTCCTGTTGGATGTTCTTGTTTCTCTATGAGATTAGGGTACACTAAGTTAGGTTATAGAAAAAAAAGTCCTAAAATCTCAGTAGATTAACACCACATAAGTTTATTTCTTGCTCAGGCTACGTGTTCGTTGTAGATTGACAGAGGGGAGGTACTGTTCATCGTTGTCACTCAGGAGTCAAAGCCGATGAAGGCTCCATCTGGACAAGAACTTCCCAAGGAAAAGAGAATGTGGATCTTAAAACTTTTCATGAGAATTGACACATTTCCTTTGTGCTCATCTTTCATTGGCCAAAGCAAGGCATGTGACAGGATGAACTTGAGCCAGGTGAACAGGAAGTACAACCCTCCCACAGGGCTGGAAGGAGAATTAGAGTCTCTGTGAATAGCCCTAAACTGGAAATGCAATTAGAAAGGCGAGTTTGGACCCATTTCCTGAAGGTGTCTTTGCAAAACACACAAATAACTTTTATTTTATGTTTCTGTGGGTTGTTTTTTTTTTCAGTTGGAGGGCTTGATGGGGGATATTAAGAAAGAAGTTTTACCTGTTACTAGCTAACCCTTTGTTCTACCTGTATGTTTCCTCAGGAAGTCTAAATAATGCTGAACTCTGTTTGCAGGGCAATACATGAATTATTGCATACAGAACAGTGAGATGTCTGTGCACATTAGGTGAACAGTTTGCTTTAATTACATGTGTGAAATTTAAGATAGTCAAATGGTAATTTGGTTTTTTTGGTATCAGTATCTATTGCTTTTATTGTCTGTGATAGAATGATACAGTATAATCCTAACCCAGTTATAATAAATGAGATACAGCCCCCCTCCCATATGTGCTCTCTTGACTTCTTTTGAAAATATATATGCTTATTCACTTTTGAACTGAGTGCACATTTTAAAAATCATAACAACGAAACAAAAAATTACATTGTTTTAAGTGTGTTTAATAATCACTTGATATATTAATATTTTTCCATTGGTGTCAGTCAATTCACTGACAGATTTCAAAAATTTTTTAAAAAATAAAAAAAGAAAAGAAAAATAGAAGCCGTAATACTGTCATGGCTGCAATTAAGAGAGTGTTTTTGGGAAGGGATTAGGACGACCCTGGGTGGTACGTAGGTTTTGTTGCACTGAGTATACATCAAAAAGCCTATTTTCAAAGTCGGTTTAGGGAAATTAAGACAAAAAAAATAATTTTCATTTAGTGTGAATTAAAAAAAATGTGGGTGTACGCTTTGTTGAGCAGAAGTTTAGCATTAAAGTGACTAAAATGCCAAGTGGAAAGTAATGGCCTTAATGGAAGTATAATGAGTAGTGAGGTCAAGAAATGGATGTACTGTAAATTATTTTCTTAATAAAGAACAGACCTTTATTCTCCAATTTCTTTTAATTTCAACAGTAAAGATTTTTAAACAGTAGACAAAGGGCAGTGGGATAGACTTCTGCTTTATAAAATGTCATCAAAAATCTTACAAAAAGTTTCTAATAGGATGGTCTCATAAATGTTACCTTTGTTTTTCAAAGACTTTGAAGCTTGGGAGGTATTCTCTTTTGTTATTGAGTTACCTCCTCTGTTTGTTTATTACCACTCTATTAAGGCTTGCTCTTGGCAGGAGCAGACATCCTCCTGGCTGCCCAGAGCAGGACCTGCACATGCTCCATCCAAGGAGATGATCACTGGGACCAACCAGCTCCTACAGAGATACGTCTCTGCTCACAGCAAGAGAGGAAATGGGAAATGACTCAGGGCAAGTTGTGCTAAGCTGGAAGAATGAATTAGACACACTCCTAAATAGAATCGGAAAGTATTATAGTCAGAGATAAAGGAGAAGGGGTATGAGAAAGGTTGCTTACTGTTCCCACCTGGGGACTGAAAAAACGTTTATGTGTAGTACCTCTTGACAACTCCAGATTCTTTTCAGTCGTGTTAATCAGAAAGGGGCATCACCACTGAATAGATACTTTCATTATTTCTGCCTTCTTAATTTTTTATATGTCTAATTATGAAAGAACAGTATCCTGGAAACCAAAATTAGTGGGCTTGACTGAAACAAGCATTTCCTACTTAAAAATTTGGAAAATAAAACTGTAACAATAGCTCTGACCTCAGGGGCACTGTCCTTTATAATATGCAGTGCAAACTTGGGCAGCTCCATCTAACCTCAGGTCTATGAAAACAGAAATTTCTACAATGGACTTGTAAGCTTTATGTTCTTAAACCATATCATTATTTTGTCAAGACATTGGAAGAGAAGCTAGAAAAGCAAATTTTACCTCCCAGGAAAAAATAAATCTCTGAACAATAGCTTCTGTTGGTCTTCATGTTACCCTAGTACATTTGGTCATTTTACACCTTTTTTATAAAATTGAATTAAGAGTGTGAAAGTCTAAAACTTAATGCCAACTACACATTGTCTTATTTGATGAGCTCTTGGTTTTCATTTATTTTTAACCTTATTTGGTAAGGATATTTAGGAAATTACTTCCTAAGCCTCTTTGGATATTTATTTTTTATTGATTCTGAGTGCCAGAAATTAAAAAAAACAGGATGAAATGCTTACTCTTAGGGAGGTATAGAGTCTATAATAAAATAAAAATGTAGACTAAACAACAACACGACCAAGAAAAACAAAACGTGAGATGAAGGAAACAGACAAACAAAAACCCTAGCATCTCAGTATAAAGCAGTCAGTAGTGTTTACATCAGTTGATTAGGGTATGTAATGGGAGAATTTTATGGGCTCGCTTTCTTCATCTTGATCTCTTCTTCTCCTCTATCCTCTTCCCCTCCTTTTTCTCTATGTAATGATAATTGCTAGGAATTCATGCAGAAAAAAAACCTGAGAAACAAAACCTAAATGAACATCAATTACCTTATAATAATATTTTTGCACACAGTAGAGATACAGGCATCAAGAGAATATTCTCATGGGAAGCTCTCTCTGACCTTGTTTTTCTAGGAATATAATTAGTCCCTGTGTCATAGCCTTCTATTAAGCTTATATTGGGTGGGCCAAAAAGTTCGTTCGGGTTTTTCTGTGGCTGTTATGGGAAAAACCCGAATGAACTTTTTGGCCAAACCAATATTTCTTCTTTTTTTTTTTTTAACATCTTTATTGGAGTATAACTGCTTTACAATGGTGTGTTAGTTTCTGCTTTATAACAAAGTGAATCAGCTATACATATACATATATCCCCATATCTCTTCCCTGTTGTGTCTCCCTCCCTCCCATCCTCCCTATCCCACCCCTCTAGGTGGTCACAGAGCACCAAGCTGATCTCCCTGTGCTATGCGGCTGCTTCCCACTAGCTATTGGTTTTACATTTGGTAGTGTATATATGTCCATGCCACTCTCTCACTTCGTCCCTGCTTACCCTTCCTCCTCCCCGTGTCCTCAAGTCCATTCTCTAGTAGGTCTGCATCTTTATTCCTGTCCTGCCCCTAGGTTCTTCATGACCTTTTTTTTTTTTTTTCAGATTCCATATATATGTGTTAGCATATGGTATTTGTTTTTCTCTTTCTGACTTACTTCACTCTGTATGACAGACTCTAGGTCCATCCACCTCACTACAAATAACTCAATTTCGTTTCTTTTCATGGCTGAGTAATATTCCATTGTATATATATGCCCCATCTTCTTTATCCATTCATCTGTGGATGGACACTTAGGTTGCTTCCATGTCCTGGCTATTGTAAATAGAGCTGCAGTGAACATTGTGGTACATGACTCTTTTTGAATGATGGTTTTCTCAGGGTATATGCCCAGTAGTGGGATTGCTGGGTCGTATGGTAGTTCTATTTTTAGTTTTTTAAGGAACCTCCATACTGTTCTCCATAGGGGCTGTATCAATTTACATTCCCACCAACAGTGCAAGAGGGTTCCCTTTTCTCCACACCCTCTCCAGCATTTATTGTTTGTGTGTATATATATATATATATATATATATATATATATATATATATATATATTTTTTTTTTTTTTTTTTTTTTTTTTTTTGCATACGCGGGCCTCTCACTGTTGTGGCCTCTCCTGTTGCGGAGCACAGGCTCCGGACGCGCAGGCTCAGTGGCCATGGCTCACGGGCCCAGCCACTCCACAGCATGTGGGATCTTCCTGGACTGGGGCACGAACCTGTGTCCCCTGCATCGGCAGGCGGACTCTCAACCACTGCACCACCAGGGAAGCCCTGTTTGTAGATTTTTTGATGATGGCCATTCTGACTGGCGTGAGATGATACCTCATTGTAGTTTTGATTTGCATTTCTCTAATGATTAATGATGTTGAGCATTCTTTCATGTGTTTGTTGGCAATCTGTATATCTTCTTTGGAGAAATGTCTATTTAGGTCTTCTGGCCACTTTTGGATTGGGTTGTATGTTTTTTTGATATTGAGCTGCATGAGCTGCTTGTAAATTTTGGAGATTAATCCTTTGTCCATTGCTTCATTTGCAAATATTTTCTCCCATTCTGAGGGTTGTCTTTTTGTCTTGTTTATCGTTTCCTTCGCTGTGCAAAAGCTTTTAAGTTTCATTAGGTCCCATTTGTTTATTTTTGTTTTTATTTCCATTTCTCTAGGAGGTGGGTCAAAAAGGATCTTGCTGTGATTTATGTCATGGAGTGTTCTGCCTATGTTTTCCTCTAAGAGTTTGATAGTATCTGACCTTACATTTAGGTCTTTAATTCATTTTGAGTTTATTTTTGTGTATGGTGTTAGGGAGTGTTCTAATTTCATTCTTTTTATTTTATTCTTTTTACTCATAATATTTTAGAAGGCAGGCTGACCACAGTACATTTGATGCTTTGGCATGAATTCTAATACAATTTAGAAATTTTAATAATTTCTAAGCAAAATTACCACCTTTTTATTATTGAATATTTTTAAACCTGTTTCCACCATAGTCAAGTTCCAAAGCAAATAAAATAGCACAGAGTTGCAACATGTACATTTTCAACTACTTTAATAGGCTATTTGTCTTTAAGAGGTTTTAAAAGATTTTTGTTTCCACATTTCAGGTTGAAAAATAATAGCCAGTATTTGTGCATGTCTATGTTTACTCTCTTTAATTGTGAGTCAGTTTTAACACATAAGATATCAGACCTTTGCATGGTCATGATTCTCGGAGAGTAGAATGCATTATTTTCCTTAGGTGATAACCCAGAGAGTGATGCAGAACTCCAAATACAATGGTTGACCGCACAGCAAGTTTCAGCATGATCGCTCTTGAAAACCTTTCTGGTCAAGTGCAGAACTTTTTAAAGATTAAAGCAGATTTGTGGTATCAAAAGGTATTCTGATCGTCAGCCAAAATTCCAGGAGGATAGGGTTATGCACCATAAACTTTATCCTCCTTTCCAATGATTTTAAGGTATGTTTTTAGAGATAGATTAAATGTAGGTTCCCTTTGTATTTGTAATCCATATTCCAAATTACTGCAGTAGATTTACTGTGCAGTTTTGCTTGAACTTCAGGGATCTGAAGGCTGGCTTGGTCAAATGACTTTCAAAAGAGCTCTAGTTATTACCATGCTTAATGTTGTAAGCCAGATGAAATAAGGAAGCTAGAAGAGAAGCTCAGTTTTCTTTGGAGAGACTGTACTATAACTTGCTTTAATTTGTTCCTTGGAATCTTTGCATGCTATTGGTGATACAGGTAAGACAAGGTTACAAAAAAGATCTTTCTACTATTTCTCCAAAGCAGGGTTTCTGCTTTATGCTGAATTCCATGAATTCAGATTCTAAGTAGTCTTAAATTCACAAAAATACTACATTTTAGTTTATACGAAAAGTTTACAATCTCCCATCCAAAACTCTTGGGGCCGAAAATGCTTAAGAATTCAGATTCCCACCCACCCCTCAGTTTTAGAAAGGTAATATTGTGCACATACTATATATTATGTAATATTTTTAGCAAGGTCTGGGGCAAACCCCCATGGTCAAATAGATTCATATTTTCCCAGCAAACGTGTGAATGTTCACAGTCAGTAAGGTAAATAGAGACAATCAATAGCTTGCTTTCAGTTCAGGTCAGATCTTTTTAACCAAAAATATAGAAACCCTGAAGTTTTTCAGAGCATTTTTGATTTTGGAATTTCAAATAAGGGATTACAGGTCTGTACCCATTTTGTTTTTCTGGTATAACTTGGTAGACTTTGTGAACCTTTTAGATATTTATCAATAAAGGGAAGCATCATAGAATTGTTTTAAAACATTAAGTTAAATGTTTATAATATCTTTAAAATATTTGGAAACTTTTGTTATCCTAGTGTTATTGGTATAAAGACAGTAAAGTATTACTGATAACCAACCGGTCGTACAGATACAAGCATTAGTATTTGCTTCATAGTTATAAAAATGAGATTAAATTGCATTTTAAATTTTGAAAAATTTTCATTGGAAACACTGATTATGTTATACTTGAGCTATACACCATCACATCCCTCCTCTGGCTCTCTTGATCCTGGCCTCTTCCTTCTGTAAAATTTCTTTCTCTTTCTTTCTTGGATCGTTTTGGATCATTTTCTCTCCTGGACATTCTAATTACCAAACTGAGATCATGTTTAGTGACTTAAGATAGGACTTTGGAATCACTAAGAGTTATTAGAAAAGTTGTTGGATTATCTAAGTTTTCATCCAGAGAAAAGAGAAGAAAGTAATCCCTAAATAGAGTTTAAAAGAAGGCTGGGAGGTAAAAATAATTTGATCATGGTTACCTCCCTTGAGTCTTTTTTGGGTCAGTTTAGTGGTTTCAAATTTTATTCCTTGCTTCTTTATTTCCTTCTAGTAGGTGCCCAATTTTTTCTACTTCCTTGTTGAACAAGGCTTTTCCTTCTACACCCCTCATTCATAATCCAATCTACTCAAAACTGTGGTCATCCCTGCCACTCCAGGGAAACTAGTGTTAAATCTCACCAATGACTTTATAGTTGCCAAATCTAACATAAACTTCTTTGTTTCCTTCTTACTGAACCTCTCAGCAGTATCTGACCCAGCTGATTACTCTATCTTTTATTTTATTTATTTATTTTTTTGTGGTACGCGGGCCTCTCACTGCTGCGGCCCCTCCCGTTGCGGAGCACAGGCTCCGGACGCACAGGCCCAGCGGCCATGGCCCACGGGCCCAGCTGCTCCAGGGCATGTGGGATCCTCCCGGACCGGGGCACGAACCCACGTCCCCTGCATCAGCAGGTGGACTCTCAACCACTGCGCCACCAGGGAATCCCTCTATCTTTTTGACAGTACTTTACTGTCTTGGTTTCTGTGACACACATTAACCTTATTTTCATTCTGTCCTGTGACATCTTCTTTTCAGGCTGCATGTTGGTTTCTCCACTCCCCACTTCTACGTGGAAGTGGCCCAGGGCTAGGTTATGGGTTCTGACTCCTTTCTGCACATCAGGTAACTGCATTTGGGTCCACTGTTTTGTGTCATCTGTAGGCTGATGACATCTAAGTTTAAATCACCAGCCCTGATCCTTCCCATGAGTTATGGACTGTGTATTTAACTGTCTTCATGACCATACAGTTATTGTCTGATGGATGTCTAATGGATGCCCCAGAGTTATATGTCCATCTGGCAGTTTTCCCTCAAATCTGTTCTCCCTGTCTTGTCCATCTCAGTAAATAACACCATCATTCATTCACTGTCTTGGGCCAAAAATCTAGGAGTTGTTACTGCTCGCTTTCCCTTATATCCCACATCCAAGCCATTCACATCATGTCCTAACAGTTTTATCTTCATTATTCATTGTGAATAGAGAATCTATCTCTACTACAACAATCCGGGTGAGAGATTATGTTTTCATACCATTCTGACAGACGTGTGAAAAACAGATGGTTGGGGACAAGAATGGAAAATTCCCACTGCACTGAACCCTACCTCAAATATTATCACAAAGTACACTCCCTTTGGCTGACTGTGTCCTAGGTAGACTTGCCTTCTCTTGTTCTTGATGCATGTCAGACGCTTTCCTCACTCAGGACCTTTGCACTTGTTGGTCCTCTTGTCTAGACATTTTCTTGTTTATATATTGGTTTACTTATTTCTCTTTTCTTGCTTCCTTCAAATAGGATGTAACTAATATACACTCTCTTTCCTGTTCAACCCTGTATTCCCAACAGCTATCAAAGACCAGTACATAGCAATTGCCTGTAAATATTGGTTGATTCAATGAAAGAATGTAAGTATTTAGGGCTTGCAATTTAAATGGAAAAAAAAAAAATCCATGCTGTGATAGAACACTGGGAGCCTCAGTGACGACTCCTGGGTCCTAACTCAGCCACTTTGGCAACAAACTCAATTAAAAAAAGTTCTCCATGTGTTTTTTCCTTACTCCCAAGCATGCAGCTTCTTGTGTCCATTACACAAAAACAAATGACAGCCCACAGAAATAAAAATGTAGGACATATATTTCCACATTGAGTTCAGTACTGCAGAAAACACATAATTTCAAGCAGATGGTTTCTCCTTAGTAACAGTGCCCTTTTGATAAAATTTTGCACCACAGGAAATCCATTACAATAAATATCTGTTCTAGTATCTGTCCATATAGCAATAATTCTCCATATGCTTGATTCCTCTTCTCTGATGAACTGTCCTAGGGACCCTCCTCTCCTTCTCTCTGAGATTTCCAGGGTTTAAACTTTGCCTCTGAGTACTTGCTTGTTGTCATGGTAACCTTGCTAATTTTGCTTATATTTTTTCCCCATATTTTCCCACAACCTTTGAAAAGACCAAGTTATATATGTGCCAAAGGCTATTTCTGACTTAATGTTGTAGGCATGAAAGTATTTCTTTTTTTAGCCTCTTGAAAAATGTTAAACTGTTGTCTCAGCGTCATTGATTGAGACTCTTTGTTTATTCCCAGGGCTGAAAGTTAAGGCCATTCTATTTTGATAGAACTATTTATTTAAAGCAAGTTTGAAATCAAAGACATCTCATACAGTATGCAGGGAATGCTGTTTAACTCAAGTAATCCCAAAGTAAATAATTTATTGGATTACTCAGTAAGTTGAGAAATGAAAGTAGGATTTGGGTGTATTTGGTCTGCCTTTTATTTTTAAATTACTCACTAAATAAGCGCATGTGTTGTATGAGTTTAGAAGAAAACAAAGTATTATTGAAAAGAAGATATTATCCTTGTAGTGACCTTAGGTGGTCCAAGAAGGAACAGGTCCCATCCATACCCTTGTAGCAGGGGCAGCCCTGCTACCCCTGGTTGTGTGGTGGCAGTCACATTTGCATCTAACACCTAGCTTTACCAAAAAATGGCTCTGTGGCTGCAAGAGAACCATTTAAACTCTCCGGGCTCATTTCTTTATCTATAAAACAAGAAAAAATCTCTCAGGTTCCTTCCAGCTCTAAGACTGAGCCATTCTCTTCTAGACCAACCAGAAATTATTATAGGAGTGAGGCAAGACACAAAGCAGTTTAGCAAGGGCCGAGAGACCATAATGTGGACCTTTCTGAAACTCAAGACACGGATGGCCCCTCCTATCCATTTTATAGCAAACACTTGCTTCCTTTCAAGCTGATAAAATGTCATTTTGTTTCATTGTGTTTTCTTTTATGGGAAACATGCCACAGATCTTGTATAAAAGTTATTTTACTCTTGTGGATGAAAGAATACAATACAGAGATTTTGTTCCTTATTCTTGCCTTTTCAATGAGTTTTTGGATTGCTAATTTTTTTGCTGTCAATTAAAAATACATCTCCACAAGCCCAGCTGCTCATGGACCCATGTCGGCTGCACATCCTGTTTCCTTGGCGGTCAAGCTCCTGTTGTTAAGCCCTGAGAAACAATGCTTATTTATTTATTTACTTTTTGTGAGGAGAATCCTGATCATTTGCTCTTTCTGGTAAAAAGAAGGAAATAGGGTAAACAACAGAAAACATTTAAGTAGACTATAAGAAGGAACTTATTGACCCTGGGCAATGAAAAGCTGGCAAGAAGTGCTAAGAGCTGTGGATCGACAATTGGTGACCACTTGCTTAGGAGGATTTAAATATCTAATCGAGTCATTATTGAGACCTCAATTAGATGGAGTGTACACAATCACAGTTACTGGTCTACCAATTCCCAGCGTACAGTACTTCAGTCAGGAAACCCTTGGAAATGTAAAGCAGGTAGTTTAGGCCAAATTAAAGGTTTAACAGATTTATAGAGCTCACTGTATAAAAAGCAGTACATGATTAAAATATTTTCAGACAGGTTTAAATGAATTTATGGGTGAAGATGCATTACACGTTAATAAAGGGAACATGGAAATTTGAAATAGATATCTGCTCTAAGAAACACTCCTGCTTTTCGCCTCAAATATTTTGAAATTGACAACATGCACAAAATGTGCCTTGTTACCTGTCTCAGAGAAAGCCTGTTAAGAGTAACTGGTTCATTCATTTGACCATTATGGCATTTCTTATGTTCTTAGGTTCCTATGACCTCCTTGAAGGCTCATTTGGCCTTGAAGCACCACAAGGTGAAAAAAAAATCTCAAAGTTAATCAAGAAGTTACCAGAGTGCTTTTTACAAAGGCTTAGCAAATTGTCAGCTTATCCTTGAAAGAACAGCCTCCACCAGAATCTTTTTCTCTAGGCCAGTGGCAGAAAGGCAGAGAAGGGGATTGTGAAATTATTGCCAGAAACTGGGTTTCCTCCCTAATCCTTGTCTCCCTTTCAGCCATGCACAGAAAAATCTTGAGTTCAAATATTTAGATAATCTCAGATGAAGGAATGTCGATCTACTCATTCCTTAGAGTTTCAAGGTAAGGCCTGAATGGACACAATGGGCAAGTCAAGTGTCTTTCATTACTAGTAAGAAAATCAAAACTGACTCAGCCTAAGGTAAACAAATCCACACAAAGCAATTAGGAAAGTGCAAAATGCATTTTTATTTCAAAAGATTGTAGTAATCTTAAAGGTGTGCTCTCTTGAATGCATATGATTTAATGAGAAAGTGATTAGTTACCTATGTATGATGACTTTGATTTATGTCTAAGATGTGTAACATGTTATGGGCAAATAGGATGGGACAGCAGTAAGGTGCAAATACATCTGTTTTGATTAAAAAAAAAACCCATTATACAAACTGTTTTTCCAGAAGGTGGACACTTGCTCCTGAGGTGGTTGATTCTTTCACCTTGTTGTTATGTCTGAAAAATTAATGCTTGTTCTGCAACTATAAACCAGCCTGCAAGTGAAAGCCGCTCTGCCAACATTGTTTGAGTCATTAGAAGAGTCAACCAGTTGTTCTCCTGTCCTTTCTGCGTGGCTGAATTTCCCTAATGACCAATTCACTGTGTGCCTTCAAGCATGACCCCTAAAAAGCTGCGATCTCTTTAATGAAGGATCCATTAGTCTTTCAAGAATGTGAACATGTGAAGTTGAAAAACCTATTCAATAAGGTATCTCCTTGAAAGAACTCTAATCATGCTGGGAAGTACATTTACACAAAACGTAACTTCTTCATGCATGTTTAACTGAGCAGAATGGTTTTTGGAGTCACATTAGCTGACCCTGAGAAGAACATGGGCTCAGTTTACTAAATACTTCCCATGTTCATAAAGTTGCTAAAATGCCACATTTCTCTTCAGTCCACATTTATACATAGCAGAGCATTCCTTCTTAGAACATAAGCCATTGTGCAGTCCTCTTTCTGCAACCTTTGAACCTTGGCAGCACACTGTCTCCAGGATTTCATGATCATAGACAGTCACCCTGCTGTTGTGTGCAATGCACTGCTTTCTACATATCTTTCTGGTGCCATTGGAAATGACTCCCAGGAGACAAAGCCCAAGAACGACCCAGAGTTTTACCTCTTTGTATATTCAGTTCTGCATTTCATCTTTGCAGTTCTAAACCTATTCAGGGGTCTATCTGTTTGAGCTACTAAAATTTAGCATATCCTCTGCTGAATCTAGAGAGGAAAAGGATGTAATTATAATACATGAATTGCTCTTGCTCTGCACATTAACACAGTAATAGGAGACAGGAGTTTTTCAATATAAAAAATAGGTTTTTGCTTTTATTTCACATATTTAGAAATAATGCAATATGTCAGGAATTAATTTTAAGATAGTCAAGTGTGATTCATCACCATTAAGTCACTTTTACCAAGGAAAATAACTCTATATACTTTCTATATCATAGGAGGAGAAATAACGTATATTTCATTTTAACACAGAAATACAATTTTGTCCCATGGTAGGATTAGATTAATGATATAGGAAGGTATCTCATAATAGGGTTTTACTGTCTTCTCCCCTAAAGTTGCATAATAAGTATCAGCTTCCATAAAGGCACTTACCTGCAGAGTCATCTGACTAGTTTCTCTGAGTATATTACATAGTTTCCATTGAATATGTTCACTTGGGAGATTTCTAGTCTAGTATTAATTTTTATAGAATTAAAAATATTTGGATACTGATTATTTGAAAAGAACTGGAGTTAATAAAGAGTGTGGTAAGCAAAGAAGTGGTCTATTACCCAACTTTTCCCAGTCAGGAACGGTTGAAGCTAATGGTTTTGACTACGTGTCAGGTGAAAGTATTATATAATAAATGTTGTTGGGGCTTCCCTGGTGGCGCAGTGGTTGAGAGTCCGCCTGCTGATGCAGGGGACACGGGTTCGTGCCCCGGTCCGGGAAGATCCCACATGCCGCGGAGCGGCTGGGCTCGTGAGACATGGCCGCTGAGCCTGCGCGTCCGGAGCCTGTGCTCTGCAATGGGAGAGGCCACAACAGTGAGAGGCCCGCGTACCTGGAAAAAAAAAGCCTGGGTGGGCGTGTGAGGAAGGACGACCTTGAATAAAAGCTGAATGACTAGGATTCTCTCAGACACCATTGGTTTGGCACTAACACTAATGATGTAACACAGAAAGTAGGAAGAGGAGTGTCCACCCACTTTGCGAAAGACAAAATAAAACAAAAACAAAACAAAACCCACCAAAACCAAAATTGCTGCTGTTTGACTGACTGCTACAAGGGCCCATGTGTGAAATTGTGGGGCAAAGTGGGAAGTGATATAGCTCAGCAGAGATGCATCACTGTGTGGATTTAGGGGAAGAGGCCACTGGCAGTGGGATGGGGGATGGGGAAGAAGATACATTGAGTTATTGAGGCTACTTCTGTTACCATTAATTTTTGTGATGGCGAACAACGTGCTTACTTGCTCTTCTCCCTTTTTACATTATTAAAATAAGTGTTAGAACCACTTGTTCACTTTCATGTTTAGTGAAACTTGAAAGATTTATTTGCTTAAAAGTTTTAAATGGCTGTCTATTTTTTAAAACTTATTTAGGATGTGCCTATTTATCAAAAATCTTTCCTCTTAATATTGAAATGGTAGGAAAACACATTTCTCCCCCAACACATGGCATGATTATCTATTCTAAACTGGAGAGTGTGTGGAATATAAGTTGGCTGGACTCCTCTAACTCATTTTGTCCCCCAAAATGTCAGCCCCAAATCATCCTCTAACGCAGGGTTTCTCAACCTTGGCATTATTGACACTTCAGACTTGAAAATTCTTTGTTTGCGGGGACAGCCCTGTGCATTGTACTATGTTTAGCAGCTTCCCTGACCTTTACTCACTAGATGCCTGTAGCACACGCCCCCACCCCTCAGTTTTGTTACAGTAAAAAATGTCTGCAAACATAGCCAAGGGAGGGGAGGTGAAATTACCCCAGGTTGAGAATTAATGCTATAATGTAACACAGTGTACTAATTTGAAATTAAGATATTTTATGAAATCTTTTTGATCACCTACACAGACCGTGACAATAACTACTAGTAATGATGTGCTATTAAATATAAACTGAGGTATATTAAAAAATTTAAGCGTTTACTTGAGCATTTATTCATTTGAATTGGGCACTATTGATCCGGGAGTAGTTAGGAGCACTCCACCAACAGGAGCCAGGGGAAAGACTGACATAGAGAAAGTGTGGAAGCAAAGAAAGGAAGTAATTTGATTGGCTATAACTTAAAGCCTAGTTGGTTGTTTGTGATTGGTTGTCCTTAGTGTTTTTTTTGTTTAATATTTTATTTATTTATTGTCTTGGTTTTGGCTGTGTCGGGTCTTAGTTGTGGCACACGGGATCTTTCATTGCAGCATGCGGGCTTCTCTCTAGTTGTGGTACGCAGGCTTCTCTCGTTGAGGTGTGCGAACTCAGTAGTTGTGGCCCACGGGCTTAGTTGCCGCACGGCATGTGGGATCTTAGTTCCCCAACCAGGGAATGAACCCACGTCCCCTGCATTGGAAGGAGGATTCTTTACCACTGGGCCGCCAGGGAAGTTCCATCCTTAGCGGTTTTGATTTCATAATCTTGAGGCATTTACAGGCTTGGATTTTGGTTTGCTTAGCTAGACATCTACGGCATTCGAGCCAACTCAGTCTAGTGGTCTCTGTTTAATTAATTTAACAGTGCTTTCGCAGCTGTGGGCAAACTTTCTGTAAGGGGCCAGATAGCAAATATTTTAGCCTTTGTGGGCCCCAGGGTCTCTGTTGTGACTACTCAACTCTGCTGTTGTAGAGCAAATGGATGAATGAATTGGCTGTATTCCAATAAAATTATTAATATATATATATATATTTGGTCCAAAGGACTGCAGTTTACCAACCTCTCTTCTATAGGAAAACATGGCACTACATACCACACGTACTAAATTATATTAAGTCATTGATCCCCCAACCCCCAAAGCTAATGTAGAACAAATAAATGAAAAATATGGTACATTTCTTTTATATATATATATATATATATATATATATAGAGAGAGAGAGAGAGAGAGAGAGAGAGATAGAAAGATCACCTATCAAGGCTCAGACAAAGTCATTCTGCAATAGGATTTGTGAATTTTATTTTTTGTCATTTCAACTCTATTATTGCAACAACAGGCTGAATGAAGAGAGTGACTTTGTTTTCAACATACTTTTAGAACCCAATGCAGCTTTACTGAAAAGTAAGAAAAACCATGTGGGAGGAACAGAATTATTGTTATCAAACCAATGAATGTGTGGAAAGAAATAGAAATGCTTTAATAGTATATTGGAAAACAATGTAACACTCATACTCTTTGCCTAAATAATACTTATTAAAGTGGGACCAACTAAAAAAGGCCAGGCCATCTCTGGGCTGATGCTGTATGAGGGTTTAGTGAGATGGTCTTGCCACAGAGGTCATATTTTATAAGGGGACTAGCTCCATCTAGAGATTCTAGAGACAAATAAAATCCAAATTTCAGAGAGGTACCCTTGCCGCTTCTCCCGCCCTCTCTCCATCACTCCCTCCTTTCCCTCTCCTTGCCCCCTCCCTTCCTTCCTTTCTTTCTAATATAGAGACTTAAGCAAAGTTGCCTTGATTAACCCCAACCCATGTCATTGGACTCTAGCATTCTTCTCAGGTCTCTGGGGACTCTAAGGATGGCTTATGTTTCTTTATTCATCTTTGGCTTCAGCTGCAGCTGTCAATTTGATGAGTCATTTCATTAGGTGCTGAGTGTACCTTTATGTTCCGGATGTCACAAGGTTCCTTTTCCTCGATTCGCTCACACTTCCTCCCCACTAACAAGCCCACGTGTATAGTGGCCTTTATTATTGGTTTGAGTAGATGTAGGAAGCATTGTAACGCAAACAACTTATAATTGATTATTAGACATTCATATATCCTCTAAACTATTCTGCAGCCTCTAACTTCCAAGATATTTGCCTCTCACCCAATCTCTCTCCTTTCTCTTTGCCCCTGGAATCATATCTCCAACCCCGCCACCCCCAAATCTGTTCTGTTTTATTAAGAGAAGCATTCTGAGTCTCTCCAAGCCTAGCCCTGCATATGAAAGCTCACCCATACCCTGTGCTTGACAATGGACTGTCAGTTCTGGCTCTTGAAAATTTCTCAATCATCTGTAAGGGGAAAGAAGTAATCAGGTGAGTTATTTTTCCCTGATATGAATTAACCTTCTTTAGAGGAAAGAAGCAGTCGTATTTAGTAGGTTTTTTTTAGGCTAAATCTCCATTATGCATTAGGCCTTTGGAAACCGTAGCACAGATGAAGTTTAGATTTTATCTATTTGTTTTTGCTTGTTTGTTTTACTTTATTTAGTTATCTTTTTGCCTGCCAGTGGTCAGCTGTGCAAAGATGATAAGATCTTATTGACCATGAAATGGGAAGGAATGACCATAGTATAGCTAGGAAAGCCTTTTCCAAAATTTTTGTTTGGGTTATACTCTTGGCAAGATGTTGAGACAATTAAAAAGTTTGGATTTATTTTTGAAACTATTCTTTCAGGTTTAAAAAAAATTGTATTTTATTTATAGGAGTTTCTTCTTTCCTCCTCCCTCTTCTTTTGCCACCCCCTTAGTCGAAAGTGAACAATTAAGCACTTAATTGGATAATTTATGTTTCAAATTCCCTTTATTTTAAATTATACATATAAGATCATTCTTGTCCTACTTGATTTTAACTTTTGAAGATTTGGTCATAAAGAACATGTGGGGGAAATTTTTTTCTAAGAATAATTACATGAATAGAGGTCCAAAACTAGTACGTTTAATTCCTGAGATACTGATTGAGATAATCACAGCGTAGCTGAGAAGAACCAGAGGTTGACTCTTGGTGTTACAAGAAGTCTTTCTTCAAAGTTTTGGTATTATACCTAAGTTCAAGCCAAGAGCAATGAATCAGGCTGAAGCTGGCAAGAAATATGTAGTTATATTAATGGTATTAGACCTGAAAGTATTTATACAATTTGATCAAGTGAGTTCTGAAAAAAGAGACATAGAATATTTTGCCTTTTATAAAAGCTTATTTTAAGGAAATTATGTACATCAAGGCCTAAGGAACCTTAACTACATTCCTTTTTGGAATAAAAAGCTACATTACTACAATGTTGATGTTATGAAAACCTGTAGAGGAGAAATTCTGATTAAAATTAATTCCTGTTACTATGAAAGTAAAAGGCAGCCAGCCAAAGTAAGGGCAAAATGAAGTATATGCCTTAGGGAAGAGCAGTTTCAGACTATAAAATTGTGAGTCTAGAAGAGGAGGGAATTGGGAGGATTTATTAAACTCAGTAATGAAACTTAAACCTAATCTAAGTAATGGTTTCTAAAGTAACCTAAGGTGCAAAACCCTCCAACTGTGAAAATTTAACTCTGAATGTATTTTAATTTAGAACAAGAAGGTGTACCTCCATATATTGACTAACAAAATAAGTTCACAAACAGAGATTTCCAGAAGATAAATTCGTAGAGACAAGTAGAGGGCAGATACATATTTCAAGACACTTTTGAAATTAAATTATTATTTTAATACTTTAAATTTTATGATTAGCATGGAATTGAATTCTCCAGTAAAGCTGTTAGGGAGAATAAAGGCAAAGATTTCTTCTTTGTAAAATTCAGTTCAATTCAATTCAATTCCTCAAATATTTTTGAGGGCCAGGTGATCTCTGGGGCCTTTCACAGTACCATCCTGAGATGCAGAAATTATAGATTGATTTTCTGCCTACTTGGTTAAGAAGAGGTTTGATCGGTGCATGTGGATACATTTTTGATTTCTTGCTTTCTCCACATCCCCCCGACCCCGCTTTTTGACTTTCTAGACACTTTATTTTTAACTTTTTCTCTCCTAGTTCTCCCAGTTTTTTTTTTTTTGTTGTTGTTGTTCCATAGCGTCTTAACCTCTTGTGGTCAGTGTGTTCTTCATGGAACCAAGTCTCTTCTTTCACGGTAGATTCTTACCCTGAGTCATAGAATGGATGATACCCTGTTTTAACAAGGATCCCAAGAACAATGGTGGTTTTGAGACTTTACACTTTCAGTGTAGACAATGCCTGAATTTCAGTCGTTTGCGTCTTGAAAACGTACACAGAAACGAGAGCTGAAGTGTGCTCTACCCTTGTGTTTGTTTTCTGCTTTATTCCTGATGCATTTACATGAGGACATGTTGCATACATCACTTTTTATGCAGCGTCATGTTACCTTCACCCAAAGACCAGCTGCATCATCCATTATCACCAAGTAATAAAGCTCTCACCAGTGTCACTGTATTCTAAGCAAATGTCATGTCTCTCCTGGACACCAAAGTAGCTTTCTCACCAGTCTCCCTTGCTTCCACTCTTTCCCCACAGTTCACTATCCACAGGGAAATCAGAATGGTCTGTTAAAAGCATGAGTCAGATTTGCTCAAAACACAATGAAAGTTTCCCATGATATTGAAACTAAAATCCAAACATGATTTAGTCCCTGCCTGTTCCTTGACCTCATCTCACGCTGCTTCCCCTCTTGCCTACCGCACCACAGGATCACCAGCTTTCTTTCAGTTCCTCCAGCAGGCCTGTTCCTCGGTGGGCAGTGCTGTTTCCTCCCATCATTGCAGGACTGCTGCTTGCAGTCACTAAGCTGTTGGTCCCATTGTCTCATCTGCAGAGAGGCGCACCCCAACCAATCCATCTGAAGTAGCCACACAGTACCATCATATCGCCTCTTTTAATTTTCTTCGGACACTTACCACTCTCTGATGTTCATCTCCTTTATTTATTGTTGTTGTGTTTTGGCCACCTGCACCCAATAAAATGCAAGTCTTTACAACTGAGGACTGTGCCTGCCTTGTTCCTCTGTTTCCTCAGAGCCTTGGATAGTGTTTGCTATGTACTTCGTGCTCAATAAATATTTACTGAATGAATCATAGCCTTCTTAACATTTTCTACTTGGGATATGAGGCAAAACAAATTATAACAAATCTAGATCTATCATTAATTAAGTTGGTTAGTTCTGTCCCCTATGTAGATAGTGATAAAATGTATCTTTCCTGAAATAACACAGAATATGCTTCTATTTTTTAAAACAATGAATTTCTACTGCCCTTAAACTGAAAATAATTTGATATCCTTTTCATTATGAATTTTATATATTTGAGTATTATATACAATCTTTAGTATTCAAGCAGGTTATCTTATCTTTCCCTTCTATCTCTCCACTTTTAGTTTCAATCGTAGACAGCTATAATTTTAGGATCCTGAGGCCAAAGGTTTTAAAGATCTTCTTACAACAGAGAAGTGTATTGAAGAGGTCTTGAATTTGTGGTGCCTGAAAGGAAGCCAGCAGGGATTGTTTGTGCCCAGGGGCACTTGAAAAAAAATTGACCCAAAGTAACAACACTAGAAGCCAGATATCAAAACATATTTTGCCTAATGAAGCTTCAGGTGTAATATCAATGTTAGAAATTGGAGTTCCCAGAAGATGGTGAGGCTTGGAAAACAAATTTCTGACCCACTCAAGCTGAAAGTACAGGGTATGACATATGGATTTAGGGTTGATTCGAGCAAATATCTATCATCCATGTTTACAGGTGCTTATGATGCCAACTCATGTTTTTAAAGCCCCTGTGGGAAAGCCAGTTATAATTTATATATGAAGTGTGTGACCTTAAATCCACGATCTATTTCACTAGGTCCATTTAAGGTAAAGATCTAGATTCAAGTGATACCATTCAAACTGTAGCAGGGTGACTCATTGGGTGCTTGTAAAATCAATTCAGTGGGTCATGATCAGCAGTTTTTTTTAAAGGCCATATAATAGAATTGAATCAAATACAAAGTATCAGAGAACGTCTCACATTGTAAAACTTAACAACAGATTCATAAAATTTTTGATCAGTTATATGACTATAGTGTGTATGCTGTCATCATGTAAAATACATTTCTCACTGTGAGTGGGGTAAAAAATCTGTGAAAGCCACCAGAGAATATAGGATTAGGTTGGATTGGGTTCATCTGACATAAAATGAAAAATAATTTACAGAGGGAATTTTCCCAAGGGTATGAGGACCAGTCCCAAAGTAAGGGAAGGTCAAATTGTCACTGAACTCTATGAAGTAGAAAACGGCTGAAATACAGAACAGGATATGTTAGACTCCGTAATTCATAATTCCCTCAAACATAGCCTTATTTGTCTTTCCCATTGATAATTCATAACTTGTTTAGCGGTGTTTTGAGCTTCCCAAGCAGAAGTTAAACTCCGTGAAGTAGAAGTGGTCATATAATTCTTCAGTGTGTTTTGTAATGCTGAGAACATAGTAGTCTCATAAAACATTTTTGTTAATTGACCCATCAAAAAATAAAAATGTGAGTAACTAAAGAAGGTCAAATATAATCTGCATCATTTTAGCTGTTCCAGCATTATAACCCAGCAGTTTTGCCCACCATCCCTGTCTGTCAGTAGCTGACACATCAATTTTCTATCTGCACATGTTTTCAAAGCAAATCTGTTTTGAATTTATAAAAATAGGACATACGATAGTTACCAAAAACATCTTTCATGAATTCCAAATAGCTTATCACAATCCATTCCATTTTTTGACCTTTAAATCTGTGATTCTATCAAGGAAAGAGATCAGGTTCTCCCAACTTGATTTGTTTTTCTTCATTATGGTAAGGTCAGAACCTAGAAGAGGTAGAAATGGTTTCAGGTTCCTATTTAGATTCCTTTGTCTAACTCAAGTTTTGGATCAGCTCCTCCTTCACAATCCAAAGTCTTTGAGTTAAATTAAACAAGAGATTCCTGAGAAGATGAAGCCAAGCATGACTAACATCTTGTCCCAGACACATGTCGAGCTTGGTTAAGAATTAGACTCCTCTTTGTTGTTGCCAGGACAGAGGGAAGTCTCTTTTAGTATGACCCAGCATGAGCGAGCAACATTCATGTTAGTTTGAAGCAATTTACTTTTGTATTTCTCTTTTGTAGTTCACAGCAGGTCCTTTCAGGAGGGATAAAAGGGCTTGCTCTGCAATCTACCTTTATTGTTTCACTGAAGAGTAGAAGCAAAACGTATTTCAATCAGAAGAATTATACCTGAGTGCTATAAATATTTCCAGAGCCAGCAGAGAAAGCTCTGCTCCATTTAAGGTCAGGGCTGATATTTGAAAGGGAAAATGTTGATGGTAAACCCTTGGGGAAATAAAATCCTAGACTATCCTAAGTGAGCTTTGTCATTGTGTAGTAATCACGAGATAAGGTGAGAAATTCCAGAGATTAGCCACAATAGATAAGATTCTCAGACTTCTTAAAAAAAAAAAAAAAAGACATTGCTAGGATACGAAGTGACTTCTATGGAACTCAAGTGCCACTGTTTTATAGCAAAGCCCCTTTTTTATTGATTAGTGTTAATGAGGTGAGGGAACCCCACATTGATGGATTATCAATGTCTACCTAATCTTGTTTTTTACTATTTAATCTTTCCTGTTACTATGGTTAGAAATATGTGCAAACTAAATCCTTGTTTCTTCTTTTACTTGACTTTATTCTGATTCATCAAATTGATTCTCTTACACTCTGAACTATGCCAATTATTGTGTCTGTCAAGCCATATATTCATTAGAATATTAGGGCTAATGGACATGGTCTAAGAGCATATTCATCTTTAGAAATACGGTAAAAGCTAATTCTTTTGGCTCAGCAAAGCTCAGGTTGACATCTTGCCACTCTTCTGCAGCCAGGAATATCTGGTGACTTAATGAAGCGAAGATCTTAAACACACAACTCAGTGGATTATTCAATATTAAGGTTTGCACTAGAGTCTGTGAAAAAGGATTAACACTTTCAGTTCTACAAAAGCACAGCTGATGAATTAAAACACAAGAGGACTACCAGAATGGACAATGCATCAGAAGGATTACAGAGTAACTTGTACCTCAAGAGCCCATTGATCTTCCTTTTCATATGGTATTTAAAAAATAATCTTTTATATGCCAGTTGTAATACAACTGGATTAGTGAAGCCAACGGGCTGTGACTGTTTAAATATTAATTGGGACAGCAATGTCTAAATCAGTGTTTTTCAACCCTGACTGCATGTTAGAATCACCTAGGGAGCTTTAAAAATTTGCCTAGTCCCCACCTCTAAAGAGACTGCTTTAATTGGTTGGGGGCAGAGTCCTGCCATCAGAATTTTAAAAGCTACCTTGGTATACAGTCAGCATTGAGGACCACCAGTAAATAAATGCTAAAACAGAATAGCGTTCTGTTACCAGAATGCTTGACTCAAATATTCTATTCTTTTAAAGATTCTCAATGGTGTACCTTTTAAAAAAAATAAATTTATTTATTTTTATTTTTATTTATTTTTGGCTGTGTTGGGTCTTTGTTGCTGCGTGTGGGCTTTCTCTAGTTGCAGCGAGCGGGGGCTACTCTTCGTTGCGGTGTGCGGGCTTCTCATTGCGGTGGCTTCTCTTGTGGTGGAGCGTGGGCTCTAGGCATGCGGGCTTCAGTAGTTGTGGCATGCAGTCTCAGTAGTTGTGGCTCACGGGCTCTAGAGTGCAGTCTCAGTAGTTGTGGCACACGGGCTTAGTTGCTCTGCGGCGTGTGGGATCTTCCTGGACCAGGGCTTGAACCCGTGTCCCCTGCATTGGCAGGCAGATTCTTGACCACTCTGCCACCAGGGAAGCCCTCAATGGTGTATCTTTTATTAAAAGAATAGAGTATGGATCCTGTTTTATTCCATCCCAGTTACTTTGGCCTTTGCCATGTGGTAGCGTATTATGGTCTGTGCTGAATGCAATTAAAATACTTTGGTCATTTTCAGGAAGGCTTTTTAATTTTCAAAATATACTTGATATGAATTTTATACTCTAGAAAATCTCTTGTTTTTTTGCAGTGTCATGGAATTTGTCCATCAGGAGAAAAAAAGGCAAAATATACCCAAAGACTTTTTGCTAATTCAGTAAGCAAACAAACAACAAAAACCTTAAAACCTATTTTGTTTAGTTAGTTCAGTGGCCTAAAAGAGAAGAGGACAATTAATTATTCATCAATTTGTGTCAGAAAAAAAACTCTGTTGCTCTTAGGGGTAGTGTTATATCTATATATCTGTATCTATACCTATATATCTATATATGTAGATATATGTCTATGATTATATCTGCAGGAACACTAACAAGAGACCCACCATTAATTGCCTATGAAGTTTTGATCAAGTCACTCAGCCTTTCTGGGCTTCAGGGTCACATAGCAGTGGAGCTGGGATGAACATTTATGACTCCTGTCTCACGTTCTGCTCTGTTACTTGTGAAAAAAACAATGAGGACCAGTGGGTAGAGAAGATGATGGGGGAACTGATGTGGACCCTTCCTTAGAGATAAGTATGGTTTCTATAGTTCTCTATAGGCTGCCCCTCCTAACTGTGTGTATCTGAGTGCATGGTGTGGACTAATGTGAGTTCTTGTGGAAAGGCTGATGTTAAGTCTCATTCTGTTCTGGATTCTATCGTGTGGCTGCTCACCAGGTCAAGGGTCTCCTCAACAGCAATGCTGACCACTGTGGTGACCTGCACCCACAGCCAAGGCCCTCCTCTTTTTTTTTTTTTTTTTTTTTTTTTTGCGGTATGCGGGCCTCTCACTGCTGTGGCCACTCCCGTTGCAGAGCACAGGCTCCGGATGCGCAGGCTCAGCGGCCATGGCTCACGGGCCCAGCTGCTCCGCGGCACGTGGGATCCTCCCAGACCGGGGCACGAACCCGTATCCCCTGCATCGGCAGGCAGACTCTCAACCACTGCGCCACCAGGGAAACCCGGCCCTCCTCTTTTGTCTGCTCCCTATGACCTTGTGTTTCATCACAAATCCCCACTAATGGTTTCTCTCACCTTTCTCCAAGGTGTTGCCAACTAAAACAAGTACTTCTGTGCCTTGAATAACTAGTTACTGCCTTTCAGGTGGTTTCTTAGTAAAATGTAGTGGAAAGGGGGAGAGAAGTCCAGCCAGGGCAAGCAGGAGGGATGTAGGCACACTATAGCCTTTAGGGAAACTGGAATCTGATTTGGTTAAACTCCTACTGTCTGGTCTTACTTTCATGTATCACCTCATTTTCTTGGTTGCACGAAGGCAAAATGTACACACTTTTTGTTTGCTTTCTCTCCATATATTTATTTTCCTAAAAGATCTTCACAGTCTATACACTTTTATCTAAATTCACTAACTTCACACATTTATATTCTAGTAATTCTGATACATTTCTCTCTAATCTGAATTTCCTCTCCCATCAACCTATCTGTGAAACATCTAACTTTTACATGTCTTCCTGATTTGATTGCTCTATAAAAATGATGCCATTAACACATTCTTTTTGGTTGGTCCTTGTTTTCTTTTTTTATTTTATAATGCATTTTACAATATAATAATAAAAAGAATAGTGTGACTTTTTGTTATAATAGTACAGTTCTTCCAGTTTATTCGTCTAAAAGTGACATCTACCAGATCTAATTGCTAAACCCAGAAACAGTATCTTTTGACCATCATCAATAACTTTGTTCTGCTTCTTACCCCATTTAAAAAATATGTTGGGGCTTCCCTGGTGGCACAGTGGTTGAGAGTCCGCCTGCCGATGCAGGGGACAGGGATTCGGGTCCCGGTCCGGGAGGATCCCACATGCCGCGGAGTGGCTGGGCCTGTGAGCCATGGCCGCTGAGCCTGCGCGTCCGGAGCCTGTGCTCTGCGACGGGAGAGGCCACAGCAGTGAGAGGCCCGTGTATCGCAGGAAAAATAAATAAATAAATAAATAAAAAATATGTTGCCATCTTCCACTGCAATCTTCCCTCCCCCAACACAATACTGTTTTCTGTTATTTTTCTTACAGCATATTTTTTCTTTTCCTTCTTTTTTTGTGTCCAATGCATTTTCTGCATCAATTGATAAAATTATACAATTTTTTTCCTTTAGTTTATTGACATGATGGATTACATTTATCAATTTCAAATGTTGAACGAGCCTTGCATCCGTGGAATAAATCCAACTTGGTCATGGTCTATATTTCTTTTTACACATGGATAGATTCAGTTGCCAATATTTTTTGAGAATTTTTGCATCTAAATTCATAGGAGATATTGGTTTATAGTTTTCTTTTTAAATACTTTTTTAGTCTGGTTTTGAAATCAAGGTAATACTGGAATCATAAATGAGTTTGGGAAGTGCTCCTTCCCCTACTATTTTCTGAAATAGATTGTGTAAAATTTTTAAAAATGTAATCAATTTCTTTAAATAAAAAAAACCAAAACAAAAATAGTTCACCCATTTCTCCCATCCTCCACTCCCCCACCTCTGGCAACCACCAATCTGTTCTGTGTATCTATGAGCTTAGCGTTTTCATTTATTTATTTGTTTTTAAAGATTCCATATATAAGAGAGATCATACAGTATTTGTCTTTCTCTGTCTGACTTATTTCACTTTACATAATACCCTTGAGGTCCATCCATGTTATTGCAATGGCAATATTTCATTTTTTTATGCCTGAATAATATTCTATTGTATACATATACCACAATCAGTTTATTCATTTATCCATTGGTTGGACACTTAGGCTGTTTCCATATCTTGGCTATTATAAATAATGCTGCTATGAACATGGGAGTGCAGATATCTTTTCAAGTTAGTGTTTTCCTTTTCTTTAGATAAATATCCAGAAGTGGATTGCCAGATCATATGGTAGTTCTATTTTTAATTTTTTGAGGAGACATCATACTGTTTTCCATAGTGACTGCAGCAGTTTACATTCCCACAGTGCACAAGGGTACCCTTTTCCTCCACATCCTTGTCAATCCTTGTTATTTCTAGTCTTTTTGGTAATAGCCATTCTAACAGGTGTGAGGTGATATAACCTCTTGTGGTTTTGATTTGCATTTCCCTGATAATTAATGATGTAGAGCATCTTTACATGTAACTGTTGGTTATCTCTATTTCTTCTTTGGTAAAGTGTCTATTCACAGAAACATGTTATTCTGTCCACATTTTAATCAGGTTGTTTTTTGTTACTGAGTTGTATGAGTTTTTTTAATGTATTTTGGATTTTAGGCCCTTATCAGATATATAATTTGCAAATATTTTCTTCCATTAAGTAGGCTGTCTTTTCATTTTGTCGATGGTTTCCATTGTTGTGCAGAGGCTTTTTAATTTGATGTAGTCCTACTTGTTTATTTTTACTTGTGTTGCTTTTGCTTTTGCTTTTGTTGCGAGATTCAAAAAATATCACCAAGAGCTATGTCAAGGAGCTTACCACTATGTTTTCTTCTAAGAGTTTTATGGTTTCAGGTATTACGTTCAAGTCTTTAATTCATCTGAGTTCATTTTAGTGTATGGTATAAGATAGTGGTCCAGATTCATTCTTTTGCATGTGCCTGTCCAATTTTTCTAACACCATTCAAGAGATTGCCCTTTCCTCCTCATATATTCTTCACTTGTTTGTCATAAATTAATTGACCATATATGTGTGGGTTTATTTCTGGGCTCTCTGTTCTATTCCATTGATCTATGTGTCTGTTTTTATATCAATACTATACTGTTTTAATTACTATAGTTTTGTAATATAGTTTGAAATCAGGGAGTGTGATGCCTCCAGCTTTGTTCTTCTTTCTCAGTGTTGCTTTGGCTATATGGGGTCTTTTGTGGTTCCATACAAATTTTAGGATTGTTTGTTCTATTTCTGTGAAAAATGCCTTTGCAATTTTATTAGCTATTGCATCGAATCTGTATATTGCTTTGCGTAGTATGGTCATTGTAACAATATTAATTCTTCCTATCCATGAGCATGGACTATCTTTCCATTAATTTGTTCTTTAATTTCTTTCATTAATGTTCTTCTTTAATTTCTTTCATTAATAGCTTTCAATATACAGGTCTTTCACCTCTCTGGTTAAATTTATTCCTAGGTCTTATTCTTTTTGATTCAGTTGTAAATGGAGTGAGTTTTTTTTTTTTTTAAGAAGACGTTGGGGGTAGGAGTCTATTAATTAATTAATTTATTTTTGTTGTGTTGGGTCTTCGTTTCTGTGCGAGGGCTTTTTCTAGTTGTGGCAAGCGGGGGCCACTCTTCATCACGGTGGGCGGGCCTCTCAGTATCGCGGCCTCTCTTGTTGCGGAGCACAGGCTCCAGACGCGCAGGCTCAGTATTTGTGGCTCACGGGCCTAGTTGCTCCGCGGCATGTGGGATCCTCCCAGACCAGGGCTCAAACCCGTGTCCCGTGCATTAGCAGGCAGATTCTCAAGCACTGCGCCACCAGGGAAGCCTGTAAATGGAGTTATTTTAAATTTAACTTTCTGATAGTTCATTATTAGTATATAGAAATACAACATATTTTTGTGTATTGATTTTGTATCCTGCAACTTTACTAAATTTGTTTATTAGTTCTAACGGTTTTTTTCATGGAGTCTTTAAGGAGCTATATGTATATCTCATATCATTTGCAAATAGAGATATTATGTCATCTGCAGATAGTGTCTGTTTTACTTCTTCCTTTCCAATTTGGGTGCTTTTTATTTCTTTTTGTTGCCTAACTGCCCTGGCTAGGACTTCTAATACTATGTTGAATCGGAGTGGTGGCAGTGGGTACTTTTGTCCTGTTCCTGAACTTAGAGGAGAAGCTTTCAACCTTTCACTATTAAATATGATGTTACCTCTTGTGATGTGTGGTCTTTATTAATGTTGATGTATGTTCCCTCTAAATTGCTTTGTTGAGAATTTTTATCCTAAATAGATTTTGAATTTTGTCAGATGCTTTTTCTGTATCTATTGAGATGAATTGTTTTTATCTTTCATTTTGTTAATGGGGTGTAACACATTGATTGATTTGTGGATGTTGAAACATTCTTGCATAAATTCCATTTGATCATGCTGTATGATCCTATTTTTTTTTTTTTTTTTTGCTGTATGCAGGCCTCTCACTGTTGTGGCCTCTCCTGTTGCAGAGCACAGGCTCCGGACGCTCAGGCTCAGCAGACGTGGCTCATGGGCCCAGCCACTCCGTGGCATGTGGGATCGTCCCAGACTGGGGCACGAACCCGTGTCCCCTGCATCGGCAGGTGGACTCTCAACCACTGCGCCACCAGGGAAGCCCCTGGTCCTTTTAATATAATGTTGAATTTAGTTTGCTAATATTTAGTTGAGGATTGTTGCATCTATGTTTATCAGGCATATGGCCTATAATATTTGTTTCTTGTGGCATCCTTGTCTGGTTTTGGTATCAGGATAATGCTGGCCTCATAAAGTGAGTTTGGAAGAGTTCCTTCCTCTTCTACTTTTTGGAAGAATTTGAGAAGGATTGGTATTAATTCTTCTTTGAATGTACGGTAGAATTCACCAGTGAAGCCATCTGGTCCTGGACTTTTGACTGTTGGGAGATTTTTGATTATTGATTCAGTCTCCTTACTAGTAATTAATCTGTTCAGATTTTCTATTTCATCATGATTCAGTCTACGTAGGTTGTGTGTTTTTAGGATTTATCTAAGTTGTCCAATTTACTGGCATGTAATTGTTCAAAGTTATCTCTTATGAGTCTTTGTATTTCTGTGGTATAAATTGTAATATCTCATCTTTCATTTCTGATTTTATTTATTTGAGTTCTCTCTTTTTCTTGGTGAGTTAGCTTAGGGTTTATTCATTTTGTTTATTTTTTCAAAGAACCAGCTCTTGGTTTCATTAATCTTTTCTATTGTCTTTTTATTTCATTTATTTCTGCTCTAATCTTTGCTACTGTTTCCTTCCTTTTACTAACCTTGGGCTTTGTTCTTTCTCTAGTTGCTTGAGGTGTAAAGTTAGGTTGTTTATTTGAGACTTCTCTTGTCTGATGAGGTAGGCATTCTTTGCTATGAACTTCCCTCTTAGAACTGCTGATGCTATGTCCCATAAATTTTGGTATGCTACATTTCATACCATTTCAATGTAACATACATTTTCATTTGTCTCAGGTAGTTTTTGATTTCTCTTTTAGTTTATTCTTTGATCCGTTGGTTGTTCAGTAGCATGTTGTTTAATCTTCACATATTTGTGAATTTTCTAGTTTTCTGAATGTAACTTCATACCACTGTGGTTGGAAAAGATGCTTGATGTGATTTCAACCCTCTAAGATTTATTAAGACTTGTTTTGTGGCCTAACATGTGATGTATATTGGAAAATGTTCCATGTGCACTTGATAAGAATGGGTATTCTATAGTTTTTGGATGGAATGTTCTGTAAATATCTAAGTCCACCTGGTCTATTGTGTTGTTTAAGGCTGATGTTTCCTTATTGATTTTTCTGTCTAGATGATCTATTCTTTCATATAAGCGGGGTGCTAAAGTCCTCAGCTACTACTGTGTTGCTATTTTCCCCTTTAGGTCTGTTATACAGTGTATATCAAACATGCAGAACAATATAGAAAATAGTAGTGAATACCTGTTCACCAAGTTCAATCACATCTTGACATTTTTCCCATACCTGCTTCAGTTATTTTGAGGAAATAAAACACTACAGAAAAAATTAATGTCACCTGTGTGCCTCTTTTTCTCTCTTCTCATTCACCTCCTGGCCTCCTCCAAGAGAAGTACTATTTAAAATTTATTATCATTCCCATGCATTTTTTAATCATTATTAAATGTATATATATATAAATAAAATAGAACATTTTACTCAAGTGGCATTTTATGAAGTGCTAGTCTGTAACTTTTTGGGGCACAAATATTAAGATTTTTGAAACACATGGCTCAAATTTATGTATTTTAACTTCTATATCATGTTCTAATGAACATTCATACAATGTATTTTGCCAGTTGATGGACAGTTAATGTCTCCAGTCTTTAGTATGTTTCCAGTCTTGAATTATTGTAGACAGTGTTTCAATGAACATTTCTGTACCTGTCTTCTTATGTAAAGAGGCCTGGTTTTTCCTGTGTCCCTAATGCACTTTTAGTTGTGTAACAGCTCCTCCAAAATTAAACTTTCTTGCCACTTACTATCAGGGGACTGAAAGGCAAATTTCCTGGTTCCCATTTCATTTTAGTATACTCTAGGAGTGTCAATAGTAAGGTTCTGACCAGGGCAATTAAAAGAGGTTGAGCTACCTGGTTAGAATAAAAACAGCCTGTGGTGTAAACTCTTTGTGATTCATCAGCTCCTTTAACTGTAAATTTGCACTGCTCTTGCAGTAGATAGCTTCTGGTATGCCACTTACCCAGTGTTACCTCTAATTTACCTTCCTTCCCCTTGGAGCTCAGAGGAGATTGTTCCATACACCCCAGTAGGATGAGAGGATTTTCCGTGGGGTTTTTCAGATTTATGCATTGTGAGCCTCCTGGAGCAATCAGAGATATAATGTTTAAGGTCACTATTCCAACTTTCCATAAGATGGTTGCTCTTCCTGCTAATGAAACTGGAATCACAACCACACATTTTTGATAATTGCACTCAGAATTGGATTGCACTTTATTCCACCTCTGCCTTGGGCTCTTTTTTTTTTTTTTTTTTGGCGGTAGGCAGGCCTCTCACTGTTGTGGCCTCTCCCGTTGCGGAGCACAGGCTCCAGACACGCAGGCTCAGCGGCCATGGCTCACGGGCCCAGCCGCTCCATGGCATGTGGGATCTTCCCGGACCGGGGCACGAACCCGTGTCCCCTGCATCGGCAGGCTGACTCTCAACCACTGCGCCACCGAGAAAGCCTGGGCTCATTTTTTTATATAATAATATGAAAGTATTTTCTGCAAAACCGCATCAAATAATTATAAAAATTGAATAAACATAAAAGCTAAGTTGTATAATATTGCATTTTCAAGTGATATCATTGAGAGTTTGATTTAATCATGGCAGCTCCTGCTTCATGGGATTGCTTCCATTTTCCCAAGTTGGCTTTTTATACTTGGGCAAATGCAGGTCCAATTTTGCTTCTTCCTTCAACCCGAGCTGCTTCCTGTTGGGAAAGAATGCCAGTTTACATTATGCTCCTCTCTTTGTACTCTGATGAACTGAAGAAAAGTGGACAAAGCCAGGCTGTATAGACCACCACTCTCCTCACCTAATTTTTTGTTTTTAAGATAGTGTCATGTTTGACCTTTGTTATATCCTATAGAGCTATCAACTTCCATCCCACAAGGGACTCCCATATCTTTGCAGGAGAGTGCTGATTGAACAAGACTCATGACCGCTCCACTTTCAATGAACTATATTAAACATTTGAAACCAGGAAAATGATAGGTGGTGTTGCCTACTCCAAGTAAGTTACATTCTTCATCTGAGCTTTTATCAGCTAAACCCAGCTCTGGTTATTTCACTACTTAGGAGTTAGGATGGCATGTATGGGTAATGCTATTTGGACACTAAATTCTGAATTTATCATAGGAGGAAAGACGAACATGCTTTCCATTGTTAAATTTCCCTTGCAGGAAGGGCTACCCTGTGCATTTCCAGTCATTTGTTTCTTGCTGGTACCTATAGGCAGGTGCCATCACTGTTAGAAATACTGTTAGAAAAAAATTATCATAATTCTTCACAGACATAGAAAATCTTTTGAGTACTCTAATTCTCATAGATAAAAATATGGGTCAGACAAAAAAAGCAAGGTGAAGTCAGGGTTAGTGTTAGTACCAAGAGTCTTTGAGTTGGCTTACACAATTGGCATGTGTTATTATCTACACCATATATAAGAACCTAACATGAAAAGGAAGTGGCCCTCCCAACCTTGACTAAGGGAAAAGGACATGACTGGGTCTGTTCACCATCATTACTTTATTTCTTGCCTTAAGCTTGTTGTGCTGGCATGCACATGTGTGAACTTGTGCTCTTCCCACTCTCCATGAAGCCAATTTATTTAAATGGAGATTCTTCCTAAACTGTGCTGTCAGTTTACCCTCCTCTGGGGTGAAATGGTGTTGTCTGAGCTCCCAATGTTGGACCTTCATTCCTCCATCCTATTTCTGATCTGAGGAGGGAGGAGTGACTGAGCTTTGCCTGCCTATCCAAGCAAGAAAGCAGCTCCCCAAATTAACCATTTGTTGCTTGTGATCTTCTAGTCTTTTGCCTCTTATTCAAATTTCACTGCCTGAGGAGTATGATTATGAGCTTTTACTGATGGTAGCTAATCAGGGTATATAGTCTTTAACCAGTCAACCAGTGTTTATTAGAAATGTAGTGTGGATCTATCCTTAGGGTAGGTAATAAGAACACATACATGGTTCCTGCCTTCGATAGTAAGTAAATTAGATTGTTCCTACTTTGATAGTAAGTCCATGGACAATTTGGAAAGTGTGTGCATGTAATTCACAGCAGTGGGTGATTTCCAAATGAAACATATTAGGAGAGCCATGTACTGGGCTGGACAGTCCTCAGCTCTTGGGGTGCCAATAGCCATACTTGATCAACCTGTGGAAGCTGACCTGATTATTGCTGTAGATCACAGTATCCCTTTTCCTGCAAAAAAAAAAAAAAAAAAAAAAATGACAATGCCAAAAATGGCTTGTATATGGAGATCAAAGCCCTTACATCTTTGTTGGTTAGGTGGCTGGATGGGATCTGGTCAGGCAGGAGATTCCCACTGTTTCCTGTCCCTCCACACCACCACGCTGTCTGCAACCTCCAGCAGCCGTTCAAGTTTACCACAGTGTTTCACAAAATCATTATAGTATATAAAGTGATGTGGAAATGTTTGGGAAGCTCTCTTTAGATAAGTGTTCTTAGGCTTAGCTGTACTTTAGGATCACTTGAGGAACTTTAAAAACCCATTTCTAAGTCCCATAGACCATTAAATGAAAATTTCTGGGTGAGGCCTGGGCATTGACCTTTAAAAGATGCTCCCCAGGTGATTTGAATGGGATGCTAAGGCTGAGTAACACTGCTCTGGACTGAAATTCAGACTAGAGGCATGGATATTGAAGATAGAGAGTGGGCTAAAAAAATACTTGGGAGGGAGGTGGGGTAGGGTTATCAGACTTGACTGAGGTTAGAAGATGAGGAGCCAGGTTGGGACTGTGTACCCACCTGAGAGTACTCCCTCTTAAGAGTTTACTTTCTTTATCTTTTACCCCCAGAATCTAGGAATAGTCACCTGTTTCCCAGCATTACATTTCTACATCCTGTGCTGCAATTGCTAGTAACTGATGAAGGACATGGCTTGTAGAGAGAAGTGCTGTCTGCCCCACACAACATCTCTGTTGCTCTCAGAGAAGAAAAAGCCTTATAATGCAATGCTTGGGTCTAGCAATTTTCAGTGGTGATTAACACTGAGGTGAGCCATGATCTGAGGTGAAGCTGGGTGTGGTGGGGAAGTGCACTTGTTATGGGAGCCACTTCCAAGGGAACAACTAATAGGAAAATGAGATAGAAATTTGCTTTCCTAGTATGTACTAGAGAAAAATCATACTGGAAACCTGGGATGAATGCTTGAATTGTATAGGCAGTAAAATATAACTCATTTTGTGTGTGTGTGTGTGTGGGGGTGTGTGTGTGTGTATAGAACGTTTGCATCCTCCATTTTACTCATCACTACAAATACTTATGATCTAGGGAAGCAGGCCAACTCACCCAAAACCAGTCCAATAAATAATGATTTAACTGATTGGCCAGTTCTTCAAATAGCCAAGTTTGACAATTTTTCTAATTTTATCCACTTACCAGAAATTTGGGTATTCAAAACCAGGTAAAAATAATCATATCACATTGAAATGTAAAAATGTATTTCCAGAAACACAAATTAAGGCTTATATGTTAATTTAAGGAATTGATACAGGAATATTAAACATACCTAAAATTAAAAAAAGGAAGTAAATAACTTTTAAACACATATGATAGAAACAAGAAGTGGCCAAAATAACCAAGTCACACAAAATTTTTGGTTTCTAGCAATGGTTTGAAAAGATATTCAGCACAAAACCTGCAGATCATTCAAAGTGATGGAAAGGAAGTGAGAATGCATGGAAGGTATCACTTCCATGTGTGGTAACATTGACGAGACACTAAGTTCAAGTGAGAAAGAACAATAACAGAATAAAAAAGCATACATTTGGTTAAATCTTAAAAACATTAAAACCTTAAACATGCTAAAAATGGGTATATTTGAACGAAGCAGAGACAAGAACAGCCACATTACTTGTTACATTTTGGCCACTAATTGCTAGAGATCACATACTAATGTTGAAATACTCCTTGAAAAATTGGTAGGAGAACCTTAAAAATTTTCAAAAAGCAGAAATGACATAGAAGAGAATTGAAAAGACATCAGAATAAACTGAAAAATTTCCATATGAAATTCTGAAATAGAAATCAGTCAACTAAGACTTTGCAGAACTCCTCAAAATGTCAGAAGCCATTCCATCCTATATAAATTAGTATACGTTTTTATAACTATTTGCTTTTTAAAAACAAATATTTTGGTAAATAAATACATTAGTAAATATGGCAGTTGGTCATTCATATTGATTTTTTATGAATTGAATAGTAAGGTACATGGCAACAGTAGAATTACCCCATTTTCCAGAGAAACTTAGTTTCATAGAAAAAGGAGCAAAGTTCATTATCTATCTTATGTGTACAAGGGTATAGTTGCATGTTCCTTAGAAAACTGAAGACTTTAGAGTAGATGATGCAAGCTCATGTCTGACATTTCGAGGTACAGCAAAGACCGTTTACAAAGCATATTAATTAAAGGATATCAGATAAAAAATATAAAATGTAATATAACTAATTGCCAGGAAACCTCCTACCAAGCATTTCAGAAACACACATAATGTCACTTGAGTTCTTATGGAGAAGAAATAAATCCAAAGCTAGAGAGCTCCAAGTGCCAGTATATATGAGAAAATTGTCACTTCCAGATCTAGCATGGTATTTGGCACATGGTACGACATATGTCATCTTCACTGCAAGCATTTTCTTATGCATATGGTCCCTCCAGCTAGAGGAGCCCATCCACAGTCTATTTTATCAATAGTGAAGACACCCAGACTGAAAATAATCTTGCATTAAATAAAGTCAACTTATATTTGACCAAGAAAGCAGTATATATTTTATAGATACACTTTTTTCCTTAAGCCATTATTGCAGAAAATTCTGAAGGTACAGAATTGTTCCATGCCTACGTGCTAAACATTAATTGTATTTAGCAAGAGTTCAAGAGTATACATTAAATATAAGAGATTTGCCATGGATTCTATGTGCCCCATATTTGCCTAACTTTAAATGAAAACCTTCTCTTTTTTTTTTCAATTTTAAAATGGTTTATACTTTTTATATCCTTTTTTTCTGCTGTGCAGCACTGGGAGTTTTATTAATCAATGTGATTTAAAGATGTAGCTTTCAAAAGGGAGGCTTGTCACAAATTCCTTGATTATGCCTGACCGATCCAAAAAAGTAAAATTATGTTAAACAGCTAATATGTAAATGCAATATGTTAAATAAAAGCAAGTTCATTCCCTTTTAAATGGTTTTTAAATGAGAAGAATGTGGTACATCATTTGTGAGTTCTATTTTGATTTGTTTGCTTTCTTTAAAAAAATGCAGGAAAGTAATTTTAGAAACTAAAATAGACCATGATTTAAATGCTCCTTTTAATAGTGAGAAAATGATTTTTTTTAAAGTGCACTTTACTCAGTGTGGCAAGTAAATTTCTATAGAGAACTCACAACTAAACTTCAACTGCTAATTTTAAATGTTGGAAAGGACCAAGGAATTATTTTGAATATCAAATAAATGGAATTCGGAAATGCCCAAGAGTTCAGAAAACTAAAACTAACATTTTAGTTGAAGAAATACTTCTTCACACTGCTAAAGAAATGTTTGTCATGGGGTTTGCAAAAATGGTATAGCGCTTTTACCAATACTCTGAACTTAGAGCCAGGAAGTCTAGGCTTTGGTAAATTACAGTGGAATTAAAGTGTTGTACTTTCCGTGGTGGTGCCCTATTTGATGCAGAGTCACCACAGGCAAGAGGCATTTAACTCCATCTCTCTTTCAGATTGTTTTTGGCAGTTACCATGACTGTCATAAGATTCCATCTCAGATATTCTAGTTCTCCTCCTTCAGTCCTGTGGTAGAATTACACTGCCCCATTGAAATTAGATGTGACCATGTGTCTTACTTTGAACAAGGAAATGTGATTGGAGGGGATGTATCACTTCTGGTGGAAGCTTTAAAAGGCAATGTGCCATTTGCTGTATTCTCTTTCCTTCTGCCACAGTGATGGGCACCTATCTGAATGGAAGAGTCTTTGTCAGCTTGGTTCCCAGAGAGAGGGCACGTGGATCCCCCCAGCTGACCCAGTGGATATGAGAGATAAGACTTTGTTGTTATAAGGCCTTAAGATTTGGAGGATTGTTTATTACTGCAGCATAATGTTACCTATCCTTACTCAACTTAACAATGATAAAAGTAACAGCAAATTAGCTACTATCCCAGAAAAGAAAACCAACTAAAAGAAATAGATCACAAACTATTTGTTAAGGTGACATCACCTTTTATATACCATGTGAAGAAATGTATACAGTGAAAAAATTAATCATTAAAACAGAACTCAAAAATTTTTAATTTGATTTTAACATGTGATATGGAATTTATCACTGGTCTTGTGTCATTTTGTTTTATTAGATAGGATTAGGAAACTTTTTCTATATATAGACTGATAAATATTTTAGGGTTTGCAGGCCATCTGATCTTTGTCACAACTACTCAGTTCTGTCACTCTAGCTGGAAATTAGCCATAGACAACATGTAAATGAATGGGCAAGGCTGTGTTCCAATAAAACTTTATTTACAAAAATAGGTGGTGGGCCTGATTTGGCCTAGTGGCTGTAGTTTGCCAACCTCTGTTATTAGGTAACATGTTTATGAGATATAGTACATTTATATTGGCATCTCTTATATTTTCCTACATGACCAAAGCAAGTATATTTTCTTAGAAGTAAATTCCATTTTTTTAAACCATTCCTTTTGTGGAATAGATAGTATAATTGGCATCAGTGGAGAAATTATATTTACTATAAGTGAGAAGGATGCACATTCAATTTCTGATTTATTAAATAATATAATTTTTTACTAGTTAAAATTTTTCATTTTAATAGAAGGCTATTGAGTCACATTGAGATAAGAGGTTTGTTTGAAATCTTGGAAGCAGTTTGCAGAAGAGCTAGGCCTACAGCCCTGGTCTTCCGGTATCTACCTATTCCCATTCTGTTTCATACACTGACTTCCAAATGACTAGAACAAGTTTAGAAAGATCAGGCCACGAATTTTTTTTTAAAATTTTTATTGGGATATAGTTGATTTACAATGTTGTAATAGTTTCACGTGTACAGCAAAGTGAATTTGTTATACACTTTCTTTTATATCCACTCTGTTTTAGATTATTTTCCCATATAGGCCATTACACAGTATTGAGGAGAGTTCCCTGTGCTATACAGTAGGTCCTTATTAGCTATCTATTTTGTATATAATAGTGCGTATGTGTCAATCCCAATCTTCCACTTTATCTCTCCCCCCCCCATGGCCAAGAATTTTAAACAGGTTTCCTGACTTTATTTAAAGACTGCAGAAACTGATTTAGTTAATACTGAATAGAGCAGGTGTTAAATGAGTAAATGTGAATATATACAGAGTGTATTAAGCTTCAGTTTAAGGTTTTTTCAAGGTAGGAGGGAAAGGAAGATATAGAGTCCTGCTATTAACCTAATTTATGATGTTTACTTATTCCCACCTATCTGACTAATGCTCCTTTTTTCTCTTTAGAATTCTTAGTTTCTATCTAGTACCTCTTTCCCCCAAGAGCAGCAAACATTAGCTGATTAATACTCAGTTTCTCAGCGGCTGTGATCAGTGGAGGTAACCTCTCATAGCACGTTTTTATCTAAATCAACACAATATCGAAATCACCTTTGCTAATCTCCTGGAATTTGCTTAGTGTTTCCTGAGCTTATATCTCCACTATGACAGTGTGCTTAGAAAAATAAACACCCAGGCCATAAAGATATGAGAATTCAATTCTGTAAAAAAGAATACATTTCACTTTTGCAGTTTGAAACATTTCATCAAAGTCTTTTAAAAAGTTTTTTTCTTTCTTTCTTTTCTTTATTTTTTCAGTGATACTGAAGAAAATTTTTCCACATACAGACCATCAGTTTAGATGACCATTTCCCCTTATATTTCATACTCTGTTTCTCTGTACTTAAACTAACAAATGAGAAAAAGAAAAAAATTTTTGGTGCTAGCAAGAAGAGTATATTTTAGAAATCATCCGTCTAGCTGCATTTATCTTGCAACTTAAAGTGTCATTTAATTCACTTTCTTGAAGACCTAGATGATTAATTATACCCAAATCTTGATTACTTGTACACTCTATGGATTCTTTGTACCTATGCTTGATCACAGATTAAATTTGGTTACTGTGGTAGCCTGAATAATTACCCATCAAAGACAGCCATATCCTAATCCCCAGATCCAATGAATATATTATTTTACAAGGCAAAAAAGGACTTTGAAGATGTGATTATTTAAGGCTGTTGAGGTGGGGAGAAAATCTTGGACTATCCTGGTGAGTCCAGTGGTCACCGGAGTTTTCATAAAAGGGAGGTAGTAGAGTTAGAACCAGAGATAAAAAGATGTGATGATGGAACCAGAGGTTGGAATGACGTGCTTTGAAGATGGAAGAAGAGACCATGAGCCAAGGAATTTAGGCAGCCTCTAGAAGCTGGAAGAGATAAGGAGACTGATTCTTGTCTAAAGCCTCCAGAAGGAATGCAGCCCTGTCAATGCTTGATATTTTTGATTTTAAACTTCTGACCTCCACAACTATAAGAGTATGCATTTTTGCTGTTTTAAGCTACTACATTTGTGGTAATTTGTTGCAGTGGCAATAGGAGACTATTACAGTTAATTTCCTAAATTATCAAAGAATTGAATTTCACAATGAGCATCTATAAGAGCAATAACCAGCTTCTGTTTCTCAACTACTAAAAGAATACATGTTTTACTAAAGTATACCTTTGTGGGACTTCCCTGGTGGTCCAGTGGTAAAGAATCTACCTTTCAATGCAGTGGATGCGGGTTTGATCCCTGGTTGGGGAAATAAGATTCCACATGCCGTGGGGCAATTAAGTCCGTGTGCCACAACTACTGAGCTCATGTGCCTCAATGAGAGAGCCCACGTGCCGCAAAGTACAGAGACCATGCGCCACAACCTAGAGAGAAGCCCGCACACCATAACTAGAGAGAAGCCTGCGCGCTGCAACGAAAGATCCCAAATGCCTCAACCAAGATCCCGTGTGCCGCAACTAAGACCCTACGCAGCCAAAAAAATAAATAAAATAAATAAATACTAAAAAAATAATTCTTTAAAACATACCTTTGTTTTAGCAGCAAAATGATAAATAAACAAGTGGGACTACATCAAACCAAAAAGTTTCTTCACAGCGAAAGAAACCATCAACAAAGTAAAAAGACAACCTACAGAACCTACAGAATGGGAAAGTATTTGCAAATAGTATATCTGATAAGGGGTTAGTATCCAAAATATATATGGAACTCATCTAACTTAATAGCAAAAAACACATAAATAACCCAATTTAAAATGGGCAAATTACATGAACAGACATTTCTCCAAAGAAAATATACAAAAGGAAAACAGGTACATGAAAAGATACTCAACATCACTTGTCATTAGGGAAATGAAAATTAAACTCACAATGAGATATCACCTCATGCCTGTTAGAATGACTATCATCAAAAAGACAAGAGCTAACAAGTGCTGGCAGGGATGTGGCGAGAAGGGAACCCTTGTGCACTGTTGGTGCGACTGTAAATTGGTGCAGCCACTATGAAAAGCAGTATGAAGTTTCCTCAGAAAATTAAAAGTGGAACTACCATGTGATCTGGCAATTCCACTTCTGGGAATATATCCAAAGGAAAGAAAAACATTAACTTGAAAAGATATCTGCATCCCCATATTCATTATTTACAATAGCCAAGATATGGAAACAGCCTATGTATCTATTGATGGGTAACTGGATAAAGAAGTTGTGGTACATATTTACAATGGAATATTATTCACCCACAAAAAGAATGAAATCTTGCCATTTGCAACAAAATGGGTGGAGCTGGAGGTAATTATGCTTAGTGAAATAAGTCAGACAGAGAAAGACAAATACTACATGATTTCATGTATGTGTGGAATCTAAAAAAAATTAAAGCAACAAAAACCCCCCAAACTCATAGAAAAAGAGATTATACCAGAGGCAGAGTGTGGGGGGAGGAGGAATTAGAGGAAAGGTACAAACTTACAGTTGTAAAATAAGTAAGTACTAGGGATGTAATAATGTACATGATGATTATAGCTATAATACTGCTGTATGATATATAGGAAAGTTGTTAAAAGGGTGAATTCTGAGTTCTCATCACAAGGAGAATTTTTTTCCCTTTTTCTTTTTTTCTTTCTGTTCTTTTCATTGTATCTACATGAGACGATGAATTTTAGTTGAACCTATTGTAGTAATAATCATTTCACAATATATGTAAATCAAACCATCATTCTGTACATCTTGAACTTATACAGTGATGTATGTCAACTATTTCTCAATCAAACTGGAGAAATTTTGTATTATGTTATTTTTTTTTTTCCTTTTTGGATAGTTGTGTGTTCTTAAAAACACTACCGATTTTAGACTAGACTTCCAATTTTTACAATTGCTCCGCGGTTTGTTCAGTGATACTGTATTTTCTTCTCGTTTCTATGAATTTTAAGGAACACTGTGGGGAAATGGAAGCTGGCCTCCACTAGCTTGTGCCACCAGGATTGGAGGAGTGGGTTGTAGGTTCACTTACAATTAGGCATAAAAAGTGTCCCTTTTTTTCCCCAGAGCCATTTCACCTGCATGGCCTGAAGTGAGGCCAGGGGCCAAAACACAGCAAGGGAAACAAAAATCTTCTGTTACAAGTTAATTGGAAGAGAGAACAGGAAAAAAAAAAGAAGCTTCTTCACTCCTCCTCTTTACTCAAGTGGTTGTGAATTCTCGTTGTTAAAGGTTGTGAATTCTAGCCACTAAACTCCATTTTATAATTGAGCAGTTTTTAGACTTGGCCAGGGTCAAGCTGCAAAGGACTTTTAAAGACACAGTCGTCCTAGAATTTTCTGGGACCTTTAATAATAAACCTGGAAAAATGCTCAGTCATTTGCTGGTGGGAACCACAGACCCCACAACCCTGTTGCCATGTATATAGTCAGGACTCTTTGAAGAATCAGCATGCAATTCCTGTGGTTATATTTTACCTGTTACTTGTAACTGGTTTCAGTTTTTATTAAGTCCCAAAGGAATACCTTTCCTAAAATATTAATGGTTGCAAAGTTTAAAATGTAGATTCCAGGGCTTCCCTGGTGGTGCAGTGGTTGAGAGTCTGCCTGCCGATGCAGGGGACACGGGTTTGTGCCCCGGTCCGGGAAGATCCCACATGCCGTGGAGCGGCTAGGCCCGTGAGCCATGGCCGCTGAGCCTGCGTGTCTGGAGCCTGTGCTCCACAACGGGAGAGGCCACAACAACAACAAAAAAATGTAGATTCCAATAAATGCTTTGCTTTTGTACGTGGGCCTCCCTCCTGCTGCCCACTGAGGGCTGATTTGTTCCCCTTTTCTACCTGATTTTAGAAAATACTCACTTTGCAAAGTGGTTATATGATTTACTGCCCAAGGGAAAAATAATTTATCTTTATGTTGGTGCTGAATGTGAAAACTTTATAGATAATTCTTTATAAATTGATGTATTCTCAGGAAAGAGATTAAGACGTTGAGCACTTAGTACTCACCGAGATGTTGGTATTGTACACAATAAGATGCAATGTTATATTTCACTCAAGCAATTTCAAACCTTACGGGAGAGGCAGAATGTAAATGCTTTGGAAAGGCTAGTTCATAAAGCACAAATACATGTGGTCTCACATCCAGTGAATGATGAAGAAGTAAAGGAGCAAGAGAAGATGGATAGAGAGGTTGAAACAAATCTTCTCAGATGAGATGGGGTTGAGTTAGGTTCTGAAGTATGGGGAGGATTTAAGAATTTAAAGAGGAGAAAGGAGAGAGTCCAAGACGCCAGGAGATGTCAACAGCAGTTTTGAACACATCATGTCCCAAAGATTGAGGGGAGTCTTGATTTTTGCTGCTGGAAATGTGTGTTTATAATCTAATTGGAGGGCGGGTCACGGCAGTATTTTCTTTTCTCTGAGATTCTAATGAGAAACACACTCTTGATTTCCAGGTGGGGTCCAGCCTTTCCTCTTTTGTGCCAGCCTCAGCTGGTGAAGTGCTGTCTTAGCCGTAATAGCACACTCTTCTCCAGGAGGCACAGACTTATCTTAGAAGGCTTAGCATCCTATCACTTTTCACTTAGCATTTGCTTCAAATAGATGAAAAAAAATACGTTCTAGCAATTGGACGTTTTGCAGTATCAACAAGACCTGTGTTAGAGGTAGTCCTTAACTGTACAGTTTCCCTGTTAAGGCCCAGTGGTATCTCAGATTCCCCATCCCTCATCATAACCAACAATATCACAACTTTGTCTTGTCTTTCTTTAATTTATGCATAAATAATTTTGAGCTAGGTGCCACAAGAAATAAAAGGTCCTACCATTTGTCCCTACCCTGAAATTTTAAAATTATTTTTTTGCCCTTACAGTTGGAAAATATGACAAGCTCTGAAAAACCGCCCTTTCAAAGTGAAAACAAAGTGGGTTACGTCAGATTCTGTTTTGAGGCACGGCTTCCTAATTATCTTGTAGGACTCAAAAACCTTTCAGACGAAGAACCTAATTTTGGAAATAAACTTCTTTCCAAGAATGAAAACATGCCACAAGGCTGAGTGCTGTTATTATAACAGAGGAGGAGAACCCACAGGCTGTGCAGGAGGCCAGCAGCCATGGCACCTTCTGTACTTGTTTTAATATGCGTACTCACAGAGGGCTCCCAAACCTACTTTCTTCCAGCTGTTACTGTTGGCTTGGCCTCCAACTGTCACGACTGAATACTGTTTTTAATGGCTCCCTATAATAAAAAATACAAGTTCTGTAACCACCTAGAGGGGTGGGATAGGGAGGGTGGGAGGGAGACACAAGAGGGGAGAGATATGGGGATATATGTATACGTATAGCTGATTCCCTTTGTTATACAGCAGAAACGAACACACTGTTGTAAAGCAGTTATACTCCAATAAAGATGTTAAAAAAAAAAACAGAAGAGCCCTTCATGTTCAAAGTTTTCAACAAGCTCTCCCTATGTGTACCATTATTAGAGCCAAGTACATTACTCCTTGTTATCTGTGCCTAACACCTCTAAGTGATGACTACAGATTGTATCTATTCTCATTTGATCTGGATGGTTTCAACAAGCAGTTGGGATGAAAGCCCCTAACTCATTAAGTCCAAAGTCAAATTGATTATCTCCCCAATTGCTTAAATCTCCTACTTCAGCTAATTACATTGTCATTCATTCTGATGCTCAAACTAAGAACCTTAAACTCATTCATGGTCCTCTCTTCTTCACTACTGTTTATCCTTCCCAGTGTGTCCATTCTCATAGGGACTCTGGTTCATTGTAGACTCTCTAATTTCTTACCCAATTAACAGCACACACACCTCATTCTTTCTGCTATCTCCAACACATTCTTTGCACTGCCTCAATCAAATAAGACATCTTCCCAAAACACAAATCTGTTCATTATACTGTCCTTTCAAAAACCTTTACTCAGAGAAAAATATTTAAATTTCTTGGCATGGATTATGTGCTCCTTAATTAATTAATTTTATTGGAGTATAATTGCTTTACAATGTTGTGTTAGTTTCTGCTGTACAGGGAAGTGAATCACCTATATGTATACATATATCCATCCCCTCTCTCTTGGATCTCCCTCACCCCCTATTCCACCCATCTAGATCATCACAGTATGTGCTCCTTTATAATCTGGCCCCAAACTACTTTATTTTACTAATTTTCTACCCAAGATTATCATGTGTAATATGCTATAAACACATAGAAATTGCCAGTCCCTTCTCAAATACCTTGTTTTCTGTTAAGCCTTTTTGTTTGTCCTCATTTTTACTTGGCATTCCTTTTCACACGTGTTAAAATCCTATTTATCCTTTAATACAGTTCAAATGCCACCACATGAATAACTTATTTCCAGTCTTGCCCTTTCAACTCTCATTACCCTTTACCTTTTTCTTTCTTCTGGCATGTATCAAGTTCTACCTCACAGTGTAATTTAATAGAAGAGAGTTTGGAATTGTCATCACAAGTTTAGGTTCATGTCTGAGTTTTTCCTTACCTGTGATCTTGGGCAGGATATATAATTTCTTCTTGATCAGTAAGAAATGGATACTATTCCTCACTTTCAAGGGATAAGATAGGTAGATTTCTTTATTAAGTTATGAAGTGCTACAAATGTGATTTGTTAGTATTTGAGGAACCAGAAAATGGTTATCATACTAAAGCTATGTTTGAAGGTACAACAAGGCAGGAACAGTGAAATCATAACTTTTGGTTAAATTGATCAGGGGTAGATTTAAGCACAGTTAGCAGAGGGCAGTCCAAAGAATCTTTGAATTGACAAAGTCCACCCTCTAAAGTTCACAGAGGTCTGGTTGCCACCATTCTGTAAGTAAAAACGTGTTATTTTGGAGATGGGCAAATCTGGGTTTAAATTCTGAGCCAACGTTTAAGCTGTCTTACTTTTTTGAGACTCCATTCCTCACCTGTAAAAATAATTCACTGTTAAAGATTTGCATGGGTCTGTTAATGAAGGGCACGAACGCTGTGAAACATCACTCCTTTTAGGTGGTACAACTGTAGGAAATTGAAAAGAAAAGGAGGTTGATTCCCGTAAGATGTGAAGGAGAAACTCAGTTTCCTTGGTATCCTGAAGAGGTGTTTTCAGCTTTAGTCTGTCCTAGAACTGGGGTTTCTCATCTTGGAGCAGTTTTGGGCAGCAGTGCTTTCATCATTGAAGGCTGGGTGCTCTGGTTATACTGGCTTAGCAGGGCTCTTGCTAAAACTGGATTTTACAAGGAAGTACACAGATTGGCCCAGGAGAAGGGTTCAGAGCCTGATCAAAGTTTGGACAAGCAAAATATCTTTGTCAACATTTACAAAGTATATATTCTGTATATAACAGGCACTAAGTACTCCATCCATCTAACCCTCCCTCCCTCCCTCCCTCCCTTCCTCCCTCCCTCCCTCCCTTCCTCCCTCCCTCCCTCCCTCCCTCCCTTCCTCCCTCCCTCCCTCCCTCCCTTCCTTCCTTCCTTCCTTCCTTCCTTCCTTCCTTCCTTCCTTCCTTCCCTCCATCTCACCCAAAATGCTTTCCCTGGAACTTAAACTATCTCTGACAAAAATCCTATGTGAAATATGTTCAACTCACCTCCCAAGACACATTGTCCCAAGACAATGATTAGAAGTGGCTGTGTTAAGAAAGATTGTGAAGCTCTGTCTGAGCTCACTGGGAAAGAGGGCTGCAGTCAATTAATAAAATTTGTCATGGAAGTGCCATGGGGACAGTGGCAGCAGGCAAGCAATGTGTTTTTCATCCTTGATGCAGGTAGATGATATGTGGCTGTTCTTCAAATGTTCCTGGCAGCACTCTGTTAAATATAGACACAAGAGCTTAAGGTCTCATCTCAAGCCCAAGAATACTGGCCTAATTTTGGAATCATGGGTTTTTGTTGTTGTTTAGACTAAAGATACTAATAACTAAAATCTTCAAGAAAACAAAGCCACCAAAATATTATGCCCACATTGTATTGTCGTTGCCCATAGAAGGATGAACTCTGTTTTTCAAAATATACATACACTTTCTCTATTGATACTTTTTCAGTTCCTCAGCCTGAAGAAAAGCTAAATAGATAATGCTTTTGAAACTCAATTGCAACATAATAAATAAAGCAATCTACTGCTTAACACCATTGTGGCGATAAGTTTTAGAAATAGTAAATGCACTTTTTAGAAATGGATTTTTGTGATTTCCCTTTGACCTGTAGGAATATTTGCAGTGAATCTCAATCTTTCCTTTCTGTCTGGATAAAAGCTTCAGCCCCTCCTGCATACTTCTTTCTAGAGCTGATCCAAAGGCTGAGGCTAATAAATATTACAAATAGGGGTTCTTTTTCCAACCTACTCCACAAGAAGCATATAAGAATTTATGTGTTAGCATACGGTATTTGTCTTTCTCTTTCTGACTTACTTCACTCTGTATGACAGACTCTAGGTCCATCCACCTCACTACAAATAACTCAATTTCGTTTCTTTTTATGGCTGAGTAATATTCCATTGTATATATGTGCCACATCTTCTTTATCCATTCATCTGTGGATGGACACTTAGGTTGTTTCCATCTCCGGGCTATAGACAAATACCGTATGCTAACACATATATATGGAATTTAAGAAAAAAAAGTGTCATGAAGAACCTAGGGGTAAAACAGGAATAAAGACACAGACCTACTTGAGAATGGACTTCAGGATATGGGGAGGGGAAAGGGTAAGCTGTGACAAAGCGAGAGAGTGGCATGGACATATATACACTACCAAACATAAAATAGATAGCTAGTGGGAAGCAGCCGCATAGCACAGAGAGATCCGCTCGGTGCTTGGTGACTGACTGGAGGGGTGGGATAGGGAGTGTGGGAGGGAGGGAGACGTAAGAGGGAAAGGATATGGGAACAGATGTATATGTATAACAGATTCACTTTGTTATAAAGCAGAAATACACCATTGTGAAGCAATTATACTCCAATAAAGTTGTAAAAAAAAAGAATTTATGGATTCTCTATGGTCAAGAGCAGATTTCTGGCATCTGAGTAGCTCAGGCAAAAGTGCTCTCTCTCTCTTTTTCTGCTGGGGAGGACAGGAATATTTAAATTTCCAGAGCAGTTACCTTAATCCTTTTCTATGTTTGCCCTAAAAACTAGTCTGTGTTTGTTAGTTTGAGAGTGACCGTGCGTGGATTTTAGTGACTGCCAGGTGAGACTCAGTCTCGTCTCATTCTTTCAGGACTTCAGGGGATCTTTTGCTACACTGCTCAAATCCCCTCTCAGCTCCCCTACATTTGTTAAACTGAGGCCCAGCGATTACATGTGGCTCTAGTGCTGATCATTAACTGCCTGTCCAGATGGTCCCGGCTCTCACTGACAGATAGTACGTCTAAATTGTTCAGCTCCAGTGTTTCTTGTAGACTGCCCAATATGTTTACTGTGGTCCATTTACAGGAGGGTGACATTAAGCAGATCTGATGCTAACATTCTGGCACTAGTCCTGATGAGAAAAGTGGCAGGTCTCAGGAGGAATGCGGAGGACATAGTAAATGAGTAAGTTACACCCCAAAGCACCAGCGTTCCAAAGTAGCCGACTATTATAGTCATCTGTAAGACAGGTAGGAATTCAAACTTAGTGCTCCCTTCATGCTGGCCTGAAGAAGATTAGCAGTGCAGCAAATGACACCTCAAACTACTTTCATTTAAGTCATGGGAGCAGCAAGCAAGCAACAACAAAAAATCATCAGCCTCACCTACCTTAAGGTCATTCTCATAAATGTCAATCATGCTGAGATCAGTGGGGTTTCTGGAGATATGTATCACAAGAGACTTACAACTCACATGCTGCTTAAAACTTGCATTCTCCTTTTAAAGTTTTGTGCTAATGTCCACTTGATCTCACAGTTCTTTTAGTTTCACCCTTCTCCTAGCTCAGCTGTCAGCTCAGTCAATGTCTCTTTATTTCCTGGTCCTGGAAGCCATAAATGCTAATGCCAAAAGTAACTCTTCTCATTTTCTTTTCTTTTTTTTTTGTTTGAAATAATAGGCAGTGAGCACTTGAAGGTGCTGAATAACTAATTAAGAGTGCGTAGTCATGTTTTGAGTGGTGGTATTAAATCTCTTTAAAAGACAGAGTGTCAATTATGTGCAAGGCACTTGGCTTCACGATATCATGGATCCAAGAAACTGTAGTCAGACTCCTGTTATCAAGTAGGTTTACATGAAAACCACCAACCCTGTTAATCAAATACATTGTAGATATTCTTTTGAAACCCCACCATGGTTGCTCAGTTTCTAGAAAGCCATTAATTGCTTGGTTGTCAATTTATAACCATTAATTATAAAGATGTGCAGTTTAAATAATTCTGGCTCCCTTTAAAAAGATGGGTTGGAGGGTGCAAGTGGAGAAATAGGAAGACCATGATAACCTTGTGCAATATAGTGGGTGAGAAGCACACAGTCCAATGCATTGGATGGGGTTGGGGGAGGATAGAAAGGATGATGATACCACTATTGGGTGATACCACTATTGTGGTCTTTTGTAACATTACCTATAACTTGTAACTTTCTAGATCTCTTGGGCTTAAAATACACATATTTGTTTTTCCTTTGGCAACAAAACGACACAAAATATTTCTGCTTCTCCAGGTATACAGAGTAACAATGTTTTGTAGTTACTCATTTTTATGACTCAGATATATTTCAGGGCAATGAAAACGGGCCTTTCATATTAGGAGAGAATTCATAATTTGCGAGGAAGCAAATCTAGATATGAAAGCAGCAAGATCATTTTCCTCTAAGGTTTTCAAAGTTCCATTCAACCTCACTCTTTGATAGCAGTGGTGATGGGAAGAGAGTTTGGTGTGTGTGCTTCAAGCCGCTGAAATGATCCTCCTTTCTCCGGACTTCAAAGTGTAGAAATTGTTCCATCCTACTTTTTGACTTCAATCCACACTGTCTGGTGGTCAGACTTTGAACTCTGGGTGAGAACAGAATTAGCCTTCAGGAACTTTGGGGGAGATTTATAAAATAAGCAATGAACATTTCTCTGCTTTCTAAAGACTTTTTGCTACCATTCCAATAACATCCCTGGTGGGCTATAATAAGCATAGTTTTAAAAAAATCTCTCTTGGATCTCTACTGCCCCACTTTCTGGTTTTGAACAGCTACCCAGGAAACTATTACCTCTAAAACTGTTTCTATTCTTATGTGAAGAAGGCAAATATGGGAAGGCTCCCTTAGCCTCCTCTAAAGTTAGGATTAGAATTGAAGAATAGAAGAATGAAGAGACATTTTAGGACTTTTTACCCAATTTCATCTTTGTAACTCGACTCTTAGTATTTAGATAATCTTTTTTCTTTAACGTGTCAACCAAAAATTAATCATTCGATCTAAGAAAGAAATGGAAAATTTTATTTGAGCCAAATTTGAGGATTATAACCTGGAACAGCATCTCAGAAAGCTCAGAACTGTTCCACTGGTTAGAAGTCAAGGCACAGTTATATGTTTTTTGAGACAGAGGGCTCTACATTAAATGATGTATTATTGACAGTTTACACAATCCAGATCTAAGCATCATTGTGGCCCCTTATAAGACCAAGAAGGAATGTTATCTTTTTTTTTTAACATCTTTATTGGAGTATAATTGCTTTACAATGGTGTGTTAGTTTCTGCTGTAGAACAAAGTGAATCAGCCATACATATACATACATCCCCATATCTCCTCCCTCTTGCATCTCCCTCCCACCCTCCCTATCCCACCCCTCTAGGTGGACACAAAGCACCGAGCTGATCTCCCTGTGCTATGCGACTACTTCCCACTAGCTATCTATTTTACAAGGAATGTTATCTTTTAAGGAGTTGTCTTGTTGATGCTAGGACAGTGTTGCTTTTTTTTTTTTTTAGTCTTTATTGGAGTACAATTGTTTTACAATGTTGTATTAGTTTCTGCTGTCCAATAAAGTGAATCAGCTATATGCATACATATATCCCCATATCCCGTCCCTCTTAAACCTCCCTCCCACCCTCCTATCACACCCCTCTAGGTCATCACAAAGCACGGAGCTGATCTCCCTGTGATATGCAGCAGCTTCCCATTAGCTATCTATTTTACATTTGGTAGTGTAGAGACTGTTGCATCTTTATGGCTGTGAAACCATGCCACTCAGATTGAGACTTGAACCCATAGGTTGGGACTTAAACCTGGCCTAAACCCAGATTGGGACGTGAACCCACGGTCTTTTTTTTTTTTTTTTTTTTTGCGGTACGCAGGCCTCTCACTGCCGTGGCCTCTCCCGTTGTGGAGCACAGGCTCCGGACACGCAGGCTCAGCGGCCATGGCTCACGGGCCCAGCCGCTCCGCAGCATGTGGGATCTTCCCAGACCGGGGCACGAACCCGTGTCCCCTGCATCGGCAGGTGGACTCTCAACCACTGCTCCACCAGGGAAGCCCAACCCACGGTCTTTTTATTGAGATCACACACCTGGTCTCAGGACTTAATGAAGCTCAGGTTCTTTAAGTCTCATTGCAGAAAGAATTCAGTGAGAGACAAAGTAATAGGTAAGAAATGGATTTATTTAGAGATACACATTCCATAGACAGAATGTGGTCCGTTTCAAAAGGTGAGAACAGCCTTGGGAGAAACACAATCAACAGACAGAGTGTGGGCCATCTCAGAAGGCGAGAGTCCCCAAAATATGGGGTGGTTAATTTTTATGGGCTGGGTAATTTAATAGGCTAATAAGTAGGAGGATTATTCCAATTATTTCGGGGAAGGGGTAGAGATTTCCAGGAACTGGGCCACCGCCCACTTTTTGACTTTTTATGGTTGGCCTCAGAACTGTCATAGTGCCTGAGGGTGTGTCATTTAGCATGCTAATGTATTACAGTGAGCATATAATGAGGCTAAAGGTCCAATGGAAGTCGAATCTTCTGTCATCTTGGACCTAGTTGGTTCTAACCAGTTTTTGTCATGTCCTATGGCTATATCATTCATTTAAAAGTTGTCCTCTTCCCTCTTCTCTTCTGTTTCAATTCTACTTACAAATATTTCTGTAACCTACTTTTCCCTTTCTATTTCTATTCCTATAAACATTTGTTTCTTCATTTATTCAACAAAAGTTTACTTATTGTGAACTTAATATGTTCCAGATACTTCCAGGTATTTATAGTGGTGCTATCTCAGTGTCAGCTGTGTGCTGAAGCTTGTACAACTGTGAGCATCTTTTCCCTACTATCTTTTCAGTAACATCATATTGGAGCTTAAAAATAGCCATAAATCAGAGTTTCCTTTCCCTGGAGAGCCAGATACTGAATATTTCCAACATACTATTCACATCTCTTAATCTCTCACATCTACTCTCAGAATAGCCTCCTAGTTGGAGCTCTCATTTCATGATCACCTCCTAAACACAAATGACAAGACTATGATCTTTTTAAGATACAGACTTGATATGTCTTTTGCTTCTTTCCATCATCAACAGCTTAAAATAAAAAAATCTTTATTGTGGTACATGAGACCCTTCTTGAACTGGTTGCCTCTCCGTATTGATTTCCTATTACCATCATATTTTACACTCTGTCAGTACTATATAGTATATAGATACTGAGTAAACCCACTTATTTCTGATCTGATTTTTATACATGCTGATCCCTGTGCTTAGAATGCTTTCTTTCTTTCTTTCTCTCTTTCTTTCTTTCTCTCTTTCTTTCTCTTTCTTTCTCTTTCTTTCTTTCTTTCTTTTCCTTCCTTCCTTCCTTCATCCTCTCTCTTTCTTTCTTTCCTTCCTTCCTTCCTTCCTTCCTTCTTTCTCTCTCTCTCTTTCTTTCTTTCTTTCTTTTTCTTTCTCTCTCTCTCTGTAACCTCTAATCTTCAAATTTTAACAACTAGCTCAATATTTGGCACAAAGCAAGTGAGCATCATATTTTATCATTAAATGGAATGAACATTTATTTAGTATTACTCCTTTTAGTAAGCTTTTCTGGACTCTCCCCTTCCCCATTATAGAGAAAGTTAAATGCTCTCTCATAGTACTCCTTTCATTATCATATGTAGACATCCATGGTCACATATAATGTTGCATGATCAATCCATTTATTTATAAATCTGTTTCCTTTATTAGGCTATAGATGCTTGAGGACAAACATCGAGCTATCCATTTCTGTCGAAGTATTGAAATTGAGTCCATTGCAGAATAACATATGATTAACTGCAATTTTGTGCAGTGCCTATCATACACTTCTATTAGTAAGGATAGGCAAGGTTATGCTGTGCTAATAAGCACATCCCTAAATTTAGTGGCTTTACATTAAAAATTATATTTCCCACTCTGTGCATGTTGGGACAGTTTTCTAGGGCCTCTCTCCTCTGTGTAGATTTCCAGAATCCAGTCTGCTTCTATACTTTGAGGAAACTCCATCTGTGGCTTCCAAGGTAGCTTATCAGGGGAGGAGAGAAGAGCAGGAAGCATAATATCCCACATATCACTTCTTGGAGTTCATTGACTGTTATCTAACTCCAAGGAAGTTTGGAAATATGGGGTTGAATGGTGATGTTTGGAGAACATTAACAATTTCAGCCACAAAACATTAAGGACTTTGTGAAAGGAAAATGTCATTATGAGGTGGCAGACTTGGGGGAACATTTATGGTAGAAATAGGGTTCAAACTGAACTTGAAATAAGGTTAGAATTTAGATAGGAAAGAGAGAAGAGATTCCAGTCCTTTCTTGACCTAAAATATAATTAAATTCTGGCTTAATTCCAGATTATTTTCTTGTTTCTATGTAACTTTCAGATTCATAATTTTACTTATACTGCTTGATTGTTAAAAAAAATTAGAGTATAATGAAAACTCATTTATTTAGTTTAGTTGAGAATTCTCATTAAAATTATGAGAATTCTCATTATTCTCACTATGGTTACTAATTAAAGACTGTTAGGACAGTAAGTAACATTAATACTTAGAAGTTTGGAAAAAATGTCATTTTGTGGAAGACCAGTTATATTAGTCATGGTAAATACTGGATCTTCTACATAAATAGTTCAGTTGTACATTTTACTAGCTGTAATCTTGCATCACAAAGAAAATGTGTGTCTCCATATGGAGTTTGGACTCTCCACATCTACTGATTAATATGCTAATTAAGCTTTGGTTTGCCCAACTAGACCATTCTCCAAAAGGTAACAAATAATAACACTTCTTGGGTGTGTTGTGCTTTCAAATTTGCAAAACAATTTCATATTCACCATTTACTTTGGTTCTTTCACTAATCTCTTGTTGTGGATAGATATCATTGAATCCCATCTTGCAGATGAAATAATTGAGGTTAATTGACTTTCCCAAAGTAATAAGACAGATTATTAATATTAGAAATAGGACTGAAATCTATATTTTGGGATCTAAGCCCAGTGTTATTTTTAAAATATCGTATACCTGCTGTTGATAAAATCAAACTGTGTCCTGGTTCAAATTATTGTTGAAGCTCCACAAGGAAAACTGACTTTTTCAGGATCAAATATTACACTGAAATAAATATATCTTTGAAGGCTGACCACAGTAAAAAAAAAAAAAAAAAAAAGTAACAAAACAGCTAATTGATAGAGGGAAAATAATAGCAGATTAAAATTCTCCCTCAAATTAAGTCTTTATTTCCTCTTATCATAGAGTTTCTGAAAACAGTTTATATAATTTATATTGTACCTGAATTATAAATTTCATGACTACAGCTGCTTGCTTATATCATTTTCATTATTTATTCATTAAATATATATTGATCACTTAGGTTAAGCACCACAGTAGACACTGGAGGTCCAATGGGGAATAATATATAGTTTGAACCCTCACAGAGAAGTTAACAAGAATCGCAGTAACTGCCAAGATGGGATGAATACAGGAGTGGTGAAAGAATGCAGGGAGAGAGGACCCCACAGAGTCTATCAGGGGTAAGGATGCCTCCTTGGAAGTGCCCTGAGAAGTGGGCAGGATTTTAGGTATGTGCCAGAGTTGCCCCTGGGGAGGTAGCTTCATGAAGAAGGTGTTGTGCCAGTTCTGCCTGGAGGCCAGAGAAATGTTAAACTGTTATGTAGTTCAATTCTGATAAGTATGCAAATGTAGTTGTCATCTAGATATAAGGCTATTAAGAAAAAGAGTAAAATGCTTTTAATAAGGAAAAGAGGAGTGGTTCTGAAATTCTAGTGTGCATCAGAATCACCTGGAGGCCTTGTTAAAATAGATTGCTTGACACCACCACTGGAGTTTTCCTGTTTCAGTAGGCCTGGGCTGGGTCCTCAGAATCTGCATTTCTCACAGGTTCCCAGGTGATGCTGATGCTGCAGGTCTGGGAACCACACTCTGAGGAACACAGTCATGGTGTGAAGGATTAGGATTTGTGTGTCAATGCCTTTCAGCTATACCTTTGCCATTTTCCCTTAACATATGTTCCGAAGGCAATTAGTATTTATTGTAAAGGTGCTTCATATAGTACTGAATAAGTTAATGAATTTAATTAATTACCCTCCATTGGTTATACCATTTATGTGGATTTATGATTATTTCAGATTCACAATGAATACAAAATCTATAAAGAGATGACATCTGAAAAACTGCAACTGGAAGAATTTACTAGATTTGCTGGCTGTGTATCTTGACTATATTTTTAGGGCAACTGATTGAAAAAAAAATTCATTTAAAAATGGAGAAGAGCTCACTTGGGTATTTATAATGTGGTAGGTTAAAACTAGTGCAACATCTGAATGGGAAATTGTGAGTCTTAAAACCTACATGGGCATTTTCTAAAAACTCAGTGAACTGATTCATTTGAAATTCCACTAAGAAATAGGTAGTTCTGGACAAGAATTCTTTCAGCAGAGAGATTTTCCTAAAAGGGTTAACATGCTAAATCATCTACCCCCCCCCCAAATTTTTAAATTTTAATTCTATTAGAGAGAAGCTGTATTTTCATGAGTAAAACCTGTACAAACTCCTTCCCCTAGGTGTTTCCTGGCAACAAATGGAAGCAGATGGAGGGAGGGAAAATTAAAAGTCTTGGCCTTTACCCAGACTCTGCTGCCTTTAGTACCTTCTACCCAGGTTCACTTGTTTAAAGGGCCTAATTGGGCTGGGAGGAGTCAGAGAGAAAGAGCCACCATCCCACTTGATTCAAAGACAAAACTGTAGTTCTCAGAGGCTCTCATTATGCTGGGAAGGGAATGTCTGTGGTCCTAGGTCCTGATCTTCTTAATTGAGCAAAACCTTATGGACTGAATGCAATTTGGAGGATTGCTTTAAATATGGGAGGGCAAGTGTTGGAAGGATATTGAAATGGTAGAAAATCTCAACTCAGAACAAGGAAAGGGGCATCAAAGAGATAAACCAGTTAAGCGAGGGAAGAAAAAGTTCTGTGTCCTTTACTATAGGCCAGAGAATTTATAAGCATGATCTCATTTAATCCCACCAGCAATCCTGTGAAATCGATATTAGTATCCCCAGTCTACACAGGACAGTACTGAGGCCCTGAGTCTCTACAGAGCAAGTAAGTAGCAAAGCTGGGATGGAATTTTAGGTCTTTTGACTCCAAAGCCTAGCCTCATTTCATCATACCAACCTAATTTTTCTGGCAAAGGCAGAGATGGCAGTTGTGTAGCTCAAAGATGATTATTGGAGAGAGAATGTGAGTAGATGAAATATTGAAAAAAATTTGAACAGTTTTCACCATAGTCAGACCCTAGCTCTTATTTAAAGCAGAAAAAGAATTAATTAAACTATTTCTACATAAGACCCTTAGTTTGCTGATCTCTTGGAAGCTTGGAAGCTTTTCTTCAGTTATTTCCTCTGCTCCAGCCCTATGTTTTGCATAATATTCTAGATTTATTTTTTACTCCAGAGGCCTGAACTTAAGTGATCGATTCTCCATCTGTTATTGATTTTCTAAAACACACTCATAACTAGGTCTTGTCAGCCACCAATGACCTGCCATACTCTTGCACGGCACCTCACCTCAAAAGGTGGCTTTTTGGCATTGCTCCTTCAGGATGACCTTTTGACATTCTCCCTGACCTTCCAACAAACTCTCATTCCTAGCACATGTCTAATATCTAGTGCAGAGTGACAAGACCACTTAAGTTGGCCAGCTTTTAGGGAAAAATTATGAATGACATAGTAAAAGAGCAAGATGAGCCCTTCTTTTCTAACTGCTTCCTTCTCTTACCCTTTTTTGCCTTGGACTCCATTTGAACACAAATAGTGCTCCTTTGCCCTTCATTCCTTATTACTTTGCATCCCAGATGAAAGTGCCTTATGGAATAAAAATCCTTGACATATTTCTGAGGGAGCATCTCCCTTAAAGAATTAACCTAATTTGGGAGGAATCTTATTACTTCAGTTTCCATATCACTGGTTTTAAAAAACATTTTTAAAACAAAGTCACCATAATATAGAGCATGGAGCTTTGTGCATAAGCATGTAAATCATTTTTGTAAATAGCTATTTACTAAGGATAAGCAGCAATTTGTGCTGGGTGGGAGGTAAAGAATGAGATTTCATCATTTAGTAGTGAGATACACATACTTCTCAATTAGCTGTGCTAATGGGGACAGTGATAATAAGGGTAATGGAATCCATAAGAAATCCATGGTGGAATTTAAATCAGTCCTTTTTGCTGCTTCTTAGTAATGATGGCAAACATTTTGCTAAAGAGAAGTTTTAGATTGTTTGTAGATTTCACTTACTATGCTATTCCAGTTTCCATTTTTTTCTCAACAACTTAAAGGTGGATACTTAAACAGATAAGGGCCTTGTTGCATTTTGAAAATAAAGTTACTTTAATCAAACTGTTTACAAATATATAATACTCAAACAATGGCCTGTTTTTCCCTTCATTGAGTTGAATAAATGTTGGCATTTGGTGAACAAAGTAAATAAACACTTCTACTAAATTAGCAGGGCATTTACTAGAGAAAATTCTGTGATGTTATCCAGAAGTGAGATGGGTTCAATTTGTTAAGACTTCTCTTAAACTCTTGTAAAGAATTATAGCTGCAGGAGGTAGGGTATTCACCATATTCATCGGCTCTTTTCCTATTTATATCAAGAATTTAAAATAAAAGACTCAAACTCCTCCAGATAAAACCACTCTATGCTGCTAATTTTTTCTTTTTATATACAAAAGTATGACTTTATTGGATAACATAAATATTTTAAAATATGAATAGGAAAATGTTATAGAAATTAATAATTTAAAGTGAGAACAATAAAATAAAAACCAATGTACAAATGAGTCTCCTCCCCTAATGTCACATCTCCCTTCTGTTCCATTTGTATTTAACTGAACTTTAACCGACCACATCTATAATATTTCAGAGTCAGAATCACTTTCACTTCTAAGTCCAGCGGTTCAAAGAGTTTCACTTATGTAACTTGGGCAGAAGATAGCCTCCATCAACTTTAAATTTGAGAGGTCGTGATGCACCTCTTGAAAACTCCCATGTGTTCAAAGAGTCTTGCGCTAGCTCCAGTCTGTTCCCTCGGGCAGCAGATCTGTAATTAGGAGCTTACCCCACACATGAGCTAACACCTTTCTGGAGAGCTGTCTTCTGCTAGTTCTAGCAAGATTTCTAATTTGCTACATATTTTTGCCAGCCACATCACTAAATTTTCTTCTTCTTCCAAGTCAGAACAGAAGGATGAAGGAAAACAATACAGCCTTCTATCTCTTTTGAGCAGACCAACCCTCTCAGTGTTCTGAATGTTTTTCAACAAAATTTCTTGAGTGGTGAAGGTACCATATTAGCCTCATTTTGTACTTTGCAATTTTTCTTTTGGATTTCTCTTACTTTTTTTTTTTCCATGAATGACTTAACACTGAATCAGTTTTCTTTCCTTGAACTAGAACTCCTAGAAGTGTTTAATATTCACCCAGATTTCTTAAAAGTAACTTTTCTTAACACTTCATTCTATAAGCATGCCCTGAGTGCCTACTGATGCTAGACAAGCTTACACAGACTCTTACCACATAGAGGCCAGCTGTCCAGTATGGTAGCCACTAGTCATATGCATATGTGGCTATTGAGCACTTGAAACATTGCTGGTCTAAATTGAGATGTGCTATAAATGTAAATATACACTGGATTTTGAAGATCTGGAACAACAAAAAAAAAACCTCACTAATAATTTTCATATTGATTACGTCTTGAAATGATAATATTTTTGATATATTTGGTTAAATAAAATATATCATTAAAATTAATTTCACCTATTTCTTTTTAATTTTTAAAAATTTGGCTCTTACAGAATGTAAAGTTACATATGCAGCTTGGATCTGTGGCTTGTGTTACACTTTCTACTGCTCAGCACTGTTAGGTACAGCAGCTCCAGCACTGTGAGAACAACGTACAGGATGCTTTGACAGGAGCTGCTATTCCAGCCTGAGCCTGCATAAAGCAAGGAAAGTTATCTGGAAGAGGTCCCTTTCAGATGTGTCTCAGAGGATAAACAAAAGTTATTCAGGAGGGGGAAAGCATTGAACAGGTATGTTCCAAATGGGGAATAATGAACAGAAAGACAAGGGTTATGGTGGCTAGGGCATGCACTGGGGACCAGAAGATGATGACTGTAATAAGGGCAATTTTAGAAGAATCTATTGGTCCAAAACATGTTTCCCTTAGGTAGTGTGTTTATATCAGAGTTTCTTTTGTAGTGTAGAAAGAACTAAAGGTACCAAAGAGGAAGGAGAAGCTCAACTTCTCCCTACCCGATTCTGAGAATTGTGCGGAGAAAAAAAAAACCAGAAATAAGGGGATCTCAGGCTCATAGAGCCCCACTTTCCTTCACTTATGGGGATGCTTAAACTACTTTCAAAAGTAGGAGGGAAGGTGAGACTCTTGAAGATTGGAGAGGCCAATGGCATGCTTCCTCAACAGCAGCTCCCCACAGTTCTCCAGCATCTCAGGAAGGCTGGGTTCTGGCAGGGGACAGTGAGATAGATGAGCCTGAGATGGAAGGGCCAGGGGCCCAGCAAGGCCTAGGGTAGGGCTTAAGATTCCAGAGTGTGGACAACTTGTGTGGGGCAAGCAACCAGGACTATGGATTAACAATGGCTCTGGGTATGCATCTGGTATTCTCTGTCCATGTGGGACCAGCCACGTTGCTGGCCACCAGTCTTGCAAGCAGACTTGACTAGTCATTCACCATCAGGGACTGGTAAAGATCCAGTTACCACCCCCTGCCCCACCCCCACGTATTGAACAAGAACAGGTGAAAGTAAGGGAGAGGAACAGAAACCTAAAAGCCTAAGCCTTTATCCTATAGGGATTGCTTTGTGGTACTATAAATGGCAAATTAAAGTTTGTCCCCAGACCCAACTCTCCAGCAGCTTGTGGGGATGATCAAATACATTATAAGAAAGAAAGGAGTTACATTTTCTTTGAACATCTGAGTATAGTTCAAGGCTGCTACGTGAAGTAGAAGTTAGGGAGAATAGCTTCTCTGAAATTATTATACTTTTTAATTAGAGAATAATGGATAGGTACTAAGTACAAATGTATGTAATATGTATATTTTATATAGGTATAATTATGTGTTGTGTGAAGAAGGAAGTTAACTAAAACACATGGAAAAGAAAATATTTAGCAGGACTAAAATTATGAAAGAAGAGTACATTTATGGGGCATAAGTAGCATATTTAATTGTCTTATTAAATTGATTTTTATTTCCTCAGTATTTGTGTTAAATTGGACAAAATTCCTCCTAATATTTAACTTCACACAATATATGGTTGGGTGGGGGAGAGGATGGGAGAGGAGGAAGGATCATTTCTGTATCTCCTAAATTTGTGTATGTTTTTAGTTTCTGCTCCTCCAAAGTTGAGGTAACAAAGGAAAGTGCCATCAGGAAGTAGTAGGACTAAGATGTGAAGAAGAGTATAGTGGGCATAGCCTGGGTGGCTTCCCACGTCACGGTGGCTTTCATGATCCTTGCCAGGATCCTAGGGAACGCTACCTGTGGCTGATGTGTTGTTCTGAGTACCTGTAAGTGAGGGCTGACCTCCTATTGGCCAGCTCTTCTTTTGATTCAGAAAGCCACTGCAGTATCCTTCCAGTAATTCCTCTTTACTTTAGTTAATTCAAACTGGCTTTCAGTTAGTTGTAACAAAATAAGTCCTGACTAATGCTTGGTGTACTTAATAACCAAAATGAATACATTTTTTCAGGATTTTGGAAGCACACATTTACACATAAGCAATACAACTGACAGATCTGTGGCGGTCTACAATGCTTCAGATAGTGCTCGTATATAGGAATGATAATGAAGCATTATCCCCAGACTTCATCCAGGAAGCATACTAGTTACATAGATCAAGTTACTAAATAAATGTGAACACAACAAAATATTTTGGTTTTATTATTCAAACTTCATCCCCCAAGACTGATAATAAACTTGGATAAGAATCAGTGAGACTTTATTTAGCTCTCTTCTCTCATATCTTCATTATTTGTAGCAGCATCTCAACCTCAGTAGTTTCTGCTTCTTCTTTCCTTCTTTGTCCCTTTATATGTAGAAGGCAGGGCTGGAGATTGAGGGTCTATGTATGGATGTCTCTGATTTAAAAAAGGTTTTGAAGAGAAATTATGATGATCAATTTCATGATTATCAATAATCAGGATCAAAATCATGATTATCAATAATCACTAGCACATCCCTCTGGAAACTCATCACTAGTTTGCTGTGTAAGACTTCTAAGCTAGAGCATTGTAAAGAATGTAAATATTTTAAAGCAGTTTTGTTTTCTCTGTCAATATTCTGCTCAGAGATCTACAGCAGCTTTCTCTTTTATTTGTGCTGCCCTTCAGTCATTAAAAAAAAAAAAAAAAGAACTATGTTACAGATGTTTGCATGGCTACCAAGGGGCAGATCGAGATAGATGTTAAATGCAACTAAATAGTCAGTCTATCGTGGGGAATGTCAGCTTCTCTCAATCCTTCCTTCCTATGTACAGTCTCTTCCATGCTCCTCTATCATGTATACATTATGCTACAGGAATAATTCATGGCTTATTTTTCCACTCTTCCTTTCAGTTGCTACCATCAACTCACCCGTTCTTGATCTTCAACAAGGATAATTTTATGCGTTTCAATTTTTAGATAAGTACACTATTCATATCAGGATAACAGTAGTTTTTAGAAAAATCACCCTGTCCCTTGTTGCCAAATAGGTATTATGATATACTATTTGGGTTCCCAAATTATTTACATTGCCCCCAACAAAATCCTAGATCTTATAATCCTGCTTCTCAAAGTTCCATGTGACACTGATTCAACTGTTCGAAATGGTGCTGGAAAATTCATAGCCATAGCAAACTCTTATGATCAAAATGTTCCAACATCCTCAGGAATTTAATAACCAAACACTCAGTAAATTGTTTTTTAAGCAGTGCATCCTGAAGAATTGCACATTATTAGCAGGGTTGGTCTTGGGAACTATTTTTCCGTGTCAATAAAACATCTTAGTGTTCACAGCTAGTGTTTTACTGCAGTTTTCTACCAAATTATTCAGAAGTATTAGAAAATTCATTTTTACAATGAATTAATTTAGGAATATTGGCTCTTTACCCCTTCTCATGTCTGTTCTTTTTGAAAGATAAAGAATTGTCTTAAAACTGCTGGCTGCACTCATGGCAAGGTATTAATACATACAGTTAAATTAACACCTATCATTAAAGGTTTGCCAGATAACAATCAAATGTAAATGAGTTTTTCAAGAAATTGGATAAACAAAGTTCTGATCTTCAATTATCTTTAAAAGCTTTGATGTAAACCTCAGTTGACTAAAAGGGAAAATCAGCAGACAAGTTCTGACCACATATCAAGTATACCATCAATACACTAAATACTGTAAAAGTGATACATGACATAAAAGTAAAGAAATTAGGTGTGTTCTTGAGTTGAAGTCTCTATGAAAAGTTTCACGTTTGTATTAGGAGATGGAATTAGTCTACCTTCTACCCCAGCTTGAACAGGAGATTTAAGAAGCATAGATGTGACTTGTAAGAGTACTTGCTAAAAAAGAAATAGTCATTGAAAATCCATGTCAACCTGATTATTTACTATGTGTACACAATAACAAATGGTGGACTGATTACTATATTTCAATTCTTCAACACACTGTGGGAATACATGAAGACATATTTATTCATTTAGATTTTTAAATGAATAAGGGCATGTAGTTTTAATTCTGTAAGAATAGAAAAATTGTGTCACAGCAAAAAGTCCAAGTTAGGGGGAGGGCTGTTCCACTTAGAATGCTGCCCCCATTTATTTCCTAAAATCCTGAGGACAGTGTATGGGAAACTTTCTAACAAAATTTCTAAAACTACTTTATTGTTATATTTAATGGCATTGATGTTCAGTCATTCATTCAGTAAACTTAAGTACATGCCTGGTAGTATGTGTACACTGCATTAGACAGTTGGGAGTCATATAGAAATGAATAAGATACACTCTCTGCTCTCAAGGAGTTCATAGCATGATAGGAGCAACAAGTAAATGAACAAAAAAATACAGTATGCTATTATGGTCTTGTTAACCACGGTCTCCATAGAAACAACCCCCGCCCCCAGTGTTTGGGATTCAGTAAATAGCCATGCAACAAAATTTGTGCAATAAAAGAGAGCTGCCTGAAATATTGTGGACAAACTCTGCATGGAGGACTTGGGTAAAGTTTAAAGAGTTGATCTTGAAGGATGAGTGGAAGTTTGCCAAGATTTTAAGAAAAAAGGGTACTGCAGAAACACAGAACAGAATTGTAATGATACAAACTTACACAATAATGTTTGGGTACTTGAAGAAGGAATGGAGATGAATTTATGATGCTGGACCTACGCTATATGAGTGGGAACAATCATGGATGATTCTGATAAAATACAGTATATCTGGATTGTTTGGGCCCTGTTTGGCTCCACTTGAAGGAGCTTAGGCACTATTCTTGGGAATGTGGAGATCCATAGTGGGTTCTAAAAATGAGAATCACGTAAGCAGATCTGTGATCTTTGGAAGCACTATGGATATGGGATGGAGGTAGAAGATTGGTGTTAGGAAAAAGGATAGAGAATTTTTCAGGAGATTAGGAGGAATATACTAAATTGATGACATGGTAAAGTTGGGAGAAATGGACAGTTTTGAGTGCTATGACTTGTTGACTGATTATATATGGGGTGCAGGAGAGGAGAGTTAAATATTCCCTTGTGGTTTTTCCAGAGTAAATTTTCATCTCTGCTACTCCTTGGAAAAATTTCTCATATAACGCAGGCCCCTTCATGCATCCTTGAGCATAACTACATAAAAGAAATTGGATTAAATGGAACCTATTTTACAATTCAACCTCATATTTGTTGGTGTTAAAAAAAATATGAATTTGACAGGGCACTTTCATCTAAGTACTGATGAGTCATAAATCATGAAGCAATAACCTTAGGAACTCAGTGAATTTCTCACCATTCTTCAGTACCTGTCAGAATCCAGGCTAACATCCAAAGCTTTTTAGGATTAAAGAAGATAGCAAGCTTCATATTCTACAAACATTACATAAGGGCAATGACACCTCACAAAGTAATTGTATTAGAATCTTCAAGGACAATGATCACGTGTTTTCTTCTTTGTGGGGTAGCTAGCACCTACCTCCATAATATAGCATGTAGTAGGGGTTCAACAAATATTGTTGAATGTGTGCATATTGATTATATCTTTGACAGCCGATAGCAGAAGCTCTTTTAAATTACTTAAATGACGTTCTCTTAACCAATCTTCTGGATTAACCGACACTCTTCATCCCTTCTTAAAGCTGCTGACTGTTGCCAAAGCACTATGAGTGCTGTGGCAAGTAGGCTACTCTCTAGTCCACCTGCTCTCGTAGGACCCTTATAAAAAGTTAGTTGGGCTTGGTGCTAAATATGTTATTGTTACTTGAACTTTTTGTGGTGAACTGGTTTTGTGGTTCTGAAAATTAATTACCTTGTACTAATAAAATATGAATATAGAATGTAAGGGTGATGATTCCTTTGAAAATCATGTCAAACACATTTGAAAGACTCAGTAGATGTCAGTTGCTGAAAATTACTAGCCAATGGATGTGAATAAAATCTATATATAATAAATAGTGAAATCTAGAGGATTTACTTTAAAATCTGTACTTTGTTAATGCTTTTATGTTCTTTCTCTGCTTTAAAGTAAACTAAACTAGAAATTGTAGATGATGCATTATAGATGAATTTATTGATAAAAGACAGTGGGGAAATTCCAGTCAGTAAGCTTATACACAGTAAAAGTTGTCTTGGTCTTATATCAAAATAATAGCAAAAGATGTTCATTTATTTGTTTTTAGCTTAAATAAAATATTTATGGAAAACATGCATCATTTAAAAAATCCCTGCTTTAGCCAATTTTATTTTTGAACAGTCCATCAACTGATAGTTTTAATGAGTTGGATGAGAGAGCCATTGCTGTTTTTCTTGAGAGCAACATATAATAAGGAAGTCTGAATCAGCACTTAAACAGAGGCATGGACATTCCTTAATAACTGCTCAAGCACAACACTGGGTTCTAGCCTTTACCATCCTGGCCCTGAATAGAGACATTAACTTTCTCATAAGGCCATTTTATTGCATGTTTACAGCTCTCTTCACATAATAAACCATTTCCATTAGAGAAAGGAAACATTCGGGAGTCATTTTGAGGATATCGCAGAGTATCATCAAGCAGCAGTGATTTGGAAACAATCATCACCTAGGTTCGTGCCATTGTTTGGTAATGTTATGCATTGATGAACAGGTACATTCCACTGAACACTAGAATATTTCTCATTTTGTTTTTGGGAAGTGGTCAGAATCAGAAATAAGTATTTTTGCGGAACTAATTTGGCCTTAAAATAGGATGTTGCTTGCCAGGAAAAGACTCCTTGGACATATAGGAATGCTCTCTGTAGTATAAGCTTGTGGAAACTTCTTTTTGCAGGTGTGGCCGATGGCAGATAGACCTTAGGGTAGCTCCATGGTCATGGCATATACAGTCCCCTCCCTTTGAGTGTGGCTAGGACCTGTGACTTGCTACTAACCAACAGAATATGACAATGGTGATGGGATGCTATTCCCACAATTAGGTTATCTATCTATCTGTCTATCTATCTATCTATCCATCCCTCCACCTGCATATATAGTTCTATTTTGTTAGCATACAGTAGAGATAGTCTTTGATAACTCTGAAGAAACAAGCTGCTATGATAAGAATTGCATATGGAGAGAGTCTGCTATAGACTGAATGTTTGTATACTCTCCAAATCCATATATTGAAATCCTAACACCCAAGGTAATAGTATTAGGAGGTGGGGCCTTTGGGAAATGATTAGGTGGAATTAGTGCTCTTGGAAACTTCAGAGAGACCCCTTGCCTCTCGTACCATGTGAGGACATAGGGAAACAGAAATGATGGTGGCCATCTATGAACCAAGAAGCAGGTGCTCACCAGACACCAAATATTCTGGCGCCTTCATCTTGGAATTCCCAGCCTCCAGACCTGTGAGAAATATATTTCTGTTGTTTATAAGGCACCTGGTCTATAGTATTATGTTATAGCAGCCCAAGCAGACTGAGACAGGGTCATGTGGAAGGAAAGTGTTGATGGTCTCTAAAAGCTGAAGGACTTAGACATATAGCTGAAGGGAACTGAATTCTGTCAATAACCCTATGAGCTTGGAAGAGGCCCTGAGTTCTAGATGAGGACACCTTGATTGCAGCCTTGTGGGACCCTGAATAGAGGAATCAGTTGAGCTGTGCCTGAGCTCCTGACCCAAAGAAACTGTGAGATGACAAGTGGTAATTTATTACACACCAAGAGAAAACTAATAGAATGGGATCAGTCGCCCATTCTTTTGGTTTTATTCCTGTCTTTTTCTTTCTGTAAAGTGACTCAGAATGAATGGATGCAAATTATGTTAGTTGGTCGAATTAAAAAAGTTTCCCAGGTTCTGTCCTTCTAAAATACCTGATAATGTATTATCTCAAGTTTCTCTATATTTATTTATAAAGATGTTTCTGAGTGTCTTCTGTTTCTTAGTTGGCTGGTAGGTTATTTTCCCCTCATTTCTTACTATTTAGTCGTACATATTTTATTTACTTTTTAAAGGAATAAAAAAAGGAAATAAATAAATATTTAGGCAAATAAAAATGTATTCTCACTGGATTTATTAGATTGAGAGAGAAAACTTTGTAGATGTTTTCGAAAAACAGAGAAAGCATCACCATCATAAGTGACTGTATTCTGCTGGTTCCTTTGGAAATATATCCAGTACCCTCCTGCTCATTTTACTCTTTCCCCTGTTATCTTTTGCTTCTTCCATTTTCTTCCCTTGTTCCCAGTCCACCATATTCCATTCCATTGCCCACAGTTAGTTGGAAGATTCATCCTATACAAGTGATGTACAGGATATTTTCTTATAGAAATACAATCTACAAAGTGAAATTTCTCCTTTATTGCTCACATCAGCATGTGTGTTGTCCATCTCTTCAGGAAGTTTCAGAACTTTTGGAGATGGAGGAAGGCAAAGGAAGACCACTTTTATTTCTGGATTTTATTGATTACAGTATAACAGTCAATCTTGTGTCTTTCCAGAGTTACCACTGATCTTGTAAAGATCATTAGAATGGACAAATAGATGATATCATGCTTTTAATGCCTGTAAGTACTCTCCAAACATACAACCTGACTTTGTGGCATTATTTTATGTTTTTATTTTTGCTCTGGACAAAGTAACACAATACCGGTTATTGGTTTGATTCTAAATGAAGCATATTCTTATGTATGTGGATTTGCCCACATGGCCTTTAATGTTAATGAGAGTGTAAAAGATTGACTCTGTGTCTTGAGCTGAAAGGTTTTCACTTTCCAGCTGCCTCAGAAAGAGCCAAGGAGAGCTCTTATGTCACTGTCATGCCAACCAAAAGTAAAATGTTTTTTACTTAATGATGAGAAATAACTCACATCTCTACCCACCTGGAGGGGAGTGAAAAATGGCTTGTCCACTTTCAATCATCAAGTTCTTTGTATGTCAAGTTCTTTGCAGATCTTTTAAACAACAACAGTAACAGAAAAGTAGGATAATATTTTGATTTCTTTATTGAGAACCTATGAAAAGTTATCTCCTGGACCAAACAAAGGAAGTGGGTAAAGAGATTTAAAACAAGATATAGTGGGATATTCTTCTGTCTGTGTAAATAAAGAGCAAGTTCATAGGAAGACACACATTAATCAAGTAATTAACCTTTAAATGGTGTTATTTATTTTGCAGAGCAATTTTGCCACCCTGAGAATTATGGAGAGACTAAAAAAATAATACACGTTAACTCTTTAATGGCTTAGAGAGTTCATGTCATCTAAGTGGCTGATGGATTGCTGTGTAACTAGAGCTGAGGAACTGGCGTGCAGGAATAGGCTGTCAGTCAAGCAAGCGTCATCTTTGCAAAAGCCCAGAACACGTCTTTTTTGTTACTGAAGAACATTGTCATGTTGGCAGATTCAGGGGACAGATTCTGAAATAAAAAATATTCATGCAAGTCGAAGTATCTCACTCCCCAGATCTGCTTAATGCTTTTCCTCCCGAGGCTGAAGACCTTCTAGGTCATTTCTGGTCATTAGACTCAATTAAAAATTAGGAACAGAAAATTGATCTTTATCCACCTCCAAATGCATCCACATTAGGTGGCACATGGATGTTAAACTTAATAATTCAAAACATGGTGTAGACATATTTCCTTGAAACTTAACAGTTTGGAGAAAAAGAACATATCCAGGTTACCCCAGAGGAGAAAACATATTACTGTTTGCCTTTCTGACATCTTATTCTCCTTCAGTGCACCTGGCCAATCTCTACCTGGCAGTGCTCTCAGTCACCCAGATGGAAAGAGAGTTAGGTGACCCCTCCAAAAACTGATGAGGTTCAGCCTCACCACTGGTCTAATAGAATGTGCTGTATAGTGGAACAGTCTACATTATATGCATCTGTCTTTCAGGGACCAACAGTCTGCATATATTCTTGTTTTGCACCATAAAGCAAAGAAATATTTTCCTGACTGTTTCCACATTTACTTACCCATAATATTGTCAGTAGATTGCTTTTATCTTCATGTCTAGTTTCATGAATAATACTTTAGGGCTATAGCTTGCTTAATACAGCATTTTAAGCAGGATTGTTTATCTTCTAATACATGTGGACCAGAAATAACATGTCTTTTAATGATGTGAGTGATTATTTTACTTCCAAGATGCTCAGTGTCTTAAGATCAAGACAGTATGGGAGAGTAATATGATGGAAGCCATTATGTACATGCACAAAATGATAAAGTAAATCAGTAAGCTTATGTTTCTGCATTAAAAATCTTGCAACTGATTATTAAAACTTGTTTAGGACTGTTGATTCAAATTCGCTAAGAGGGTGAATAGAATATTGAAACTCTGAAAATATCTCTATTTCTATACCTGCCCACTGACCAGAGAGCTGAATAATGCAAAATTTGAAGAGATTCAGTTACTAAACAGAAATCTCGAGAGAATAACCATAAAAGTTTTCATTTACATCACAGTCCTTGTGCACGTTAAGAAGGCAGGATCACAAAGTTAAGAGTCTATTTCTATTTGAATAATTTCAATATATTACCAGAGCTAATTTTCTGTAATATCCCTAAGACTGTAAGCAGAAACATTATACTCTCCAGTCTCTTGTGATCAAAAACTTCCAAATCAGACTTGCAAATCGCCTCCTCATCACATCACTGGAGCTGCCAGATAAGAAAGTCTTGTAAGAAAGGGAACGACCAGAGTGCATTCATTAGTGTCATTGTACTCTAATTGAAGAAATGACTTCTTTTGTATCCTAAGATGGAAAATAGGTAAGCTTGTGACTGGGCTCCCTATATGTAGCTCCTGGTTGAATGGTAGAACAGTACTTACACATTCAAAAATACCTATGGTGGGGCTTCCCTGGTGGTGCAGTGATTGAGAGTCCACCTGCCGATGCAGGGGACACGGGTTCGTTCCCCGGTCCGGGAAGATCCCACATGCCGTGGAGCGGCTGGGCCCGTGAGCTATGGCCGCTGAGCCTGTGCGTCCGGAGGCTGTGCTCCGCAATGGGAGAGGCCACGACAGTGAGAGGCCCACATACCACAAAAAAAAAAAAAAAAAAAAAAAAGAATACCTATGGTGATGGAGAATACTATAAAATATGGAATCTACTCTTGGAGATTTACTTTAAAATTGTGATTGCACTTGATATACTATTTATTGCCTGTTGCTTTAAAGGTTATTGGAAAGAGCCTCCCACAGGGGCATTTTCTATTACTCAGCTTACTGTTTTGCCTGTAGCATCCTTAGTTGAGAAGGCATGGTAAGTCTTTAATAAGTTCTTTATGGATCTTAAATACACATGCCAAATCCATGTTGGTCTCTGCAGAAACAACTCTTCTAACACTGTTCTTGTTCCAGTGGTACCAATTATATTCCCTGACCTCTGTAGAAAGAAGGATGTGCTAATTCTGGAGCCTCATCAGTATCGAAATAAACAGTATTTACCTCAAGCCAGGGGTGCATTTTGGAGGGAATGAAGGCAGATCCCCTAGGCATATATTTACCAAATCTGTAAAACGTTGTATCACATAGCTTGAAATTTAAAAGTCAGACCATTCTGTTATTTCATATTTTTGTATTTTTGAGCTTCAGTTTTTTTTTTTTTTTTTTTTTTTTTTTGCGGTACGCTGGCCTCTCGCTGTTGTGGCCTCTCCCACCGTGGAGCACAGGCTCCAGACGCGCAGGCCCAGCAGCCATGGTTCACAGGCCTAGCCGCTCCGCAGCATGTGGGGTCTTCCCGGACTGGGGCACGAACCCGTGTCCCCTGCATCGGCAGGCGGACTCTCAACCACTGCGCCACCAGAGAAGCCCTGAGCTTCAGTTTTCTTATATGGAAAAATGGGATTAATAATTCCTATTTGGCATTAGTGTCATAAGGATAGAATGGGATGATAGATGTAAAAACACTTTGTAAACTACATAAAGTGCAGTAGAAGTGGAAGTTTGTTTTAATAAGAAATTACATTTTCTATTTTCTGCTGCTTAGTAATGGAGTAGGCTGTCTTGCTAGTTACTTAGCTTCCTATTTATGAGGAAATTAAAGCAGAAATTGTCAGAGGCACCTTGTAATGACAGATACAGTGGAAGAAATGATTGGCAAGATGATTACATGGTATCTACCAACTGAACCTCTATGGCCCTTTGATTTCATTTACAATTACATGTAATTGTAAAGCATTTTTGGAGGGAGTGGTGAGGGGTTTGCCCAATATGCATATCAAGGAGTAGATATCAAAACAGTGTTTCAAAAATTGTACAGTTGTGGTAAAGATATTTAATTTGTGTACTATTAAGAGATGCACTGTGATAGGTAACTCATTTAAGGTCACATTTGGCCAATACATCTGTGTCTTTTAGAAATTGTTACCTCTTCAGGGAGACCTAAGGACCTCAACAAATCAATCTGCAATCTCAACGGCAAAATGAAAAGTCTGTTACCTAATTTTACTGTGTTATTTTCTTCATACAGTATGAATTCATTAAATACCCTAAAAAGTCACAAATAAATGTGCAGTGCTTAGGCTAGAATAAATGCTGAAGACACTAACCCTAATTTTTGCCTTTCATTTAATAAAATATTTCCAATGGCTTGGATGCACTTGAGTTTATTCAGTGTAAGTCCCCTTTGCTCTGTTTTTCTCCTATAGTTGGCAATATCCATCAGATGATGACCTGCCAACCTAGCCTGACTTCCTATGCAGAATAATCAAAGTAGGTGAATAGCAGCCTCTAGGAGAATCATATTTCCTGCTTCTCAGCTTAATGCATGTGTGTCATAGGAACTCCCTGCAAAATTGTGCCTAGGGGCTTTAGGATTCAAGTCAAAGCGATTCATAAAATGGATGCGTTGTAAATCTAGCTGTGGAAGATTGATGTTAAGGCTCCTTAAATGCTTGCTAAGTCCATTCACGAGCAGGGATGGTACAGTTATCTCCTTTTTAGTAGCCTGCCGTTTTATTGCTCTTTAAAGAAATCATTAAAGATATTTGAAGTTGTCAGAATCAGAGAGCTCGCATTTTGGAGGAATTCCAGGAAAGAAATGCCTTATACAGAAATGCTCCCAAGACGATTTAGGTATAGTAAAAGTCTATCCAGTAAAATAGACTAATTCAGGGTTTTTAAAATCACAAACATAATCGCGTCAGTTTAACTCATTCATTTATCCATTCATGTATATATTTATTGTGCCTTATAAAATTAAACTACAATTTAGGTGCTTGGTTCTTTTTTCTTTCTTTCTTTTTTTAAAATAAATTTATTTTATTTTTGGCCGCTTTGGGTCTTCGTTGCTGCACGCAGGCCTTCTCTGGTTGCGGCGAGCGGGGGCTACTCTTCGTTGCAGTGCGTGGGCTTCTCACTGTGGCTGCCCCTCTTGTTGCAGAGCACGGGCTCCAGGCACGCTCGCAGGCTCTAGAGCGCAGGCTCAGTAGTTGTGGTGCATGGGGCTTAGTTGCTCTGCAGCATGTGGGATCCTCCCGGACCAGGGCTCGAACCCACGTCCCCTGCATTGGCAGGTGGACTCCCAACCACTGTGCCACCAGGCAAGCCCCTAGGTGCTTGGTTCTTAAGAGGGAACAAGACATACACTGCCTGCTTTCATGAAGCTTCTGGTACAATCAGTGTATATCCTGTGGAAAAAGATGGTGATAATATGTTATATCATGTAATTGGCAACACATTAGCATGTTGCACTTTTATGCATATTAGCACTGTTAAAATGCATGTCCTGAAATGGAAAGTGGTATCTCTAAAAAAATGTCACCAGAGTTAAGAGCAAATATTAGTAGTGAGAGGACTACAAAACAGTAATGTAGATTTAGTCAGAGAATTCAAGAAGTTTGTACATACCCTGACAACGCAGTAGGTCAGATTATTGCATGGAGGAATTTCTTAAGATGACTGTTAATGTTTTATTTACTGATTAAAAAACACATTTCATTCCAGTTCAGTAGAGTTGAAAAATGTATTGTCAGAATAATGGGGAATCCAGACCTCAAGGAAACTAGGGGGTATTGATGTTGGTGCCCCTCTACTTTCACTTCCACAACCCCCTAAGACCCTTTTACTGTCTGACTCCCAGGCTCCTTGGGCAAACCAAGTGGATAACTGATAGCTTTTAGGCTTTTAAGGAAAGGGGTATCCTCACGTATAAATTTTCCTGCTTAAATGCTTAAATCTCACCATGGGGCCACCATGCAAACTTGCAAATGACACTAGAAAATCACACAGATGTATACTGGTTGAGATCGTCCTAATGAAAATATATCGAGCTAGGCTTTGAAGGAAAAGAAAACAGTTGCGTTAGACAGTTTCTTACTCTTGAGATTCATATATTATGGCTCTTGAGATAAGAGAAACTATCAGGTTAAATGCTGATAAAAGATTGAAATAGCATTTTATGACTATAGATGCTTTTAAGTCACAGGATAGTAGCTGATGAATTGCCAAATGAATTGCCCAGCCAGGTCTTTGGCCCATTTTATTGGACATAGGAGGATGAATTCTCATCCCTGTTGCTCAAGAGGGCTTCTTTTCATGAGTTAAAATAGCTGAGCTTCCTTTACACCCGTTAAGAATTTGGTTTCCAGCTAACTAACACAGCCCAGAGAAGGAAGAGCATTTTAATTATTTTCTCCATTTCTGCTTTACACTGCACATCTTTACAAAGCAAACATTCCTCTTTGGTAAAAGTTCCTTCCCACAGTTTGACAATTCATCACCCATCTCTGAGTGCTTCTCTCCTTTTTGCTTTTAAGCTGGATGTTCAGACATTTATCTTCACAGAGGTGAACAGAGAGAACATCTTTAAATATGGCATCGATATGTCCCGACCCAGATAAAAGCCTCTTAAGTCAGTTCCCCTCAATCCTGTTACTGCACATTAACTCTGAACAGGATTATCTACCAACCTGCCAGTCAAGATGTGCAGGGGAAAGGGGAAGAAAAGGAGAGCCAAGAGCTTTTTTTGCTCATCCGTCTGCCATGGGACCAGTGGATGAAAATGTTTTTCTGACCTCACTTCATTCACATGGATACAAATTACAGTTATGGCTATAGAGACTGCAGGAAAAAAATGATCAGAAACACACACACACACTTCCTTCATCTGACTTTCCAAAAAGTTAGACAGAAACTTAATCTTATTTATCTGCATATGTAATTCATAGCATATTTTTAATCAATAGTTTAAATACAGAAGAAATTCAGCAGTTGAGCTCTAAAGAAGTGACAATTTAGATTGGATTGGTTTGGAGTTAATGAAATAATTAGCACCATTTCAATGTGATTAATTTATAGCTGTATATTAAGTGCTCAATTAGTTTAAGAAATGTGAGCTCCCCACGTGCTGGCTGAAGAAGGGAAATGACTCAAAAGTGCCAAAGTGTGATTGAAATTTGTCTTCCAAGTCATTGGAGTCAGCTCTTGCCATATTTCCACCTTAACCACATTGACTCTAGGAAATGGCTTCTGGAGGGAGCTCTATAAGCAAACCTTGGAAGACCAGAGGGGTCCACTGTATAGGAACTGGATTGTGGAGCGAGAGAACAGGTGAGAAAGAGCTTTTCATGATATGATTCATGAGTATCCTATAGACAAACATAAAAGGCCAGATGTTTAGGAGCTTTTTAGTTACAGGTTATGGGGATAAAATATTGCTCTTTCGAAAGCCCTTCAAGTTTGTCTTAAATAATTGAAATAAAAATGCCCCTTTCACAATCACAGAACACTCCATCTTTCCTTAATATATCCAGTGATTCTGTTTTATTCTTTGCCAGATAGACTTTTTGACCACTATAACTCTGCTCCTTCTTTATACTTTATTTTTAAAGTGCTCAGAGACAGTTTTAAGCTTCTCCAATTATATCTCGTTCAAAAATTTACAAGTTTGACATTTTTAGATTATAATCTCCTAGAGAATATGAACCTATTTTCAACTCAGCTGTGTATAATACCTGTCAGAAACTGGGAAAGGCCTGAGATTTTACCATACTTGCAAGCTCATTTGTTAGCTTCACAGTTTCATGGATGCTGGACCAGAGGTAAAGGACTACTAAAAGCAAGAGTAGTACCCAGAATATCAGATTTTCTGGCACCTGTTTCCTAAGGCTGAGTTGCCACAAGGCAATGCAGAGAGGATCAGGTGACACCTGCACTTACAGTGGGTTGCTTTACAGGAGAAGCGCCCTAAGCTTAGGAACCCAAATCTTTTATAACGGGTAGTAGGGATGCTTGCCTTTTGTTGCAGAGAGAGACATTATTTATACTGTCTTAAGACTTTTCATTATACAACATTGTTGAAAACAATGGAACAGTGGCAGTTAAGTGCCTCTGCTCACAAGATGTGCAGAAATATCAGAGACCTCCAGAGAACTGGCTCCCAACGGTACCCAGCCAAGTGTCTTGTGGAGGAGCTGAGGCTGTCTGTATAGAGAAGCAAAGACTGAGGAGAACTGGATCTCTGTTTTCACGCAACCAAATGGAAGGAGTTTCGGCTGTGCTCCTTAGAGCCCCTATGAGGTAAAACAAGGATACATGAGTGGAAAGTAAATGAAGTCAGACTTTGAATCACTTGTTATTTACTTATTTGAGTTACAAGCTCATATTGTCATTCAGAAAAATTCAATTAATATAGAAGCGAAAGCCCTCTTTACAGCTCTTCCCCATCCCACCTCCCTAGTGGTAACTACTGTCAATTTTTTGGTTAAAGCAAAGAACTTCTAGTGATGAGAGCTCTCCAATTATCATTGACTTTTCTGGGAAGTATTTTCCTACCATAGACAAGTTGAACCACAACTTGTCAAGGTTTTTGGAGTGAACAAGATGCCCTTTCAACCCCTTCCAATGCTTAAATTCCACAACTCTGGTAAAAATTAAGATTTGATGCCATTACTCAGTTTATGAATTAGTTCTATTATGATTTTAAGGAAAAATTAATGAGTGTGATGATATATGCCAGCTTAGCTATAAGCAAGTAATTATCATTTCTACTGGTGCAGAAACACCTGGGCAACAGAGAAATCTTGCATGGGAAGATTTCCATATCCTTTACTTGTTACCTTTCTTGTATCAGGGCAGAGACCACATGTCTAATGGTAAAGAGAAATTAGAACACTTTCTCAGTTTGTTCTACCGTGTAGACGGAATATGACATTTCCACTTTCGTTAATGTTCCCCACTTGACAAAGATTGGTGGCTAGTGTCATGAAACAGAGGGCATTATCATATTCTTTCCTCTGAAAGGAGATTGTATATTGATTCTTTTTCTATGGCACTCTTCCCAGAAAGGAGAATGGAAGATTTTTGAATATAAGCTATGGTTGCTCATAAGTGTAAGGGACGCCAGATAAGCAAAATAGGAATGAATTTCTTAAATACCAGTTTTCCAAAATTAGTCAGTTATGGAAGTTTTCTGGCAAAGTTAACTGAAATTACCGTATGTGCAAAGGGACCTCAGCTTATTTTGAAGAATGGTACATTTTCCCACAACTTGGCATCACTGTGGAGAGGTGGGGATCTCAGGATGGGCTTGACAGCTGACTAAGACTGCAGGTGGGTGAAGGAGGTGTGGACAGCGCTGGACACTGAGTCTGACGCATGGTAATCCCACAGTATGCTTTCGTTGAATGTTGTTGGAGGGAGTGGAGCTGGGGAGTGGTTCTGCTGTGTGTGGGCCTCACCTTCTTCCTTCTGATGAGTGGCAACTGAGGAGTCTGTTACAGCCGGCTAGTGGCTTAGTAAAGCTCTAGGTGTTAACAGTGTTTCCCAGTCTATGAGATTGAATGTACCTGATATTAAAAACAGTACCAACTCATAACATAATGTGACCTTGTAATTTCGAATGCACAACTTCAGGATCCTTTTTATGATCGTGTTTTTAATTTACCTTTAAAATACTGTTTGGGGGCTTTGGCTCTTTTGATTGAATTTTGAAAGAGGGTCATGTTTATAAGTGAGTCTGAACATGAACTTAGTGGCATCATCAACTCCAGGAATTTCTGTGGAGTAAGTTGGATGTAACTATTTCTACCACCCTGTCCTGAATGCTATGGAGTGGGCCACTTGAAATTTGTAATTTGTTTAATCATTATATCTGAGATGCTTATGTTCCCTCTTTATCTCTCTCTATCTATATATCTGTATCTCCATATATATGTATATAACATATTTACTTCATATTTATACATGTATATGTATTTCCTCTTACTCTCATAGATAGATCTTGACACTCTGTCTCCTTTTTTACTGAATTTTTATGTACATATAGGTTTTTCATTTCCTTTCACTATTTTTTTTCCATACCTTGAAATGTAAAGCACTTGTCTCCAACAGATGCACTCAGGATTTACTCATGTATCCATATTAACACATAATCCAGAAAAGCAGATGCAGATGATGTGAATTTCCTTTAAGCCTACTCCTTGATTTCCTTTAGCTCTCCTGTCCTGTGCTATGGACTCTGCAGAAGAACCAGTGTTTTCTTTGCTGCTTTAACAGCGGAGTTAGATGTTAAGTATGTTGACATCGGTGCCCAGTATCCTGGTGGTGAGCTCTATTTTCCTCAACTTTTTCTCATAATATAACCAAGGAAACTTGTAAAAAAATGTTTAAGGCTTGATGACTTAATTTAAATAATTAATTCAAAGAGGAAGTAGTTTTGACAACACAAGTGTTAAACAGGAGATAGGAAATGAACATATCTTAAAACTCCAGTGTCTGTCCAGATTTATTTTTCTTTTTAATGTAAATTCTGGTTAATATCCTGAAATCTGTATGAAGTCTTGTTCAAGTTTAATTTGGAGCATAAATGTGCTAAGTCAGCTTTTTAACAGGTGTTATGGGTGATTTATTTTAATATATTTTATTCGTATGATCATATATATAGGATTATATGTAATATATGTTACATACATTCCTATTCAGAGTGTGCATGCATGACTTTCTATATCCCAGCTCAAATGGAAAATACCATTCTGGAATGGTTACCTCTCAGTAATTTGACACAAAAGTGTGGTGAGTCAAACATGACTGGTATAAATTATGCTCTGATATTTTATTTTGTTAGTTGATTTTGGTCACAGGAGGCTGAGGGATAGATCTGTTGTCACAAGCAGAGCTAAATGCAGTGGTCTCTGTTGTCTTGGGGCTGTCCTTTCTCTCACCATTTTCACAGACATTTGGCCAGCTTCTCTTTCGATCTCCTGGGCTGATACTCGCCTTCATCCAGCTTGATGTGCTTCACATTCATAGAGACATGTCCCGTGATGTCAGAGATTTAGAGCCTGCAGTGCCTTGCCATGTGTATGGATTGATTAACAGTGTTGTGTGATATTTATTTGAGCACCCATAATGTGCTAGGTGCTGTAATACTGCCTGTGTGATGGGGTCCAGCTGTGAGCACAGTACAGCAAGACAAATTGACAGACTGGATTTTTTTCTAGCTTTAATTTCTCAGGCTGAGAAGGGAATATTGGCCCATTTTCCCCTCTCTCTGCAAGGAGCATTTAACTTGATTCTGTGTTGTGTTCCCTACATGCCTACTGACAATGTGAAGATAATATTACTTGGTGCTTGAAGCTAGAAATCCTTATTTGTTCTGATATTATATAATTTATGTTTGCAATTTCAGGCAGGTACAAATTTCTCAGAGTGTATGGTGTTTCTTGTATGAACATTCAGCAAATTCGTCTCAGCTTCTTTAAAACTAGAACTTAAAATCTCAAACGACTACATTCGGCTCGATAACCGCAGACAGTAATGACACCTCTAAGTAGCTAATGCAGGCATATAATATCCTCATAGCCCTGATTTAACTTTATTTACAGATTAAAATTGAATTGCAGTGGATTTATTGACATAATAGGCAGAAAGTGATTATCAAGCATCCGTCACTGATGGAGGAAAACCAATCAAATTATGCTCCACGGTTAGCTTTAACCTAACCTAACTCATCACCTTATAAAACTCAGAGGATTTGAGTCATACGCTCTCACTAAAAGTCAACGAGCCACAACTCCCACTAAACTTATATCTGCTCCTTTCAAGGCATTCAGGAGTTATACTAATTTTCACAACTGCATGTTGTCATAAAAGAAAATGGCAATGGGCTGGAGATTTAGCGTCTGCACTTCTTCACTGTGCTTGCAGCCATGGGAATATTATTCTTTAATGTTTGTTGCAGATCCATAAAGGATTTGATGCTGTGCTATCTGTGAGATGGTGTCAACCTGTGCTGGAAAGTTGTGGGTAGTAGAGGCTGGTGGTGCCTTTGACAGTGACAAGCAGATCAGGAAAGGTGTCACTTTGAAGGGAGAACTGGGGTCAGTCTTTGTTTGAGAAAGCAATAAACACCTTGGTTAGAAGCAGGTGACAGTGATCACTTTGGTCTTGGACATTTATATCTCTCCTCTTTAGAAGTGGAAAAGGGATGGGGTGGAGAGAATATAGTGGAGCAGATTAATCACCCCATGCCAGTGGCTGAGCAAGGTGCCCAGGGGGCATATGGGTTTCCTTCCCTTCTGACCACTAAAAGCTGGCAAAATTAAGTTTTTAAAAACCCAGTGCCATCGTATTTCAGAGGGTTACTAATGTCATGTGGGGGCAGACAGCTGACGGCTGCACTTACTCTCATCACTTGGAGCATTCTTAAACAGAAAGCTTTAATGTTTATGCACTTGCATATCATATATCCTGAAATACATTTTTTAAAAAGCTATCATTCTGGGAAGCATCATGTGAAACTTTAAGATATAATCTTTACATTTATCCTCATCTATGTTGCTGCTAGTTATTTCTTATGTCTAAGATGGAAGATATTGATGTTGTCAGTAGGTACTGTTTTAATTGCACCTGAGGTTTGCAGAAAGGACATACTTATTAGAAATTGAAGTCCATATGATGGCAGATGCAAGTTTGTTTTTATTACACTGTTCATTTTTACCTGTTGTGTGGTATATTGTTAATTCTTAAGACATCCATCTATACTTTAGAAAATGGAAGTCCTTTTGAGTTGTTCTCAACATCATGTCCTCCAAATCTGGTACACGGTGTTCATTGACTTCAAAGAATATTACTTGTGTGTGTAAGTGCCAAAAGGAGTGGAGAAAGATGAAATACTTCCTCTAATTATATATAGGTACATATTCATTTTTATTCTCCCATATAATATTGCTGATCCTATGTGATAATCTTTTTTTCTTAATGAGTATGCTTTTTACTCACATATAAACTTGTTCATCATCTGCCATGTTATGCATATTTACTTTCCATGTCCAATATCCAAATATGCATAATTTAAAGAAAAGACAAGTAATGATACGATTTGGGTATTATTTTCAGGAGTTTCTGAGTTGGGAGTGGAGGTGCAGAGAAACACTAGTTTGTCTCCTTTCATTTATAGAAGAATGCTATTCATTCAGGAGAATCCATAAGAGTTGTCTTGGCCAGCTCAGTTTGCTATAACAAAATACCATAGATTAGGTGGCGTAAGCAATAGACATTTATTTTTCACAGTTCTACAGGCTGGAAAATCCAAGATCAGGGTGCCAGCATGGTCAAGTTCTTGGTGAGAGGCATTTTCTTTCCTTATAGAGGGTCACCTTCTCTCTTGTGTCCCCACATAGGGAAGAGAAAGCAAGCTCTGTTTTTTTCCTCTTCTGATAAGGGCACAAATCGCATCATGGGGGCTCCATCCTCATGGCAATGACTTCCCAAAGACCCCATCTTCAAATTCTATCATATTGGAGCTTAGGGCTTCAACATATGAATTTTGATGGGACACCAAATATTTAGTCCATTACAAAATTTATGAGAGAAAGCTGCTATTCTCAAAATAAATATTTTCATTAAAAAATGGAGCCTGTTTTCTAGAGCACCCATCCCATGCCCAGCATATAGCTGAAGTATTGTCGTTCTTGGTTCCTAATCCCTCTATCCTTTTTAAATTAAATGTATTTCCCATTATGACATATGCCCCAGGAGAGATATTCTCTCCCATTATATCCTATGGGTTTCCTTTGTTTTTATGCTTGTCATCTCACCACAAATCTCTATTTTCATTCTTTTTACTGGAAAATCTGTGCCATTTAGTATTTCAGCATCTGCCCTTATAGCTTGTCCCTGTAACCTCTCATTACACATTTCTTTGTGGCCCCTTTAAGACCTGGAATCCTCTGTGAGTTACCATGGTTCTCACTGTAACACTGTCACTAACATCTAGAGCAGTCTAAACAAACATCTGCAGCATTTAATCTTGGGAATTTAGAAAGCACAAGAAGTACTGCAGGGCATAAGATGCTCTATGTTAATTTGCATTAAAAAGGTACTGGTTCTCCCTCAGTTTTACTTTGGGATGCTATCCAACGATTTGTTTATTTAGAGGTGGCTACATTTCATAGCTTGCAGAATATTTAAGTAAGAAATCATATGAACTTTGACAAATATTCTTTTTTTACTGGGAGAATGTTGTAGTCAGCTTACTCTAAAAGAAAGGTGAAGGTCTAGCTTTAAATTCCGCTATCTGTGCACGCAATAGGATTTTAACTTTGGTACAGTGCTTTCACAGATTACCATACCTCAGGGAACCTGGGGAGCATTAAGCACAGGCCATTGGCAGGATAAACCATGCATGCTTTGTAGGCATGCACACCAAATACTCATATGAAAAAGCTCTCGCTTTATGTATTCAGTGATTGAGTTGTAGGCACCAGTACTTGGACTGCTTCGTGAGAAACTCATTTCATAATCTGTTTCATTCCACTAATATTTTATTTAGCCCCTAGTATAATTCACTTATTGCTATAAGTTTTAGAAATATAAAGATGAATATGATAGACTTTTGGCCCTCAAGGAGTTTATGGTTTAGGGATGAGTAAAGCATCCATATAGCAGATATAGTGCAGTGAGATAAGTATTAGCCAATTAATATATATGAATGGACATTTATGCTGCGCTAGGAAGAGCAAGTTAAGTTATGTTAGCAGGGAAGCTGGAAGGACAGGGCCACCCGTAAAGAGGTCAGCGTGATGACCAGCGTGATTCAAAGGCAGGGATGACAGAGCATGAGATTTCAAACTCATAGCGCCAGGCTCCAGGGGGCCATCAGCTGGAAATATAAATTTGGGCAATTATTGGCTTTTGGTAGTTGCTGAAGCCATGGAAGGACACAACTGAAGGAAATAATGTAGATACAGTGAGGAAACCCGCAATAATAATGGATAGTTGGAGGAAGAGAAGATAGTGAAGGGGACTAACAAAGAGAAATCAGAGTTTAAAAGTGAGAACAGAGATGTTGATGTTAAAGGAAGAGCTTGAAGAAAAAATTGGTCAATATGTGTATTCTGGGGAAATATATCTAAAACAATATCTTAAAACCTTGGTTCTCCAGCACAATTTTTATTTTCATTTTTTTGTTATTGTTGTTAGTTCTAAGACATCACTAAAAATGTAGATGGTCTCATAAGAGATTTTGTTCCATGGAGATGCTGAATGTCAAATCAGTTTTTCCTCTTGAATGTTCCAGCCATGGCATAATTATAACTTTTTAAGAACGCTGAGATTTGAACTTTTTAAAAAAGTAGACTTAGGGTTAGCCCTGACTGCACTGAGATGTGTATGAATCAGTTTTGGCACCCTTCCTTTATCCCCAGCCAAATTCTAGAAAAGATGGTCTGCTGGTACTTAAAAGAGAAAGTGCTAATAACTCACAGCTAAAGTGAAATTGCTCAGCATGGTCTTGCCAAATCCCTCTTTTGAATTTGATCAGGTTGTTACGCTGCAGCTCAGGAATTTCAGGGAGCTGCTTTCCCACAGAGGACAGTACAATTAGGTGAGACTTAGGTGATTAAGAAATGAATGTTGACCAAGTGATCATTGCATATCTGGAGGGAGGCCCCTGACCCTGCCCTGTTCAATAGTTTCATCAGCAATTTGGATGAAGTCCCAGGGAATAAACCAATGAAGGGAAGCCACAGGAAGGCCGATATTGGTTATGTGAAAGGTAGCACTTTCTCACAGTCACAGTTGTCCAAAAATGGTTTGGGTCTGTCGATGACAGAGAGCTCTTCATCACTGGAAATGTTGAGTGCTATAAAGTCCTGGATGTTTTCCAGTCATTCTCTGCTCATGGGAGGAACTAGATTAGGTGACCACTGCTTTCTTTTCCAATTTTCAGATTTTCTATTCTAAGGATATTCTCTATGTCTCTAAGTCGGGGTGTGCTTTCCTTACAATAAGAGTGAAATAAGAAGCTTGCTATAAGAATGGCTTTCGCTTTGACCTCTTTTCCCTAACTGAGCGTACCCCCCTTCCCTACACACACACCCTTTTTCTCCTTTGAGCCTGACTCTCTGAAGCAATTATAAATCACAGAGCACACTCCTGAAGAATTGTGGGAGAAAGTCTATGGCATATTTAGTATTTCTTTTCACTTATTATCTGGAGCAGATTATATCTCTGTGGCTCAACCTTTATCATTGTAGGAAACTGCCCCCCCCTATTTCTGAAGCTCTGGAAAGCAGGCAAGTGTTAAGTAAATCATATATGCAGAGGGCTGAAACAGTGTCCTAGAAGTGATTCTTTTTAAGGTCAGGGACACATGCTTGTTTTATCTAACTTCTTTCCAGAATGTGTGTCTAGGGCATAGCCACTATTATGTAGCATCAGATCATAACCTACATGCTCCCATATTGTCAGGCTTTGAACTATCTGCATTAGGGCCACTAATTTACTTCACTCCACACCAATTAGTTAAATCAACTGTGGATCTAAATATATGCTTGCTCCTTGTGCAAAAGAAAAAAAAATCCCTATTTCCTGACAATCCCTATGCTTCTCACTTGATACATTTAGGGAAATATACTCATGCCAAGCTTCTGCACAAGAACTTCACTTTAGAATTTCAGACATTCTTGGATTCAGCAAATCAGAATACACTTCTTTCCTTTTCAGTTGTATATTCAAGAAACCATATTAAGTTAAATAATCATATAATTATTGTGACAATTTAGAATTACTAAATACAGAATTTCAAACTTGGCAGATTGCCAGGGTTGTCTCTATGTCTTGTCTGACATGAATTTCTTGCAGAAGAGAGTCAGTGAAGAGCCAAATGAATTTTACAGGAATTCCATGGGTGTATTCTATTTCCATATTCCTTATTTTACTTCCAGGTACATATAAAATGTCCAGTTAGTCTGTTACCCCTTTAATCTACATGCTGTTTCTGGCAGCCACTTGGCATTGACATGTGTGATAGGTATTTGAAAAATTGGTGGCAAAGCAACTTTCTTGAAAGCCAGAATTAGGAGGTTAGAGATCAGTCATCTTCTACTATCTTATACAATCGACAGTGATTTGTTCCTATTGTAGCTCTTCTCTGACCTGTTAGTCAAGGACAAAATTCTAAAGAAATGTTTAATTAACATGTGCATTTCATATAACAAAAGCTCTTGCCTTAAAGTGCAGACTGTATGGAGAGGCAGTCCCTGAAATAAAAAAGTATTTACCTCCTCCCGTAATTGTGGTGGCTTTTTGTACTAGTAACCTTTATCTTATTACATCACTGTAGGATGGTATCTTTGACTGGTACTTGCAGGCACTCATCTGCCCTGCTCCCTGGGAGACTTTTCAAAGAGGTTCAGGGCTTCAAATACCGTTTGTTTTCTCCTGTGAACTTTGTTCCATCATTTAAAAAAATAAAAGATCAGATTTACAAAACAAATGTTTCACTGATTGAAAGTCCTGGATTTGCTTCTTTTAAAACCACTTGGGCTTTACTATAATACATAAAGGCTTGTGTAGAAATTTTTGCATTTATGGACACTTTATAAAAATCTTCATCAAATTTTTTGTGTCAGTTCGGACCAGAACTTAAACTCTGTCTATAATCCGCAAGTTCTCTCATAAAAATAACTTTTAGGCCTTCCCTGGCGGCGCAGTGGTTGAGAGTCCGCCTGCCGATGCAGGGGACACAGGTTCGTGCCCCGGTCCAGGAAGATCCCACATGCTGCGGAGCGGCTGGGCCCGTGAGCCATGGCCACTGAGCCTGCGCGTCCGGAGCCTGTGCTCTGCAACGGGAGAGGCCACAACAGTGAGAGGCCCGCGTACAGCAAACAAACAAACAAACAAAAAACAATTTTTAAAATATGCAAATGATTTTGTTTTGTTTCTTTTGTTTGCTTTTTAAGAACACTGTGGATCTCTTTAAATTGATGTATCATCAATGTATCTGTAAATTAAATGATTCTTTAACTATTTGAATGGTGTGAAATTAAAAAAGAAATTGTTACTCTCAAAGAAGATTGACTTTTTTTGCTTTGAAATATGGTCAAAGGAGTTTAGAAATTTTCTCACTGCGAAAACTGACTTTCTAAATACAATTTTGTAGCAGCATTTTAAAATGAGGAACTGAGACAGTTTTACCATAATTTAGATAAAAATCATACTGTTGAGCAAGGAGGGAGCTTGGGCCTGAGTTACGTTTGATTATTTACATTAATTAAACAACTAGAGCACTTTAAAATTCTGCAGTTTTATAGCTAAGTATGAAGTTTTTATTTCATTAAATTATTATTTTTTCTGCTTCACAGGAAGATGTAGCCCGAGTTTTACTCACAGTTTAATTGATTTGGGATATTAACCTTGACAGGGTGGATTTCTGGCTATGAATACTTACATAGGGAATGACCAATGCGTGATTCGAGCGCAGTGAGACAGTGAATAAAAGTGACCTATTTAAAAAAAGCTTCATTCTTTTTCATTATAAAACATATACTTTTGAAGGGCATAGACAAATGTCCCTTATCACACCATGAAACAGCATATGCACATTTACAGTTCTCCTTAAAGTTAAAACTTTTCAAGAAATCGAAGAATTAAATTACTCAGTTCATTCACAATAGCCCTTTTCCTCTAGAAGGCTTTTCAATTAAAAATTTTTCTGTAGACCTCTGAGTGGATAGTACAGCTGGAAGACGATGCGATAGAAGCAAAAGAATCACCCAATTTTAAGAAAGACTCAAAGCAGCTTCTTAAGATGAAAATGTTGGAGGTCCTTATAGGCACATGGAGGGCAGGTGAGCTGTAGAAAAGGTTAAGGGAGTTCTAGTAAGGGATTATTGCCTTCTCTGCATGCTGATGCTTTCCTTACCCTGTTTGGTAGTCGATTATCCCTTAATTTATTCTCTGCTCAAATAGCTTCTTTAGTCTTTATTTTATGATTATGTGTATTTGTTCCATTTGTCAGTCACTAAGGAGATGGAGAAACAACTAGGTCATGAGATACAATATTGTTACCAGCAGTAGTTAATTGAAACTGACAGAACAGAATGGAGAATGCAGACATTTGAAGACAAACTCATTAGCTGTAGAAAGGTGAGAGATGTTGGGAAAAGTGATACATACAAATACAGCAGCTATGTAGCAAACTCTGCAGTAATTAAGTGTTGAACAAACCTGGTTATACAGAGGGGTGAGAGGAAAAGCATAAGCAGGATTAGGAAGACTTTATCTCACAAAGCATGGCAGGGTGCAAGTGTATCGCTGAATTCTTAATTCCATCCTTAATTAATTTTTCTCATATAACACCTTTTAAGCACATGTATAGGAGGTACTGAGCTGGAATTCATTGAAAAATTTAGAAAATGTTGCACTTTCATTGAAGATATTTTACGTTTAAACATTTTTTATTCATATCGTGTAATACATTCTTATTTTGATAATTAGATTGTAATTGTAGGACGATTATATCATAGTGCTATGTATTGATATCCACAAATATAGCATAGTTCTATGTACAGGTGATCAGTATATGTCAAGTGAATTAAACTTCAAAATTTTAGAGAGTTTCTGCATCGTTATTATTTAATCAATTAGCAGTGTACAGTGTTACAGAAAGCACTTGATTTTCTTGGTTTTTTTTTTTTGAATCTTGTTAAATTATAGTTATAAGTTCAAAAACCTTCAAGTTATCATTTTAACACAATCTTGGAATAAACATGCAAATACCAAGTAATATTAGAGCTTTATTTCTCCTTTGGTACAACAAAGTATAAATACTAAGTTTAGTTTTACATTAATTAAATGATATTCTTGGAATGTACTTTTGGTTTATTTTCATAGTTTAGTGCACATTCATAGCTGCCATTATGCTTGATGCTGTTTGTTATGATACGGATTCTACAGTGAGCTATGCAGTAATTGAGTTGTTGGTTGGAGTTTGTATTTGTTTATTTCTATAGTCTATCAGTTGTTCCACCCAGAGGGGATAATTTGTTTCAGTGCATGCTGGGAACAAAGGGAGTTCAAGCTTAGGGAGAGGGAGTTGTCAGGAAACAGAAAGATGCCAGAAACTTCAGTCCCTTGGGAAAGGGATAGCCTGGTGATGCAGAATCAGTTCAATTGTAAACTAGTCATTAAGACCTCAGGAATAAAAGAGGGTATAGGCTCTACTTCAGACTGCTAGAGTAAAGATGACTCTTGTGCTGGATAAAGCAGTAGATTCTTTCAGGAATTTTGTCTGAAATGAAGCAATGACACAGCTCGAGTCCCATAGATAGTAAAACAAATTACAAACATGGCTTCAAATATCTGATTATGACATAGAGTAAGTTTCAATCAGTCCCTGGATGTGTCAGAAAAACTTTGTGCTCAGAAGTTCCAGATAGAATAGAACCATAGAGAGGATTTAGACGTCTTGGAATTATTTAAGAGGAGGTCACTGCTTGGTACCACCATGGTGGCTTCAACATGATGGCTTCTACAGAGTAGCCTAAGTTCATAGCTATTTAAAAATTCTTTAGTATAACCAGTTTTGTTCCTTTTTCCAATCTAATTCACTTATGCATGATCTGGGTTGCCAGATTAAATGTGGGATACTCAGTCAAATTTGAATTTCAGATAAACAGTGAATTTACTTTAGCATAAGTATGTCCCAAATATTGTATAGAACATAGTTATACTAAAAAATTATGCTTTCTCCAGAAAAATAATTGGGTGATAAATATCCTGAATCTTTCAGATTTCAGAATGTCTTCCAGTTGCCTTTTTGAGGTAAGGGGCAGTTTAACTAGCATAAAATTAATCAGTAAAATACTCATTTTGAAATTAAAGGTTTTGTACATATAATTACATTCCAGAAGTTATTTTTGCAGAGGAGAAGACTGAGGCTAGCAATATTTTAATTATTTTCCTTCAAGGATGCTTCTTGAATTACTTACTTATCCTTGAAATTTAAATTTTCATTGGGATATTTCTCATTGGTGACTTCTGTTTTTAAATTTGCCTAGGCAAAAATTCAGTTTCTTTATTTTGTTCTAATCTGGAATGTTTCTATCTATGTCTTTGGCTATCACATCTGAATTATTTACTCTTGTAACTTCTCTAAGGAAGTGTATTATTTGCAGTTTGCATATCTGTTTTCTCTCCTCTCCATGCTGGGTATCTTCCTTCTCATTTTTTGACTCCATTTAGTTTTCTCCTCCTAAGTCTTGGTTTGTTTATCTCATACTGTTGATTTAATATTTTTTTGTCTTTTTATATCTAATTTTATTGTTCCTATAAGTGAGTTCTTGTGTTTATTTTTATATTATTGAACACTATATTTTTTATGTAATGAAAATTTTTTTGTGTGTGTTGGGAGCTACTGCTTTCTATTATTTTAAATATTGTGAAATGAATTCATTTCAGAGAAAAATTATCTTCCTTTTAAGTTCCTTTATTTTTTATTTGCGAATGCTTTTCTGCTTGGTTACTATGACTCGTAAAGAAGATATTTCAAAGAATGGTGATACTACATTAACTTAATTTACATTTTGGCTAAACATTTTGTGTGTGAACACTGCTTCAGACAGTTCAGGCAGTTATTTAAAGCAATTTTGATTTTAGTTCTATTGACTAACATATTAAAGATATATGGGAGGGGGATTAAAGTCACAGTTCTCTGCTCAAATGAAACCTGAAGAACAAAGACACTGTTTGAGTTCCTCCTCAATGCTTATTTCTATCATAAACCAGTGGTTGAAAATAAAACAAAAAAACTGGTGGATGGTTAAAAATTATACTTTCTTCATCAGATCATAGGTGCATGAGAGAAAATTTTTGTTTCAAAACTTAATTTTCTATGATGTTATCTTCATATTTGCCATATTCTTTCTTACACAGATTTTCTGAATTAAATCCATCATTATACTTCTATTGTGTCTTTACTTTTGGAGTTTTCAATAAGGGCAAACTAGATAAAATAGCTTTATTGCTATTATTCTCTTTTTCTTCATGGTTTGAATTCTGCTAGATTTCATAAAATCTCCCCTTGGCTTCAGAAGTTGAACTAATAGACTTGCTAAGTGGGAAAGGGTCTCTGACCCTCTTAGCTTATCCTCCAATGAATCCGTGGCTTCCTGTTCTCCACGCTGATCTTTGTCTCTATTGCAGCCACTGCATTATTTATTTACTTATTAGAGCCCTGTTTTCCAAAAACCTCATAGCAGAAAGTAAAAACTGAAACAAAGACACTCGAGTGTGAAATTTAAAACAGGTTCTAGAGAGGAAAGCAGGTGTACCAGGCATCACAAGCCATATTCTAATCCTCACCCCATTTCTCTGTGAGCTCTCTTCTGTGAACTGCCTTTCAGATGCCCACTGTTTATCCAAAGAATTTCTTTTGCTCAGAATCTTAGTAAGCTCCCTTCTTCTGTCTGTAACTGAACAACTTATTTGGACTCTGGTAATATCTCATTTCCATCAGAATCTTACCTTATCTTAAATACTTGTTGTCACCTATCAACTAGCAGCTCTGCCAGTGACAATGCCACTTTAATGTTCCCAAAGAAGGACTTGTCTTTTATCTGCTGCTCTTATATCTAGTTCTTTAAGAACTATATTCTTAGTCTATGGTTCTATAGTCTTTTGGGGATGTATTTTTTTAAAACCTGGTAATGACTTATTACGATGGGTTCACTGATCTATTTATGGCCATTAACATCCTTTGGAAAGTGGGTTATACCACAAAAAATAGAATGTGAGCAGCCATTCCATGAACAAAAGCAAAGGAATCGGACTTTTAGGATGTAATCATTCTATATGGCACATATCTACCAATTTGATCATGACCCTTTACAGGAAAAAAAGAAAAAGCTACCCAACCTAAAATCTAAAACATGACTTCATAAGAAATATAGTGGGGAAAAAATCTTCCTTTTCAAAGCTAATCTACCTCTTTCTTAGAAGCTCTTAGTTACTTTGAATCTCTTTTACCATATCAATTAATATATATTTTTAATCTTTGTAAGTTAAGGGGGTGCAGTATGATATTGTAGAAAAGCTTATCAACCAAAACTGAATTTTAGTCTCAGTTCCGCAACTAAATAAAATAGCTATGTGCCATTAAGTTGCACTTCTTAATCTCTCTGGTCCTCAGTTTTCCTCATGTGTGAAACAAAGAGGATAAATTCTAAGACATCATCTGGAATCATTTTTAATTGTGGATGTATATGCTACTTGGACTATCTGCTGTTATTGAATTTTCCCCTCCCCCTTACCACATGAAAGTTCATCTAAAATAAATTATAGTAGTTGTTGGGTAGAAAAAATAATTCTAACTACTGACCAGAACGCTTTAAAGTAATTTGACCTGTATCATTGGAAGCATAATTTCTATTTTACCATATTAAAAGAAACAACTCTATCATTTTAACCATATACATGGCATGGAACAAGCTGAAAAAATACCAAGAAAATTATACTATCATGGTGAAGTTTAGACCAATGCAAATCTAAACTTATTCTAAAGCAATCTTCCCAAAATGGCAAATTTTATGTAATTGGTCTTTTTGAGATGTATACACAGTTAAAAATGTATAATTATGGTTGAATTATCATTTCAGTACTAGATTAGAATGGGTTTTCTGAAAATCTTGAATTTCTTAGAAACTTCCATATTTCAGGCATGAGAGGGGTCATCATTTTCATCACTGAAGAATTCATCTCTTCCTGATGAAACATGTTATTGAAGAAGCAGGGCGAGTTACTTTTTAGTTATTGTTCTTCTTTTTTCTCTTTAATCAGGGTTCAGATATATCAAAGAGAAGACTTTTAAAATTCTTCCATTGGTTAGCCTCCAATTTTGTTCAGGTCATTTTCTGTTTATCCTATTTTCACAGAGCACATGTTGACCCAGAGGAAAGACTAATTTTGTCATTTCCTCTCCCCTCTGAAACAACAGATACAAATTATTTATTTGCTTAAATACATCAGAATTTTCTGGGAACGTGATCAAAGAAAGATGAAAGTATGGCTTTAGCAATTTAAACAAAAAATGAGATCAAACTGTTTTGGGTAGAAGGTGCTGAGAAGTACTGTTTGCTTCATTCTCTAACAGTCATGGTATCTCTTGTCGGAGATCACATGCTGACCAGACTCTGTACTCATTATTAAGGAATACTCCCTATTAAAAAAGTAGGATGGGACTTCCCTGGTGGTTCAGTGGTTAAGAATCCACCTGCCAATGCAGGGGACACAGTTTCGATCCCTGGTCCAGGAAGATCCCACATGCCGAGGAGCAACTAAGCCCATGTGCCACAACTACTGAGCCTGTGCTCTAGAGCCTGCAAGCCACAACTACTGAAGCCTGCATGCCACAACTACTGAGCCCGCGCGCTGCAACTACTGAAGCCCATGTGCCTAGGGCCCATGCTCCGCAACAAGAGAAACCACCGCAATGAGAAGCCGGCGCACTGCAACTAAGAGTAGCCCCCACTCGCCGCAACTAGAGAAAGCCCGCATGCAGCAATGAAGACCCAACACAGCCAAAAATTAAAAAAAAAAAAAAGTAGGATGCTATGCTTTTTGACTCAAAACAAAGCACAAGATACCCCCTCACATACACAACTCTGAGGTGTTCTAAATTTAAAAATTCTGAATTCACAGACACTTGACAGGCCCAATTCCCATGGTGATATAATAGAAGACATAACTTTCTTATGTTAACAGCTTGATATTTGTCATTTCATTGATTTATAATACCTCAGTGAATGACAGGCTTCTTAAGAATTTTGCTGATTTTTAGCCTATTAATTTATTATTTAAGCTGTGTATTCTTTCACATATGTTATATTAGTCCATTCATTAGAAACTATAACACTAAATTGTATTGTGTGGATCATGTTCAGATTAATATAAACTCTGCACCTAAAGTATAAATATATTGGGTTTTTTTTAAGGAAACATATTCAAGTAAGATGAGATCAAAATGGTTCATGGTACTAAATACTGAGGATTCAAATTTATGTTTCTAATGCTGATTCACTGTAAGATGTGATAAAATTTTTTCCTGATCTGTTGTGAGTAATTATAGTAATGAGGCACCTTGAAAATGTAAGCTGTTAATTAATAAGTCTATGTCTAATTGTAACTGCTTTATACCAGTGTCTGGCATTTTGAACAGTAATCAGATATTAATGTACCCTCACATATACAGAGTTTTAATCACTATTTCTCCATAATTTATTCTTTTTTTCCCATAATTTATTCTTAACCCACCTCACTGTTTAGCTCTCTGTATCTAGAGTCAATCAAATGTCTTCCATTTCTTGCAATAATTACTTTATTCTAATATTTTTATTCTCAATAAAGATATTTTTCCCCCAGGTCAGTTTAACCTATGTCACTGTCTTTTCTTGGCCACATTCCATCTTTGCCTGTTTCAGAAAATGAGACATTTCAGTTGTTTTTTTGAGTTTGTCTATACTTCCCTTTCTACTAGTTTTATTGAGATTTAATTGACATACAGCACTGTGTAAGTTTAAGGTGTACAGCATAATGATTTGACTTACATACATCATGAAATGATTACCACAATAAGTTTGCTGAACATCTGTAATCTCACGTAGGTACAAAATTAAAGAAATAGACAATTTTTTTTTGTGTGATGAGAACTCTTAAGATTTACTCTCTTTAACAACTTTCGGGTATAACGTGCAACAGTGTTAATTATATTTGTCATGTTGCACATTACATCTCTAGAACTTCTTTATCATATAACTGGAAGTTTGTACCTTTTGATGTCCTTCATCCAATTCTCCCTCCCCCATCTTCCCCCCAAGTAACCTCAAATCTTATCTCTTTTTCTATGAGTTTGTTTTTGAAATATATTTGACCTACAGTACTGTGTTAGTTCTTGTTACACAACACATTCAATATTTCTATACATTTCAAAATGATCACCACAATAAGTCTAGTTACAATCTGTGACCGTACAAACATATTACATAGTTATTGACTATATTACCCACACAGTACATTTCATACCTGTGACTCATTTACTTTACAAGTAGAAGTTTGTACCTCTTCATCTCCCTCACGCATCTCTTTCCCTTCCATATCCCCCTCCCCTCTGGCAACCACCTATTTGTTCTCTGTATCTGTGACTCTGTTTCTGTTTTATGTTTGTTCATCTGTTTTGTTTTTGAGATTCTAGATATAAGTGAAATTATACAGTATTTATCTTTTGCTGTCTGACTTATTTCACTCAGCATAATATGCTCTAGGTCCATCCATGTTGTGGCAAATGACAAAATCTCATTCTTTTTTTATGGCTGAGTAGTATTCCTATATATTTATATCTCTATACATCCCACATTTTCTTTATTCATTCATCTATTCTTGGGCACTTAGGTTGCTTTCATATCTTGGCTTTTGCAAATAATGCTGCAGTGAACACAGGTGTGGATATATCTTTTCAAATTAGTGCTTTTGTTTTCTTCGGATAAATACCCAGAAGTGGAATTGTTGGATCATATGGTAGTTCTATTTTTATTTTTTTAGAAATCTTCATGCTGTTTTCCATAATGGCAGCACCAATTTGTATTCCCACCAACAGTGCACAGGGGTTCCCTTTTCTCCACATTCTCACCAACACTTGTTATTTGTTGTATTTTTGATGATGGGTATTCTGACAGGTGTGAGGTGATAGCTCATTGTGGTTTTGATTTGCATTTCCCTGATGATTAGTGATGTTGAGCACCTTTTCATGTGCCTGTTGGCCACATGTAAGTCTTCTTTGGAAAAATGTCTATTACGGTCTTCTGCCCATTTCTTAATCAGGTTGGTTTTTTCATGTTGAGTTGTATGAGTTCTTTGTATAACTTGGTTATTAACCCATTGTTGATATGTCATTTGCAAATATCTTCTCCCATTCAGTAGGTGGCCTTTTCATTTTGTTGATGGTTTTCTTCGCTGTGCAACCTTTCAAGCTTTTTTTTCAACATAATAAATTAAATCTAATATTTCAATCACAGTCATAACTAGATCTCATTCCCTGTCTGAAACAGAAAATTTTGATAGGGATTTTGTGGCAACTATGAAACTCAGATGTGAAAGGGGCACTGATTTCAGTCCAGGTGTTATGCCAATTAACATTAAAATTAATCAAGTAGTTGGAGGTTCAAGACCATAACTTGAGCATGTCAATCCATCTTCCTTCCTGCCAAAGATATCACTGCAGTGATAGAAATTATATTTTTGAAAGAATGAAATCAAAATTGATTAGAAAACAAAACCTCATTTTGAGGAATTCCATGAAAATAGCGGATAGAATTGGAGTGATTCTATCACTGTGTAAGTATGATTTCATCATGATAACAATGATGAAAAAGAACTCATTTTAAAAAGAAAAAAATCCATGTTCTTTGTCTTAGGGTCAAAGAAAGCACTCTGCCTAACACAGGGTAAGTATTCAATAGTATTAGTTATTACTATTCTGGTTAAAGGCTCAAGGACAGATGTCAGTAGCCTAGGTTCAGACCCAAGCATTGACATTTGCCAGGGCATGGCTTAGTTACTTTAATTAATAGTAGCCACCTCACAGGTTTACTCATGGATTTATATATTTATAAATAAATCTATGTACCTATCTATATAAATAAAAAGTTCTCTCTTTTAAAAATTTTATAGATATTTCAGATTTTTCATAAACAATTGAAAGGGATCAAGGCAAATGATAAAAAGATGCATTATTAGGGAATGGAAATGGTTAAATGCAAGGGGGGATGGAGATTGAAATAATTACTCTAGATTAGAAAGAGTTAGAAACAAAATGGATTACAATCAGGCATCTGGTTCCTGCACCAAGGAGAATGTGACAAGCAGGCTGGGCTTTATAGCGTAGGACCAGTGCAGTTGCTCAGGGCCCCATGCTCAGGAGCATCTTGTGCTTGGGGTTTAATGCTCCATGGCTGCAGTTTTAAAATGCTTAGTCATTTTATTTTTGAATTTGTATTTTGTAAATGAAGTTCAATGCAACGATAGAGTGGGCCAGGAGCTCTGAGCCTTGGAGCCTTGGATTCTTGACTCAAGTGTGATCCCCTTTCTCTGCCTCCTCACCCCCTGGAGTAGGTAATTGGCCTTCTGATCCTAGCCAGTAGGTGCTCTGGGCTACATTTGGCCTTCCCATTCTCTACCTCCCCAAGACTGCTACCCTCTGGGTCTTGTTGGTGGGAGATATCTGCATTCTTCTGTTGCCCTCTACTTCTGTGGGGGACTTGGGCATTGGTATGGGGAAGGTAGGGGTTCGGCAAATGCTTCCTGGTGTATTAGAGTGGGCTAAAGAGTGGACTAGAGTGGGACCACCTGTGTCCCAGGCTGGCAGTGCCTTTCTGTATTCTGCAGGCAACTTGGCAGGGGGGCTGCAATGGACTAAATGTTTGTGTTACTCAAAATTCTTATGTTGAAGCCCTAAGGTGATGGGATTTTAAGGTGGGGCATTTGGGAGGTAATTAGGTCATGAGGGTGGAGTCCTCATGAATGGAATTGGTACCCTTAATAAGAAGAGACCAGGAGCTACCTAGTTCTCTTTCTACCATGTGAGGATGCAGCAGGAAGACAGCCTTCTGTAAACTAGGAAGACGGCACTCACCAAGAACTTGACCTTGCTGGCTTCCTGATCTCAGACTTCGATCCTCCAGAACTGTAAAAAATAAATATTTGTTGTTGTTGTTGTTTTTAGTGTGTACTTTATGTTTTTTTTTAACTTTTATTTTATTTTTATTTATTTTTATTTTTGGCTGCTTTGGGTCTTAGTTGCTGTGCATAGGCTTTCTCTAGTTGTGGTGAGCGGGGGCTACTCTTTGTTGTGGTGCACAGACCTCTCATTGTGGTGGCTTCTCTTGTTGTGGACCACAGTCTCCAGGCACGCAGGCTTCAGTAGTTGCAGCATGCGGGCTCAGTAGTTGTGGCATGTGGGTTTCAGTAGTTGTGGCTCATGGGCTCATCTTTTTTGACATTTTTGTCTTTTTTTTGACATTTTTGTCATTTTCCCTTCTCTTCCTTCCTTCCTTCCTTCTCTCATTTTCCTAGCTCATCTTTTTTGACATTTTTATTTCCATGCATTTTGCCTTCTGTTACAGGTTGCCCTTGCTTGTACTTTTCTGTCTCCCAGTTCCATTCTTTTATTCTTCGTACTTGCATAGTCTTTTCTTCCTCATTCCTACTCCAGTGGTAAGATTTAACCTTACCTTCTACAAGACCTAAAACTTGGTGGAATTTTAGTGTTTATTCTTTCCCAAGCTATTTTTCATTTTGGCATTTTTCAACATGTCATTATTTGTTCATTGAGCTTATGTTAGATGCTTTGCCTAAATCAAAATATAGGTCCCCTGAAATTTGGGAGTACATCTATTTTAATTCACTTTATTCCTGCTGATCTCAATTTTGGTTTCATTTGAAATAATTTCTGATAACCTACAGTCTATAAGGCCCAGCACTGGGGACTGGCAACATACATATAAAATTGTCTCTTTAGAATTTTTCAGAAGGGTCACCATAGAAGAAAAATATATAAGCTAGAAATACTTTCATTCAGTTTATGTTTTCATTTTGATGTTCAGCTGACTATTAGGCATATTTCTTGCAAAATTAATATCAATGTTTCAAATATTATCACTAACATTTCTTTTTTCTTCCATACTTTCTTACCAGCCACTAGAATGACCCAGTTCTCCTACTCTAGAAAACTACAATAGCCAATAGGAAAGACAGAAACAGTGAGGAAGGTGGAGTGGGAAGAAGAAAGTGTATTTATTAGAAGTCTTTGTCAGGTCACTCTGACCTCCTAAGGCAGAGTTTGGAGAACACCTTGACAAACTTAAAAGTGTGTCTTGCTTTCACATTTTTCAATAAATATTAGTTGATGACAGACAATGCTATAAATAGATTCATAGTAAAGGGAGGAGAGAAGAAATAAAAATATAATATTTACTGTATCTTCTATGTGCCAGGCATTATACTAGACACTTTACATATGTTGTATTATTTTATCTTCATGATCTCTCTGAGAGGTGGATGTTATCCACTGAGGGAACAGAGGCTCAAAAATGTTAATTTACCATTGTCTGACAATTGAAGAGTGATTGAGCTCAGCTTCATACGTAAGTCTGTCTGATTTTGTGATACTCCACTGTACTACTCTAAGAATTCTCTTCTTCCTTATTTATATTTACTTTGTTTTTCTTAAAAACTCAGTGGACTAATATTCAACTTTAATTTTAACAAGACAGCCTGCTGCCTGACCTGTAAAAACCTCACCTTTTCTCTTAGGAGTCATCTTAATTTAAAGAGCTGCCAGTCTGTGAAGGGTCAGTAATCTCCTTCCTGTTGAATTATCATGCCTCATACAGTTTGTTTTATGGCTTCAGATTAGAGTTAAAGTCCTCCCTTGTTATTCATTGCCTTGTTTCAATAAGGACAGAGTTGGTTAATGTTTTACTAGGAAGATCCCCAGTGGTCACATTCTGGCATGCGAGAAAAATTGGATTTATTTATCAACATATAACCAGCTCTGTGGGAGATGTCTTCCTCACCCCCTTTCTTCCTTATTAGTTGATTTGAGAGGAATGTGAATAATGAGAAAGGAGACTCAAATTTTGAGTTTTTGGTTCTTCAAAGAGAAGAGTCATTCTGGGGCCCACTTTCCCAGTCCTTCTCCTTATAAGCCCAATTTTTAAACTCCTAGTTCAAAAGATCATGGATAAAAGCTAAGCCCAAATCAAGGTAAGAGAGAAAATTGGGAGCCATACCAACTGCTGGGACAGTTATTCTTTGCAGTATTGCATTGACCTCTTAAATTAATAAACGACATGGCCCTAGATGTAGGGTAGATTCTGAAGTTGCAAAGATGAGAATAATGATAACCTAACACGGCCAGCTACAACTGTACTGACAGTGTCTGGGGCATGGTACTTGAAAGGCCTACTCAGAAATTACATTTCTATACTTTCTCTTTGAAACTTGTTGTAGTTCTCTGTTGCAGGGCTTTTGTTTCCACTCATTTTCTTCCCTTGGTTTTAAAATTTTACTCAAAAACATATGTTCTGTTTATTATATGGAAAACTTTAATCCCATAAACAAAATACATCAGATCAAGAAAATAATCATAACAGAGTCTTTGCTATTATTTTGCATGTTTAGACAGCATGCTGCATCTCTGCAGTATGATCACTGTTTAATTTAAAGAATTTTAACTGAGGGAAATGATGGAAAGAAAACCATATTCTCAATTCAAATTTACTCTTTCAGTTTTAGAATACCTAGACAGTTTCTGTTCCTTCACTGGGTTGCTCCCTGAATTAGTTTAGGGCTGCCATAACCAAGTACCACTGACTGGGTGGCTTAAACAAAAGAAATTTATTTTCTCACATTCTGGAGGCTAGACATCTAAGATCAAGATGTCTGCAGGGTTGATTTCTTCTGAGGCCTTTTTCCTTGGACTTTAGATCGCCAGTTTTCTCCCTCTGTCTTTGCATGGGCTTTCCTCTGTGCGTGTTCTTGTGTGAGTGTTCTTCTGTGAGTGTTGGTGTCTAATCTCTCCTTATAAGGACACTAGTCATATTGCAGCAGGGTCCACCAATATGACCTCATTTACCTTACTTAACTCGTTCATTACCCCGTCATCAAATACAGTCATATTCTGAGGTACTGGGGTGCAGGAGAGGAAAAATAATTTTCACTCTACCCTTCTAGGTCTTGGCTGAAACCCCCTCCCACCTTAATAAAAGATTAACTGGAGAAAAACAAACAGAAGTTTAATAACATGTATACCTCCTGTTTACATGGGAGATACCCAGGAAAACTGAGTAACTCCCCCAAATGGCCCAAACCATTACCTTAAATACCACCTTCAGTAATGACAAAAGAAAGATGGTGGGGGGAATGGGGAAAGACCACTTATGGAAGGAAATGCACAGTAACAAGTAACAAGGCCATTATGCAGGTCTAAGTCCTTGCCTTCTCCACTGAGATAAGAGTTTGTAGAGATATAGTCATTCTTCTCTTCCTGGTACAGAGAGGGAGACATTCTTATTATTTATTGTTTTCTAATCCAGATTCCTAATTTCTCCTTCTCCTTTGGTAACCATAAATTTGTCTTCTATGTCTGTGAGTCTGTTTCTGTTTTGTAAATAAATTCATTTGTATCATTTTTTTAGATTCCACATATAAATGATATCATATGATATTTGTCTTTCTCTGTCTGACTTACTTCACTCAGTATGATAATCTCTAGGTCCAAGCATGTTGCTGCAAATGGCATTATTTCATTCTTTTTTTGTTCAGTTGATTCAGTTATACATGTACATGTGTCTATTCTTTTTCAAATTCTTTTCCTGATTAGGTTTTTACATAATATTGAGCAGAATTCCCTGTGCTATACGGTAGGTCCTTGTTGGTTATCCATTTTATTTTTAATAAATAAATAAATAAATAAATAAATAAATAAATAAATAAATAAATTTTTGGCTGTGTTGGGTCTTCATTGCTGCGCATGGGCTTTCTCTAGTTGCGGCCAGCGGGGGCTACTATTTGTTGGGGTGTGCGGACTTCTCATTGGGGTGGCTTCTCTTGTTGCGGAGCATGGGCTCTAGGTGCGTGGGCTCAGTAGTTGTGGCTCATGGGCTCTAGAGCACAGGCTCAGTAGTTATGGAGCACAGGCTTAGTTGCTCTGTGGCATGTGGGATCTTCCTGGACCAGGGCTCGACCCTGTGTCCCCTGCACTGGCAGGTGGATTCTTAACCACTGCACCACCAGGCAAGCCAGGTTATCCATTTTAAATATAGCAGTGTGTACATGCCAATCCCAAACTCCCTAACTCCCACCCTTACCCCTTGGTAACCATAAGTTTGTTCTCTAGGTCTGTGAGTCTCTTTCTGTTTTTGGTAATAAGTTCATTTGTATCAATGTTTTTTTTTTTAGGTTCCACATGTGAGCAATAGCATACGATATTTCTCTTTGTCTGAGTTGCTTCACTCAGTATGACAGTCTCTAGGTCCATCCGTGTTGCTGCAGATGGCATTATTTCATTCATTTTTATGGCTGAGTAAGATTCACATATATATGAATATTTCATATATTATATAATATTCATATATTATATATATTCATATAGAAAATTCATATATATATATATACCATATCTTCTTTATCCCTTCATCCGTCAATGGACATTTAGGTTGCTTCCATGTCTTGGCTATTGTAAATAGTGCTGCAATGAACATTGGGGTGCAGGTATCTTTTCAAATTAGAGTTTTCTTCAGATATATGCCCAGGAGTGGGATTGCTGGATTATATGGCAACTCTATTTTTAGTTTTTTAAGGAACCTCTGTACTGTTTTCCATAGTGGCTGCACCAATTTACATTCCCACCAACAGTTTAAGAGGGTTCCCTTTCCTCCATACCCTTTCCTGCATTTATTAGTTGTAGAGTTTTTGATTATGGGTATTCTGACAGGTGTGAGGTGATACCTCATTATAGTTTTGATTTGTATTGCTCTAATAATCAGTGATGTTAAGCATCTTATCATGTGCCTATTGGCCATCTGTATGTCTTCTTTGGAGAAATGTCTATATTGGTCTTCTGCCCATTTTTTGATTGGGTTTTTTTTTTTTTTGGTTATTGAGTTGTATGAGCTATTTGTATATTTTGGAAATTAAGTCCTTGTTAGTCACATTGTTTGCAAACATTTTCTCCCATTCTATAGGTTGTCTTTTCATTTTGTTAATGGTTTTCTTTGCTGTGAAAAAGCAAATAAGTTTGATTAGGTTCCATTTGTTTATTTTTGCTTTTATTTCTATTTCCTTAGGAGACTGACCTAAGAAAATATTGCTATGATTTATATCACAGAATGTTTTGCCTATGTTCTCTTCCAGGAGTTTTATGATGTCATTCCTTGTATTTAAGCCCTTAAGCCGTTTTGAGTTTATTTCTGTGCATGGTGTGAGGGAATGTTCTAACTTCATTGATTTACATGCAGCTGTCCAGCTTCCCCAAGGCCACTTGCTGAAGAGACTGTCTTTTCCCCCATTGTGTATTCTTGTCTCCTTTCTTGAGATTAATTGACCGTAGGTGTATGGGTTTATTTCTGGGCTCACTGTTCTGTTCTATTGATCCATGTGTCTGTTTTTATGCCAATACCATGCTACTTTGATTACTGTAGCTTTGTAGTACTGTCTGAAGTCTGGGAAGGTTATGCCTCCAGCTTAGTTCTTTTTCCTCAGGATTGCTTTGGCAATTCTGGGTCTTTTATCATTCCATATAAATTTTAGGGTTATTTGTTCTAGTTCTGTGAAAAATGTCATGGGTAATTTGATAGGGATTGAATTAAACCCTTATAAACAGAGATTTCCCATATAAATATAAATTTCTCTTGCAAAAGGGTAACTTCTACTCAGAGCTCCTGTGTCTGCTATTTCTTAAAATAATCAGCACAAAATAACGTGCCAAAGAAGAATATTTTGGGATGGCAAATTCTTCTTCCCTTCAGGGAATTAGTATTGCAACATATGGATTTCAGGGGGATACAGTTTAGCTCATATTACCCCCTAAAACCTATTCACAAGCCAGTAATCAGAGTGATCCTTGCTGAAACACAAGTCAGATTGAATCACTTCTCAGCTCACAGTTCTCTTCTTGCACGTTCCCATCTGGTGCCTGGCACAGAGGAAGCACTCAATTCAGATTTCTTGAATGAATGTATGTTTTAAGTGTGCTTTCAAAATTTCAAATTGTTGTACCATCTGTTTAATAAAATGTAGCTCTGTCCACTTTTTCCATCTAATGAATGTAATACCATGTGTTTTGGTATTCCAGGGCTCTTGGTTTACCGTGATGCAGGTATATTCTGTATGTTTAATGCGTCCTAAATAGAATTTGAATGGCACATAAAGATCAAAGATCAAGAAATTCACAATTATGTCCATTAGTCCAGTACAAGTTATCCTACATATTGTGGGCAGCATATTTCTCAAAACCACATGTAGTTGATGCAACATTCAGTTCTAAATACCCATAAAAAGTAGAGCAGGCTTTCTATTTGATGTAATTCTTTTGATATCAGAAGAAATGTGCATCAAACTTTATATTCATAGTATAACTTAGTGCTTTTAACAGCAGGCTCAGTAATTAGTTGAGCAATTAAGCGACTGTAAATTATAATTTTAACTCAGAGAGACATCCTCTCTAACACCTTGGGAAGTCCATTTGCCATTACTTCCTCTATTTTTCCAACTATAAAATAAGCCTAAACATAGATTTTCCATAAACTTGCTGACGAACTAAAGAAGATAGGTTTAGAAATGGAAGAAACCTTGCAAGCTTATCTGGTTAAGTCTTCAGCTTTCAGGCACATTAATTTCATAAGGATAGAAAGTCACCTTCTCTATTTTATTCTTGAAAATCTAAAAATGTTTAATGCGTTTTAATGTTATTTTTATAGAATTTTATATGAAAAACAGTATAAAGTGATTTCCATGTATTATATGTGCATCATGTGGGAAGAATGCAACACTAGCTAATGTCTGTCACAGAGGTGAATGTATTTAGCGGTGCAGCTTGGTTGCATCTTAAATTTCAAAGTCAATCGTTAATATATTTAAAGTTGGGTAATCCATTTTCATTAAAGCTGTTAGTACCTGTATGTCCTGATTCATGAATCTGTCACCTGGCTTCCTCTCCACAGATCATATTCTGGATTTGGAACTCAGCTTTAATATTCCTTTCCGTTTCTGAAATTGTATTCTCTTAAAAGTGGTGGCTTGTTTTTCTTTTTCTTATTTTATTGCCTCTTTTTTTTCTCTCTCTTTAATACATACCTTGTTACTAACAAAACCATCAATCAAACCATTTATACATTTTTAAAGTTCTGCATTTCTGTTATCCCAAAGGGATTTTATTTCTACAATATTTACTGCTGAGCCACATGTATTCAGCTTATCTTTTTTGAGGAGAAAATCACATATCCTTTCTTTTTTTTTTTTTTTTTTTGCGGTACGTGGGCCTCTCACTGTTGTGGCCTCTCCCGTTGCGGAGCACAGGTTCTGGACGTGCAGGCTCAGCGGCCATGGCTCATGGGCCCAGCCGCTCCGTGGCATGTGCGATCTTCCTGGACCGGGGCACGAACCCGTATCCCCTGCATCGGCAGGTGGACTCTCAACCACTGTGCCACCAGGGAAGTCCTCATATCCTTTCTTTATATACACAGTTTTCTACTGCACTCTTCCCTTGGGACCTGAAGCTGAAGTTTGTAATACTCGAGTGGTAGCCCATTTTAGAGTGGTGTCACCTCAGTGGTCTCCTGGAGTGGGTCCCAATTTGGGCGTAGGAGAAGGAAGCCCTCGAATGTCATGTGTTAAAGAAAAAGACATTCTGACACTTGCTGAAGTGGCAAGGAAACTTTGACTGTCTTAATAGGTGTCAAGACTATCACAATAGGGGAGAGAGAGATGAAACTCAACTTAAAATACAAGAACAAGTGGGGATTTTTTAGCCAAAGAGTAGGTTAGTTGGGGGAATTGGTGGATAGAAAATTACTAAGAGGAGACATCAAATATAGGGGAACTTCTTGCTAAACTGACCTAAGTCGATTCTTACTGAAGGCAGGCGGGGGTGATCAGAGAGCAAGGGTGATCAGATATTAAACATGGGCAGATTCTCTGAACTGGCTTAACAGGATTCCTGATAAAATTGGGCTATGCAGACCCAGCAGAGGCCAAGGTCAAGGCCTAGTCAAGAAGAGGGCTCAAAGAAAAAAGAGGGCTCAGAGGAGCCTGACTGATGTTTAGTCAAAGAGAGAGTCTTTGTCAAAATGTTATGTTATGGGTTTAGATGAGAGGTGTGGGAAAGTGGGCCTGTCCTGTGTATTTCAAAACAGCTCTTCAGATGAATTTGAGGCTAGTGGATGACCTGGGTTTAAGAAAACTGGTCTAAAATGTCTTCCTTAATTCCCTAAAAATATCAGCTGGTTTCAACTATGTAAATAGTCTCTAATTCATTGGTTCTCAACCTTATCTACACATTGGAAACATCTAGAGAGATTTTAAAACCTAGAGATGCCTGAGCACTTCTCATTTTCACAGAATTATGGTAAGTCTATGAGAATGGGCTTTAGGGCAGGGGTGTTTTAAATCTCCCTGGCAGTCTGATGTGCTGCCATGGTTGAGAAGCATGCCTCTAATTTAATACTATGAAGTTAAGAAAAATTAGTCAGCAATGCCCCTTCCCTGTCCCAGAAATTAAAATGATTTCTATGCTTAAATTTGGCAAATTCGTAACATTTTCTTCTCTCAGCTGAACACCAAAATTCTCTTACATTTTTCCCACAGGAAGTATTTTTTGCATTTTAGCCATTCATCTGTGGACCAATGAGACCTTCCTCATGTCATTTTTAGTCTGAACGCTCTACTTCAGCAAAGATCTGACTTACTTCTGATATGGTAAAAAATAAGTATTTCCTGGTCCTTGCATGACTTATTCAAATAAATGAGTTTCTGAAGTTCAGATTACTATTTCTAAGTCATCCTTGTATCAGCCTTTTTTTCCCCAAAAGGAATTGTATGAATAAGGGGTGAAGGGGATAGTAAGGCATTAGGAGATAAGGGCCTGTGGTAATCTGCACTTGTTTGCTGGGTGAGGCAGAAACTTTGTCTGGTGAACTTGTACTATGGGAAATTGTGTAGTCTGCTCTGAAGAAGCTGTCACCCTTGGCTGTGAGTTACCAATGCGATTCTTTGGTCATAAGAACAATTATAAGAGCTGTCCTTTTGTTCTTGTTGTGAATATTTAACATCATCAGTGAGTCACCTTCTCAGGAAATTTTATAGCTTTTCACAGATCCATTCCTTTTCCCTTTTTTCTGTAAATAGTTATGAAACAAATCTTTATTAATAAATTATATTTCTATAACCCCTTTTATTCTGCTAGGGCTCCCAGGTGACAACATATAAAGAAATAAAAACATAAATAAAATTATTTCTTATGCCTTTTAAACTCTGCCTGTTGTCTGAAGCTATCATTGTTAATCCCAAGCATTTCACAAGTATTTTGAATAAAGTTCTTAAAATCCTCCGGTCTTGGAGGATGGCAACCTATTACAATGAACTATTTGTAAGATAAAGAGCTTTAAACTTTAAAAACAACTAAGAGATGTATAAAATCTGACTTTTTGGACAGAATAGAGCCTTGGAAGAAAGTGAAAAATCATGTGTTATATATTTTGGGGAAAATTTTTATAAAAATACACAGCATATAGCACAAAAGTGTCATGTGAGAAAGTATCATGAATATATGGGATTATTTCAAAGACAGATGCATATTGGTTATGGAAGAATGGTAAAGTTCTCATAGAGTACACTTGAACTTTTAGAATTCCATAGACATAAAAACGTGCTGTGTTTTTGTTTTTTGTTTTTTTTGTCTTATACCTCAGTACATTTAAAATAAGCTTCATTTTCTTTTTTTGCTTACACACCGACATCAGAAACTGTCATGTCTGCATTACTTAGATTATAAACAAGAGTCATTGTCTGAGGTCAGGCACTTCGTATACTCTTTAGAATCAACTCATGTCGCTGGAGACTAGCCAACTGTTTAGGCACTTCCCTGATTTGGATCACTCTGGGAATTAGACTGTAGCTCACAGTAACGGAGTCCTCGGAGGTCACTTGTTAGACCTGATACCTTTTAAAAAAAATCAGTCATCAGGACCGCAGCTTGCCTGAAACCAATTGATGATATGTTAGTCTGTTTGTTTTCAGAGAATCCTGCATACTGACATGGTTCTCAAAATCAGTGGGGCAATGATGAAGTGGTTAATCATTTGTTCTCTAGCCTTACACATATCTGAATTTATCATTAATCACCAGTGTCTGTGGGTGTGCTTGCATTTTTTTGGACTGGTGAGTTATGAAAATATATATATAACTGGTGAATAATGATTAACCGGAAGTGTGTAGAGAAATATCAGCTTTGTCAGTTCATTGTTTTGTGCTTAACTTGTGCCAGTATTCATTACTACAGAAGAACATTTGAATGACTTCATGTCAGCACTGTGACAAGCAGTTCAAATCTTTAGAAATCTTCATAAAATACTTTGAAGCCATGAACATTTTTTAAAATGTTCATTTAATTATTTATTTTCTTCTTAGTCATCCATTTTATACACACCAGTGTATACATGTCAATCACAATCGCCCAATTCATCACACCACCACCTCCAACCCCCTGCGTCTATCCCCCCCGGTGTCCATATGTTTGTTCTCTACATCTGTGTCTCAATTTCTGCCCTTCAAACCGGTTCATCTGTACTGTTTTCTAGGTTCCCCATAATATGCGTTAATATACGATATTTGTTTTTCTCTTTCTGACTTACTTCACTCCATATGACAGTCTCTAGATGCATCCACATCTCTACAAATGACCCAATTTCTTTCCTTTTTATGGCTGAGTAATATTCCATTGTATATATGTACCACATTTTCTTTATCCATTCGTCTGTTGATGAACATTTAGGTTGCTTCCATGACCTGGCTATTGTAAATAGTGCTGCAAGGAACATTGGGGTGCATGTGTCTTTTTGAATATGGTTTTCTCTGGGTATGTGCTCAGTAGTGGGATTGCTGGGTCATATGGTAATTCTATTTTTAGTTCTTTAATGAACCTCCATACTGTTCTCCATAGTGGTACCAATTTACATTCCCACCAACAGCGCAAGAGGGATCCCTTTACTCCACACCCTCTCCAGCAATAGTTTGTAGATTTTCTGAAGATGCCCATTCTAACTGTTGTGAGGTGATACCTCATTGTAGTTTTGATTTACATTTCTCTAATAATTAATGATGGTCAGCAGCTTTTCATGTGCTTCTTGGCCATCTGTATGTCTTCTATGGAGAAATGTCTATTTAGGTCTTCTGCCCATTTTTGGATTGGGTTGTTTGTTTTTTTTAATATTGAGCTGAATGAGCTGTTTATATATTTTGGAGTTTAATCCTTTGTCTGATGATTCATTTGCAAATATTTTCTCCCAGTCTGAGGGTTGTCTCTTTGTCTTGTTTATGGTTTCCTTTGCTCTGCAAAATCTTTTAAGTTTCATTAGGCCCCATTTGTTTATTTTTGTTTTTATTTCCATTACTCTAGGAGGTGGATCAAAAAAGATCTTGCTGTGATTTATGTCAATGAGTGTTCTTCCTATGTTTTCCTCTAAGAGTTTTATAGTGTCCGGTCTTACATTTAGGTCTGTAATCCATTTTGAGTTTATTTTTGTGTATGGTGTTAGGGAGTGTTTTCATTTCATTCTTTTACATGTAGCTGTCCAGTTCTCCCAGCACCACTTATTGAAGAGACTGTCTTTTCTCCATTGTGTATCCTTGCCTCCTTCGTCATAGATTAGTTGACCATAGGTGCATGGGTTTATCTCTGGGCCTTGTATCCTGTTCCATTGATCTATATTTTTGTTTTTGTATCAGTACCATATTGTTTTGATTACTGTAGCTTTGTAGTATAGTCTGAAGTCAGGGAGTCTGATTCCTCCAGCTCCATTTTTTTCCCTCAAGACTGCTTTGGCTATTCGGGGTCTTTAGTGTCTCCATATAGATTTTAAGATTTTTTGTTCTAGTTCTGTAAAAAATGCCATTGGTAATTTGATAGGGATTGCATTGAATCTGTAGATTGCTTTGGGTAGTATAGTCATTTTCACACTATTGATTCTTCCAATCCAAGAACATATTATATCTCTCCATCTGTTGATATCATCTTTAATTTCTTTCATCAGTGTCTTATAGTTTTCTGCATACAGGTCTTTGGCTTCCTAGGTAGGTTTATTCCTAGGTATTCTTTTTGTTGCAATGGTAAATGGGAGTGTGTCCTTAATTTCAATTTCAGATTTTTCATCATTAGTGTATAGGAATGCAAGAGATTTCTGTGCATTAATTTTGTATCCTGAAACTTTACCCAAATCATTGATTAGCTCTAGTAGTTTTCTGGTGGCATCTTTAGGATTCTCTATGTATAATATCATGTGATCTGCAAACAGTGACAGTTTTACTTCTTCTTTTCCAATTTGTATTCCTTTTATTTCTGTTTCTTCTCTGATTGCCATGGCTAGGACTTCTAAAACTATGTTGAATAATAGTGGTGAGAGTGGACATCCTTGTATTGTTCCTGATCTTAGAGGAAATGCTTTTAGTTTTTCACCATTGAGAATGATGTTTGCTGTGGGTTTGTCATATATGGCCTTTATTATGTAGAAGTAGGTTCCCTCTATGCCCACTTTCTAAAGAGTTTTTATCATAAATGGGTGTTGAATTTTGTCAAAAGCTTTTTCTGCATCTATTGAGATGATCATATGGTTTTTATTCTTCAATTTGTTAATATGGTGTATCACATTGATGGATTTGCGTATACTGAAGAATCCTTGCATCTCTGGGATAAATCCCACATGATCATGGTTTATGATCCTTTTCATGTGTTGTTGGATTCTGTTTGCTCCTATTTTGTTGAGGATTTTTGCATCTATATTCATCAGTGATATTGGTCTGTAATTTTCTTTTTTTTTTATAGTATATTTGTCTGGTTTTGGTGTCAGGGTGATGATGGCCTCAGATAATGAGTTTGGGAGTGTTCCTTTCTCTGCAATTTTTTGGAAGAGTTTGAGAAGGATGGGTGTTAGCTCTTCTCTAAATGTTTGATAGAATTCACCTGTGAAGCCATCGGGTCCTGGACTTTCATTTGTTGGAAGATTTTTAATCACAGTTTCAATTTCATTACTTGTGATTGGTCTGTTCATATTTTCTGTTTCTTCTGGTTCAGTCTTGGAAGGTTATACCTTTCTAAGAATTTGTCCATTTCTTCCAGGTTGTCCATTTTATTGGCATAGAGTTGCTTGTAATAGTCTCTTGGGATGCTTTGTATTTCTGTGGTGTCTGTTGCAACTTCTCCTTTTTCATTTCTAATTTTATTGAGTTGAGTCCTCTCCGTCATTTTCTTGATGAGTCTGGCTAATGGTTTATCAATTTTGTTTATCTTCTCAAAGAACCAGCTTTTAGTTTTATTGATCTTTGCTATTGTTTTCTTTGTTTCTATTTCATTTATTTCTGCTCTGATCTTTATGATTTCTTTCCTTCAGCTAACTTTGGGTTTTCTTTGTTCTTCTTTCTCTAGTTCCTTTAGGTGTTAGGTTAGATTGTTTATTTGAGATTTTTCTTGTTTCTTGAGGTAGGCTTGTATAGCTATACACTTCCTTCTTAAAACTGCTTTTGCTGCATCCCATAGGTTTTGGATCATCATGTTTTCATTGTCATTTGTCTCTAGGTATTTTTTGATTTGCTCTTTGATTTTTTCAGTGATCTCTTGGTTATTTAGTAACGTATTGCTTAGGCTCCATGTGTTTGTGTTTTTTACATTTTTTCCGTGTAACTGATTTCTAATCTCATAGCGTTGTGGTCAGAAAAGATGCTTGATATGATTTCAATTTTCTTAAATTTACTGAGGCTTGATTTGTGACCCAAGATGTGATCTATGCTGGAGAATGTTCTGTGTGCACTTGTGTCATTTGAAGCTTGTGTTTCCTTATTAATTTTCTGTTTGGATGATCTGTCCATTCGTGTAAGTGAGGTGTTAAAGTGCCCCACTATTATTGTGTTACTGTCGATTTCCTCATTTAGAGCTGTTAGCAGTTGTCTTATGTATTGAGGTGCTCCTATGTTGGGTGCATATATGTTTATAATTGTTATATCTTCTTCTTGGATTGATCCCTTGATCATTACATAGCATCCTTCCTTGTCTCTTGTAACATTCTTTCTTTTAAAGTCTACTTTATGTAATATGAATATTGCTACTCCAGCTTTCTTTTGATTTCCATTTGCATGGAATACCTTTTTCCATCCCCTCACTTTCAGTCTGTATGTGTCCCTAGGTCTGAAGTGGTTCTCTTGTAGACAGCATATATATGGGTCTTGTTTTTTTGTCCATTCAGCAAGCCTGTGTCTTTTGGTTGGAGCATTTAATCCATTCACATTTAAGGTAATTATTGATATGTAGGTTCCTATTACCATTTTCTTAACTGTTTTGGGTTTGTTATTGTAGGTCCTTTTCTTCTCTTGTGTTTCCCACTTAGAGAAGTTCCTTTAGCATTTGTTGTAGAGCTGTTTTGGTGGTGCTGAATTCTCTTAGCTTTTGCTTGTCTGTAAAGCTTTTGATTTCTCCATCGAATCTGAATGAGATCCTTGTCAGGTAGAGTAATCTTGGTTGTAGGTTCTTCCATTTCATCACTTTAAGTATATCGTGCCACTCCCTTCCGGCTTGTAGAGTTTCTGCTGAGAAATCAGTTGTTAACCTTATGGGAGTTCCATTGTATGTTATTTGTCATTTTTCCCTTGCTGCTTTCAATAATTTTTCTTTGTCTTTAATATTTCCCAATTTGATTACTGTGTATCTTGGTGTGTTTCTCCTTGGATTTATCCTGTATGGGAGTCTCTGTGCTTCCTGGACTTGGGTGGCTATTTCCTTTCCCATGTTAGGGAAATTTTTGACTCTAATGTCTTCAAATATTTTCTTGGGTCCTTGCTCTCTCTGTTCTCCTTCTGGGACCCCTATAACGTGAATGTTGTTGCATTTAATGTTGTCCCAGAGGTCTCTTAGGCTGTCTTCATTTCTTTTCATTCTTTTTTCTTTATTCTGTTCTGCAGCAGTGAATTCCACCATTCTGTCTTCCAGGTCACTTATCATTCTTCTGCCTCAGTTATTCTGCTATTGATTCCTTCTAGTGTAGTTTTCATGTCAGTTATTGTATTTTTCATCTCTGTTTGTTTGTTCTTTAGTTCTTCTAGGTCTTTGTTAATCATTTCTTGTATCTTCTCGAGCTTTGCCTCTATTCTTTTTCCGTGGTCCTGGATCATCTTCACTATCATTATTCTGAAGCCTTTTTCTGGAAGATTGCCTATCTCCATTTCATTTAGTTGTTTTTCTGGGGTTTTATCTTTTTCCTTCATCTGGTACATAGCCCTCTGCCTTTTCATCTTCTCTGACTTTCTGTGAATGTGGTTTTTGTTCCATGGGCTGCAGGATTGTAGTCCTTCTTGCTTCTACTGTCTGCCCTCTGGTGGATGAGGCTGTCTAAGAGGCTTGTGCAAGTTTCCTGATGGGAGGGACTGGTGGTGTGTAATGCTGGCTGTTGCTCTGGTGGGCAGAGGTCAGTAAAACTTTAATCTGCTTCTCTGCTGATGGGTGGGGCTGGGTTTCCTCCCTGTTGGTTGTTTGGCCTGAGGCGACCCAACACTGGAGCCTACCCGGCTCTTCGGTGGGGCTAGTGGCGGACTCTGGGAGGGCTCATGCCAAGGACTTCTTGTGCCAGTGTCCTTGTCCTCACGGTGAGACACAGCCACTGCTCACCTCTGCAGGAGACCCTCCAACATTAGCAGGTAGGTCTGGTTCAGTCTCCTATGGGGTCACTGCTCCTTCCCCTGGGTCCTGATGCGCACTCTACTTTTTGTTTGCCCTCCAAGAGTGGAGTCTCTGTTTCCCCCAGTACTGTTGAAGTCCTGCAATCAAATCCCACCAGCCTTCAGAGTCTGATTCTCTAGGAATTCCTCCTCCTGTTGCCGGACCCCCAGGTTGGGAAGCCTGATGGGGGGCTTGGAGTCTTCACTCCAGTGAGTGGACTTCTGTGGTATAAGTGTTCTCCAGTTTGTGAGTCACCCACCCAGCAGTTACGGGATTTGATTTTATTGTGATTGCGCCTCTCCTACCATCTCATTGTGGCTTCTCCTTTGTCTTTGGTTGTGGGGTATTCTTTTCTGGTGAGTTCCAGTGTCTTCCTGTCAATGACTGTTCAGCAGTTAGTTGTGATTCCAGTGTTCTCAAAAGAGGGAGTGAGTCCACTCTTATTCAACATAGTTTTGGAAGTTTTAGCCACAGCAATCAGAGAAGAAAAGGAAATAAAAGGAATCCAAATTGGAAAAGAAGAAGTAAAGCTGTCACTGTTTGCAGATGACATGATACTATACATAGAGAATCCTAAAGATGCTACCGAAAAACTACTAGAGCTAATCAATGAATTTTGTAAAGTAGCAGGATACAAAATTAATGCACAGAAATCTCTGGCATTCCTGTACACTAATGATGAAAAATCTGAAAATGAAATCAAGAAAACACTCCCATTTACCATTGCAACAAAAAGAATAAAATATCTAGGAATAAACCTACCTAAGGAGACAAAAGACCTGTATGCAGAAAATTATAAGACACTGATGAAAGAAATTAAAGATGATATAAATAGATGGAGAGATATACCATGCTCCTGGATTGGAAGAATCAATATTGTGAAAATGACTCTACTACCCAAAGCAATCTACAGATTCAATGCAATCCCTATCAAACTACCACTGGCATTTTTCACAGAAGTAGAACAAAAAATTTCAAAATTTGTTTGGAAAAACAAAAGACCCCGAATAGCCAAAGCAATCTTGAGAACGAAAAATGGAGCTGGAGGAATCAGGCTGCCTGACTTCAGACTATACTACAAAGCTACAGTAATTAAGACAGTGTGGTACTGGCATAAAAACAGAAAGATAGATCAGTGGATCAGGATAGAAAGCCCAGAGATAAACCCACGCACATATGGCCAACTTATCTTTGATAAAGGAGGCAGGAATGTACAGTGGAGAAAGGACAGCCTCTTCAATAAGTGGTGCTGGGAAAACTGGACAGGGACATGTAAAAGTATGAGATTAGATCATTCCCTAACACCATACACAAAAATAAGCTCAAAATGGATTAAAGACCTAAATGTAAGGCCAGAAACTATCAAACTCTTAGAGGAAAACATAGGTAGAACACTCTATGACATAAATCACAGCAAGATCCTTTTGGACCCACCTCCTAGAGAAATGGAAATAAAAACAAAGATAAACAAATGGGACCTAATGAAACTTCAAAGCTTTTGCACAGCAAAGGAAACCATAAACAAGACCAAAAGACAACCCTCAGAATGGGAGAAAATATTTGCAAATGAAGCAACTGACAAAGGATTAATCTCCAAAATTTATAAACAGCTCATGCAGCTCAATAACAAAAAAACAAACAACCCAATCCAAAAATGGGCAGAAGACTTAAATAGGCATTTCTCCAAAGAAGATATACAGACTGCCAACAAACACATGAAAGAATGCGCAACATCATTAGTCATTAGAGAAATGCAAATCAAAACTACAATGAGATATCATCTCACACCAGTCAGAATGGCCATCATCAAGAAATCTAGAAACAATAAATGCTGGAGAGGGTGTGGAGAAAAGGGAACACTCTTGCACTGCTGGTGGGAATGTGAATTGGTACAGCCACTATGGAGAACAGTATGGAGGTTGCTTAAAAAACTAAAAATAGAACTACCATATGACCCAGCAATCCCACTACTAGGCATATACCCTGAGAAAACCATAATTCAAAAAGAGACATGTACCAAAATGTTCATTGCAGCTCTATTCACAATAGCCCGGAGCTGGAAACAACCTAAGTGTCCATCATCGGATGAATGGATAAAGAAGATGTGGCACATATATACAATGGAATATTACTCAGCCATAAAAAGAAACGAAACTGAGCTATTTGTAATGAGGTGGATAGACCTAGAGTCTGTCATACAGAGTGAAGTAAGTCAGAAAGAGAAAGACAAATACCGTATGCTAACACATATATATGGAATTTAAAAAAAAAAATGTCATGAAGAACCTAGGGGTAAAACGGGAATAAAGACACAGACCTACTTGAGAATGGACTTGAGGATATGGGGAAGGGGAAGGGTAAGCTTTGATAAAGGGAAAGAGAGGCATGGACATATATACACTACCAAACGTAAGGTAGATAGATAGTGGGAAGCAGCCGCAGAGCACAGGGAGATCAGCTCGGTGCTTTGTGACCGCCTGGAGGGGTGGGATGGGGAGGGTGGGAGGGAGGGAGATGCATGAGGGAAGGGATGTGGGAACAGATGTATATGTATGACTGATTCACTTTGTTATAAAGCAGAAACTAATAAAAAAAAAAATTAATGCATCTCTAAAAAAAAAAAAAAAAGAGGGAGTGAGAGCATGTCCTTCTACTCCACCATCTTGAACCCTGAAGCCATGAACATTTTCACTGTGGCATATAATGACAGATAATCTTTCTTTATCGTTCTCTGTGTATTGCCTGGGTTCAGACTTAGGAGAGGATGTCCCACAACTGAAAAATTTTTTATGTGTCAGTTTTCTAAGGGTCTTATTTAAGTTTTTACTCCCTCGCTGTTTATATCCACATAGTTTAAAAATTATTTAATTCCTTCTCTAAGCCCAAATGTATTCTTTCAAATTTAGATTTATCTCAGTTTTATTTTGGGAAAATTGTTAGATCTGAAAGTGGTGAATTCTCCGTATACTCTGTGGCACCAGACATTAAACCATTTGGGGTTTGCTCTTGCCTTGAGGCCCGACAACCACCCACATAGTAGTCTCAGTAGGTAGAGTGGCTCAATTACGTTTTGGTTTGGTGAATCTGAGGTTTATTCTCTTCTGTGAATTTATCATTCTTGATTGGTCTTTTCAAGGACAATTCTTTGTTAGCTTTTAGAATGTGAGGCATATAAGCCATGGTTCCTCAAAATCCCTGTTATATCTCTGCTCAAGTATCCAGTTTCACTTCTAGTACTTAGCATTGGCCAATCAGAGGCATACATGAATAAAGTTCCGAATTGGTCAGATCTGGCTATCAGAACCAAAGCAATGGCCATGTGAGTTTGTGAGTGCACACACATAATCACTGAGAATCTCAGGCAAGTTTCTTTGACAAACATAGTCTTTGTTGTCCTTGTGTCATGTATTTGCTTCTTGAATCTCCAGTGCCTTACTAACTCCTTTGTTTTTGAGTGCACTATATTTACTCCCTGCTGTTTCCACTTCTGCTAAATCCCAGTCTTATAGAGTGTTTTCAAGAAATACCTATAGCATTTCTTTTTGGATAGAGAAATTAGAATGCAGAGGATTGACTTGACTTTCATGATTTGAAATAGAGGTATTTCAGGCATTTGGCTCATGAGCCACCTTCTTAAACCTTGTCTGGTATGTAGGAGACACTCTATAAATATTTCTTAAGTGAATGATTGAACATTGAATTAATCTTTAATGGTGCCAGCCAACCTCACACCTTATCATATGTCTTCTCTTTGCTGGTCACATATTTCAGAGGTTTTTCACTGTGATACAGTCTCAAATTCAAACTCCTTGTCAGTGAAGTTTCAAAATGATTTGCATCATATGTATTTTCAATCTTATCTTACATTTTGTCCTTGCAAGAGAGAAAATTAAATCATTAATGCTAATACTAAGTCACATACTTATTACACAGGAATAATATACATATAACACACTCTTTGTGGGGGTTTTTTGAATGATGGTGTAGGTATTTGAACATAATATATTAAATATCTGAACGTTATGAAAGATCTATATGCTGAAAACTATAAAACATTGATTAAGGAACTTGAAAATGATACAAAGAAATGGAAAGATATCCTGTGTTCTTGGATTAGAAGAATTAATATTGTTAAAATGTCCATACTGCCCAAAGCAATCTACTGATTTAATGTAATCCCTATCAAAATACCCATGACAGTTTTCACAGAACTAGAACAAATAATCCTAAAATTTATATGGAACAACAAAAGACCCCAAATAGCCAAAGCAGTCTTGATAAAGAAGAACAAAGCTGGGGTCATCATACTCCCTGACTTCAGACTATTCTACAAAGCTACAGTGATCAACACATTATGGTACTGGCACAAAAATGGACACATAGATCAATGGAACAGAATAGAGAGGCCAGAAATAAACCCGGGCACTCATGTTTAATTAATCTATGACAAAGGAGGCAAGATATACGATGGATAAAAGACAGTCTCTTCAATAAGTGGTGCTGGGAAGACTGAATAGCAACATGTAAAATAGTGAAATTAGAACATTCTCTAACACCACATACAAAAATAAGCTCAAAATGGATTGAAGACCTAAATGTAAGACCTTAAAACATAAAACTCCTAGAGGAAAACATCGGCAGAGCACATTTTTTTTTTTTTTTTTTGCGGTATGTGGGCCTCTCACTGTTGTGGCCTCTCCCATTGCGGAGCACAGGCTCCAGATGCGCAGGCTCAACGGCCATGGCTCACGGGCCCAGCTGCTCCGCAGCATGTGGGATCTTCCCGGACTGGGGCACGAACCCGTGTCCCCTGCATTGGCAGGCAGACTCTCAACCGCTGCGCCACCAGGGAAGCCCTGGCAGAGCACATTTTGACATAAATTACAGCAATATTTTTTTGGACCTGCCTTCTGAAGTAAAGGATATAAAAGCAAAAATAAACAAATGAGACCTATTTAAATTAAAAGGTTTTTCAAAAGAAAGGAAACTCAACAAAACGAAAACACAACCTACTGAATGGGAGAAAACATTTGCAAATGATATGACCAATAAGGGATTAATATCCAACATATATAAGTAACCCATACAACTCAATATCAAAAAAGCAAACAACCTGATTTAAAAATGGGCAGAAAAATTAAATAGATTTTTTCCAAAGAGGAAATGCAGATGGCCAATAGGCATATGAAAAGATGCTGAACATTGCTAATCATCAGAGAAATGCAAATGAAAACCACAGTGAGATAGCACCTCACACCTGTCATAATGGCTATCATCAAAAAGACCACAAACAACAAATGTGGATTTGGAGAAAAGGGATCCCTTGTACACTGTTGGTGGGAATGTAAATTGGTGCAGCCACTATGGAAAACTATATGGAGGCTTCTAAAAAAATTGAAAATAAAACTATTATTCAGCAGTTTTACTCCTATGTATATATTCAAAAATGAAAACAGTAATTCAAAATGAACATGCACCCCAATGTTCATAGCAGCATTATTTACAATAGCCAAGATATGGAAGCAACCTAAGTCTCCATCAACAGATGAATGGTTAATGAAGATGTTTCATATACACACAAACACACACACACACACACACACATACACACGTATATTTCATTAGTCATGAGAAGGAATGAAAATCTGCCATTTGCAACAATGTGGATGGACCTAAACAGTATTATTCTTTTTAATTTTTTAATTTTTTAAAATTTTTGGCTGTGTTGGGTCTTCATTGCTGCATGCGGGCTTTCTTTAGTTGCGGCAAGTGGGGGCTACTCTTCGTTGCAGTGCATGGGCTTCTCTTAACAGTATTATTCTTAGTGAAACATGTGAAGCCAGAGAAAGACAACTACTCTGTTATCACTGATATGTGAAATATAAAAAAATAGAATAAATGAATGTATGTAACAAAACAGAAACAGATATAGAAAACAAACTACTGGTTACTAGTGGGGGCAGGGAAGTGGGGAGGGGAAAGATAGGGGTATGGGATTAAGAGAGACAAACTACTACATATAAAATAGGTAAGCAACAGGATATATTGGATATAACAGGATATAAAATAGGTACAGCACAGAGAAACGTAGCAATTATTTTCTAATAACTTTAAATGAAGTTTAATCTATAAAAATATTGAATCATTATGCTGTATATCTGAAACTAATATAATATTGTAAATCAACTATATTTCAATAAAAATTTACCAATTTTCCTCATAGAAAGTAACATGTTTTTGTAAAAATATCCTGCTACTATTCAGAAATAAAGCATTTGAAAAACAAAATAAATAAATATTTGAATATTATCTCTTTTCAGACTACATTTAATGCTGAGAACCAACTGAATGAGATTTCTTTCTCATTGATTTTGCTATTCATTTTTAGTCATATTAACCAAAAAAGCATTATGAAGATGTAGTGACTATATCTATGAACTGATATAGTTTTTAGTTCAAATTTCTTTGGTGAAAACTGCTGGCTGAAATATATTTAGAATTTTTTCCCTTTTTTTTTTCCTGTAATTTTCAATGGTTCAAAAGGAAAGAAAAAGTCAAAATGAATGCAACTTTAAATAAAATTTCTCCATATTAAATGAATACATAATGTTAAATATTATGAAGAAATTACTAAAAAAAAAGGAGAATCTAGGAAGTAGAAACTATACATATATAATAATTATGTATGTATATATAATTATAGTACATATTGAATGTGAACATTTTTCACTTATTTTGTTAGAATATTTTGAAAAGACGAAGAAAATGAAATCTCGACAATGATGAAAACAAATAGGAATTTGTGATATATGAAATATGGTTTTGTCTAGATTTTGTGTATACTCAGTATAAACAATTGCTAAAGTTATTAGACAATGACAAGACTGAAAAAAAATAAATTTATACTCAATATCAGTAAAAGACCTTTGCCTTAATTTTTCTAATCATATATTCTGATGCTTCTTCTCAGCATTTAAACATGCTTAAATATCTTCCTCTTCAAAGCCATAATAAAGCACCAAACAGAACCAACCCAAAAAACACTGTCTCAGAATCAATTTCTCTTCTAGCTTCTACCTTTTTCAATTTTATCCTCAGATCCAAAATTCTCACAAGACTTGTCGACCCAAATGGCAACATTTCGTCACTTCCCATTCACTCCTTAGTCCATTCTAATCTGGCCTTTTCTCTCTTTGCTTCAGCAAATTAGTTCTCCTTTAAGACCACTGGTGAAATCCTTGTCCCTAAATCAATTTATGTACGTCACTTCTTATTAGCAGCTGACACATTCGATGGCTTTCCTTAAAATACTTCCTTGACTTATGTAGCTGTGTGGTTCTCCCTTTTACCTTTTGGGCCACACCTTTCCTTTACAGGCTCATTTTCCTCTACCTGGACATTAAATGCTGAAATTCCTCAAGACTATCCTTTGCTCCCTTCCGTTTTCTGTGTATTCTCTCTAGGGTATATAATTCACACCCACAGTTTAATTTACTGTCTGTATGATAAGGGCTCTGAAATTGGTATTTTGATCTCAGACTTCTCTTAGCTCCAGTTTTGCATATACATACTGTGCCTACTTAAAATCTCTTTTTAGATGTTTCAAAGGTGCCTTAAACTCAACATGTCTAAAATTTCATCCATTACCTTCTGTTCTAAACTCATTATCCTCCTGTATTTCATATCACGGTGAATTCTACGACATTTCATCCAACCTTCTTCTGTGCTGTGCTCCAACTACACTGGCCTGCCTGCCATTCTTTGAAAAAACCAAGATAATTTCAATCAGAGGACCTCTACATTTGCTTTTCCTTCTGCCCTGAATGTCCTGCCTCTAGAGCTTTCCGTGACTCTATCTTACTCTTTACTTACTTATTTTAATAAAGGCACTTTATCTTTTTAAATATTTATTTGCTTATTTGGCTGCGCCACGTCTTAGTTGCATCACATGGGATCTTCATTGCTGCGTGTGGGGTCTTTGCCACGGCATGCAGGATCTTTTAGCTGCAGCAGGATCTTTAGTTGGGGCATGCGGGCTCTTAGTTGAGGCATGTGGGATCTAGTTCCCTGACTAGGGATCGAACACGGGCCTCTTGCTTTGGGAGCACAGAGTCTTAACCACTGGGCCACCAGGGAAGTCCCTATCTTATTCTTTATTCACTTCTCATTTTAATAGTACCTGCTCAGAGAAGCTCTCCCTTGAGCATCCTATCTAAAGGAGTGGCTCACCTACTCTTGTTGTTCTCTATGTATTTCTGTTTTTCTTTTTTGTGCTTATAAGTATCTATTATGATGTTATATTTTATATGTGTATTGCATTTTCTCCCAACTAGAATTTAAGCTCTTTAAGGGAAGTTAACTTTGTTGTGTTGTTCATAACTGTCAAAAATACTCTCTGCAACAAGTCAGTTTTACTTACTAGTCCCCAAATTCCTTCCTTTCTCTTTATCCCCATTGCCACTGTCCTAGTCTGAGCAACCATCGTCTCTTGCCTGCAATAGCTTCCTAACCACATCCATTTAGTTACCTTTAAATACGCATATTTTCTGCCCTGCAACTAGACTGGTATTTTTACAGAAGCAAATCTGATAATGCTTCTTTACTCTTTAAAAACATTCAAGCATTTCCCATTATTCTCAAGATAATGATCAAAATCTTTAACATGAGCTGTAAAGCCAAGCATGATCCCCTTCATCTCTTACTGCTTTTCCCCTTGCTCTCTTTCTTCCAACTACTCTGGTGTTCTGAAGTTTCCTCAGATGCATCATTTCCCTCCCATCTTGGAATCTTTCATATGTTTCTTTGGCTTGGAAGTTTCTTCAACTGCTCCTACCCCCAGCTCTAGATTTAACCTGGTTAATCCCTACCTACTCTTCAAATTTTTCAGTCCCAAGTCCAATATACTGTGTGCCTGGCACTGTGCTGCAATCGAAAATATAATGGTGATCTGAAAAGACAAGACTCTACTCTCTTACCCTTTAAGCCTAGAGCAGAAACCTGATATAAAGTAACTTGGCTCCCAATACTAACTCTTTCTAACCCTGTAACCCTTCCACAATTTGTAACTATACATATTTATGAATTTATGAGATTGGTTTTTACCTCCCTCCCTAAGCAGTAAGCTTCATGATTGGCAGTATGTATCTGTGAAAAAGCTAAAAAAAATACATCCATATAGTATATACTTCTTGAACACTAACTATGGTACATATTCTAACCCAAACTTGACTTCAATAATAATATCTTGTAAATCTATCAAATATCTTCAATGAAGACAATTCCATGGTTAAAATTTGAAGCTTCTGTTATTACACACTCAGCTCAAGCTTTACGTTCTCTCTTTTGTATAATCTAAGTTTTATTTCTAAGCATACCTGTAATTATGTTTAATAGGAATTTTGCTTGTGCTCTTGTTTACAGTATCCTTTGATGAAATTGCAACTTTGGTCAAATATAATCCTGATTGAATGGGTTCAGTGGTCTTCGCCGCAAGCATTTAACTTAATCTGTTGGCAACATGGAGAGAACACATTTCTTTCTATCTGGCAGGATATTAACTCATTTCAGCCACGGAAGCTGTAATTTTCTGAATGGTATCCTAGTGGCTGGCAAAAGTTAATGCAGGTTTCCAGTCCCTTCCTCATGCCAATGGTACGATTTACACACTGAGAATCTGCTAGATGTATGTTGTATCAAACCAATGCATGATGTAAAACATGATGAGTTTAATTCAGCAAGTGTGTTTTGAATCCTAATCTGTGAAAACGCTTTTTTCAGCACTAGTAGAGGGGATAGACTACAAAGTATGAGAGAGTCAGAACCTTCAATAACATTGAAGTCTTATTAGGGTGATAAAACTTACACACATTTCCATGGGGACTTCTTGCCATCATCCAATAGCATTATTTATTCTTGACTTTTTCCAAACACTAATTGCCTTTTCCAAATTCCCTCTCTGTAAGAAGCCCACTATTTGTGTGGTTATGCAATTTTGAAATCTTGGAATTCTATGAGGCTAACCTCTTTCATAGCCTGAGTCTACTAGGTCTTCAAGTGGTATCTCTCCCTGTTCAAAACTCACTCTTTTTTTAAACCCTATCATTTTCATTCCTGTGACTCACATTGCCTTTCTCTTTTTACCCAACGAAGACATAAGTTTCTAAACTATTTTATAGAGCTGGGCCAGTGGGATGTCATTTAGCCAGAAAAAAAAATGTGAATGGCACCCTATGGGCTATGCAAAGAGGTGGCTCTCCTATAGAGGATCATCTAACCAAATATTTTAAAATTGGTTCTCAAGTGCTTGAAACCTTCAAATGAAAAGGAATTCACTATTTAATTAATTTTGGGGTTGGATATTTCTGATGGTGGTAATTGCAGTATACTAAATCTATCCTTTCTTTTTTGGTTCTTACTTCTTCTTCCATTTAATGCTCTAAATATTTGGAGAAACCATAGTGCCCTTTAAGATCTGAACATCATCAGATATGTTCACCTTTTCTCTAATTATTTCTCACATGGTAAGGTATCTAGACCCCCTAAAAGGCCCCTTGAGCCGAGACAGAGCTGGAATGTACTTCTCTAGATTTTAAGCTAATAGATTTTGAAGAAAAGCTTCTGTTTTCTCATAACTGGATTTATTTTTACCCAAGAGACTACAAAATTCTGTTGAATGTGATATTGTAATGATACTGTATTTCAACATATTTGTTTCTAAATGTGATAAAGGGGAAATACACATTCTGGGCAGAGATGTACTTTAAGAGCTTTAACCCACAGATTGTACATATCATAGGCATTCCTTAAGACAGTTGGTTGACAGACTTTCCATTTTAGCTGCTATTTGAGGCTAAACAAACCAATACTCTACATTTGATAAAATTGAATTGATTCAAAATTGGGGGAGATATTTGAGTCTCTGTACTGAAGTGAAATCTGAAAAAACAAGTTTACTTTTAACTCTAACATGAAACTTTAGTAGGATTTCTAGGTGCAAAATATACTTGAAGTGACAAATTGGACTTTGAATAATTGGTTAACATAGCAAGTATTCTGTGCTTTGGAAGCTAGCTCACTTTATGCAGGATAACTTGAATAAAATTAATATAATATTTCTGCATATTTTCTCCGTGTTAAAAGATTGCTCATTTTCCACCAAAGGAGATGTTAAAATACTCAAAAGCATATTTTTTTGTTCCCTGTATGCTCTCAGGAGCTAAGAGTGATACTGTCTCCATGCCTTTTACTTTAGAATATGATAAAAAAATTCAAATAATTATTTAGGATACAAAGTATGAGAGCTGGTTGAAACAGAGTGTGCACTTTGTAAAAGCAGCCTATTTGATCTGTTGACCACCTGCCTTGCGATTGTAGCTGTTAATATGATTTCTATAATCCAGAGGCAAAGAGATGAGAATGCGGCCTTGGAATACATAATTGATAGATGGAGACCCTCTTCTCATTCTCTGTTATTGCAGTAGATGGTAATGCTACTTTAGGGACAATAAATTGTAAAGGAAACAGAGCCTTCTTTATTTTCTCTTATCAGCCCTGTAAAGCAGGGACCATTTTGATAAACTTAGGTAGAGTAGCCCAGGGAGCATTACATCAGAGTCTCTAGATGAACCATAAAGTTATTTTTGCCAGTACTCCTGGGATAAACTATCACCGTAACCTCTTTATTCATCTTTCTGTCAGGAATACTAATACTGTTTATTTTAATGCCCACAGTTTTAGATGCAATAATTTGTTTGAATTCTTCCCTTATCAGGATAGTTCCATTTATATTCAGACATCCCTAGTGATATCCTGATTGTGAAATGCAGTGGGTGTGTTTCTGTCATTGGCTTATTGGAACTTGAGGCTGCATTTGACGTTTCTGTGATATTCTACTTTCACATGCTTCTTGTAATGTTCCTCTCTACTTCCTTCATGTTTTCCTATCTCACTATCCATCCCTCAAATGTATGTGTTTCTCATGGTGGCAGATCCTGCTAATTACTCAATATCCATTCTTTTCTTTCTTTTTTTTTTTTTACTAGTGGGTTCCTGATTTTAATGGGGCCAAACCATACTACAGGTAAATGTAGTCACTTTTCCAGACTCCTCTGAGAGCAGTTCTGGGCAATGAGATGGAATAAAAAATTCTCAAGGGTGGGCTTCTGGAAAAACTATTGTTTTCTAGATAGAAAGGGGTATTTGCCTTTTCCCTTTCCCCTTATTCTTGCCAAGAATTCAAAGCATGCATATTAGATTCCTGAAGATAGACAAGCTCCCTTGTGACCTTGAGGGCAAAAAGCAAAGCCAAGGAGACTTGGAAAAGCAAAGCCAGACAGATCATCGTTCTTTATTTCTTTTTTGATCTACCTCCCTCTGGACTTCTCATTTTGTCATAAAAATAAATCCCTCTTTGGTTAAGCTACTATGATTTTTGCTTACTTGCAGCCTGAAGCAAATCATGCCAATCTTTGCTTAAGTATTGTGTTTTTTAAATGTTTAAAATCTTTTAGTATTTTTGTGTTTTCTTATATTTTACTTTGTTTTTGTATTATGTTCTTTAACTATTAGTTAGCACAATGTCTCACTTTAATGACAACTCCTTAAATGCAGAGGTTGTGTTCTTCACTCCTGTACCCAAACTACCTTATATTGGGAACTCATTCTCTGATTTGTTATACATGAATAAGAAACAGAGTTGGGAATTACAGAATCCATGGAATGTTTGCTATTTTTGTACTATTCAAACTTTTCATTATGTTGTCGTTTTTTGGTAAAAAGTATAATAATTTTTAGTGAAGCCCTAAAAAATAGTAATTGAGTGCAAGTTTCCTGATAACCAGGAATTGCAGAGAACCCATCAAGGCAGGGAGGTCAGCTTTAAACAGACTGACTTCTATAATTTAATAGAAAGGAAGGAGGAGAGGATGGCTGTAGATGGGTGATGGTGTGAATAATCAAGTATTCAGAAAGAGAAGAGACTATGGTCTGAGAGTGGCAATCTTCTGGTTTTACTTCTTTGCTAGTTTTCTAGTGTGTCTAACACCACTGTCATACTTTAGAAATGTATCCCTCTCCCGGACAACTTCCATGGCCTCCAGCTTTGTTTTCTCAAATTAATCCACAATCATCAGGATCCCATCTAAAATGAAAACTTGGCCTTGTCAGTCCATTGTCTAAAAGCCCTTCAAAGCCCCTTTTGCCACAGGTAAAAATCTAAGCATGGCACACTGTTCGCTCCTGGTCCGCTTGCCTTGTTCCTTCCCACTCCACGCCTTGTACTTGAGTGCCTCGTCTGCTGGGAACGTTTGCACTGTTCTGCGTGGCCCATGTCCCTGTTTGACCGCACACACCTTCACAGGTTGTCTTCATTGCCTGTGCTCCTGATCACTTACCTGGTTGCTTGGCTAATGCCTCTTCATATTTTACGACTAAGTTCTACTCTGTCTACTAAGGAAGCTTCAAACACTTAATTGCTGTGCAACCTTAAATAAGTTACTAAACACTCTACTTTCCTCATTAGTAAAGTGGAGATAATAATGGAACCGACCTTGTGGCGCTGTTGTGAGGTTGGAATGGGTCAACACACGAAACTACTTAGAACATAGTAAATAAGCACACGCTGTATTAGTCCTGTATATATTAATGATCATTAAAATAACTTTTCCAATCCTTTTCCAACAAAGCTGAATTAAATATATCTGCAATATGTTCCCATAATGCCGTGTCATATTTGTAATTTTTGACTTAATCCTTGACAGGCAGTACAGAAATATATCTGCAATATGTTCCCATAATGCCGTGTCATATTTGTAATTTTTGACTTAATCCTTGACAGGCAGTACAGCATTGTGGAGCCAGAGTACATGGGTTTTAATTTTTGTTCTGCTACTTACTAGCTGTATGGCCATGAGAAGGTTAATAACCTCTCTGTGCCTCATTTTCCTCACTAGTAAAATAGGTATAATACGGAATCTATTTCACAGATTGTTGTGAGGAATAAATGAGTTAATATATGATAAGCTCTTAGGACAGTGCCTGGAATACATGTTTTTAACCACCAGAAAGTAAGCTTTCTTTTTTCCCCAGCTTTATTGAGATATAATTGACATATAATATTGTGTAAGTTTAAAGTATACAACATAATGATTTGATATATGTATATATTGAGAAATAATTACTACAAAAGGTTAGCTAAAACATCCATCACCTCACATAGCTACAGTTGTGTGTGTGTGTGTGTGTGTGTGTGTGTGTGGTGAGAACTTTTAAGATCTATTCTCTTAGCAACTTTCAAATATGCAGTATAATATTGTTAACTATGGTCACCATGTTGCAAATTACATCCTTAGAACTTATTCATCTTATAACTTGAAGTTTATATCCTTTGGCCAACTTTGCCAATTCTTCTCCCCCCAACCCCCCTACACACACACCCCAATAATATGTACACAGACCACCCCAGGTGACCACCAATCTGTTGTTCCTATGAGTTTGGTTTCTTTAGATTCATATAAGTTGCATCATACCATATTTATCTTTCTCTGTCTATCTCACTTGGCATAATGCCCTCAAGTTCCAAAGGTCCATCCGTGTTGCAAATGGCAGAATTTCCTTCTTTTTTATGGCTGAAATATATATATCACATTATTTGTATCCATACATTCATTCATCAGTGGGCACTTACGTTGTTTTCATGTTTTGGCTCTTGCAAACAATGCTGCAGTGAACGGCTGGAGGGGTGCAGATATCTCTTTGAGGTAGAGATTTCATTTCCTTCAGATATATACCCCAAAGTGGAATTGCTGGATTATATGGTAGTTCTATTTTTAAGTTCTTCTTTGATCCATTTGTTGTTCAGGAATGTGTGGTTTAATTTCCATATTTTTCTTAATTTTCCAGCTTTTCTCCTGTTATTGGTTTTAGTTTCACACCAATGTGGTCATAAAAAATACTTGGTATAATTCCTATCTTCTCGAATTCGTTGAGACTTGTTTTGTATTCTAACATATGATCTATCCTGGTGAATGTTCTATCTGCACTAGCGAAGAAACCCTGGTCATCTTGTCTATGGGTAGTTGCTAGTTGGTCTTCTTGTGAGGGAGACTGAAGTCAGGAACCACCCATGTCATTATCCTGATGACCAAAAGTGAGCTTTCTGAAGGCAGGGGTTGTGACATTCATTTTATAAATTTATAGTTGGCATGCATCAAATCTTTCTTGAATGAATAGATGACTTTTTTCTTTTTGTTTCACAAAGGAAAAAATTAAAAGTAAAAACTGATGAAGTTTTATTTAAACATTTCTAAGTTTACTGTTCTGAGTGAGATCGTTGGCACACAGTGGGTTTCACCATTCCTCTGCTAGTATTTCTTTATTCCTGTCAGATTTAATAAGGACCATAATAAAACTTAGAGAAAACATTAAACTGCTGACACTTGAAATATCTAGTTAGAAAATCTCATGTTCTCACTGTTTTCACTCCCCTAGTTCCTGACTGTATTAAGCAGGTTTATTTAAGGGCAACTTAGCTCACGAGATAACTTATTCTGGGTGACAGATTGTACTGAGCCTGTGCTGTGTATGTTTCCATCACACGGCACTGTAATAGATGAAGCATTTGTTGAACTTCCTTCTATTTTATCACTGGGTTGCCAGATCACTTGGGTCAGATGAGTTCCTCTTAGAGCCACACACTCACTGCTGGAGCTTGGCCCCTCTGGAAACAATCTCCTAAATCAGCTTGAAGATTTTAAGCAAGCATGTAACGTGATAAAGTGTGTATTCTGAAAACATCAAAATCGAATCCATGGGGAGAAAGACTGGGGTAGCCCAGGCCAGAAACCAAGATAGAAACAACCATGGCGTAGAGAGAAAGGGATAGATTTGGGAAATGTTAAGGATTTATAACAGGCAATTATTGTTACTGACTAGAGGTGATGAAGGATATTAGAATGGCTCCCATGTATCTAGATTATATTACTGGATGTAGAGGGACCATTAATCAGTGTAGAGAGAAAAGGAGAAAAATTAAGTTTTATTAGGGAAAAGTAATAACTTCTGTTTATAGGGGTGTCTGTGGCCAGATGGATGTGCCTGGCAGGCAGTTGTTACAAGGGTCTGGATCTCAGGAGTGTATCCAAGGCTGGAGATACAGTTTCAGGAATCATTACTATATGAGTTTTCATGGAGGCCATTGTTGAGGACATCACAGCTGAAGTATATACAGCAGGGCAATAAACAGAGAATGAGCTGTAACTTGGCATAGTGGCAAACTGGTTTATATTTTAGAGATAAGGAACAAAAGATCTTGGAACATTTCAAGAATCTTCTTCTGGAAAGTCCATACTTAAGGTCATGGAAAAAGCCTGGTGTCTTTTCTCAGAGATCTTAAAAACCGGAGTTTTTTCTGATTTGTATTTATACTGATGATTCAACAAAAGAGTATATGTGTAAAATATAAAACACAAAACAAAGCAAGCAAACCACCAAAACCCAAAATTCTTAGGTATAGTTTTAGTTGTAAACAACCTCCATTTATCCTTTTTAATAAGAGAAGGCTGTAGGGCAGTCCTGCACTTTGAATTTATAGGGTTTTTTTTTTCCCAGTGTGAAAAGTAGGTTTTTAGTACATATACACATGTACATACACCATTGACACAAAAGTTTTATAAAACAACACTCACTCTTAATTCTTGTGATACACTCAGTATTTTTCATTTCATTCCATTCCATTTATTCCATTTCATTCTGTTCCTTTTATTCCATCTTCCACTGTAAAGATAAATAAATTTTGATTTAATGACCCCTCAAGTTGTTTTTGCAAACTACTATGAGGGCACAATCCATAGTTTGAAAATCTGCCTTTATAACTCTTCTGAATCTTATATAAAGATGAATTCTACTAGTAATACCTTTATTGAAAGTAGGCTGGGTATGAAAGAGTTTTTAGGAGACTAATTATGGCCCTTGTGGATCTTGTCACAGGATCTTGCTGAGGAGTTCTAAACCAGTAAGTTGATCATTTATTCATTTCCCATTCAGCCAATGGATAATTATGGACTACCTACTCAGCCGGGCAAGACACCATGCTAGTTGTTGGGGATAAAGCATTCAACACCAGGCAGATCCAGAGTTTGTGGGATTGAAACTTATGTAATTTAGGTACCCGTTTTAAGAAAAAGAATGTAGGATTGCAAATACAAAATTAGGTGTCAAAGTGATTATTTACGATGAAAAAATATCACATCGTACTCTTCAAGCTTCAGGTCCCTTTTGTGTATGATCCCTTTAGGCAATTCGCCAAAAATGTTCACACAATAATTCTCACTGATTGCAGCCTTAGTTGTCACCTCACCTAGAACACTCTGTAACTTTCTGCAACTTCCACCCCTCACAGGGACCTCTGTAAGCAAATGGACAACAACCTGATGTTTTATTAGCTTCAAAGTAAATCTACCTTTGTTTACATTTGTATAAACAATATCAACCCACTTGTATCCTCTGGGCAAGGCAGACACAATTAAGGGACTAGTCATGTAACACATTATTCAATTATATTGTGTGGTGGAGAAATACAAAAAACTAGGAGAACATATAGTAGGAAAATCAGACCTAATCTGTGGCAGAGGGAAGACTTTCCTGAGGAAAGGTTCGCTGGAGAGAGTCAAGCTCATGAGCTGTAATCATAGGCCAGATCCAGGAACTGGTATTGATTTGCAAGCTGTCTGCACTGGACCATGACAAGACACATTCAGTAACTTAGAGTAAGTGTTCAGAACCTTTTAAAATAATTTGAAGGAACAATTTTATATCCATGAAATCCAATAAATGGCTTATGCTTGTATTTTGCATATTCTTTTATTTTTTATTTTGTTTTCCCAGAAATTCATTTTTCTTGTAGTAACAAAAATATGAATCTGGGCTTCCCTGGTGGCGCAGTGGTTGAGAGTCCGCCTGCCGATGCAGGGGACACGGGTTCGTGTCCCGGTGTGGGAAGATCCCACATGCTACGGAGGAGCTGGGCCCGTGAGCCATGGCCGCTGAGCCTGCGTGTCCGGAGCCTGTGCTCCGCAACGGGAGAGGCCACAGCAGTGAGAGGCCTGCGTACCGCAAAAAAAAAAAAAAAAAAAAAAAAAAAAAGAATCTGCACAGACTGGGGGAAAAGCCTGGTCTTTCCCTATTGATAGACTAAGAAGTGCTGTCAGAGACTTTCCTTGCAGCTGAACCCCATACCCCTCCACTTTCTGCTCGCCATAGTTAGAGTAAATAAAATTAAAGTGAAAATAAGGCAACATTTAGAATAAGGACTAAACATCAAGAAGTATTATCATTACCTTAAAATAAAAAATTGTATGGTTAATAAGAAACGATAATGATGTTAAAAAATAAGATATGAGAGTTAAAAAGAATTCAAAGCAGGCCATGAAAAATTAGGAGGTGGTAACTTTTTAAAAACATATCAAACCATTAAAAGGATAAATCCTTACATAATATAAACTAATATTAAAAGAGTGCAAATGACAATGAAACTTTTCATTTGGGAGCTAAAATGCAAACGGGTACACGTGTACTCCCAACACCAGGCATGTTCTTTGGCTGAGAGCCAACGGGTAGAGCTAGATCCCTTGGTCTTGTTCTGGGTACCTGATGGTCCCAGCATCCGTGCAGGGAGGAGACAGTGCATTCTCTGCAGTGCATGGTGTGTCTGTCTCCATGTTTCCAGTGTGCAATCCAGCTGCTCCACTGGATTATCAGAAATCCCCATGTAAAGTTGATCAAATGGAGATGTGGTGATCACATTCCCAAGTGAGTCAATAGAACACCTGTTGGAAACAAAAGGGCAGTATATTTCACTTTTTAAAATTCAGAGCAAATTTAACTTTTTGATATTTATGAACTAAGAAAGGCTTTGCTTCTAAACATTTAATTTCAGTTCACGGCAGTCAGTAAAAGAATGTTTAAGCCTTAAAGGAAGAGGTATGCATTTTACCTTAAACACCAGACTTTAACTCACTTTAAAAATAATTTCTAAGTATTCAGGAGAATTTAACCTTTTCACAGTATTTTTATTAGGTTCATGGATAGAAAAAGTAAGAAACAAGTATCATATTTATATTGTAAATCTCCCCCAACCCCCTTTTCTCATTATTCTTTGTTTTAAACTCACTCATCACACGTTTTCTACTTTAAAAATAATGTTGTTTTAACATGATCCCTGATTCCTCAAGTAAAATTTATATAATTCCTTCCGCCAATAAATAATAAAAATTTGGTTAAGAGAGGCTTTATTAATGCGGTACAAAACACACTATTTTTTATAACTTGCTTATCATAAAAGATATTCAAAGTATGACTTCTTTCAGTTGAGTTAAATTAGCAGACTGCTCACTGTTTGATCACGTGTTTACCTCTGTAGGCTCCCATTATTGCAAAATATGTGACATTATTTTAAAATTAATTCATAATTTTGTCAATTGTTTTTCTTGACAGATTTAGAACATTGTATATTGGGTGGATTTAAAAGCGTTCCCATGTTTACGAAATAGCAGGAATGAATGACTTTTTCAATATAGCATTCTTTAGCCATTATGTCATAGTTGCTTAATTTAGATAAAGTAATGCTATGTCACACTGGTAATTTTGCAAAGATAAATCACATTTTTGTTAGGTTGTTTTCCCTCTACATAGTTAGAATTATTCACTCTTATTGAGTTGGTGAAATTTACCAGTGGGATCTACTTTGAACTGAAATTAAAGAAAAATAATGTTAACAGATTAATGCAGAAAAGATTGGTGTTTACCTGAATTTTTTGTTTTTGTTATTATAGTCTGTGTAAGTCATTTAAGTTTCAGCAAATTGGGAAAAGTTTAAAGAAGTGTCCTGTACCCAAACTGGGGCACATAGATTGCAAATCATTTATTAAATACTTGAAAATATACCTGGCAACAGGAAGGAAACACATGTTGAAAGGGGACCTGGTCTCCGCTGGATGGATTTTGTTTTACAAGAGTTTTCTCTGTTCGTTTTGTACCATAACAGAGAAACACAAACTTCTCTTGGATAAATTCATGGTGATGACATCTTCACAAGTCATGCTTCAATGAATGCTCTATGATCACAGTATTTGGATAGTGTGATAACTGGGGACAGTTTTGAGTTGGTTAGAACACTGCATAACCATTCTTCTAACAGCATCAAGGAATGAGTGAATGACTAACAGTGGCTAATACTTGCAACATCAATCAGAAATCATCAAGCCCCTTGAAACTTTTAAAGATTTTCTAGAAATTTAGCCTATTCATGGACATAATTGGGTACTGTGAAAAATAGGTCAAGCCCATTTCCCAGATTCCTGGAGGAATTTTATCAAAGCAATGGCAAAACATGATTGTATACTTTCTTTAATTTTCAGTGTATTATTTATTCTTCTGAAGACACATTTCAAAGGGGGAAGTATGTTTTGCAGATTGCTGTGGATCTAATTACAGAAACACACAGATGTCATAAAAAAATTTACCTTCAGGGCCCAGGATATAAGTTCAGGATTTGAAGCCCAGGAGTTTGTTGAGGTAAGAGCTATTGTTCTGTAGCAAACAAACATTAAAATTTCTGAAAACGAGAGTCATGATGGCGTCTGATGGTGCTTTCCTCCTAATATTGGTGATATAGTTCATCTGGGCCCAGCTGTGCAAAATAGTTAGATTGAAATTCAATCTTATTTTAGTTGCCTTATTAGGGCTAGTTGTCAAATTAGATATGTATAATGAAGGAAATACAATTATTTAACAAACTACAAGTGGAATTAAATTGCTTGTAAATAAGAAAATTAGGAGAGTAATTTATTGGAGTGAAAAAAAAGTGTATTTTGGATGATTTATGTCAGAATTAAAATGGAATTACTATATCATGCTTATAAAATATGCATTGTAAAATCTAGATGAAGTTATCCATTTACTCCCTTAAAAGTAATATTTTCCACCCAGACATGGGTGTGAGAATTTAGCTTTCCTTTAGCCCAAACATGTTATTAAGACAGCAAACAAAAAGAAGAGATTAAGGGGAAAAGCTACTCAGTAGAGGCCAGAAGCCTCTCCAAACTGAATTTTAAGTACTGCTTCTGATGTAGGTTTCTCCTTTTTTCATTAAAAAATGATATTAAGGAAGTTACACAAGCATAATAACTGTTCACACAGCCCCTTTAACAATATATTCTTAGTGGCTTGCATTTTTCTGGGCCTTGTGTCAGATAGTGGAATAGAACTGGTGCAGATGGTAGAGAAACAAATTCGGTGGAAGTGGCAGCAATGAGCAATATGGCACAATGTTTTCATTGTGTTTGATGCATTCATTCATTTGCAGAGGCATTCATGTGCAAATTACCCACAGCTCATATCCCTTTTCAAACTAAGAATATGTCATTCTAGGAAGGCCAGCACATCCATGACCCACTAGATTCTTGAAAAGCCTGCACTTATTCTGATTTTCCCCACCCCCTTTTATTTTCTTTGAGAGGCTGGAAGAGACCCAGTGTAGAGGCTCATGCAGAATATGAAGGTAGCTCCCCAACTACACATGCCTGTATATTTCCCCTACAAGTACTTCACTGCACATCTATTTGAAGATAAATTTAAATTAATGAAATTAACCGTAAATTGATGGAGCAATCTTGGGAGATAAACTACTTTGGTTAAATTTGTTTTACCATAATGGAGGTGCAGTAAGCAGAGAGAAGACATAATTAAGTGGATACCTATTTTATTTAGTGGGAGAACATATCTTACATATTCTTGTGTTGGGTCCAGTTTATCTATAATGCTTACAAGAATAAAACAAATAGAGAGCAAAGAGATTATAATAGAGGAAGAAAAAACCACAAAAGGAAATACTGGAAAAATAGAATAAAATTCCCCAATAGTAAGGAATTGGTGCTTGGCATTTTACCAGTGCCTCACAAAGTTTCAGTGTAGATTGACCAAGATGAATCTGTTGCCTGCTATGTGCCAATGCTAGACCTTGTGTTTTAGAGATAAATGAAACAGTCTCCACCTGCAAGGAGCTCACAGTTGACAAAGGCATCTGGGCAGAGTGAAGTCTGGTTGTGCAAGAAACCCATCCTTGATAATGAAATCTCTGAGTTGAAACTCAAAGAATGATGATCGTCAACTAATTGCCTACAGAGGGACAGAGCAAAGACTTGTCCATATGGGGAACTCAGAAAAATCGAGTGTGTGAGATGAACAGTTAGTTTCCACATGGCTGCATATGGCCTCCATTCTAGCACTCCACCCTCTTATCACACTCTCTCTTTGAATTCATTGAAGGCTCACCTATACATTAATTCAGGTGTATCATTAACTTGGCTTGGACCTCATGTTTTGAATGCTGTTCAAGATATTATTATTAATGATAGGAATGATTGAAATAACTTCTGTTCCCTTCCCATAGGCTCTCTAATTTTTGACATGCATCCTGAGAAAGGTATTTGAACAGATCAATAGAAATAGTTTGTGAGGAACTATGAAAATTAACATTGATCACTGGAAACAACTACTGTTTGCATCAAATAAAAAGACTCCATTTTTCTTTTTGTTTTTTGAAATTAGACAATGCGTTTGTAACTTTAAAATGTAATATATAATAGTTCTCATGATATTGGGAAATATCGAGGAGGGTGCTAGATGGATAAGTAATTGTTTGCAAAGGTCATTAGTGGCTCGGTTATTGTCACTCTGCAGGAAAGTGTCTAGTTACTTACCTCTTGACTGTCCTCACTCCTGCACCATCAACATTGAATTGAAAGGTTGAAAATATTGTTGCCAGTGTTGCAGTGTTAGAGTACATTTTTTCTTCCCTTCTCTCTCTACAAGTAATGCCAAAAATAACCAGCATCTATATGTACTTGGCAATAATATACATTTTCTTTAATCTCCCTTGTATCCTTTCCATATAGGCATATTATATTCCAGTCTTACAGACGAAAGAACTGAACCAAGTAAAATAACCCACTTGAAAAGTCACAGTCTGTAATGTGGAGCGAAGATCCCAGAGATGGCTCTTCTGGCTTGCAAATCTGGGCTTTGTCCATTGTTTTCAACTACCTGTGCAGTTCCTCTTTTGAATATACATATATGTCATCAAAAATATTTGCACATTGTAATCTTGCCACTATCTCAAGTTTGCCTCCCTTATAGAAGGAAACACCTCCATTGAATAAAGAGAGAGGGTAAATATCCTCCATTACTCTAATTAGAACAGATCATCTTTATAAGTGGACAACTTGATAACTTTCCATGTGATGAAAGAGCATAAATGCCATTATTTTGTTTCTAAATAAACTTTTTAAAAAATTTGGAAAAAAATTAGATTTACATTAAAGTTGCAAAGATAGTACAGAGAGTTCATATATACCTCTCACCCAATTTCCTATAATATTAACATCTCTCATGGTACATTTGTCAAAACTAAGAAAGTAACATTAATAGCATTGCTATTAATTACACTCCAGACTTTATTTGGATTTCACTAGTTTCTCCATGAATGTCCTTTTTCTGTTTCAGGATCCAATCCAGGGTTCCACATTGCCTTTAGTCTCCATGTCTCCATAGTCTCCTTTGGTCTGTGATGGTTTCTAAATATTTCCTTTTTTTTTTTTTTCATGACCTTGACAGCTTGGAAGAGTGCTAGTCAGGTGCTTTGTAGAATGAATGTCCCTCAATTTAATTCTATGAGGTATTTGTCATGATTAGCCTAGGGTTTTGGGTTTTGGGTAAGAAAACCACAGATGTGAAGTGGTTTTTCATCACATCTCATCAGGGAGTGCATGATATTGTAAGAGGAGAAAAAAAATCTTTCTTTTACCCATTTTGGGTTCTTGGCTGGGTCTCTGTAACAAAAAAACAGATTAAAGAGAGAAAAGCATGCACATTTATTTCATATAAATTTTATATGACATGGTAGCCAAGGAAATGAAGATCTGACCATTTTTATGCCAGGTTTGAGGAAGAGTGGAAAGTTGTGGCAAAATGTGATAGAGGACGAAAGGGGTATGAGTTACACGTAGTAAACTGGAGGAAACTTAGCAAGGCCTGTTCATTCAGATTTATCTCAGCATCCTTCCATCTTCAGAGATAAGGACGCTCCTCTGAGTATAGGGAGGGCACCTCTCACATGAGGGATTTATGACTTGCTTCAGGAGAAGGTCAAAGAATCCTTCCTGCACTTGCCGTTTCTCAAATTCCTTTACCTTAAAATATCCAACATGCCAAGGTGCCATATTTTGGGGTAGTGTATCTTGAATCCTGTCACTATCAACATGACTAACCAACAGTGATATTAATTGATTACTTGGTTAAAGTTGTGTTTGCCAGGTTTCTTTACTGAAAAGTTGCTGTTTGTTACAGGTTGAATTGTGTTCTTCAAAAAAGATAATTTGAAGTCCTAGTCCCCATACCTGGAAATGTGATCTTATTTGGAAATAGGGTCTTTGCATATTTAATCAAGTTAAGATGAGATCATTAGGATGGGCCCTAATTCAATATGACAGGTGTCCTTATAAGACTAGGAAAATGCCATGTGAAGCATCTGTGAACACACAGAGACACACATGTGACAACAGAGGCAGAGTTTGGGCTGCTGCAGCTGCAAGCCGTGGCTCAAGGGCCAACCCAGAAGCTAGGAAGAGGCAAGGAAGGGTTCTCCCCTAGAGAGTCAGAGGGAGCATGGCCTTACCAGCAACTTGATTTAAGACTTTTAGACTCCAGAGCCATGGGACAATAAATTTCTGTTTTAAACTACCTAATTTGTGATACTTTGTTATGACAACCCTAGGAAACAAATACACTGTTCGTCATTTTCCATCCTCTGTACTTTGTAAGCAAGCTGCAAAATCTAGGTCACACTCAAAGGTATTTAGTTTGCTCTTATGTGTACATTTTGAAAACTTTGGACAGAGCTTGCCACTATCATATTTTTTTTAAAACACCTTTATTGGAGTATAATTGCTTTACAATGGTGTGTTAGATTCTGCTGTATAACAAAGTGAATCAGCTATACATTTACATACATCCCCATATCTCCTCCCTCTTGCGTCTGCCTCCCACCCTCCCTATCCCACCCCTCTAGGTGGTCACAAAGCACCAAGCTGATCTCCCTGTGCTATGCAGTTGCTTCCCACTAGCTATCTGTTTTACATTTGGTAGTGTATATATGTCCATGCCACTCTCTCACTTCGTCCCAGCTTACCCTTCCCCCTCCCCATGTCCTCAAGTCCATTCTCTAAGTCTATGTCTTTATACCTGTCCTGCCCCTAGGTTTTTCAGAACCTTTTTTTTTTTAGATTCTATATATATATGTTAGCATACGGTGTTTGTTTTTCTCTTTCTGACTTACTTCACTCTGTATGACAGTCTCTAGGTCCATCCACCTCACTACAAATAACTCAATTTCGTTTCTTTTTATGGCTGAGTAATATTCCATGGATATATGTGCCACATCTTCTTTATCCATTCATCTGTTGATGGACACTTAGGTTGCTTCCATGTCCTGGCTATTGTACATAGAGCTGCAATGAACATTGTACATGACTCTTTTTGAATTATGGTTTTCTCAAGGTATATGCCCAGTAGTGGGATTGCTGGGTCATATGGTAGTTCTATTTTTAGTTTTTTAAGGAACCTCCATAGTACTCCATTGTGGCTGTATCAATTTACTTTCCCACCAACAGTGCAAGAGGGCTCCCTTTTCTCCACAACCTCTCCACATTTATTGTTTGTAGATTTTTTGATGATGGCCATTCTGACTGGTGTGAGGTGATACCTCATTATCGTTCTGATTTGCATTTCTCTAATGATTAGTGATGTTGAGCATCCTTTCATGTGTTTGTTGGCAATCTGTATATCATCTTTGGAGAAATGTCTGTTTAGGTCTTCTGCCCATTTTTGGATTGGGTTGTTTGTTTTTTGGATATTGAGCTGCATGAGCTGCTTGTACATTTTGGAAATCAATCCTTTGTCAGTTGCTTCATTTGCAAATATTTTCTCCCATTCTGAGGGTTGTCTTTTGGTCTTATTTATGGTTTCCTTTGCTGTGCAAAAGCTTTTAAGTTTCATTAGGTCACATTTGTTTATTTTTGTTTTTATATCCATTTCTCTAGGAGGTGGGTAAAAAAGAGTCTTGCTGTGATTTATGTTATAGAGTGTTCTGCCTGTGTTTTCCTCCAAGAGTTTTATTGTGTCTGACTTTACATTAAGTCTTTAATCCATTTTGAGTTTATTTTTGTGTATGGTGTTAGGGAGTGTTCTAATTTCATTCTTTTACATGTAGCTGTCCAGTATTCCCAGCACCACTTATTTAAGAGGCTGTCTTTGCTCCATATATATTCTTGCCTCCTTTATCAAAGAGAAGGTGACCATATGTGCGTGGGTTTATCTCTGGGCTTTCTATCCCGTTCCATTGACCTGCATTTCTGTTTTTGTGCCAGTACCATACTGTCTTGATTACTGTAGCTCTGTAGTACAGTCTGAAGTCTGGGAGCCTGATTCCTCCAGCTCCATTTTTCTTTCTCAAGATTGCTTTGGATATTTGGGGTCCTTTGTGTTTCCATACAAATTGTGAATTTTTTTTTGTTCTAGTACTGTAAAAAATGCCATTGCTAGCTTGATAGAGATTGCATTGAATCTGTAGATTGCTTTTGGTAGTATAGTCATTTTCACAATGTGATTCTTCCAATCCAAGAACATGGTCTATCTCTCCATCTGTTGGTATCATCTTTAATTTCTTTCATCAGTGTCCTATAGTTTTCTGCATACAGGTCTTCTGTCTCCTTAGGTAGGCTTATCCTTAGGTATTTATTCTTTTTGCTGCAATGGTAAATGGGAGTGTTTCCTTAATTTCCCTTTCAGATTTTTCATCATTAGTGTACAGGAATGCAAGAGATTTCTGTGCATTAATTTTGTATCTTTCTCCTTTACCGAATTCATTGATTAATTCTAGTAGTTTTCTGGTAGCATATTTAGGAGTCTATATGTATAGTATCATGTCATCTGCAAGCAGTGACAGCTTTACTTCCTCTTTCCCAATTTGGATTCCTTTCATTTCTTTTCCTTCTCTGATTGCTGTGGCTAAAACTTCCAAAACTATGTTGAATAATAATGGTGAGAGCAGACACCTTGTCTTGTTCCTGATTTTAGAGGAAATGGTTTCAGTTTTTCTCCATTGAGAACGATGTTCGTGGTGGGTTTGTCATATATGGCCTCTATTGTGTTGAGGTAATTTCCCTCTATACCTACTTTATGGAGGGTTTTTATGATAAATGGGTGTTGAATTTTGTCGGAAACTTTTTCTGCATCTATTGAGATGATCATATGGTTTTTCTCCTTCTATTTGTTAATATGGTTTATCACATTGATTGATTTGCATATATTGAAGAATCCTTGCATTCCTGGGATAAACGCCACTTGATCATGGTGTATGATCCTTTTAATGTGCTGTTGGATTCTGTTTGCTAGTATTTTGTATAGGATTTTTGCATCTGTGTTCATCAGTGATATTGGCCTGTAGTTTTCTTTTTTTGTGACGTCTTTATCTGGTTTTGGTATCAGGGTGATAGTGGCCTTGTAGAATGAGTTTGGGAGTGTTCCTCCGCCTGCTGTATTTTGGAAGAGATTGAGAAGGACAGGTGTTAGCTCTTCTCTAAATGTTTGATAGAATTCTCCTGTGTAGCCATCTGGTCCTGGGTTTTTGTTTGCTGGAAGATTTTTAATCACAGTTTCAATTTCAGTGCTTGTGATTGGTCTGTTTATATTTTCTGTTTCTTCCTGTTTCAGTCTCAGAAGGTTGTGCTTTTCTAAGAATTTGTCCATTTCTTCCAGGTTGTTCATTTTATTGTCATATAGTTGCTTGTAGTAATCTCTCATGATCCTTTGTATTTCTGCAGTATCAATTGTTACTTCTCCTTTTTCATGTCTAATTCTATTGATTTGAGTCTTCTCCCTTTTTTTCTGGATGCTTCTGGCTAATAGTTTATCAGTTTTGTTTATCATCTCAAAAAACCAGCTTTTAGTTTTATTGCTCTTTGTTATTGTTTCCTTCATTCCTTTTTCATTTATTTCTGATCTGATATTTATTTATGATTTCTTTCCTTCTGCTAACTTCGGGTTTTTTTTTGTTCTTCTTTCTCTAATGCTTTAGGTGTAAAATTAGGTTGTTTATTTGATACATGTCTTGTTTCTTGAGGTAGTATTGTATTGCTATAAACTTGCCTCTTAGAACTGCTTTTGTTGCATCCCATAAGTTTTGGGTCATCATGTTTTCATTGTCATTTGTTCCTAGGTATTTTTTTATTTCCTCTTTGATTTCTTCAGTGATCTCTTGGTTATTTAGTAGTGTATTGTTTAGCCTCCATGTGTTTGTATTTTTTACAGATTTTTTTCCCATAATTAATATCTAGTCTCATAGCGTTGTGGTCGGAAAAGATACTTGATGCACTTTCAATTTTCTTAAATTTACCAAGGCTTGATTTGTGACCCAAGATATGATCTATCCTGGAAAATGTTCCATGAGCACTTGAGAGTAAAATGTATTCTGTTGTTTGTGGATGGAATGTCCTATAAATATCAATTAAGTAATGTATTACTTAATGTATTATTTAAAGCTTGTGTTTCCTTATTTATTTTCATTTTGGATGATCTGTCCATTGGTGCAAGTGGGGTGTTAAAGTCCCCTACTATGACTGTGTTACTGTCGATTTCCCCTTTTATGGCTGTTAGCATCTACCTTATGTATTGAGGTGTTCCTGTGTTGGGTGCATAAATATTTACAATTGTTTTATCTTCTTCTTGGATTGATCCCTTGATCATTATGTAGTGTCCTTCTTTGTCTCTTTTAATAGTCCATATTTTAAAGTCTATTTTGTCTGATATGAGTATTGCTACTCCAGCTTTCTTTTGATTTCTATTTGCATGGAATATCTTTTTCCAACCCCTCACTCTCAGTCTGTATGTGTCCCTAGGTCTGAAATGGGTCTCTTGTAGACAGCATGTATATGAATCTTGTTTTTGTATCCATGCAGCCAGTCTATGTCTTTTGGTGGGAGCATTTAATCCATTTACATTTAAGGTAGTTATTGATATGTATGTTCCTATTACCACTTTGCTAATTGTTTTGGGTTTGTTAATATAGGTCTTCTCTTTCTCTTGTGTTTCCTGCCTAGAGAAGTTCGTTTAGAATTTGTTGTAAAGCTGGTTTTGTGGTGCTGAATTCTCTTAGCTTTTGCTTGTCTGTAAAGGTTTCAATTTCTCCATGAAATCTGAATGAGATCCTTTCTGGGTATTGCAATTTTGGTTGTAGGTTTTTCCCTTTCATCACTGTAATTATGTCCTGCCACTCCCTTCTGGCTTGCAGAGTTTCTGCTGAAAGATCAGCTGTTAACCTTATGGGGATTCCCTTGTATGTTTTTTGTTGCTTTTCCCTTGCTGCTTTTAATATTTATTCTTTGTATTTATTTTTTGATAGTTTGATTAATATGTGTCTTGGCATGTTTCTCCTTGGATTTATCCTGTATGGGACTCTCTGTGCTTCCTGGACTTGATTGAATATTTCCTTTCCCATATTAGGGAAGTGTTCAACTGTAATCTCTTGAAATATTTTCTCAGTCCCTTTCTTTTTCTCTTCTTCTTCTTCTGGGACCCCTATAATTTGAATGTTGGTGTGTTTAATGTTGTCCCAGAGGTCTCTGAGACTGTCCTCAATTCTTTTCATTCTTTTTTCTTTATTCTGTTCTAAAGTAGTTATTTGCACTATTTTAACTTCCATGTCACTCTATCTTTTCTTCTGCCTCAGTTATTCTGCTATTGATTCCTTCTAGAGAATTTTAAATTTCATTTGTTGTGTTGTTCATCATTGTTTATTTGCTTTTTAGTTCTTCTAGGTCCTTGTTAAACGTTTCTTGTATTTTCTGTATTCTATTTCCAAGATTTTGGATCATCTTTAGGTAGACTGCCTATTTTCTCTTCATTTGTTTGGTCTCATGGGTTTTTTCCTTGATCCTTCATCTGCTGTGTGTTTCTATGTCTTCTCATTTTGCTTAACTTACTGTGTTTGGGGTCTCCATTATGCAGGCTGCAGGTTCATAGTTCCCATTGTTTCTGGTGTCTACCCCCAGTGGCTAAGGTTGGTTCAGTGGTTTGTGTAGGCTTCCTCGTGGAGGGACTGGTGCCTGTGTTCTGGTGGATGAGGCTGAATCTTGTCTTTCTGGTGGGCAGGACCATGTCCGGTGGTGTGTTTTGCTGTGTCTGTTACCTTATTATGATAGTACAGTTTGGTTAAACCACTTGAAGTTCTAGCTTTCTATAACAATTTAAATTAGAGTTTGAATTCTTTTCCTTTCCCGGAGGAAAAAAGGAATATTATATTAAATCTAATTACATGTAAAAGTCCCCAAAATAAGCTGTGTTTGAGGAAGGTAATATATCTTATTTTTCCTTGATATATCTTCCTTTCTTTCTTTCTTTCTTTCTTTCTTTCTTTCTTTCTTTCTGTCTGTCTGTCTTCCTTCCTTTCTTTCTTCCTTCCTTCTTCCCTCCTTCCTTTCTGTCCTTCTTTCCTTCCTCCTGTCCTTCCTCTCTCTCTCCCTCCCTCCCTCCCTTCCTTCTCTCTCTCTCTTTCTTCCTTTCCCTTCCTTCCTTTATTTCCCTCCCTTCTTCTCTCCCTCCCTTCCTTCCTTCCTTGTTTTCTTCTACTTATAAGAGAGGTCACTATGGAACTTAGGGTATATATATTTGCTTTAAGTACACATTAAGTCTGGCTTTTAGACAGAAGATAGAAGAAACATGTGAAAATTCATTTTTGCTACCCTGTTTGCAGTAATAACACCTATTTTCTGAGATTCTTGAGCATATCATTAAATTTAGTTTATAATTTAATTATGTAAAACCAGCGCATTAGAGCTTGTGAAATCATCATGGCTTGGAAGATGATCTCTCAAGAGTTGCACACCCAGGGGAGCTGAGAGGTTGCATTGCCAATTACCAAAATATGCTTAATGCAAGGCCATTCTTCTTCCTACATGGTGCATCATTTATTGGGAAAATTCCAAAGCCTTATGAATATGTATGCCCCAAATTGTCCATTTAGCTTTGCAACAAAGAAGTATTTTCTATTACATTATACAATATTGACCATCAATTAGTTTAAAAACGTGTGCTGCTGAAGGTTTTTTTTTTTTTTTTTGCGATACGCGGGCCTCTCACTGCTGTGGCCTCTCCCGTTGTGGAGCACAGGCTCCAGACATGCAGGCTTAACGGCCATGGCTCACGGGCCCAGCCACTCCACAGCATGCGGGATCTTCCTGGACCGGGGCACGAACCCGTTTCCCCCGCATTGGCAGGTGGACTCTCAACCACTGCGCCACCAGGGAAGCCCCTGAAGGTTTTGAATAAGCATGAAGTTAGAAACTACAATAACCCACACCTTTGTTATATATTAAAAATATTAGAAGATAGCTCCTGACACACACACACACACGTGCACACACACACACACACACAGTATATACATATTGGGTTTCCTCCATAAAAATATACATGATTAAAACAGCTTTTATTCTAGATATGGTGTGTATTGACCTTACTGCTTTTATATGGATCTACCAGTTTAATCATTTTTGTGAGTACATCTCTTTGACCATGACTTATCAACTTACTCCCCAAATCATGTCAGTGAATTTGTTAGAGGTAGTTTTAGGCAAGGGAGAGGTCTGGAAGAGTGAGGCAGAAAGACTGTGATGATGTTATTCTAAGCAACAGAAAGAAGAATTTTGTTTTCTGTAATTCTATCTTATTGTTCAGCATCACATTCCCAGGAGGCTTACTGAAGTGAGCAAGTGTAATATTCTCTGTTTGCTAAGTATGTATACATTTTGTTACTCAATAATTATTGGCAGTTAATGATTACTAAATGCAGCTTTAACAATCAATCACATAAGCCATACTTGGGGACATGAGAAGACATGTAAAAATCAGAGTCTAACACAAATGACATGTCATGGATCTGGTTGATAAGCTACCCTCCAAGTTTTTTTATGTTTGGTTTGAATTAGATTAATTGTGCAGGGAAAATACTGAGTGCTTTTGTAGTAAGATGCTTGTCATGTGCTGGCTATCACATGCAGGTAGTTTGGCACCAAGGAGAAAATACTCCTTCAGTTTTTTTATTTCCTTAAGGAAAAACAATTAGGTGTTACCTTTTGATGAAGGAAGAGAAATCATCTAGCAGAACTGAACGGCCTCCCCCAAAAAATCCCCAAACATATTGAGAATAAATCAAGATTTATGAAATCACTTATTTTAAAAAGTGTTTATTATTTTTAGCAGTTTTAGCGGTTGGGCCCATTTGTTTAAGATTGGCATTCTAAGGAACACATTTTCAAAATCTACCAGGTATCCAGCCATATTCCTACCAAGTCATATATCTTAAAAGTCTAGCTACTGCAAGTTTGAACAGATTATTTGGAAACATGACATATATTTCTACATAGTAAATAAGAGTCATAAAAAATGGGGAAAACAAAGCAAGAGATAATCTTCCTTCAAACTTCCCCAAATTAAGTTCCAAACATTTTAAAATATTTGTAGTTTTCTAGGGAAGAAATTGTGTTACCTACCTGAAATGATAATTTCCAGAATGTTGCTTTTGAACATGCCAGGTACTTGCTCAGATTGGAATAGCATTTATTGATACATATATGAATATTTTTTAAATGTAATTTCTTATATTTTAAAGAGAGACCAAGTTACTCAATTTTCTCTTTGGGCCATTTTATTAGGAATTCAACTTGACAAAGACTTGAAGACATTTACTTTAAATCCCTTGCTTTCCTGGCTCCTGTCCTCTGCCAACCTCAGAGTCTTCAACCCTTCAGGCTATAGTTTTCAGAAACTATTAAATCCTTTTGATTTCATCTTCTAATATTTAACAATTCCCTCTTGTTTCAGTAACAAATCATCCCCAAACTCAATGAGCATAAAATAACAGTGGGATGGCTAATCTCTGCTTGGTGGTGCCTGGGCCTCAGCTAGAAAGACTGGAAGGATGGGGTTTGAAATCATCAGAATGCATCTTCATTCACATCTTGCAGTTGATGGTGTGGCATGGCTGGGACCTCAACTGAGCTGTGGGCTGGCATTTAAATCTTTGGGCTGTGGGCTTTCCATATGGTTTTTTCATGTGGGGACAGTTTGGGCTTCCACACAGGATGGCAGCTGGATTCTAAGAGCAAGTATTTTAAGAGGATCAGGTGGAAGCTGTATCACATTTTATAACCTAACCTCAAATGTCACATAAGGTCTCTTCTGCTGTAATTACAAGGGAAGGAACTACTGACCCCACCTCTTGATGGGAGGAGTCTGCAAGTCACATTGGGAGTTGAAGTTGTGGGATGGGAGTTGTGGCAGACACTTTGAGATGTTACAATCTGTCACATTTTCCCTCTTCTCCTTACCTACAATCATAATTTTAGATCTGTGTCTCATCAATTTTTGCTGGGACATTACTGCTGATGGCCTCCTGTCTGGTCTCCCTGCTTGAGCTCTAATTCTCTTCATATCTGCTCTCCGCACAGCATAAGGGTGACCTATTTATTTATTTATTTAAACATCTTTATTGGAGTATAATTGCTTTACAATGATGTTAGTTTCTGCTGTATAACAAAGTGAATCAGCTATACGTATACATGTATCCCCATACCCCTCCCTCATGCATCTCCCTCCCACCCTCCCTATCCCACCCCTCTAGGTGGTCACAGAGCACCGAGCTGATCTCCCTGTGCTATGTGGCTGCTTCCCACTAGCTATCTATTTTACATTTGGTAGTGTATATATGTCCATGCCACTCTCTCACTTCATCCCAGCTTACACTTCCCCTCCCTGTGTCCTCATGTCCATTCTCTACATCTGCATCTTTATTCCTGTCCTGCACCTAGGTTCTTCAGAACCATTTTTTTTTTAGATTCCATACCATGTTAACATACGGTATTTGTTTTTCTCTTTCTGACTAACTTCACTGTATGACAGTCTCTAGGTCCATCCACCTCACTACAAGTAACTCAATTTTATTTCTTTTTATGGCTGAGTAATATTCCTTGTATATATGTACCACATCTTCTTTACCCATTCATCTGTGGATGGACACTTAGGTTGCTTCCATGTCCTGGCTGTTGTAAATAGAGCTGTGAAGAACATTGTGGTACATGACACAGACACACAACCTGTGTCCCCTGCATGGGCAGGCGGACTCTCAACCACTGCACCACCAGGGAAGCCCTCCTTCATTTCTTTTTCATTTATTTATGATCTGATCTTTATGATTTTTTTTCCTTCTGCTAACTTTGGGTTTTTGTTTGTTCTTTTTTCTCTAATTGCTTTAGATGTAAGGTTAGGTTGTGTATTTGATATGTTTCTTGTTTCTTGAGGTACGATTGTATTGCTATCAACTTCCCTCTTAGAACTGCTTTTGCTGCATCCCTTAGGCTTTGGGTCATTGTGTTTTCATTGTCATATTTTTACAGGTATTTTTTGATTTCCTCTTTGATTCCTTCAGTGATCTCTTGGTTATTTAGTAATGTATTGTTTAGCCTCCATGTGTTTGTATTTTTTACAGATTTTCCCCTGTAATTGATATCTAGTCTCATAGCATTGTGGACGGAAAAGATACTTGATATGATTTCAATTTTCTTAAATTTACAAAGGCTTGATTTGTGACCCAAGATATGATCTATCCTGGAAAATGTTCCATGAGCACTTGAGAATAAAGTGCATTCTGTTGTTTGTGGATGGAATGTCCTATAAATATCAATTAAGTAATGTATTACTTAATGTATTATTTAAAGCTTGTGTTTCCTTATTTATTTTCATTTTGGATGATCTGTCCATTGGTGCAAGTGGGGTGTTAAAGTCCGCTCCTGTGATTGTGTTACTGTCGATTTCCCCTTTCATGGCTGTTAGCATTTGCCTTATGTATTGAGGTGCTCCTGTGTTGTGTCCATAAATGTTTACAATTGTTTTATATTCTCCTTGGATTGATCCCTTGATCAATATGTAGTGTCCTTCTTTGTCTCTTTTAATAGTCTTTATTTAAAAGTCTATTTTGTCTGATATGAGTATTGCTACTCCATCTTTCTTTTGGTTTCCATTTGCATGGAATATCTTTTTCCATCCCCTCACTCTCAGTCTGTATGTGTCCCTAGGTCTGAATTGGGTGTTTTGTAGACAGCATATATACAGGTCTTGTTTTTGTATCCATTCAGCGAATCTGTGTCTTTTGGTGGGAGCATTTAATCCATTTACATTTAAGGTAGTTATTGATATGTATGTTCCTATTACCATTTTCTTAATTGTTTTGGGTTTGTTAATATAGGTCTTTTCCTCCTCTTGTGTTTCCTGCCTAGAGAATTTCTTTAGCATTTGTTGTAAAGCTGGTTTTGTGGTGCTGAATTCTCTTAGCTTTTGCTTGTCTGTAAAGGTTTCAATTTCTCCGTGAAATCTGAATGAGATCCTTGCTGGGTATTGTAATCTTGGTTGTAGGTTTTTCTCTTTCATCACTGTAATTATGTCCTGCCACTCCCTTCTGGCTTGCAGGGTTTCTGCTGAAAGATCAGCTGTTAACCTTATGGGGATTCCCTTGTATGTTATTTACTGCTTTTAATATGTATTCTTTGTATTTAATTTTTGACAGTTTAATATGTGTCTTGGCATGTTTCTCCTTGGATTTATCCTGTATGGGATTCTCTGTGCTTCTTGAACTTGATTGACTATTTCCTTTCCCATATTAGGGAAGTTTTCAACTGTAATCTCTTCAAATATTTTCTCAGTCCCTTTCTTTTTCTCTTCTTCTTCTGGAACCCCTATAATTCGAATGTTGGTGGGTTTAATGTTGTCCCAGTTGTCTCTGAGACTGTCCTCAATTCTTTTCATTCTTTTTTGTTTATTCTGCTCTAAAGTATTTATTTGCACTATTTTATCTTCCAGGTCACTTTATCTGTTCTTCTGCCTCAGTTATTCTGCTATTGATTCCTTCTAGAGAATTTTAAATTTCATTTGTTGTGTTGTTCATCATTGTTTGTTTGCTCTTTAGTTCTTCTAGGTCCTTGTTAAACGTTTCTTTTATTTTCTCCATTCTGTTTCCAAGATTTTGGATCATCTTTACTATCATTACTCTGAATTCTCTTTTGGATAAACTGCCTATTTTCTCTTCATTTGTTTGGTCTGGTGCGTTTTTACCTTGCTCCTTCATCTGCTGTGTTTTTCTCTGCCTTCTCATTTTGCTTAACTTACTGTGTTTGGGCTCTCCTTTACACAGACTGCAGGTTTATTGTTCCCATTGTGTTTGGTGTCTGCCCCATGTAGGTAATGTTGGTTCAGTGGGTTGTGTAGGCTTCCCGGTGGAGGGGACTGGTGCCTGTGTTCTGGTGGATGAAGCTGGATCTTGTCTTTCTGGTGGGCAAGACCACGTCTGGTGGTGTGTTTTGGGGTGTCTGTGAAGTTATTATGATTTTAGGAAGCCTCTCTGCTAATGGGTGGGTTTGTGTTCCTGTCTTACTAGTTTTTTGGCATAGGGTGTCCAGCAGTGTAGCTTGCTGATCGTTGAGTGGAGCTGGTTCTTAGCGTTGAGACGGAGATCTCTGGGAGAGCTCTCACCGATTGATATTATGTTGGGCCGGGAGGTCTCTGGTGGACCAATGTCCTGAACTCAGCTCTCCCACTTCAGAGGCCCAGGCCTGACATCCGGCCGGAGTACCAAGACCCTGTCAGCCACACGGCTCAGGGTTGACCAGCCTCTCTCCTCATCTCCCCACAGGAAAATATGAGCTGTATCCTGTTCTTCTGCCACAGACTCTGGGTGACCTATTTAAAATGGAAATCTGTACATCATTTATTGTCTAAAACCCTCAAGCCTCCTTATAGAAGAAAGACTCTCAACCTGGTATACAAGCTCTTCCTGATATTTGCCAATCCGTATATATAACCTGTTTACATGGCAGTCTCCAACAAAAACAAATTTTCCACACTTTTCTCTTCCTCCTTCCTCTTCATGCATGTACATAGACTCTCCATGCCTTTTTCATGGTTTCTGTTCTCCCTCAGTTATATCCTCTGCCATCTTCTTCTTCCTGCAGCTAATGCATTTTAGTTCTGTACACATAGGATCAGGCATTTCCTTCTCCATGCAGTTTGCAACATGATTTCAGCTTATCTTCTAAATTGTAATTCTCACTTCTACTTACTGTGCCTCTTTTCCCCCATCTATTAAAATAAAATGTAATCCTCAACTTATATGGATGTTATAAATATTAAATGAACTTAAGATATGTAAAGTCCTTATAACAATACCCAGCACATGGGAACTGCTCAAAAGATATTAGGTAGTGTTATTTTGATTACTAATCACTTGCATCTTACATTTCTGGCAAACTGGATTAATTCTGGAAAATGTCTTGCCTTGATGTCTTTGCTTATGTTCTTTTCTGCATCGAATTCTCTACCCCTATCTCTGTGTAGATCCATTTTTTCTCTTCCCCCCATTTTGTTTTGTATTCCACAAATTCTCAAGGAAAGCATCTGCAACAGACTGAATGTTTGTGTTCCCCCCAAATTCATGTATTGAAACTAATGCCCAATGTGATGGTATAGGAGGTGGAGCTTTTGGGAGGTCCTTAGGTCATGGGGGTAGAGCCCTCATGAATGGGATTAGTGCCCTTATAAAAGTGATACTAGAGAGCTAGCTTGCCCTTTCCACCATGTGGCCCACAAAGAGGACTACCTATGAACCAGGAAATGAGTTCTCACCAGACACTGAATCTGCCTGTCTGCCATGATCTTGGACTTCCCAGCCTCCAGAACTGTGAAAAATAAATGTTTGTTATTTATAATCCACCCAGTCTCTGTTTTTTTGTTATAGAAGCTTGAACACACTAAGACAGCATCTTTCTTCTCCAGACTTTAAACCCTCATAACATTTTTTGTACACCCTCTTGGAATCTGTGTATCCTATTTTTTATATTAGTTTGTTTGAATGTGAATTGTTTATGGAATTCTCAAGGGTAAGGGTTACATCATGTATTTTTATCACTTTAATGCCTAACATTCTGCCTTGCTTGGTATAAGCTGATATTTATTGACTTAAGTTAGGCTTAAGACAAAAGACTTTTCTGAGATTTTGATATAAGTAAATGAAGACAAATGTACATTAAATTTGACATTAAGTTTTATTATATTATGTCATATATATTATGTGTGTATATATATATATATGTATGTGTATATATATATATATATATATATATATATTTTTTTTTTGTGGTGTGCGGCCCTCTCACTGTTGCGGCCTCTCCCGTTGCAGAGCACAGGCTCCGGACATGCAGGCTCAGCGGCCATGGCTCACGAGCCCAGCCGCTCCACGGCATGCGGGATCCTCCTGGACCGGGGCACAAACCCACGTCCCCTGCATCGGCAGGCGGACTCTCAACCACTGCGCCACCAGGGAAGCCCCTGTTATGTATATTTTTAAGATATACTCAATGCTTTGTATTATAAGGTGGAAATATGTAAAATGTTAATTTTATCTTGTAGTTTAAAAGTTGATGTTTTAATTACTCCAAATTTTTGTCTTCTTTCTCTTTAGTTATCCTTATTTCATTTCTTTCTAAATTAATGCAAAGAAAAATGATTATACAGACTGTCCTGAAACTATCCTACATAAAGCTTTTAAAGAGATATTTGTAATTGTTAATTTATAATTTATTTTGAGTCCAAAATTTATTTCATGAATACTCAGTTGGTAGCTAACATGGGATAAACACTGGGGCTTCAGGAATTAACAAGACAGCATCTTCCTCAAGGAGCTTAGGATTTTAGGTAAAGAGGGAAGAATCAGTGGGAGATATAGGTGAAGAGTAAGAGAGTTCATAGCGGGTGATATTATTTTCAGCCAAAAGGATCAAAAAAGGATTTATTGGAGCACACGCTATTTGGTCTGAGTCTTGAAGGTCTGGTGGGATTTGGTAAGAATTTGTTATTCCAGAGAAAAGAAGAAAGCGGAAGAGTTGTCCAGTGAACGTGACAATGTGAACATACCTATTTGGTGGGAAGACACAAGGGCGTGCAAGTATGGGGAATAGAGTTTGGTTGAAGCATACTGTGGATGTAAAAGGAGGAATAGGAAAGGTAGTTGGAGCCTGGTGCCAAAGTCTTGAAATATTCTGCTTGGTTCTGTAGGTGATGTGAAGCTATTAATAGGTCTAGATGTGATCAAACTGAATTACGGGAATTTGCATGGGGAAAGGACCACTGAGGTGAACTGCTTAGCAAAAGCATCTGACCTCAAATACTTTCTCCATAAATGTTTAAAGAAAATCTAATTTGGCTGTGGATATATTTGCTTTTCCCCTGGCAATCCTATTTCATAAACTTGAGGTTGCTTTTTAGGTGAAGCTTTTCAGTCACTCCCAACCCAGGTAGGAATCATTCCAGTGAATGACCCTGGGGCAACAGCTCCACAAACCAATTACAACACTCAGGAGATTTCTGCACAGGGTCTGTGTCACTCTGATTTCAATTAACATCTCTCTTAATTAGAAAGAAATACAGAGGAACAGAGGGTGATACTTTTAATTCTTTGCTCCTTGTTTAACGTTCTGTCCATTTGATATATGAGATAGCAGAGATGGAAATTTGGAGAGCTGAATTCATGGAGAATTTGATTATAACAATTAAATTTTAAAAAGTTAGGTAAATTATGTGCAATTTAGAGTTTATTCTAACCTCCACATTTGCCTTGAAGAAGTTGTATAGTTGTACTTTAGAAGCTATTTCTGTGAACTCTATATGTCGAACTGTTACAGACAGTACTCTAATTAGACCAACATCATACATTGAACTTAGGTCCCTAATTCAGTCTCCAAAAGAAAACTCAGCAGTAGAGCTACTCACCTCAAAAACAGCAAAACAACAATATGAAACAAGCGTTGCTTCATCGTGCCAACTGAGCTTCTAGACACTGTATCATTGGGTATATATGTTAATTTACCCCTGGGGGTGAGTACCTTCAATATATAAACTGAAAGTATTACTTCAGCCAAAGGGAAGATCTGATTCACCCCTACCATCCCAGCTTTCTAATCTTTTCAGAAAGCTGGATAATCTGACCTTAACTAGACAGTTCAAGTGATAAAATGTCAAAGGCAAATCATTGCTTCCTGAACTTAAAGCTAACTGTACTCAAATAAGAAGGGAAATGCCTTGTTAGAAAGACAGTAAAAGAAAAGCAACTCAAAAGGGCTTTTAAAACTACAGTGACGTCATCACCGTGTAATAACATATTCAGTAGAGATGGTAACAGAGAAAATTCTGCTAGAAGTATTTATAGGTATTAAACACAGATATCTGGAGGTAGGAGTCCCTAATCTAGGGCTTTATATCATCTCCCTTTAATTAAAGAGGAGAAGCACTTTCATTTAATTTCAACAGGACCTGTGAAATACTTTCATCATTTCATACATATTGTGATAAGAGACTAATATGGTTAATGGAAATTGGATTTTTCCCTTTTTAGGTCAATAAAAATAGCCTCCATTTGCTGACTGTTTACCTTATAAATGCTTCACATAAATTATCTTATTTATTTCCCACAAAGTTATGTGGCTGATAGTATTATATTCATTTTACAGGTGAGGAAGCTGTGATTAAACATATTCAAAGATGTTCCCAAAGTTACAAGCAATTAGAGTTGGTGTTTGAATCCAGGTTAGTGTAAATTCAAAATCTGAACTATTTCCCACAACATTTTAATGATGTCATAAAATATCTTAGGATCTGCTGTGGGAATGGTATTTTAAACTGTTCCTTAAATCAACATTGGCATGGGGCTTCAGCTGCATCTTTAGCAGATCCTCTAAATTAGGACCTCTTAATACCAAAACTTTGAGGTTCATAGGCATAATATGTGAAACTGAATCAGGAAGGGTTCAATTTGTAACCTTTAAGTTGCTTTTTCATATCCCTAATTTGATGAATGTGGGTTAGAAATGAAGCAACACTGTAAATTGAAAGAATTCTACTTGTTTTTAGTCTAGGTAACTTAGTCTTAGTTGTTGTGTTTCTTTCCTTTTACTACTTGTTTTCCTGTTCACAAAGTATTGTAGTTGTGAGGGTAACAGCCCTTTATATATAGCACAATCTTTATGTAACATGGTTCAGCCATTTAGAACTCAAATGAAGCTTTGTGCCATAGCTTAAATAAATATTTTACTTTAGGTTGAGTGCCATGGGCTGAGTGTTTGTGTCCTCCCAAAATTCATATGTTGAAATCTTAACCCCCAAAGGTGATGTAGTATTAGGAGGTGGGTAATTTGGGCTGTGTTTAGGTCATGCGGGTGAAGACCCATGAATGGGATTAAGGCCCTTATAAAAGAGGCCCCAGAGATTCCTCACCCCTTCATCCCTGTGAGGACACAGTGAGAAATCTGCGATCCGGAGGAGAGCGCTCACCTGACTCTGCTGGCTCGCTGATCTCAAACCTCCTGCCTCCAGAACTGTGAGAAATAAATTTCTGTTGCTTGTAAGCCACCCAGTCTGTGGTATTTTCTAATAGCAGCCTGAACAGACTAAGACACTGAGATCTCAAATTTTCAAGTAGGAAGTCCTGCTTTTTACTCTTATTTCCTTATCTGAATGCATTCAGTACGTCTAGTAATTTTTCAGCCCTGAATCATGCCTCCTTAGCTCACCACATACCTTGAATATCAACTAGCGCCAAGGGCCACTTCTTGGGTTTGTCCTGTCAATTTCTAATTTAGGAAAATGGGATGCAGCAGCCTCCTTGTATTCTTTATACACATTCAATACTTCTACACCTTTAAACCCTCAAGGACATTCAAGGAAACTTCACACTTTTGTGTCATTTTCTGCTCAGATTCAGGGCCATCAGAATTATAATTAATTTGCATTTTAGACACTTGTGTAAGAAGATGTCACTTCTTGGAAATGCTATTGGATGATAAAATAAAGCAAGAAGCACCCACTGCTCTGATACACTTAATTAGGAATTCCAGGTAATTACTCATTATGTCCCTTTACATTTCTGGAAATTTATAGAGAAAATTGTTTCTTACCCTTTTGTGTCAAAAGAAAGAAAGGAAGGGAGGGAGGGAGGGAGGAAGGAAGGAAGGAATTCCTTCAGTACAGGAAAGCTTCTCTTTTTCAGAGATAAGATCCTTAAGTGACCTTTGTTAAACATATTTTTCTATGCTAATGTTTTCCTTTACCTTTTGGTTGTTAGAAAATAGCCTAAGTCTGAAAAATGGCAAATATTTAGTTAGGTACACTAAAAGCACAGCATGGAAGAAAATGAGCTCTTTGTTTTATTTTTTTATTTTAACAAATACTTGTATTTTAAGTGCTTTAAGGTATTACTCATTTAATCCTTATTATAACCCTGTGAGGCAGAGTACTATCATTATCCCATTTTACAGATGTGACTAGATAATATTATATGGGCAATGGCAAAGTGTTTGAGTCCTGTATACAAATATAGAATTATAGCAGAAGTAAAATGTTGACTACTAGCTTCTTTAAAGAGTTGTTATTTCTCTGTGGCAGCTTTAGGCTTAATCTCGATGGTGAGTCAAATTCATATCATGTTATGAGCAGCTTCTCCAAGAATTCTAGTGAAGTTCTGGAATTTAATTCTAAAGATGAACTTAGTGTATTAAATTCTGCACCACAGTGAGTCACATTATAGTGAAGCTTCAACATGGGTTCTTTTTATAGTGAGAGAAGCAAATTGAAGGAGATTTAATTTGCTTTTGAGCCACTCTCCAATTTAATTGTTCACATTTATATAATAGGTGGTAGCATAACCTATTGGAAAGTATAGCCAAAAGCAATTGAGTTCTATTTGTTCCTTAATGGACTATCTGTGTGATTTCAGGTAAATCCTTTTATCTTTTTCTGATTTTTGTTTTCTTTTCAGTAAAACAAGAATAATGCCACTTTTATTTCCCTGCCTATTTCCTAGTACTAGTCTGTGAAAAAATGCAAACCAGCTATTGCTTACGAGGAGGAGAGGCACAGCTGGGTGTCCCCTTTGCTTTGCTTTGCTTTTAGACTCTTGTAATATTATCCGCTATTCTTGCCTAAATGGCATTTTGTGATTTTGATGGACAAGGAGTCCTTGTGCAGTTTGTCAAACAACCTATTACAAAAACTTTTTGATAAAAGCAATATTTTAACACTTTACTGACTCTAGAAGACTGCTCCTTGAGATTGTATCTGCTTTGATGTAATGGGCAGAGAGGTTAACTTCTTTACATTTTTTACAGAGATATTTATTAAGTGTCTACCGAAAGTGAATGGATAGGAAGTAATATGGGTCAACATTAAAGCAGAATTAAGAAACCCTGGTTTTTAGTTCCTGCTTTACCATTTATAGGCACCAGTCTTCAGATACATTATTTAAGTCAGCTGAAATTTGGTTTCCTCATCTATTAAATGAAGCTCCTAATATCTCTTCTGCCTTTGAAAACCATAGATGCCATTTGTCTTATTGATTTCTATAGATAAATGACAGTGATATTTAGAAGTGAAACTAGTTAAAGGAGTAATGGAACCTGTTCTAGTTTTGCATGAGCAATAACATCATTAGTCCTTTTAATTTAAATGGCATTGTAATAAATTGACTGTACTTTTTCTTAGGAAATCCAGACAGTTAATGGAAACTTATTTGTACCGTTAACAAATCTATCCAAATATTTTCTCTGGGCTTCCAAAGTTTTAGTTAATTTTGGATTCCTGTGCAGATTTTCTTCAAAATCTCCTGTAATAATTACGTGGAGAATGCTCATAGTCTTTACTATAAGCCAAGGTCAAAATAGCACCAGACTCCTACTTAACTTCTCTTTTCTCTCTCTCTCTGTGTCTAAATTGGACTTACCATCTTTCCTCCAAAAATACTTCCTTCTTCTGAATTTCCTATTTGGTACACTTTATGGGATGTAAACCTGGAGTCATCACACAATCCTTCCCATCACCTTGTTCTCTCTTTCTCTCCATTTTGCCTGTCATAATCTATAAATCATCAAGAGCCATTTATTTATTCTTCCTCCTATTACTTATATATTCTCCTTTGCATAAATATTTCTTTTCAAAAATTTGAATAAATATGAGGAGCAATGTGTCAGTGGGTGAGATGCTATGAACCAGGAGAATTAAGGCCACTGGAAAGACCACTGATAATAAACCTGAAGTTAGTGCTAATCATAATAACAACAACTAAATATTTCCTTCTTTAAAACAAATTTGAAGAACAGATTTGAAAAGAGTAGCATGCTGCTTAAGCATTTATTGATTGGCATGGAAATAAAAGCAAATCAAAAATGCTACTGTAAGCATTCACTAGTGTAAGACAGGTCAAACAATGTAGCATGACATTTTATTTAATAACAAAGTTAATGACAACAGTAAAATATGTTGATAGTTTTTGGTTGTCTTGTGTGTGTGCATGTTGTGTTGTATGTGTATTTTTGTGTAGGAGGTACTGTTATAAGATATACTATTATCATGCATATAAGAAAAATACTTAATATATATTAAACATCCTTCTAAATGACTTCTCAGATAGACTATTATTTCAACATCATAACAGTTCCATGCAACAGTTACTATTATTATGCCCATTTTACAGATGGCCACAAATGAGTCAAAGAGCAATTGTTTGTCCAGAGTTACAGATATCGAGTAAGTAGCACAGATGGGATTCTAACCCAGGATATTCATATTCAGAGGCTAACCTCTTAACCTCAACACATTTTCCTATTCTGTCTCATGAGAATTTAATCATCATCCTGTATAAGTAGTCATACTATGAATCTCATCAGGTTCTGTTGCAGAAGCATCTACAATAGGGCCTAGACTATGACTCTATTATTGGGGAAGTAATCCACAGCTGACATATACTTTGCTGGTTTATTGACACTTTCAAATTTAAATTCAGATTATCCGTGGATGGGTTGATTAGAGGTCACTGAGTGAGAGAGAGACGAATGACTGGAAGAAGGAAGAGCAACTCAGAGCTATGCATGTGGAGGGACTGGGGGTGTTGGGGAGAGGTAGAATTGGGCCCTAAAACAGAGTCTGTTTTGAGATTGATCTCTCAGTGGCCCAGAATGATCTGTGCTTGACCCTTGGGGGGAAATTTAAAGAGTGGCTCCCCATCCCACTGAAAAATCTGTGACATGCTATGACTGTTGTACAAGATAAGTGTGTATATAGGGCAATGGTTTTCAACTGGAGGCAATTCTCACCCTCCCCTGGGTGGCATCTGGCAATGTCTGGAGACATTGGTGATTATCATGACTCGGGTAGGTTTGCTACTGGCAGCTAGTGGGTAAAGGCCAGGGATGCTGCTAAACATCTGACAATGCACAAGACAGACCCCCCTGCCACAAAGAATTATCTGGTCCAAAATGTCAATAGCGCCACCATGGACAAACCTTGATAAAGGGGAATCCCGTCCTCTTTGCTTCATCACACAGACTTCCGCAGGTGTTGTTTTGACACAGTGTAAATTCTTTTTTTTTTGTCTTTTTGTGTCTAGTTTATTTCACTTAGCATAATGTCCTCCAGATCCATCCATGTTGTTACAAATGGCAGGATTTCCATCTTTTTAAAGGCAGAATAACATTTCACTGAATGGTAATACAACATTTTATTTATCCATTCATCTGTCGGTGGATATTTAGGTTATTTCCATATCTTTTTTTTTTTAACATCTTTATTGGAGTATAATTGCTTTACAATGGTGTGTTAGTTTCTGCTGTATAACAAAGTGAATCAGCTCTACATATACATATATCCCCATATCTCCTCCCTCTTGCATCTCCCTCCCACTCTCCCTACCGCACACCTCTAGGTGGTCACAAAGTACCGAGCTGATCTCCCTGTGCTATGCAGCTGCTTCCCACTAGCTATCTATTTTACATTTGGTAGTGTATATATGTCCATGTCACTCTCTCACTTTGTCACAGCTTACCCTTCCCCCTCCCCGTGTCCTCAAGTCCATTCTCTAGTAGGTCTGCGTCTTTATTCCTGTCCTGCCCCAGGTTCTTCAGAACCTTTTTTTTCTTTTTCTTTTTAGATTCTATATATATGTGTTAGCATAACAGGAAGCACCATAAACCATAGGGTCATACTGCAATGGTCATGGTAAAGCTTCCTGATGCACTTTCATCTTGATATGGGAGAGTCTGTCTGGAAGACATTTGGGACATTATATGGAAGTATTTGTGGAGCATTCTCTGGTGACTTCTAGAAATAGTACAGAAATAAGTTGGAAGGAAAACCAAAGATTCCTCCCTTCTCTCTCTGCTCACCACATCTGCATCTCTTCCTTCTTCCCTTTCTTTCCTTCCTTCCTTCCTTCCTTCCTTCCACCTTTGTCCTTTCAAACAAAATAATTTTACATCTATTATATGTTAGGAAATCTGTATAGATACAAAGAGGAAAAAGACAAAAGGTCAAAATGGAATTAAAATGTTTTAGAATGTCTATGATGCTATATAGTCTCTATTTATCTGTTTAGATCATAATCATGATGAAACCTAAGGGATACATTAAATACATATATGGGTCGACCAAATTTTCTCAAGCAAATACAGCCACACTTTAATCTTGTAGTCCCAAATTCAGTATGTGTGAGCTCTGAGAAATTTGTGTAGTTTTATCATGAGGGGGAACCAAATAGGATAGTTGGGGTATTCCTGTGCAAACTATCATCTTTAATAGAAAAAAATAAAAACAAAAACATAAAGCCCATGTCCCACTGACTAATCTCTCAGATTATAGTTAGTTTCAGAGAGAAGACTTTTCATTAAGAAATAAACAACTCACAACAGGAAATGCAGGTATTTACAATTGTTTCTTTCCTTTTGAAATAACACTGGGAGATTGGGGAAGGCACTGAATTCAGTAAGTGTATCTTTCACAAAGTTGTCCTGACCCGTGAAAAGTGGCCTTATATGTGTATTTCTTTTTAGAAAAAATTATATGTAAATTGTGTTTATAAATAAGTTTTTAGTAATTATCCTCCTCGTGTATTCTGCTAAAATCAAAAGGAACAATCAAGGCTCCAGAAGAAGCTGTAAGAAAAAGAAGGGCAAATATTTCAGCAAGGCAAATCCAAAGCAAACACTGAAACATGAGGTTATAGACAATGGCATGAATGTTAATGAACAGAAAGCCATATAGTAGAAATCTGCTAAATGCATAGTTGAGGGAGATGAGAAGACATTTCCCTAACAGTTTGTTCCTGTTGCTTATAATTTTTAAGAAAGTACTGCAGGATGGCCCAATTCAGTCCCAACATCATATTATGCAGATTCATTACAATTCCCTACTGAAGTTCTGCAGAAGAGTTGAGTCTAACTTAACACAGTTGTTTCACACGATATCATAAAGATCAGTAAATTAATAACCAAAGCATGTGTGAAAGGCTGAGAAGTGACTGCAGTTTTGCAACCCAAAACTGACTAATTTTTGGAGGTTCACACATTTGTGTGAAGGGGAAAAGAAGCAATATATAACAACAACAACAAAATTGACAGAAAAGAGTTACTTAACTGTAGATGTTTACCTTCAACTTCAACATATATTTTCTTTATATCTTTATTTATAATGATGAAACAGAAAGCTTTATGGTTTTTAGCCAAGGGAAGAGCTCACCTTAGAAGTTCTGTTTATCTTTATGGTATCCTGAGAAGGAAGACATGCTGGCACTCTTAAATATAGCTGATAGGACAAATCATGAAGGTAGGCTTATGTCAGACGTTCCATCTTCAAACTAGGCATGCACTTACATCTTAGTTCTTTATACTTCAGTAGAGAGTTTCACATGTAAAGACCTATCTCAACAATCTATTAAACATTAACCCTTTTCACAGAGAGGAGGAATGGTATTTGTTTATGTACTTATTCCCTTATCCCTTCAACAAAGATTTATGAAGTCTCTGTCATAAACAATATGGAGTCTTTTACTTGAGATTTATAGTCACATTGAGAAGACAAATTTGGAACTAATGAACAATCATACAATTTGATAAGAACTAAAAGAATTTATGGGTCTGCAGAGGATGAGGTGCCTGGGAGAGAATGAACTCTATCTGGAAGAATGGGGAGAATTTAGGGGAGTATTTATTAAAAAGGGAGAGATAAGTTGTATAAAAGATTAGCAATATTTCCCTAGACAGAAGTTAAATTTGTAACATTGAATGTGTTGCTCCTCTTTTTATAAGACCCCCTAATTCACCCACGTGTCAGATATCAGTTTAAAAAGGTGAGCTACAAGCCCCCGTTAGTACTCTTGCCAGTCAACATAGAATGCGCCACCACATCTGAACCGTATCATTGCCAGGATACAATATCCTTATCACCTTACCCTGGCTTTGGTGTTGGATTTGAGGTTGCCTGTGTAGACTCTGTCCTGGCTTGCTCTTCTCTATGAATTCTTCCTCTGTTTCTCTAAGCCCTTAACCCCTGCCATTAATTATTTGGCTGGCATAAAAGTCAGACCACCTCTAGTCCCTCTGAGAAGTGAGTGATCACCAGGCAGAGGAAAAAGTATATGCAAAGGAACTGAGAAGTGATAAATTGTTGGTGTTTCCAGAAATGCAAAAATTTTTTTTGGTCTGGAGCACAGAACATGTGTAAGTCAGATAAAACTGTAGACATAAAATTATTTCTTCTCTGCCATCTACAGATCTAAATTTTTTGTACATGTGTGTGTGGTAAGGATCCACTGAACAACCTTACGTAAAGGAGAAAATGGATTAGATTTGTATGTTAGAAAGATGATACAATGGACAAATAGTGTAGAATAGAGTTACTGATACAAAGCAGTAAAAGTGACAATGGAGATGAGTGGATAGGTTTCAAGAGTTATTTAAGAAGCAGTATCTAAGGACTTGATTTCTTTTCTGTCCCATTGACCCCTTTTTTATACCTGTGATAGTGAAGAGTAAAGGATGATTGCCAGATTTTTAGCTTCAGGTAAAGAATGGCCATTCCCTAATTTTACACCTATATACCTTTCCATTTGCCACCTTACCACATCATTTAATAGCTCTGTTTACTTGTCCAGCTTCCCCAACAGACTGTGAGCAACTTGATCTCAAAGGCATTCTTTTTTTTTTTTTTTTTTTTGTGGTACGCAGGCCTCTCACTGTTGTGGCCTCTCCCATTGCGGAGCACAGGCTCCGGACGCGCAGGCTTAGCGGCCATGGCTCACGGGCCTAGCCGCTCCGCGACATGTGGGATCTTCCCGGACCGGGGCACGAACCCGTGTCCCCTGCATTGGCAGGCGGACTCTCAACCACTGCGCCACCAGGGAAGCCCTCAAAGACATTCTTTTAGTGCTTCCAGCTTTGTACAGTCTGTTCTTAAAATAGTTCTTTACACACAGCAGGATATTAATAAAGATTTGTTACATAAATAAAGATAGAACAGCTCTTAGCATGTCAGTGAGTAAAGGGATTGTAGAGTCTGGTAGAGAAGCTCGGGAGTTACTGGAATAGTCCTTAATTATAGTTGGGATTACCTAGAGGGAAGTGTACATAAAGGGACTATAAAAGCAATAGGTAGTGTTTATTGATATTGTGGCATGCACCATGTTAAGTGCTTTATTTACACCATCTAATTTAATCATCTCACAGCTTAATGAGTAGTTGTTCTTACTGATGACATTTTATAGCTGAGAACCAAAGAGGTCCATTGAGGAATTTTGAGGAGCAACAGATTTTCCGAGGTGGGTGTAGGAAGAGGGAGTTTTGAATGTGATAGAAATGGAATGGGCAGAGTTAGAAGAGAATCTCTGGGCAGGAAGAGAGGACCAAGGACAGAATCCTAAGGAACAACAACATTTGTGGAGGTGGACGTGGAGAGGGGTCAGCAGGGGACTTATAATAAGTGATCAGAAATTTAGAGGAACTGGCAGAAATGGGAAAAAAGTTTTGAAAAGGAAAGGATGGCTTGGTAGGCCAAGACTGTGACAGGTAAAGTTATTTGAGGATAAAAGAAACCTTAAGTTGGGCCCTTGCAACATGTTCTGTGCACTGTGAGCAGGGTGGTGGGGTGGAAACTGAGGACAAAGGATGAGGAGTGAATGGAAGAGCAGTGAGTGGGGTAGTGAGTCGCTGCCTGAAGGGTGGCAACACTGAGGAAATCAGTGCTGAGGAGAAGATGCATAGGTCCCTACCAGAGGAGAAGGAGATCCAAGAGGTTTCTTTTTTTTTCTTAAGATAGAAAAGAGATTTAGCATTTTGTTTATAGATAAAGGCTGAGGGGAAGGAGCCCCTGAAGGTGGTGAAGATACAACACAAGGGAATATTGAGAGAATAATATCTTGGAGGATTGGAGGAGATGGGTCAGAAGTACAGAGAAGGGCCAAAGAGAGGACATCGCCTCCCCTGACCCTTGTTTCCAGGGTTCAGAGGCAGATTTGAAACACTGGGTAGTATGAGCAAGAGGAACTGTGAAGCGAGATCTAAGGGATTAAGTAAGTTAGACAGAGAAAAGCTTTTCATGCTATTCCTAGTGTAGAACTGGGGCAGACTATGAAGTTTTATATATTTTTTTCAAAAGAAAAATAAATACATGTAGTACATCTGCACGATACGGCTTTGTACTGAAATGAGCCTCACTATGGTGCCTTCTTCAGAATTAACAGAAAGAGGCATAAAGTGTTATAGAAAGTAGTTTCATTTAATTTACTGTATTTCATTTGTTTAACATGGCATTTGCAATTGATGTTCCTTTTGGTATGACAAGTACGTACAAATTACCATGCTTTCTTCCTCAGAAATTCATCCTCTTTGAAAAGAAAAGGATTTACAGTTTATATTAGACTTTTATTTTTTAAAATGTATATTTGTGAACAAAAAACAGAAATCTGTATATTTCCTAGCTACATTTATCCAGTCATATATTAATGATTAAGTCAAATAAAACAGTTTTAAACAACAGCAAAAAATAAAACAAATGAAGGCAAAAGAAATAAAGGATAAAGTAACTACTGCATAAAATTCTATAGAAAGTGAAAAATTTTAGGTTGTTGTATGGTATAATGGGTTTATGTTAACTTTTTTTTCCCTAGAAGAGGGGAATTTGCACATAATAAGACTACTTAATAGCATATCTCATGACATTTGAGAAGAAATTCAATTCCCAAACATGACTGCAACAGGGAGGAAGAGGGGGAAAAAAAGTCAACATTTTCCTCCCTAAAAAATATTGATTTTTCTACTATCTCATTCAACTCTAAAAGTAAGATATTTTTACATATAGCATGCCCGTAAGGGTTGCCTACATATTTACCAATTAAAGTTTAGTTAGTAATTATTATTCAATCATTTTTTGGCTAGAATGTCAAACCAAGGTATACTTAAATGAAACAAAGAGTAATATCTGTATTATCTGGACCAGTAAACATGTATTTTGATAAAGAACTGACTGTATTTCCCTCTGGTAATAATTTATTATGGGAAAAGAAGGGATATTTAAATATGACTCTCATCTTACCTGCTGACTCTTTAAAAAGAACAGTGTCGTGTTCTGTTTTCTACCTGGATATTTCTAGGATTCCATGTCATTAGGAGTAGGTCCTCCTCAGAAAGATCTCAAGATCTTAAGACCTAGATCAAGTCTCAACAGGAGAGCGACCATATGTGTGTTTGCTCAACATTATGTCCTAGACATCAATGTTTCACTGACTAAACTACTATCTTACTCTTGGATAGGCACTGCTTCCAATATCTAAATATAAGGAGTAACATATTAAGTGATTATTTCCTTTTAGATATGAATTTATCAGAAATAAATTCTCACTTGATGGAGCAGGAAACAAGATGATAGTTAGGGGTAAGAAAGTGTTTCCTAAAGAGTGGACAAAATCCCCAGAAAGTGGAGCTAGGGGATTATCACTAAAACCTTTGCTTGCTTCTTTATTTTGCATGTGGCCAAAAGCAGCCTTGTCTGGAGAAACCCTTTGACACTGAGCTTTTTCACATGCAAGTGCTGTAAATGAACTTTCCAAGAGACATATCAAAGGGTTTCATTTCTGTTAGAGTCTGTTTTTCAGCTAAGTTCATTTAAACAGAATTTCTTGTCCTGCTCATGTAAGTAACATGTCTGGCTTGCCTAAATATATGACAATTTATTTTTTTTCTCTCAGATTTATGGAAAGTCCATGGAGACCAGATTCTCCCCTTGCATTGTGGAAGTGCACAATTTGTTCTTATGAATGCCATTCTCAAATATACCAAATACAGTATGGACTTTCAGGAAGTATTTAATTTAATTGCTCCCCTAAATCTCCAAGCTTAAAGGAATTGGGTTGGTAATGATATTTCCACTATAATGTTTCTTGGTATAGTAGTCTCAAAATAATGTAAGAATAGTGTTTTTCATAACATTCTGTGAATCAGTTGTCTAGATCTTTTGGAATATCCAAAGGCCTTTGCTTAAATGTATTTGGAGAAAACAGTGATTGTGGAAAGCCATCACTTGTAACCAGTTGCATATCATAAACATAGAGCTTATTTATATATAAATCACGATTGCTTCCTCTGTTAGGCAATCAGTAAATGAGTTTCAGATGCTTACAAATTTTGGCTTTTAGTCACTTTTCTTCTAGTTATTACCAAAACTTATATTAGATACAACTAACTGTAAACTGCCCCATGCCATACAGGATTTTATTTAATTATTCAGCAGTCCTGTGTGGGAGATGTCAGTATTGCTCCCTTCTTATAAATGAGGATTCCGCAGGTCAGAGATGGCAAGTGATTGGCTCAAGACCTCACAGCCAAAACGTGACAAAATTAAGACCCAGTTCCAGTCTCTGACTCCAAATACAGTGCTCCTGCCATCAAAAGCAAACCAAGCAGCCTCTCCAAGGTCTGCATTTTACTGTGACAGGGAGAGCAGAAAAGCACAACAGGATGATTTCTCACAGCTGGAAAGGGAAATGGCTTTAGACTCCCAAGGAACAGGAAATTTTCAGCCTGGTTAATGCATAGGGAGTTCCATGAGTGACTTTCTAATCATAATTCTTTCTATGGAAAGTCAGTGTAATGAATGTAAACTCCCTGAGATAGAAGCACACTGTAAGTCCTTCTGAAATCACTGTATCAAATGTGCTCTGCTGTTCAAATATACAAAATCTCACCCTGAGACACTTGATTCTGAGATACATGTCAGAGATGTGTGCAGACCTGACTTGCAAAGTAGTTGTCTAGGGAGAAAAACACTGTCCTGTGCATTCTGGACTGTCATGCAAAGGGTCAAGGGTATGGCACTTTTTGTATAGGAATTCACCTTCTTCTACTCTTATTAAGGCATTACTATGGTTGCTGAAAAATAGGTTGCATGATGTCTGGAAACATAAGGAAAAATATAGTTATAATTTTTTTCGCTAATTTATCTTGCTAACTGTGAACCTTAGAAAATTCTGGTAGAAATCGTGAAGGTAGTTTGAAGTGTAGGATTTGATTGGATAAGATGGGCTACTCTGTTGGAGAGAATTAAGGCATCCACATTTCCAAGACTACATGCTACAGAGTTTGAGGGTAGAGATTCTGGATTCAGATTGCCAGGGCGAACACTGGCTATGCCACTTATCAGCTGTGTGTCCATGGGCAAGACAAACACTCTGTGCCTCAGGTTTCTCGCCTTTTTAATGGGACCTTAATAGTACCTATTTCATTGTGTTATTATGAGGATTAAAGTGGTTCATATTTATAAAGTATTTGAAACATTGCTTGGCATGTGTAAAAAAAAAGTGTTTGCAAGCTAAAAGTAAGTTATTTACATTGTTCCCACATATTAACTGTTTCTACTTACTGAAAATTACAGAGTTATAGAAATTTAGAATAAGGGAGAACCACATTGTTCTTTAAAGAAAAATGGGGCAGGGGCTTCCCTGGTGGCGCGGTGGTTGAGAGTCCGCCTGCCGATGCGGAACACGGGTTCGTGCCCCGGTTCGGGAAGATCCCACATGCCACGGAGCGGCTAGGCCCTTGAGCCATGGCCGCTGAGCCTGCGCGTCCCGAGCCTGTGCTCCGCAACAGGAGAGGCCACAACAGGGAGAGGCCACAACAGTGAGAGGCCTGCGTACCGCAAAAAAAAAAAAAAATAAAGATAAAAAAATAAAAATAAAAATGGGGCATTAAGCAGTGTACTCTGCCTTCTAATGACAAAATTCCTTCTTCAACTACCTGTTACTAAAAAGCTTCTTCTGGTGCCTCAATTTCATTGTCAGGAAGTTTCAGCTTTAATGAGAAATAAAGTAATATGCTGGGACTGTTTATTTATAGTAACTTGTGAAATTAAAGTATCCCATTTAAAGTCTGCTTCTGTTTGCACAGTACTAGAAAAAAAACCAACCAAAATTCTCAGTTTAACTCTTAATTAAGCAAGCAGTGTGGTATGTTTTGAATCTGGTTACCTGTTGATGAGGCTACTGTGTAGGTAAATGGCATTGATCGGTTGGTTGGATGGGAAGTTTCTCTGGAACGCTTTCTGTCACTGGGCAGAAAGACAAAGCTATAGGGATGTCTTCACTCCTGTTTTGGACCACCTCTTTTTGAGTCTAGAGTAGATAATTAAAGAAGAACATTTTGGAGTATAAATGAAAGAATTCAGACTCTAATATTATACGACTATGTCACTTTTCTTTCTGGATATCTTGTTTTCTCTTTCTTGTTCACTGCATTTGGCAGCTTGAACATAGAAAAAGATATATACTGTAGAGACGCTACCATTAAGACAAACGGGTTTTTTTCCTCTGTCTCTTAAAAAGAGTCCTGGGGAATTCCTTGGCGATCCAGTGGTTAGGACTTGGTGCTTTCACTGCCGGGGGTCTGGGTTCGAACCCTGGTTGGGGAACTAAGATCCTGCAAGCCACTTGGTGCGGACAAAGATAAAAAAATAAAAAATAGAGTCCTGACCTTTTGATACTTTAATCACTGTTTAAAGAAAGCAAACTCTCAACTGAATTTTACTTTTCTTATGTGATACAGATTTTTGTTGTAGTATTTGCTTTAATAACTCATATTATAAATATGACTAATGTCTATGGGGCAATGGTTTTAATCAATTTATCATAAAATATCTCATTGTATTTCATATTACAGTGGAATCAAGGTCACCTTAGTCTTATAATTAGCAAGATATTTCCCTCTGACATTCTATTTGACATAGTCTTTTAATTTTTAAAGTGCTTAGGAGTTGATTTGTTCTATTATTGCTTTTTTAACTTTTGTTTGTATTCTATCACTATGTTAATTGCTGTGTTTGCATAAATCATGTTCAAAAAATTAAAATGCCTTATATTTCCAATTAAGTTTTTGAATAAATAAGAATGGAATTTTGCAAGTATATAATGTGTTATATAAATGCATTTTATGATTTTATTATTAATAATCAGTCAATAGAAAGACATGAAATCTGTATTAACTGTGAATTTAGTTTCATTGTAAAGGAAGTATGATATAATCTACACATCATTATATGGTCTACACATAATCATTACCAGTAGCTGTCTCTGAGGGAGCCCCTTCAAGGGTGATGGCAGAGGGAAACAGATAAGAACCAGCTAAAGGGGACAGTTAAAAAATTGAGGAGAAATAATAAAATATATATAAAATAATAAAGACAGTATCTATCAACAAGTTGTTTAAATGATACCAGAACTACCAGAAAATGCAATGAAAAATTCAATCAAAGCAAATACCTGGTATCATCAACTTGCCAAAATATTTTTCTTCTTGCATTTGATCATTGCTGTACTACACATTGTACCTAGTCATTCATACATTATCTCATTACCTCAGTAAATGCTGAATCCCAGCCTTTGTTCAAGAAAAGTAAAGGAGATTATTCAGCCAATTACCACATAATTCAAAAAAATTTCATGGATGGGTAATGCTTAGTTGAGAAAGGAGCAATTCAATCCATTTAAGTATTTTCATAATTAAAATTATATTAACTTAGACCTCTAAATCAAATACTCCATATTTGATTTTATATATGCACATAAATTCATACATATGCATAAATTATGTATTTATATTGGTTATTAATTTTACACAGTCATAATCTAGGTTGTGCAAAAATGTAATGTGTTTCTTTTTTTTTTTTTTTTTTTTTGTGGTACGCGGGCCTCTCACTGTTGTGGCCTCTCCTGTTGCGGAGCACAGGCTCCGGACGCGCAGGCTCAGCGGCCATGGCTCATGGGCCCAGCTGCTCCGTGGCATGTGGGATCTTCCCAAACTGGGGCACGAACCTGTGTCCCCTGCATTGGCAGGCGTACTCTCAACCACTGTGCCACCAGGGAAGCCCTGTTTATTTCTTTAAATCCAACAAGACTCATGGGCTTTCATTTCTGCTTGGTTGTAGGACACTTATTCTAGCCATTTTAAGGTAACCCAGTCACATCCAATTTTATAAAATATATTTTGAAATATAAATTTTAGAGTCATTTTAGATTTACAGCAAAATTGAGCAGAAGATACAAAACTTTCCCTTATGTCCCCTGTCCCCACACATGCATGGCCTCCACAGTATTAACATCCCCCACCATAGCGGTGCACTGTTAGAACTGATGAGCCTGCATTGAGACGTCATTACTACTCAAAGTCCATAGTTTACATGAGCGTTCAACTCTTGGTGTCGTACGTTCTATGGGGTTTGAAAAATGTCGAATGACATAAAGCAACTGTTACAGTATCACACAGAGTAGTTTCACTGCCCTAAAAATCCTGTGTTCTGCCTATTCATCCCTCCCTCTCCTCACCCTCTGCAGCCACTGAACCCTAGTGAAATTTACTGTTATTCCTCTTTTTATACTAATCCACTGTTTGTTTGTCATTTTTTTTCCTCCCTGTAAGAGAAAACTGTCATGATTCTTCTGTATTTTGTTTTATGGCATTATCTTTATGTCTGGTTCGTCTGTGATTTTGCTCTTGATATTTAAAGGCAAGTCATTAGAATTCATAGAAACATTTTTTCTTACTCACTCATGTAACTCTGGCAGTCAAAAGTCATGGTGTCAAGACTGTTATCTTGGCTATTTGCCAAAATCTACTTACAATTTCAAAATCCCAAAATTTGTCTTTCTTTTCTTTCTACATTATTCCTGTCCATAAAATGGTATAAAGTCTCTGCTGTTAAGTAACAAAGAGAGGTAGGGATAAATGAATTTAAAATATGGTTTAAGTCACAAACCCTACTCTATTATATTTACATTTAATTGTGTATTGCACTTTAATGGGTACCACTTGTTTTGTTACCTAGAATACCTTCCTTCTTCCAAGAACTACTTCTGTCTCCACTCAGATGATACGGGTTCTAACTGAGCTTTCATCTTCTTACAATATCCCATCCACTGACCACATTTGATTGGTATGGTGGGGTACGGTCTTACTTCTTCAGGGCTAATCAGAAGCTTTATGGGAATTTTTTTTAAGACAGAAAATATGATATACACCTGGAGATGTGAGGGTTATGTCTAAGGAAAGAGTTTGTAATGAGAGAAAATAAAGGCAACACACAAAGGCAAGCAGAGATAAGTGGTGGAGAAAGTTGTGAAGGTACAATTGGAAAATAAGATTAAAAGAACCTCTATCTAATCCTTCACTTTCTAAAGTTCTTTGGATATCGGTCCAGGGTGGACACTTCACGATTTGCAAAGCCTGGACCTGTGTGACCTTGACCAAGTTAAACTTTCTAAGCTAAATTTATCTCTTCTGTGAAATAGGCTGACAGTGCCAATTTAAATGAGCTAAGCATACACAGCTGTCATTATATAACTTGTCATATGACGGACTTAATAATAAAGCTAGTCTTAACCTTAATTCAGTCTTTTGTTTTCCTCATAGATAACTTAAAAAGATGATTTCCTGTATCATCATGGTTTTAGTGAATAACACTTCCGGCCTGGTTATAAGGAGTAGAAAATGCAGATGAAATTGATGTTTTGTTTTGTTTTGTTTTGGCCAAGCCGCGCAGCTTGTGGGATCTCACTTCCTAGACAAGGGATCGAACCTGCAGTGAAAGCCCGGAATCCTAACCACTGGACAACCAGAGAACTCCCTGCTGTATTATTTAATCAGAGAGATGTAGGCTTAGCCAACTTTAGTCCCAGTATTTAAATATGTCTTATCTCTACAGAAACGTTCTGAAATAGACAGTGCTTGCACAGAATCAATGACTAATAATTGCAAGTTGCCAACTTAAGTTTTTTTGCAGTATAAGATTTTCTCTTTTTAATATTATAGGAAGAGAAGAGTTACAAATGACACTATAGCTGTAACATTGATTCAAAAGAAATACAATTCTATACTGAGTCCTCTCATATCCCTTTTACCCTTCAAGCATAACCTTGATTTTTTGAAGAGCACAAAAATATGTGAGTTACATTTATAATAGTTCTGCAGAAATACTAATGACTTTAAGTTCATCAGTTTGTCATCACAAAATTGCCTTGACAAATTGAGTAGGTATTAATCTTTTTCTGTCAGTGAATGGAGAAAAGGCAGCCAGTGAGACGTAAAGGCTATTTCACCATGGTGTTTGTGGTCTCTTAGCATTGCTAGGCTAGGCCTTTATAGACAGCACTTTGTGTGTGACTGAAACAGACCAGTGTAGACAGAGGCCAAGGACTTTGATTACTGTTACCCTATGAGACTGTACTTTTCCTTTGAAACGGTGGGAGGCAGAACTTCTTGGTAGGAAGATCCTCAGTCTATTCATCATCCATGTTTTTAGGGCCAGTTGCTCTTTAAGAAGTTTGAATTTTGGGATTCTGATTATAAAACTATTTCATGTTTACTGCTGAACATTTGGATTAAACAGGAAAAAAAAAGAAAAATAAAAACGCACCTTTCATTCCACCACTTAGACGTAATCACTGTTAATATTTTTTTCCATGTCTGGGTTGGCATTTGTGAGGTCTTTCTGTGTAATCAGTTTTATCTTCTGTCATTTTCACCTACTGTTGTAGGATACACATTTTTTTTCTCATCATTGAAAAACTTTTGGAGGTGTAATATTTATAAGGCTGCATGATTTTGCTGTAAAATAATGTTCCATCTTTGCCTTATTGTTTATGTTCTTTTTTAGGTTTCTAGAATTATAAATAATGTTGTAATGAATATTTTTTTCTTTCCCCATGAGAAGAGCATAATGAAACCAAGTAGTGCTTTGGGAGAACAACTGCTCTTCGTATTTTGCTCCAACATGTTTTGAAGTCCTCATTTCTTATGAGGCTCATCATGTATTAAAACAATTAGTGCAACTGAGGAAGAATGTGTATATATATATATATAGAGAGAGAGATATATATAGATATAGATAGATAGATACACATACATATATATATATGTAACTGAATTGCTGTGCTGTACACCTGAAACTAACATGATATTGTAAATCAACTATACGTCAATAAAAAAATAAATAAATAAAATTAAAAACAAAAACAAAACCCAAAAAGCAGTTAGTGCAGTTTTGCTGTAGGTACTCTGATGCACACGACCAGGGAATGGGATATAGTCGTCCCTTGCAACTCTGTACCCTGATTCTAAAAGTAATTTTAATTTCTGTAATCCATAGCTTTGTTGGGGTCTCTCCTATTGAAGACTCCAGTGTTCAACTTGTGTACACCATATTGCACTGCCGTTGATGTTCACCAGATTGTTTTCCTTGATTCATGTCATGTTGGCACTCAGTAGAAAGCAGTGTGGCATGAGAGCTGTGGTATTGATGGTTATATGTATATTTTACATGGTCTCCCAAACTCTAAATGAAGAAATCTTAGTAAACTTATTTATGATTGGAAAGGGTGGTGTGGACTAGTAACATTAAGATTAGAGTGGAAGTGTAGTTTAACTATTCGGTATTTTAATCATATCATGGCTATTAGCTCTTCTCCAGTCCCTTCAGTGTTTTGTTAGGGTATTATGAATGCACTAAAAATTATACACCCCCAACTCCTAACATAGTTTTAAATTTTTATCATAGTTTTTCCTGAGCCTAACTGCCACATGGTTGATTAGTAAGATAGTGACTGAGAAAAGTAAGATGAATGGAGGACTTTCATACTAAAATATTTTAGACATAAAACCACAGAAACTCATTCATATTCTCTCTCCCTCTCTCTCCTCTCTTTCTCTCTCATCACTGTTTGAATGAACCTAGAATTACAAGATTTCTGAAGAAAACCTTGGTTTGCCTCTGAGTGATGTTGGTTAGGCAACTGAAATTTCATAAGAGAATATGAAGAGAGGCTTAGCTTCCACTGGCTCTGCTTTTACCTGGCAGCCTAAATTAGCTGCGTTGTAGGTACTGTAGGTACTTAACAGGGAGTATAACGCCAAATTCCCAACCTCTCAATATTTTTCAAAAGCTTGGCAGAGAAAAGCAACGCTTTTGGAGGACTGCCCGAGAGAAAAGCAGTAAATTCACTTTTATGAATCAGTGATTCTCAGTGGAATGTGGGGAGGTAAGGGAAGAAGGGAGGAGGAGGAAAGGGGGGAGGCCTGATGTCCTCCTCACAGGAGGGCCTGGCTCCCGAGGTGAGGACTAAGTTTTGGTGATGCACTTTTCCAGGCATCCCCTGCTCTCCTCAGATGCTGATGTGGATAAAATTTGAGAACCACTTCTCAAGTGTTGCTAAAGTAGAGGTGACAAACTGGAGACTCTTGGTCAAATCCAGCTTGTAGACAGGTTCTCTTTGCCTAGTATATACAGCACGCATACACACACACACACGCATACAGACACACATTTTAAGAAGGAATACAGAATTTCCATAAAATCCAGATTTCTCTGGAAACAGTAAAAAAATCTGGCAAAGCTAGGCACATGTCCAAGCATGGCCACAAATGCCTAGAACTGGGAAACAGTTCCTTCTTTGATCACTGTCCTTATTACTCCCTTTTTGCTTACACCTGGCTTACATCACTGACTCAGGTTACTTCTCTGGTCCCTGTAGGCACTGGAGTTTACAACCTTTGAGTAACAGCCTGATTCTAGATTATAGCAAAAGAACAAAGAACGGGGTAATTGGGCCACATCATTTGACTTTCTAGAAGTGATTTTCTGGATTTGTATTTGAGCCTGATTCCATAGGCCTTGTGACACAAGGAAATGGCCCTATAGAACTCACTCCCAAGTTTACTTTAAGAATATTTTGTTCATTATTTTGGGAATTTTATAAATATTGTGGTTAAAAGCATGGACTCTGGAGCCAGACTGCCTGGCATCCAATTCTACCTCCTGCATTTCCCAGCTGCAAACCTTTGGCCTGGCATTTGATATTGCTTTGATTCAATTTCCTCTTCTGTAAAATGGAGATAGCAGTAGTACCACTTGTTTAGGATTTTTGTTAAGATCAGATATATCAATTTATGAAAAGTGTTTAGGACAGTGCTTAGCATAGACAAATATTTGAGGTGATACTATTACTAATATTATTCCTCCTGTTCCAGAAATAGTTGTACTTGTTATTATGTTTTTCTATTTTATAGAGAATCTTAAACTTATAATGAGTCATGTTTGTGTCTTTTAGAAAATTTTATGTCAAATTTGATGCATCTATTTAGTAAATATATTGCATACATCTTTTGTCCTGCCTCCATCGTATTTTCCTACTCTTCACTTTCTTCTGTGTATTTCTTAATTATTCTTGATTATTCTTATTTTGCTGTATTATGTGCACTGTTGTAAGTCATCTTGATTCCCCTTTAAAACAATACAGGCCCTAAAAATAAACTAAGAGCAAACAACATATGTGAGCTCTCCTACATAGACAAGTATGACCAGAAAACTGAATTATTTTCCAACAGAATTTCATGTGAAGTTTACTTTTCTGCTGACATTCTGAGCTTCCATTTATTTTCAGCTCTGTCTTTTAGCTTTAGGGATAAACTGATCCAGTCATCTTCGATAGCAGTACTCCAACAAGTTCCTGCAGTCACGCTATTTCCCAGATGTCTTCAAATATATTGCATTGCCACAAATTGGTTTTCAGCTTGTCTTTAAACATAACATCTGAGTGTCCTATGCCCATTTGGCCTTTTTTAAGTCATGAAAGGCAACTGTTTTTATATTTAAATTTGCTACGTGAGATGATACTAAAAAGCAACCATATACTCTGTATGTCTCATGTAAAATAGGCTATTTCTCCAATATAAATAAACCTATTTGGAAACAGTGAGCCTCCTAAAGGTTACTCCCAAGAGACTTAATAGAATGCTTGGGGAATTTTACTATAATCTTTTGATACAATGAGTATGAGAAAATTTTATGATCAACCACCCTGAGGCTAGTAGAATGACGGGGCTTTATTTCTCTCCTTTTTAATTTGGTGGTAAATAAATGAGACAACGTTTAGTATGTTATCAGCCATTTTACATCAGGGAAACGGAAATCAGTCTGTTGGGGTTTGATACGGGGGATTGGTTACCAAAGTGAAGGATGGGCAGGAGAAGCACAGGGCTAAAGTGGTGTCTTTTAAAGCCTTAGGAATCTGCTCACAACTGACATTGTTAGAACCCTTGTTCTGAGTAGGACCTCAGGAGCCCACACCCTCACTAACCCTTCCAGTGTGTTCCTTCCTTCTTCTCTCCTAATGTCATGCAAGTGCTTCCCGTTCACAGAACTTAACTGGAAGAGAGCTGGCAAGGGGTTCCAAGAAGTGCAGTTTTGGGCTTCTACCACTGGCAATTCGGGGGAGAGTATAGAGTAACATATTTTCCTGCATGTCGTCCTGTCCTCACCTTTTTATTACTATGAGTCACTTTGTTCTTCTGTTACTCTCATGTGATGTATTCATGAAGTATTCTAAGTTTAAAACATTTTGAACTATATGAAAATATTTCTAACTCCAGGACTGTGTCAGTTACGTCAGCTACACTTACAGGAGTCACTTATAGGTGTCTAACTAGAAATATTTTAGGTTATTTTATTGCCAGTTATATGGTTTTTGCCAGTCCTTAAGTTGTAATTTTTTTTGACAAGGGAAAGTACTTAATGTACCTCTCCATTATTTTAGCTACTGAATTCCATGTTTCCTTGTAGGGGTTGAAATGATTTAATTCTTATATCTGAATTTTTTCTCGGCCTTATTTATTTGGATTTGGTTTTCATTTTGGTTTCCTGATTTTCGTAAACATGTATTTGTTTTTAACTGTCTTGTGTCAAAATATCATTTTAAGCATTTGGCTCTTACATCAAAAACTATGGCTGATCAACTTTCTTCTTGACTGCCAAAACATTCGGATGAATTAGGGATTCTTAAAATGCATCATAAAATGCATCCAGAAAGACTAAGGTGTTCAAGCCACAGAGGCCGAATTGCTCAGAGCTGCACCAGTGTAACTGGGTTGGCAAGTCAACAATCTGAGTGGGAGGGTTCATCTCTCTCCACAGCCCTTTGTCCCCAGAAGGGTTTCTTGTCATTTTGGCAGTGGTTGACAGGACTCAGTTGAGCCCTGGAATGTGCTGTGACTTCTGTAAGTGTTTCTGACATAATTGACATAGTCCTGGAGGCTTTTGACAAGTTTGTCAACCTAATGAATGGGCAACTAAGCCTTAAAACCACAGTAAAGGTTGTGTAAGTTGTTCAATAGAGGGTGCAAAATCCAGGTAACCAAATAATGGTGTCAGAGTTATTCTGCTTGCCTGCTTGCTGATGACACTTCAACAGACCAAAATAAAAAAATCACCTTTGAAATAGGCCTTCATCTCTGGGAGCATAATGAAGCATATGCCTTATAACAGAATTCCTCTTTAAAAAGTTATTTGTAACATTTATCTTCTCATTTGTTTATCATTTTCTTTTATATATGCTATTGCTGGAATGCTTAATTCTTTAGGCCTCTGTTGAATACTGGCACCCTCTGAAAGGTTTAGGTTATTGTGGTGAATGTTTCCCAGAAAATAGAACAGTGACTACTAAGTAACTTTGCTGAAGTGAGGTTTAACAAGAGTAATTACAATTGCTTGGGATTTTGTGTTTTAGGGGTAGTGTTCTATATGGAAATCACCAGAGCCTCTGACCCTCAAGTGTCACTCTATTTGAGCAGAATCATAATTAATCATAATCAATAGTATCCAAGCTAAATTTTGAGAGTTGGACATAAGAATGATAACTGCATGTGCCTACAAATTATTAAACAAAATAAAATTATATTCTACCTTTACTCTTCTACTTCAAAGGGATGCTATTTGGCTTTGCAGACTAGATCCACTTGAGTATCTAACCTGGACCATAATTTTAATGTTTAAGTCCACTTTTCTTTTTTTTTTTTTTATTAGTTTCTGCTTTATAACAAAGTGAATCAGTCATACATACACATCTGTTCCCACATCCCTTCCCTATTGCGTCTCCCTCCCTCCCACCCTCCCTATCCCACCCCTCCAGGCGGTCACAAAGCACCGAGCTGATCTCCCTGTGCTCTGCGGCTGCTTCCCACTATCTATCTACCTTACGTTTGGTAGTGTATATATGTCCATGCCTCTCTTTCGCTTTGTCACAGCTTACCCTTCACCCTCCCCATATCCTCAAGTCCGTTCTCAAGTAGGTCTGTGTCTTTATTCCCGTTTTACCCCTAGGTTCTTCATGACATTTTTTTTTTAAATTCCATATATATGTGTTAGCATACGGTATTTGTCTTTCTCTTTCTGACTTACTTCACTCTGTATGACAGACTCTAGGTCTATCCACCTCATTACAAATAGCTCAGTTTCGTTCCTTTTTATGGCTGAGTAATATTCCATTGTATATATGTGCCACATCTTCTTTATCCATTCATCCGATGATGGACACTTAGGTTGTTTCCAGCTCCGGGCTATTGTGAATAGAGCTGCAATGAACATTTTGGTACATGTCTCTTTTTGAATTATGGTTTTCTCAGGGTATATGCCTAGTAGTGGGATTGCTGGGTCATATGGTAGTTCTATTTTTAGTTTTTTAAGCAACCTCCATACTGTTCTCCATAGTGGCTGTACCAATTCACATTCCCACCAGCAGTGCAAGAGTGTTCCCTTTTCTCCACACCCTCTCCAGCATTTATTGTTTCTAGATTTCTTGATGATGGCCATTCTGACTGGTGTGAGATGATATCTCATTGTAGTTTTGATTTGCATTTCTCTAATGATTAATGATGTTGAGCATTCTTTCATGTGTTTGTTGGCAGTCTGTATATCTTCTTTGGAGAAATGCCTATTTAAGTCTTCTGCCCATTTTTGGATTGAGTTGTTTGTTTTTTTGCTATTGAGCTGCATGAGCTGTTTATAAATTTTGGAGATTAATCCTTTGTCAGTTGCTTCATTTGCAAATATTTTCTCCCATTCTGAGGGTTGTCTTTTGGTCTTGTTTATGGTTTGCTTTGCTGTGCAAAAGCTTTGAAGTTTCATTAGGTCCCATTTGTTTATCTTTGTTTTTATTTCCATTTCTCTAGGAGGTGGGTCAAAAAGGATCTTGCTGTGATTTATGTCATAGAGTGTTCTACCTATGTTTTCCTCTAAAAGTTTGATAGTTTCTGGCCTTACATTTAGGTCTTTAATCCATTTTGAGCTTATTTTTGTGTATGGTGTTAGGGAATGATCTAATCTCATACTTTTACATGTCCCTGTCCAGTTTTCCCAGCACCACTTATTGAAGAGGCTGTCCTTTCTCCACTGTACATTCCTGCCTCCTTTATCAAAGATAAGTTGGCCATATGTGCGTGGGTTTATCTCTGGGCTTTCTATCCGGATCCACTGATCTATCTTTCTGTTTTTATGCCAGTACCACACTGTCTTAATTACTGTAGCTTTGTAGTATAGTCTGAAGTCAGGGAGCCTGATTCCTCCAGCTCCGTTTTTTGTTCTCAAGATTGCTTTGGCTATTCGGGGTCTTTTGTTTTTCCAAACAAATTTTGAAATTTTTTGTTCTAGTTCTGTGAAAAATGCCAGTGGTAGTTTGATAGGGATTGCATTGAATCTGTAGATTGCTTTGGGTAGTAGAGTCATTTTCACAATATTGATTCTTCCAATCCAGGAGCATGGTATATCTCTCCATCTATTTGTATCATCTTTAATTTCTTTCATCAGTGTCTTATAATTTTCTGCATACAGGTCTTTTGTCTCCTTAGGTAGGTTTATTCCTAGATATTTTATTCTTTTTGTTGCAATGGTAAATGGGAGTGTTTTCTTGATTTCATTTTCAGATTTTTCATCATTAGTGTACAGGAATGCCAGAGATTTCTGTGCATTAATTTTGTATCCTGCTACTTTACAAAATTCATTGATTAGCTCTAGTAGTTTTTCGGTAGCATCTTTAGGATTCTCTATGTATAGTATCATGTCATCTGCAGACAGTGCCAACTTTACTTCTTCTTTTCCAATTTGGATTCCTTTTATTTCCTTTTCTTCTCTGATTGCTGTGGCTAAAACTTCCAAAACTAGGTTGAATAAGAGTGGTGAGAGTGGGCAGCCTTGTCTTGTTCCTGATCTTAGTGGAAATGGTTTCAGTTTTTCACCATTGAGGACAATGTTGGCTGTGGGTTTGTCATACATGGCCTTTATTATGTTGAGGAAAGTTCCCTCTATGCCTACTTTCTGCAGGGTTTTTATCATAAATGGGTGTTGAATTTTGTCGAAAGCTTTCTCTGCATCTATTGAGATGATCATATGGTTTTTCTCCTTCAACTTGTTAATATGGTGTATCACATTGATTGATTTGTGTATATTGAAGAATCCTTGCAATCCTGGAATAAACCCCACTTGATCATGGTGTATGATCCTTTTAATGTGCTGTTGGATTCTGTTTGCTAGTATTTTGTTGAGGATTTTTGCATCTATGTTCATCAGTGATATTGGCCTGTAGTTTTCTTTCTTTGTTACATCCTTACCTGGTTTTGGTATCAAGGTGATGGTGGCCTCGTAGAATGAGTTTGGGAGTGTTCCTCCCTCTGATATTGTTTGGAAGAGTTTGAGAAGGATGGGTGTTAGCTCTTCTCTAAATGTTTGATAGAATTCACCTGTGAAGCCATCTGGTCCTGGGCTTTTGTTTGATGGAAGATTTTTAATCACAGTTTCAATTTCAGTGCTTGTGATTGGTCTATTCATATTTTCTATTTCTTCCTGAGTCAGTCTTGGTAGGTTGTGCATTTCTAAGAATTTGTCCATTTCTTCCAGGTTGTCCATTTTATTGGCATAGAGTTGCTTATAGTAATCTCTCATGATCTTTTGTATTTCTGCAGTGTCAGTTGTTACTTCTCCTTTTTCATTTCTAATTCTATTGGTTTGAGTCTTCTCCCTTCTTTTCTTGATGAGTCTGGCTAATGGTTTGTCAATTTTGTTTATCTTCTCAAAGAACCAGCTTTTAGTTTGGTTGATCTTTGCTATCGTTTCCTTCATTTCTTTTTCATTTATTTCTGATCTGATCTTTATGATTTCTTTCCTTCTGCTAACTTTGGGGGTTTTTTGTTCTTCTTTCTCTAATTGCTTTAGGTGCAGGGTCAGGTTGTTTACTCGAAATGTTTCCTGTTTCTTAAGGTGGGATTGTATTGCTATAAACTTCCCCCTTAAAACTGCTTTTGCTGCGTCCCATAGGTTTTGGGTCGTCGTGTCTCCATTGTCATTTGTTTCTAGGTATTTTTTAATTTCCTCTTTGATTTCTTCAGTGATCACTTCGTTATTGAGTAGTGTATTGTTTAGCCTCCATGTGTTTGTATTTTTTACAGATCTTTTCCTGTAATTGATGTCTAGTCTCATAGCATTGTGGTTGGAAAAGATACGTGATACAATTTCAATTTTCTTGAATTTACCAAGGCTTGATTTGTGACCCAAGATATGATCTATCCTGGAGAATGTTCCATGAGCACTTGAGAAAAATGTGTATTCTGTTGTTTTTGGATGGAATGTCCTATAAATATCAACTAAGTCCATCTTGTTTAATGTATCATTTAAAGCTTGTGTTTCCTTATTTATTTTCATTTTGGATGATCTGTCCATTGGTGAAAGTGGGGTGTTAAAGTCCCCTACTATGATTGTGTTACTGTCGATTTCCCCTTTTATGGCTGTTAGTATTTGCCTTATGTATTGAGGTGCTCCTATGTTGGGTGCATAAATATTTACAATTGTTATATCTTCTTCTTGGATCGATCCCTTTATCGTTATGTAGTGTCCTTCTTTGTCTCTTCTAATAGTCTTTATTTTAAAGTCTATTTTGTCTGATATAAGAATTGCTACTCCAGCTTTCTTTTGATTTCCATTTGCATGGAATATCTTTTTCCATCCCCTTACTTTCAATCTGTATGTGTCTCTAGGTCTGAAGTGGGTCTCTTGTAGACAGCATATATATGGGTCTTGTTTTTGTATCCATTCAGCCACTCTGTGTCTTTTGGTGGGAGCATTTAGTCCATTTACATTTAAGGTAATTATTGATATGTATGTTTCTATTCCCATTTCCTTAATTGCTTTGGGTTCGTTATTGTAGGTATATTCCTTCTGTTGTGTTTCTTGCCTAGAGAAGTTCCTTTAGCATTTGTTGTAAAGCTGGTTTGGTGGTGCTGAACTCTCTCAGCTTTTGCTTGTCTGTAAACGTTTTAATTTCTCCATCAAATCTGAATGAGATCCTTGCTGGGTAGAGTAATCTTGGTTGCAGGTTTCTCTCCCTCATCACTTTAATTATGTCCTGCCACTCCCTTCTGGCTTGTAGAGTTTCTGCTGAGAGATCAGCTGTTAACCTGATGGGGATTCCCTTGTGTGTTATTTGCTGTTTTTCCCTTGCTGCTTTTAATATGATTTCTTTGTGTTTAATTTTTGACAGTTTGATTAATATGTGTCTTGGCGTATTTCTCCTTGGATTTATTCTGTATGGGACTCTCTGTGCCTCCTGGACTTGATTAACTATTTCCTTTCCCATATTAGGGAAGTTTTCAACTATAATCTCTTCAAATATTTTCTCAGTCCCTTTCTTTTTCTCTTCTTCTTCTGGAACCCCTATAATTCGAATGTTGGTGCGTTTAATGTTGTCCCAGAGGTCTCTGAGACTGTCCTCTATTCTTTTCATTCTTTTTTCTTTATTTTGCTCTGCATCAGTTATTTCCACTATTTTATCTTCCACCTCACTTATCCTTTCTTCTGCCTCAGTTATTCTGCTATTGATCCCATCTAGAGTATTTTTCATTTCATTTATTGTGTTTTTAATCGATGCTTGATTCATCTTTAGTTCTTCTAGGTCCTTGTTAACTGTTTCTTGCATTTTGTCTATCCTATTTCCAAGATTTTGGATCATCTTTACTATCATTATTCTGAATTCTTTTTCAGGTAGACTGCCTATTACCTCTTCATTTGTTAGGTCTGGTAGGTTTTTATCTTGCTCCTTCACCTGCTGTGTGTTTTTCTGCTTTCTCATTTTGCTTATGTTACTGTGTTTGGGGTCTCCTTTTTGCAGGCTGCAGATTCGTAGTTCCCGTTGTTTTTGGTATCTGTTCCCCGTGGCTAAGGTTGTTTCAGTAGGTTGTGTCGGCTTCCTGGTGGGGGGGACTAATGCCTGTGTTCTGGTGGTTGAGGCTCGATCTTGTCTTTCTGGTGGACAGGTCCACGTCTGGTGGTGTGTTTTGGGGTGCCTTTGGCCTTATTATGTTTTTAGGTAGCCTCTCTGCTAATGGGTGGGGTTGTGTTCCTGCCTTGCTAGTTGCTTGGCATAGGGTGACCAGCACTGTAGCTTGCTGGTCGTTGACTGAAGCTGGGTGCTGGTGTTGAGATGGAGATCCCTGGGAGATTTTTGCTGCTTGATATTATGTGGAGCTGGGAGGTCTCTTGTGGACCCGTGTCCTGAGGTTGGCTCTCCCACTTCAGAGGCACAGTACTGACTCCTGGCTGCAGCACCAGGAGCCTTTCATCCACCCGGCTCAGAATAACAGTGAGAAAAAGTAGAAAGAAAGAATTAGTAGAAGAAAGAAAGAGAGAGGGAAAGAAAGGAAGAAGGGAAGAAAGGAAGGAAGGAAGGAAGAAAGAAAGAAAGGAGGGAGGGAGGGAGGGAGGATGGAAAGAAAGAAGGAAAGAAAGGAGGGAGGGAGGGAGGAATGAAAGCAAAAGGAAGAGTGAATGGAAGGAAGGGAGGGAGGGAGGAAGGGAAGAAAGAAAGAAAGACAGGAGGGAGGGAGGGAGGAAGGAAAGAAAAAGAAAGTGGAAAGAAGAAGGGTGGGAGGGAGGGAGGGAGGAAAGAAAAAGAAAGAAGGAAAGGAGGAGTGGAGGGAGGGAGGGAGGAAGGGAAGGTAGGAAAAAAGAAAGAGCAGGTAAAGTAAAATAGAATAAAGTATGAAATATAGTAGCGTTATTAAAATTAAAAAGTAATTATTGAAAAAAAAAAACACGGACCGATAGAACCCTGGGACTTATGGTGGAAACAAAGCTATACAGAGAGAATCTTACACAGAAGATTACACATACACATTCACAAAAAGAGAGCAGGGGGAAAAATCAAAAATCTTGCTCTCCAAGTCCACCTCCTCGATTTGGGATAATTCGTTGTAAAAAGAGGAAAAGGGCGAGAAGTCTGAAATCTTGCTAAGTCCACCTCCTTAATTTGGGATAATTCGTTGTAAAAAGGGGGGAAAGTCTTAAATCTTGTCCTCAAAGTCCACTTCCTCAATTTGGGATGATTCGCTGTCCATTCATACACTCCACAGACGCAGGGCACATCAAATGGACCGTGGAGCTTTAATCCACTGCCTCCGAGGCTGCACAGAGAGATTTCCCTGTCTCTGCTCTCACAACTCCCGGGTCTCAGCCTTGGACCTGGCCCCGCCTCTGCGCGTAGGTCGCCGGAGGGCGTCCGTTCTTCGCTCAGACAGGACGGGTTTAAAGGAGCCGCTGATTCGGGGGCTCTGGCTCACTCAGGCAGAGGGGAGGGAGGGGAATGCCCTCTCCTCGCGCACCAGGCAACAAAAGGGAAAAAAGTCTCTTGCCTCTCCGGTAGCTCCAGACCCTTTCCCCGGACTCCCTCCGGGCTAGCACTAACCCCTTCAGGCTCTCTTCCTGCCGCCAGCCCCAGTCCTCTCCCTGCGCTCCGACTGAAAGCCGATACCCGAGCCTCAGCTCCCAGCCCCGCCCGCCCCGTGGGCCGAGCAGACAAGCCTCTCGGGCTGGTGTGTGCCTGAGGGCACCGATCCTCTGTGCCAAAATCTCTCCGCTTTGCCCTCCGCACCCCTGTTGCTGTGCTCTCCTCCGCTACTCCGAAGCTTTCCCCCTCCGCCACCTGCAGTCTCCGCCCGCGAAGGGGCTTGTAGTGTGTAGAAACCTTCCCTCCTTCACGGCTCCCTCCCACTGGTGCAGGTCCCGTCCATATCCTATTGTCTCTGTTTATTCTTTTTTTCTTTTGCCCTACCCAGGTATGTGGGGAGTTTCTTGCCTTTTGGGGGGTCTGAGGTCTTCTGTCAGCGTTCAGTAGGTGTTCTGTTGGAGTTGTTCCACGTGTAGATGAATTTCTGATGTATCTGTGGGGAGGAAGGTGATCTCCGCGTCTTACTCTTCCGCCATCTTCCTCTGTCTCCTAAGTCCACTTTTCTATGGGCTAAGGTCTGTGGCACTTCAGAAAGTCTGTTATTCTAACTTTATACAAGGATTAGAATATCTCCAAATGCAGAGAGGTCTGAGTATCTTATCTTGAAGCCTATGATATAACTGATATTTTTACTCAGTGGAGTATGAATGCCAGAAGAGTATGGTCTAATAATCACTGAGTTTTCATGTGCTGTATTGAAGTTATTAGTTTATCCTGCTTTCTGGAGGGACTTTAATATTGCAATGAATCTAATTGAAGATACTCACCCTCCTTTTTCCTATTTTCATTCACTGTTAAAAGCTGGAAGGTGCATAAAAGATGGTTGTATCCAGTGATTCTCATTTTTCCCCAAGGGTGGGGTTTGGGGGTGATAAATGGGATAGTAGGTAATAAGATGATGAGGCAGTAAGAATGAGGGTGAAGTTAAACACATACAGCCCTGCAGTCCCCATGTTTTCTCAGATGAAAGGTATTCTGACTTCATTTTATATATTTGGCATTCTTGTGACATGTGATTCTGCTGCCAACCAGCCCACCTACATTTCAGATGAGGAAACTTGCCTCCAGAGAAGCTAAGTGGGTCGCCCCAAACCACAGATCCACTGCATGGAAAACCAAATTCAGAGTCCAGATCTCCTGGATCCTAATATGATGTTTTTTTTCCTCTTTTTTAATTCAATAAATAGGTTTCTAACAAGATTTCTGATAGCAGTGGGGGAAAAAGAAACCTTTCATCCTTTCAAAGAACTTACAGTTTAATGAAAGAATAGATGTACAAATAAGTCTAATAAAGATGGATGCACAAAGAGTCTCTTAAAGAGGAAAGGCTGCTCATGTCTTTTTAAGTGAGTCAAGAGAAGTTTCATAAAACTCCTATTTCTTTAAGATTTTTCCTTTATAGAATTAGCAAAGGCATTCTAGAAACTTTTCAAACAGTTGGTTATTTACGGAATTCTTCCCTATACTCATATTTTCATAAAAATAGGCTAATAAGGTATTTTAATTGAGCACACACAATATTTCTCATCTAGAATTTCAAGTGTGTCCTATAACGCGAGCTGCTTCCAATATGCGTTTTTTTTCTTTTCATTTGAATTATTTGAATCACATATTGCTTGCACTTCAGCCTCAGAAGTATGCTTTTTCTGGTGGAAGTTAACAATTGCTATAAAAATATCAAGATAATTATTTCATATAACAAGTGATCTCGAGGTCTGTGGCTTCAGGGATGACTCAACAATGACATCAACAATCCAGGATCTCTTTCATTCCTCAGTGTGTGGGCTTTTCTTCCTCTGGCACATTGTCACCTGGTTGTGAGATGCTGCTATAGCTCTGGCCTCAGGTATTCATGCAGCAGCATCTCCAGTAGGAAAGGGGGCAAAGGGAAATAATTTTTCAAGTAGGTCTTTGTCAAATAGATCTGTGTTCATCTGCTAAGAATCCTTGATTATTTTGATATTGTATTTTGATTAAGCAAACTAAATACAATATATTTTGCTTTATATTAAATAGAGTCCTTTTGATATGGGCTGTCCAACGTGTGTGTGTGTGTGTGTGTGTGTGTGTGTGTGTGTGTGTGATGTGACACCTGTCTATTCCTCACCACCTATTCTGGGTGTGATGTGAGAGGAAAGAGAGGAAAGTTTTGTTCACACAGTCTATGCTGGGAGTAGCAGGCTAAAAAACCAACATGATGCTTTCCTTCAAAATATAACGTCTCTTCCTAAGGAAAAGGAGTCAGATAAATCTAGTACTTATCCATAAGTCTTTGTTCCCACTCACTAACCATAAGTAAATTCAATCGATCATTGAGTACTATCAATGTTTTTGTCAAAATGTCTTTCTCCACTTTCTATGCCACAGATACTGTGCTTCAAGGTGCCACAGTCTCTTGCTGGACCACTCCAAAAGCCTCCTAAATTGTCTTCCCATAGACGCTCCACCCCCACTCCAATCTGTTCACCACTCTGCAGTTAAAGTGATTGGCTCAAAATGCATATCTTATTACTACTCTGCTTAGGAAAGTTCAGCAGAAGCCATTGCTCTTAGAAAAAAAAAAATAGAAAAAATCTTAATTGCCACTGTAAGACTTGCCATGGGCTGACTCACCCTTATCACTCCAGCTCCATCTATAGGACAATATTTGTTTTCTGAACTCCTACACCAGTGGTCCTTCAGACCCCCAGATGCTCTCATTCCTTCCTATCAGGGATCATTCATATGCACTGCTCCCTCTACCTGCAATTTCCTTTGCACCTCCCATCTTCCTCTGTTCCAACTGGCTACTCTTTGTTCTTTAGATTTGCCCTATGCTGTGAGTTTCTCAGGAAAAACTCTGACCCTGATGGACTGCCCTGTTAGCACATTTCCTTTGTATCATTTAGACCACACAGTAAATTTACAATCATTTTTCTAATTGTGTGATTAATATCCATCTCTCTCGGCTGGATAGATGGTGAGCTTCATGGGGACTGGACTATATCTGTCTACTTTTAAAATTCATATTTGTGTTTAAAATGCTTAACATGACACAGCACATAGTAAGTGCTTAAGCTGTATGTGTTGACTGGTTGTATCAATCAGTGAATGAGTAAATAGTATTTATTGTGTTATCTGTATCACTCAAATATTTTAATGGCTAAGTTTAAGTAGTTGATGTGGCTATAGGTAGTACTTCAAAATAGGTCATTTTGGGTACTCTGCATTAGAAAATTGATTAGAAATTTTTGCTTTTATTATTAATTCCCTGGAGAAAATCCTCATGTGTCTTGTCAGAGAACTTTAAATGCAAAGATGACTTTTTTCTTAATAAACTTGGAACCTGTAAATGTATGATTTTTGAATTCATAAGTCAAAGTACTATTGAAATGGTGAAAAGTCTTAGACTTCCTATATATGGATTTGAGTTTGGAGAGACCCACATGTCAATTGGAGTAAAGTCTGTTTACTAGCATGGTATTCAAAATAAACAATAAAAAAAGGTTAAGTGATATGGCTACAAAGTTCAGGTGATTTCTTCTAACATTCCTTTAGAATTATTCTATTTTTCTGAAATCATAATACTATTATCTTTGCATTTGGCAATTCAACAAAGTTAAGGAACACGTATTAAGTGGATACTATGAGTCATTTATTAATTCAATGAATAGTTATTGGTTGCCTCCTACTTGCCAGACATAAAGTTGTATTTTTCTTGTCAGGAGTTTGTCTATAAAAATGACACAATCCATTATTTCAAGGAACAAACAGTGTGGACAAGAAATTTAAAATAACACATGTTAAGTACAAGTCCTTTGCTAGAAATAAGCAGAGGATGTGGTGAGAACACATATTAAATGTCCCTAACTCAATTTCTGTTAAGACAAGGGAGAGGAGAATTGAGGGAAGGCTTCCTGGAAGACATAACATTTGAGATAATTTCTGACCGATAAGAAGAAGTTTTAACTAAATATTTATTAATTAGGATGCCAATTTCTTAACTGTATTGAATATTTAGAAAGCATTGTTTATTTTCTCCCCAACTCTCATAACTTTTTACACTCTTTCACCTATACACTGGAGCCTTCTTGAGAATGGGAAAAATGTTTTATATTTTTAAGTATCTAACAAATTACTAAACTTGGGGCTATGTATCATCTAGACACACATTGGTGATTTCTCTTACTAATATTAAGGAGACTGAAGATTTGCAGTGATGGTTCTGGGAGGCAGGAAAAGGCACTTGGACCAGATTCCACCACGAGCTGTGATTTATTTGTGTTGCTTAGCTCAAGTAGTCACCAATAACCGTCCTATTTGGAAAGACTCTAAGTGGCTTTTCCCATGTTGGGCATTCATAGGTAACATGCCTAGTGGGAAATGTTCAGATTGAATTACAATTTTTATACATTCTTTTCTTTGTTGGAGTCTTACTGAAAACATTGCATATGTTTCTGTTATCATTCATGTAGCTTCTGGATACAAATAACTAAACTTTCTCTAGTCCTGAAATTTGGGCCTTTGCATAATCACAGACTCGTAGGAGGGTCAGAATTTTTGAAATAATGTTTAACGGATTCTGTCTTCAGAAAGGAGGCATGCTAAGCATTTAGTAAATACACTCAGTTGATGGCCAGGTTCACAGGTCTATTTTTCTTTTTCTTTTTCCTCTCTTTAATCTGTCACTTCTTTTACTCTCAAAACAGTTGGGGAACATTTCAAAAATACATGTGGATTATTTTGATTTAGAAGAGTGAACAATTTTTAACTGTTGTGAGTTGAAGATATACCAGATACCTTGGTTCCTAGGGCCATCCTCTGAACCTATAAATGGATATTTAACTGATCCTGAGGGAGGAGGACAAGATAAACTCCTTCCAAGATCATTCCTGGAGAAGGAAGAAAAAGTGACCTTATTAAATATACTGTTGTGTTACTTCCTTGCATTTACTCCCTAAGAAATACTGCTTCATCTGACATTTATTGTTAAAGATGTTAAGTTTGTTATTTTTGTTTCCTTTCTAACTGGGAGCATCTCCAGTTATTTTCCCTCTTTGGTGATTCCCCTTCACATAGATTATTTATTTTCTATCAAGTTGCTCTTCTTTACCTACACAACTAAGTTTTGAGGAGCTAAACGTTATCTGTTCACTTAATCTCTCTGCAGAGTTCACATTGCCAAGACCCTACATTATTTTTAGAAGTGCTTTGCTGTACTTTTCCATCCTTTTTAAACTGGGAGATGCCGGGACTGTTTTAATACCCCAAATTCAGTTTTCTAATGCTTTGTAAAGTAGCAATAGAACCTCTCATTATGGAATATTTCTTTTTAATCATGTTGGGTTAGCACTGACCTTTTCTCTTCTTTAAGAAAGCTGCATAGCCTAAGAAGCACGTATGCCAAGTGCTCATTTAAATGGAGAAATATACATGTTAAGAAAGAAGCACACACGCAGCTGCTTAATCATTGTGGAGTCACTTATCTGACAATTTGAACCATTTGAAGTTTCAATAAATGCTGGAAAAGACCTCTGAGCTGTAGCAGTTGCTTATTATGTATTTCCCGGAAAAATCTGTGTACTGGGAGCTTGGTGGCTGTGCTCCTAACAAGACCTTCAGGATTTTATTGAGGGGCCCTTTAACCCTATTTATGAGTAAGATGGGTTTTCTTATTTCTCAGACTTCAGCAGACTGGAAATAGCAAAGTAGAAATCAAAAGGAAACAAAGAGCAGATGTGTTTTGAAATGGAGATGATATAAATAATGAACACAGTGGAAAATTTACCCCATTTTATGACTGTTCTGATTATGAAAGATAAAAGCATTTTGTTGACCCTTTTGCATATATTTTGCCAATAGTCTAAATGGTTTTTGAGTAAGAAAGAATGTTTTTAGCTTAGATTCTGGGGTTTCTTTTTGAAAAATAAGAATAATAGAAGACAGAAATGTGAGTTATACAGATAATTCTTTTTATTGCGTAGAATACTTTATAATCAGAAACTATGAAATGTTATATCTCAAAGACCTTACAGATTCAGTTATTAATTATACATAAACCATTTATCAGCCTATTATCTTTCTTAATTCAGTTCTAGAATTGTATAAAACAAGTATCCTTAACCAATCCCCCCACTGGGTATTTGGAAGAGTGGTGGCAATTGAACTATTGACCTATGGGAATTATATTTCTTGGTTTTAAAACAGATATAATATAAATGATGTAAACATTAGTTGAGTCATTTTATTTTATACCTGACATAATAATGAAAAATGAGAACATTTTAGTTCAATCCTTTGAATAACTTGTCCACCTTTTAAGTAGTTCTCACATAAGGAAGAATCTTCTAAGATTGGATTCTGAGGTGTTATACTGACACTTAGAAATTATGGGGCTTCCCTGGTGGCACAGTGGTTGAGAGTCCACCTGCCGATGCAGGGGACACGGGTTTGTGCCCCGGTCCAGGAAGATCCCACATGCCGCGGAGCGGCTGGGCCCGTGAGCCATGGCTGCTGAGCCTGCGCGTCCGGAGCCTGTGCTCCGCAACGGGAGAGGCCATAGCAGTGAGAGGCCCGTGTACTGCAAAAAAAAAAAAAAAGAAAGAAATTATGGATGCTAGAAATGTGGGGGTCAGAAGGACCACCCCCCAGTGCACTGGTGATGATGAACATAATATGAGGGGCACCAATTGTTTCTCTATTCTCTAGTTTCATGAATGACAGACTGCCAATAAGCTTTGTGCCAAAGACTATTTAGGATGCAAAGCTAATGCCATTTGGGATAGCAAGTAAACTTTCTCATAGACAGGCTTTTACGTATTTTCCTTAACACCAAATTACAATAATAAGTGACATATGCTTGCACCTTTTGGTTTTGTGCAAGTGACAGCATACTCTCACTGAGCTAGATGTTCCAAGGGCATCACACATCATCCTTTGTGGTGTCACCCATCCCTGCTTCTCCATGGCCCTAGGATGCCCTGTCAAGCATTTTGCTGATGCTTTAACAGCGGAATAAACCACTAAGACTATTGTTGGTTTAGGGAGGTAGGTCTGCACAGGAGAATATGAAAGGAATCTTGGCTAACACAGATGTGGAGCTCAAATGTAACTCTTTAAAATATAAATATTCTTATATTTGGTTGCAATTATCAGTTCTGTTTTGAGCCTGGTAGTGCTGGTTGCTCCTTTAGCAATTTAGCAAAGAGAAAACCAAATAGATTAAGAAGCTCATTCTCTTTTTCCCTCCCCTCCCCCCTGCTATCTCGCCTCCCCTCTGCTGTCTCCCCTCTTCTCCTCTTTCCTCCCCTCTTTTCTTCTTCTTTCCTCTCTTCTTCTTTTTTCCCTTTCCTTTTTCTTTCAAAGTAAACGTGACAGTGAGGTGCTATTTTAATTTTGCTTGGATGTTCCTCTCCTGACCTCCTCACCACCCCTGCCAGAAAAATACAAAACCAAAAAACTCCCCCCAAACCAGAAAAACAATTAGGCTAGGTATTTCTTCAGTGTAATGGCAAAAGGTAAAATGGGAGAAAATTTCCTCTCTACTAGTTTCTTTGAAAATTAGGCTCAAGAAACAAACGAGTTTGTGAAACAGTGTTTTGATCAGTAACAGCAGTGGGTTAAAATGTGTGTACTCTGTGGTACCATGTGTTTTTTGATTTGCGAAGTTTTGAACCATCACAAATCGATAAACTAACCAGTCATCCTATACACCTGGGCAGCATGCTGCTTTCCTGGATGCTGCCCTCTACTTGATTTGGCAGAGGACAAGCGAAGTGTGGGATCACTGTTAGTTCAGGGTAATATGTGAACGCTGCCAGTGTGTGTTGAGAAATCTGAGTCTATTTGCTGGAGACACCCCCAAACTTAAAAGTTTTTTTGTTCTTCCATACATCATTGAGTTGAGTTCAAAGAAGTTGTCAATGTCTGTTTGATGACAGCAGTGTGGTCTTGTTGGGCATGGATGCATTTTAATCAGTTCATGGATGTTAAAGGCTTTAGTTCCGGTTGATTCCTGCCTGTCTCTTCCTTCCAAAATTTTTCTAAATCTGGCTCTTGATAGGAGGGACTTGCCTCTAGAAGACAAGCAGAAGCAAAAGATAACAGGAAGGCCCACACTATGCCAGGGTGTCTTGAAACATGAAAGGTTGGACCCTACATTTCTCTAAAAATAAATCTCTTTCCACAGGGTCAGTAAAACTGCTATCATGAAAAAAATCTTCACTTTCGATTTATTCTTTTCTTCCTCTCTAGAAAAATATGCCAATATATTTTAAACTGTGACTGATTAACTGTTAACAGAGCTTAGTTCAAACGTCCCAAGCCCATTTTTAAACCCCTTTAGAAGAATAACTGATAAAGTGTCTAGCATTGCAATAAATAAAATGCCACCACAGGCGTTTTGGAGAGTGGGTCTATATTAGTATCATTATCAGTATTATTTTTTCCTCCCTTTCTTCATTTTGCATAAACTGAAATTCCTTCAGAACTTCAGCAGCATGTTATTAAAGTATCTGTATACAAAAAAAAAAAAAATGCAAATCGTTTTCTTTTGGAAGAAACGGCTTCTGAGGAGTCTTTGAAGCCTATGCTTTTGTTGTGAATCTGAGAGCCATTGTCACCTAACAGAGTCATACCCTAGGCAGAATTTCTATGGAATTGTGTGCATAAAACACTGTGTCATCCTAGTGTGCCTCAGGAAGAAGCAGGAACACCGATGTCCATCAAAAAGGAAAACATATGGGTCTCAGCCTCCACTGCTTTCCTACATCGGTATAATGGTAAAGCAGATTGCACTCTCTTTAACCCTTCTGTCTGCCCAGTGCCAGGGAAAGACTGGAACAAATCCCAAGTGTGCGTTGTCCTCCTGCCGAAATGTCTGTCTTATCCTACTGACAAGACCATTTTCAAGGACCACTCAAAAATACCTTGTGTTCTGCTTTTCTGCATGATCAATATACACATGAATCTCCATTTATATATATTTACATACATACGTATATATATATATAAATATATGTGTGTATAATCTATTATCTATCTATCTATCTATCTATCTATCTTTTTTAAACCTCTAGAGAGATACTGACTAAAAGCAGTTGGAGAAAGGATCTCTTCAGTGTCAAAGACAACCTATTGTTTAATCTGCCAAGGCTACCATATCCTTCTGTGACTATAGGGTTTGGTGTGTGTGGAGTGGGGAGGAAGGGGGTGGGGCAGTGCTTTGGAGTATTCTTCTGTGTGTTTGTGTTTAAAACGATATAGAGAGGAGGCTTTCAATATTTTGAAGTCTTCAGAGAGATTCCACATACTGATCTTTATATAACAACCAGGGTGGGAGAAGTTAGAATAACAATTGTCCTGGACATCTGCTTACCAAGGTTCACAGTCAGTTTTGACATATCCAACAGCATGGTATGAAAAATAAATTAGTATTATATAATGACAGGAGTCTTAAGTCAATAATGATGCCTTCTTGGGGGGAATTTTTTTTTAGGCTTGGTGCTTTTCCTTCTCTGTAAATCGGAAATGAAAACGGGGATACTTCCTGTTTAATTTAGAGATGTTCTCATGGAGGAAAATTTATATTTCAAAAATTGTATTCTTTGGAAGGCACTAAATTCTAGGCAGTCAATTACTAAATATTTTTTATATTCCTGAAATTTGGTTCACTATATGTCATATTTTAGGAAATTCAAATACTAATTAAAAATTTTAAGTTGTGAGAATTTTTTAGAAAACATATAGATGGTATAGGAGCATTCCTGTTTATCAAGTTTATTTCAGTCATTATGAAATAACTGTGAAAAGAGAAAAGAAAGAATTTCACCACAGATAAATGGGATTATTTCACTTTGCATATGACCCACCAATAAAAGAATAATTATGCATATATGCAGTTTGGTTTTAGATAAATTAATGAGTTTATTAATTTCCTAAATTTCTTTAGAACTAGAATGACATACTTAATGACTCGCATTTTGTAACTGTTTTCATTATTTTTTAATTCAAGTTGAGTAAATATCCTTCATGGAATTTTAAGTGTGTAACACTAGAGAAATCTCTAGGTTCAACTCATTTGATATAGAATCATTTAGCTATATTTTCCCTATTGTTTCATGATACTGAAGTTTACTCATTTTAAGGGTTAACCAGACTCAGAATCATTACTCAGTGAACCACCCAAAGTATTTAATGTCCTTGTCCTCCAAGTCGCGACCTCTTAAAAAGCCGGTTCAGGGCTTCCCTGGTGGCGCAGTGGTTGAGAGTCCATCTGCCGATGCAGGGGACACGGGTTCATGCCCCGGTCCGGGAAGATCCCACGTGCCACGGAGTGGCTGGGCCCGTGAGCCATGGCCGCTGAGCCTGTGCGTCCGGAGCCTGTGCTTCGCAACGGGAGAGGCCACAACAGTGAGAGGCCCGTGTACGGCAAAAAAAAAAAAAAAAAAAAAAAAAAAAAAGCCGGTTCATTGGTTATCATGAGCTTTTGGTGTTGTCTTGATTTTGAAAAATTATTTGTAATCACTGACTCTGAAAGCCCCTCCTCATGAAACTATTGTTGCTGCAGTCCTCACGTCTTCTCTATTCTCCTTTAACACCTGAAGCAGTAAGTATATTTGGGATTCTGAGGCCAAACACTTTAGCAATAGTTGGCTCATCACTTTCCTTTCCATAAAAGACATACACAATCATGGTTGATAATACTGGCTTACTATAGATAATAATGTTCAAAATCGGCTCAGGGTTATTCCTGAAAAGTGATGATATTTTAATTTGACTCCCAGGTTAATCTTAACCGCAGGAAGCAAAATTATTAGTGCATCAGTTAATGAAAAGGAATTTTTATCTTAAAGAAGAAAAGTTGGATGCTTTGGAATAATTAATTCATGCCACGTTTGTTCCAGAGAGGTGAATTTTAATTGTATTGTACTGTATTCTATTCTATTCTGTTCTACAATTTTATTCATCAATTATCTATTGGATATTTACTTTTTTCCAAAAGAGTGCTAATGTACTGATTTATTTATTTTGTTTTTTATTTTTTTTATTAGTTTCTGCTTTATAACAAAGTGAATCAGTCATACATATACATCTGTTCCCATATCCCTTCCCTCTTGCCTCTCCCTCCCTCCCATCCTCCCTATCCCACCCCTCCAGGCGGTCACAAAGCACCTAGCTGATCACCCTGTGCTATGCGGCTATTCCCACTATCTATCTACCTTATGTTTGGTACTGTATATATGACCATAGCTATCTCTCACTTTGTCACAGCTTACCCTTCCCCCTCCCCGTATCCGCAAGTCGATTCTCAAGTAGGTCTGTGTCTTTATTCCTGTTTTACCCCTAGGTTCTTCATGACATTTTTTTCCCCTTAAATTCCATATATATGTGTTAGCATATGGTATTTGTCTTTCTCTTTCTGACTTACTTCACTCTGTATGACAGACTCTAGGTCTATCCACCTCATTACAAATAGCTCAATTTCGTTTCTTTTTATGGCTGAGTAATATTCCATTGTATATATATGCCACATCTTCTTTATCCGTTCATCCGATGATGGACACTTAGGTTGTTTCCATCTCCAGACTATTGTGAATAGAGCTGCAATGAACATTTTGGTACATGCCTTTTTTGAATTATGGTTTTCTCAGGGTATATGCCTAGTAGTGGGATTGCTGGGTCATATGGTAGTTCTATTTGTAGTTTTTTAAGGAACCTCCATACTGTTCTCCATAGAGGCTGTACCAATTCACATTCCCACCAGCAGTGCAAGAGTGTTCCCTTTTCTCCACACCCTCTCCAGCATTTATTATTTCTAGATTTTTTGATGATGGCCATTCTGACTGGTGTGAGATGATATCTCATTGTAGTTTTGATTTGCATTTCTCTAATGATTAATGATGTTGAGCATTCTTTCATGTGTTTGTTAGCAGTCTGTATATCTTCTTTGGAGAAATGTCTATTTAGGTCTTCTGCCCATTTTTGGATTGGGTTGTTTGTTTTTTGCTACTGAGCTGCATGAGCTTCTTATAAATTTTGGAGATTAATCCTTTGTCAGTTGCTTCATTTGCAAATATTTTCTCCCATTCTGAGGGTTGTCTTTTGGTCTTGTTTATGGTTTCCTTTGCTGTGCAAATACTTTTAAGGTTCATTAGGTCCCATGTGTTTATTTTTGTCTTTATTTCCATTTCTCTAGGAGGTGGGTCAAAAAGGATCTTGCTGTGATTTATGTCATAGAGTGTTCTGCCTATGTTTTCCTCTAAGAGTTTGATACTTTCTGGCCTTACATTTAGGTCTTTAATCCATTTTGAGCTTATTTTTGTGTATGTTGTTACGGAGTGATCTAATCTCATAATTTTACATGTCCCTGTCCAGTTTTCCCAGCACCACTTATTGAAGAGACTGTCCTTTCTCCACTGTACATTCCTGCCTCCTTTATCAAAGATAAGGTGACCATATGTGCTTGGGTTTATCTCTGGTCTTTCTATCCTGTTCCATTGATCTATCTTTCTGTTTTTGTGCCAGTACCACACTGTCTTGATTACTGTAGCTTTGTAGTATAGTCTGAAGTCAGGGAGCCTGATTCCTCCAGCTCCCTTTTTCGTTCTCAAGATTGCTTTGGCTATTCGGGGTCTTTTGTTTTTCCAAACAAATTTTGAAATATTTTGTTCTAGTTCTGTGAAAAATGCCAGTGGTAATTTGATAGGGATTGCATTGAATCTGTAGATTGCTTTGGGTAGTAGAGTCATTTTCACAATATTGATTCTTCCAATCCAGGAATGTGGTATATCTCTCCATCTATTTGTATCATCTTTAATTTCTTTCATCAGTGTCTTATAATTTTCTGCATACAGGTCTTTTGTCTCCTTAGGTAGGTTTATTCCTAGATATTTTATTCTTTTTGTTGCAGTGATAAATGGGAGTGTTTTCTTGATTTCACTTTCAGATTTTTCATCATTAGTATATAGGAATGCCAGAGATTTCTGTGCATTAATTTTGTATCCTTCTACTTTACCAAATTCATTGATTAGCTCTAGTAGTTTTCTGGTAGCATCTTTAGGATTCTCTATGTATAGTATCATGTCATCTGCAAACAGTGACAGCATTACTTCTTCTTTTCCAATTTGGATTCCTTTTCTTCTCTGATTGCTGTGGCTAAAACTTCCAAAACTAGGTTGAATAAGAGTGGTGAGAGTGGGCAGCCTTGTCTTGTTCCTGATCTTAGTGGAAATGGTTTTAGTTTTTCACCATTGAGGACGATGTTGGCTGTGGGTTTGTCATATATGGCCTTTATTATGTTGAGGAAAGTTTTCTCTATGCCTACTTTCTGCAGGGTTTTTATCATAAATGGGTGTTGAATTTTGTCGAAAGCTTTCTCTGCATCTATTGAGATGATCATATGGTTTTTCTCCTTCAATTTTTTAATATGGTGTATCACGTTGATTGAGTTGCGTATATTGAAGAATCCTTGCATTCCTGGAATAAACCCCACTTGATCATGGTGTATGATCCTTTTAATGTCCTGTTGGATTCTGTTTGCTAGTATTTTGTTGAGGATTTTTGCATCTATGTTCATCAGTGATATTGGCCTGTAGTTTTTTTTCTTTGTGACATCCTTGCCTGGTTTTGGTATCAAGGTGATGGTGGCCTCGTAGAATGAGTTTGAGAGTGTTCCTCCCTCTGCTCTATTTTGGAAGAGTTTGAGAAGGATAGGTGTTAGCTCTTGTCTAAATGTTTGATAGAATTCTCCTGTGAAGCCCTGTGGTCCTGGGCTTTTGTTTGTTGGAAGATTTTTAATCACAGTTTCAATTTCAGTGCTTGTGATTGGTCTGTTCATATTTTCTATTTCTTCCTGATTCAGTCTTGGCAGGTTGTGCATTTCTAAGAATTTGTCCATTTCTTCCAGGTTGTCCATTTTATTGGCATAGAGTTTCTTGTAGTAATCTCTCATGATCTTTTGTATTTCTGCAGTGTCAGTTGTTACTTCTCCTTTTTCATTTCTAATTCTATTGATTTGAGTCTTCTCCCTTTTTTTCTTGCTGAGTCTGGCTAATGGTTTATCAATTTTGTTTATCTTCTCAAAGAACCAGCTTTTAGTTTTATTGATCTTTGCTATCGTTTCCTTCATTTCTTTTTCATTTATTTCTGATCTGATCTTTATGATTTCTGTCCTTCTGCTAACTTTGGGGGTTTTTTGTTCTTCTTTCTCTAATTGCTGTAGGTGCAGGGTCAGGTTGTTTACTCGAGATGTTTCCTGTTTCTTAAGGTGGGACTGTATTGCTATAAACTTCCCCCTTAGAACTGCTTTTGCTGCATCCCATAGGTTTTGGGTCATCGTGTCTCCATTGTCATTTGTGTCTAGGTATTTTTTTATTTCGTCTTTGATTTCCTCAGTGATCACTTCATTATTACGTAGTGTACTGTAGAGCCTCCATGTGTTTGTATTTTTTACAGATCTTTTCCTGTAATTGATGTCTAGTCTCATAGCATTGTGGTCAGAAAAGGTACTTGATACAATTTCAATTTTCGTAAATTTACCAAGGCTTGATTTGTGACCCAAGATATAATCTATCCTGGAGAATGTTCCATGAGCACTTGAGAAAAATGTGTATTCTGTTGTTTTTGGATGGAATGTCCTATAAATATCAATTAAGTCCATCTTGTTTAATGTATCATTTAAAGCTTGTGTTTCCTTATTTCTTTTCATTTTGGATGATCTGTCCATTGGTGAAAGTGGGGTGTTGAAGTCCCCTACTATGAGTGTGTTACTGTTGATTTCACCTTTTATGGCTGTTAGTATATGCCTTATGTATTGAGGTGCTTCTATGTTGGGTGCATAAATATTTACAATTGTTATATCTTCTTCTTGGATCGATCCCTTGATCATTATGTAGTGTCCTTTTTTGTGTCTTCTAGTAGTCTTTAAAGTCTATTTTGATATAAGAATTGCTACTCCAGCTTTCTTTTGATTTCCATTTGCATGGAATATCTTTTTCCATCCCCTTACTTTCAATCTGTATGTGTCTCTAGGTCTGAAATGGGTCTCTTGTAGACAGCATATATATGGGTCTTGTTTTTGTATCCATTCAGCCAATCTGTGTCTTTTGGTGGGAGCATTTAGTCCATTTACATTTAAGGTAATTATCGATATGTATGTTCCTATTCCCATTTTGTTAATTGTTTGGGGTTCGTTATTGTAGGTATTTTTCTTCTGTTGTGTTTCTTGCCTAGAGAAGTTCCTTTAGCATTTGTTGTAAAGCTGGCTTGGTGGTGCTGAACTCTCTCAGCTTTTGCTTGTCTGTAAAGGTTTTAATTTCTCCATCAAATCTGAATGAGATCCTTGCTGAGTAGAGTAATCTTGGTTGCAGGTTTTTCTCCTTCATCACTTTAAATATGTCCTGCCACTCCCTTTTTGCTTGTAGAGTTTCCGCTGAGAGGTCAGCTGTTAACCTTATGGGGATTCCCTTGTGTGTTATTTGTTGTTTTTCCCTTGCTGCTTTTAACATGTTTTCTTTGTGTTTAATTTTTGACAGTTTGATTAATATGTGTCTTGGCGTATTTCTCCTTGGATTTATTCTGTATGGGACTCTCTGTGCCTCCTGGACTTGATTAACTATTTCCTTTCCCATATTAGGGAAGTTTTCAACTATAATCTCTTCAAATATTTTCTCAGTCCCTTTCTTTTTCTCTTCTTCTTCTGGAACCCCTATAATTTGAATGTTGGTGCGTTTAATGTTGTCCCAGAGGTCTCTGAGACTCTCCTCAGTTCTTTTCATTGTTTTTTCTTTATTCTGCTCTGCAACAGTTATTTCCACTATTTTATCTTCCACGTCACTTATCCGTTCTTCTGCCTCAGTTATTCTGCTATTGATCCCATTTAGATTATTTTTCATTTCATTTATTGTGTTTTTAATCGTTGCTTGATTCATCTTTATTTCTTCTAGCTCCTTGTTAACTGTTTCTTGCATTTTGTCTATTCTATTTCCAAGATTTTGGATCATCTTTACTATCATTATTCTGAATTCTTTTTCAGGTATACTGCCTATTTCCTCTTCATCTGTTAGGTCTGGTAGGTTTTTATCTTGCTCCTTCACCTGCTGTGTGTTTTTCTGTCTTCTCATATTGCTTATCTTACTGTTTTTGGGGTCTCCTTTTTGCAGGCTGCATGTTCGTGGTTCCTGTTGTTTTTTGTGTCTGTCCCCAGTGGCTAAGGTTGTTTCAGTGGGTTGTGTAGGCTTCCTGGTGGAGGGGACTAGTGCCTGTGTTCTGGTGGATGAGGCTCGATCTTGTCTTTCTGGTGGACAGGTCCACGTCTGCTGGTATGTTTTGGGGTGTCTGTGACCGTATTATGTTTTTTGGCAGCCTCTCTGCTAATGGATGGGGTTGTGTTCCTGTCTTGCTAATTGCTTGGCATAGGGTCACCAGCACTGTAGCTTGCTGGTCGTTGAGTGAAGCTGGGTGCTGGTATTGAGATGGAGATCTCTGGGAGATTTTCGCCATTTCATATTATGTGGAGCTGGAATGTCTCTTGTGGACCAGTGTCCTGAAGTTGGCTCTCCCACGTCAGAGGCACAGCACTGACTCCTGGCTGCAGCACCAAGAGCCTTTCATCCACGCGGCTCAGAATAAAAGGGAGAAAATGTAGAAAGAAAAAATTAGTAGAAGAAAGAAAGAAAGAAAGAAAGAAAGAAAGAAGGGAGGGAAGAAAGAATGAAAGAAAGGAGGGAGCGATGAAAGAAAGAAAGAAAGAAAGGAGGGAGGGGGAGGGAGGGTGGGCGGAAGGAAGGGAAGAAAGAAAGTAGGGAGGGGTGAGGGAGGGAGGGTGGATGGAGTGAAAGTAGGAAAAAGAGAAAGAGAGAAGATAATATAAAATAGAATAAAGTATGATAAAATATAATAGCATTATTAAAATTAAAAAGTAATTATTAAAAAAAATTTTAAAAAACAACAACAAAAAAACGGACGGATAGAACCCTGGGACAAATGGTGGAAGCAAAGCTATACAGACAAAATCTCACACACAAGCATACACATACACTTTCACAAAAAGAGAACAAGGGGGAAAAATCGTAAATCTTGCTCTCAAAGTCCACCTCCTCAATTTGGGATAATTCGCTGTAAATAGAGGAAAAGGGGAAAAAATCATAAATCTTGTTCTCAAAGTCCACCTCCTCAATTTGGGATGATTTGTTGTCTATTCATGTATTCCACAGATGCAGGGTACATCAAGTTGATTGTGGAGCTTTAATCCACTGCTTCTGAGGCTGCTGGGAGAGATTTCCGTTTCTCTTCTTTGTTCTCACAGCTCCCTGGTCTCAGCTTTGGATTTGGCCCCGCCTCTGAGTGTAGGTCGCCGGAGGGCGTCTGTTCTTCGCTCAGACAGGACAGGGTTAAAGGAGCAGCCGCTTCGGGGACTCTGGCACTCAGGCCGTAGGGGAGGGAGGGGTACGGAGTGTGGGGCGAGCCTGCAGCCGCAGAGGCTTGCGTGACGTTGCACCATCCCGAGGCGCACCATGCGCTCTCCCGGGGAAGCCGTCCCTGGATCCCGGGACCCCGGCAGTGGCAGGCTGCACAGGCTCCCCGGAAAGGGGGCATGGATAGTGACCTTCGCTCGCACACAGGCCTCTTGACGGCGGCAGCAGCAGCCCCAGCGTCCCATGCCCGTCTCTGGGGTCCGTGCTTTTAGCCGCGGCTCGCGCCCGTCTCTGGAGCTCCTTTAAGCAGCGCTCTTAATCCCCTCTTCTCGCGCGCCCGGAAATAAAGGGAAGAAAAAGTCTCTTGCCTCTTCGGCAGCTCCAGACTTTTTCCCGGACTCCCTCCCGTCTAGCCGTGGTGCACTAACCCTTTCAGGCTCTCTTCCCGCCGCCAGCCCCAGTCCTCTCCTCGCGCTCCAACTGAAACCCGAAACCCGAGCCTCAGCTCCCAGCCCCGCCTGCCCCGGCGGCCGAGCAGACAAGCCTCTCGGGCTGGTGAGTGCCTGTCGGCACCGATCCTCTGTGCGGGAATCTCTCCGCTTTGCCCTCCGCACCGTGTGGCTGTGCTCTCCTCCGCTACTCCGAAGCTTCCCCCCTCCGCCACCCACAGTCTCCGCCCGCGAAGGTGCTTCTACTGTGTGGAAACCTTTCCTCCTTCCCAGCTCCCTCCCACTGGTGCACGTCCCGTCCCTATCCTTTTGTCTCTGTTTATTCTTGTTTCTTTTGCCCTACCCAGGTATGTGGGGAGTTTCTTGCCTTTTGGGGGGTCTGAGGTCTTCTGTCAGCGTTCAGTAGGTGTTCTGTAGGAGTTGTTCCACGTGTAGATGAATTTCTGATGTATCTGTGGGGAGGAAGGTGATCTCTGCGTCTTACTCTTCCGCCATCTTCCCCCAGCTCCTTATTTAGTCTCTGTACTGATTTAACATACTGATTTAACAGTTTCAGTTTCTGTTAAACTAGTTCTAAGGAGGATTTTAAAAAGCCTCTGAAGAACCATAAGGTTTTCCCCGCCTATATTCTCCATACTTAAAATCTACTTCCAGACAGCTGTATAAAGGAGAAATTTACTGTTACCACTTGTTAGCATGGTTGTAAATTGTCTGGGGTACTATATATTTATTTTTATGATTTTAATATGTTTCATTAATCTGCAGAACAATGAGAACTAATAACTAAAAAAGAGAAATTGCAGATTTCAAAAATGGGAAGAAAAATTTGGTAAGTCTTACTTCCCTAGAGACTGAATGCAGCCAAGGTTTATTGCCTATTATATGCTTTTCAGGTCTGTGTCTGACTCTTTTAACAAAGACTGCATTGACAGAAAGCCTTTCCAAAGTTTAATTATTTTACAAAGAAAGAAATCAGTACTATATTGCTTGTTACCCTTTATTTTCTTCTTAAAATAATTTCCCTTAATTACCTGACTGTGTAGTTTGAGGGATGTTTTTGATTTCTGATTTACCTTATCAGTTAAAATACTTTTCAAATCTGCATCTTATCTGGATAATCTTATTTATTCTGAAGAGAAAAGATTAAATTCACTTAACTGACCACTTTATTAAATTTTTGTTATAATTTATGTTACTGTAATTGAATCAGGACTGGAGGAAATTAAATTGCTTAAAAAATACAGAAGAGTCTGTGGCTTCCATAGTCTCCTATGTAAAGTTTGAAATCATTTCATGTTCTAAGTGGGGAAAGTAGCATTATAAAACTTTTTTTGTGTGTGAAAATAAATGCCAAAATAACATTTACTTCTTTTCATTTTAATGAAAAGCAGCATATTGGAAAATCACTGAACTCTCTGGATATGGATTTTGATTTCCTTCCAATTTTATAGAATAATTTCTATAATCATTCAAAAGTTTTAAGCAAAGAACTTATTCCAGAATTTTGACATCAATTGCAGTAGTGCAGGGATTAGACTGTTTTATTTCCCAGTATTTGTTCCCTGGGCAGAAATAAAATAGAGTTTTTATTGATTATCAATACAATAAATCAATGTATGCAACTAATTTGGACCATTCAAGCATAAAAACAATACTCCATTTTATTCTGTAATTATTCAAAAGATTTACCTCTTCTTTCTGGTTCATTTTTCATAGCAACCTTACTTAGAAGGATATACTTAGAAATTACATAGATTTAGGGGGATAAGAAAAAGTGTCATGGGGAAGGAATGCCTGGAGAAATTGCAGTACTGTAATCTGTTGTTGTGTGTAGTCTGGAAACTAAATCAGTGGAAATCTGAAATAATGTGCCCTGCCCAAGAACTGTAAGAACAGGACTATCTGGTGTCATCTTTGGGAATGGTAAATGTGAACATTAAAAACAATACAGCTGGACTTCCCTGGCGGTGCAGTGGTTGAGAGTCTTCCTGCCGATGCAGGAGACGCGGGTTCGTGCCCTGGTCTGGGAGGATCCCACATGCCGCGGAGCGGCTGGGCCCGTGAGCCATGGCTGCTGAGACTGCGCGTCCGGAGCCTGTGCTCCGTAACGGGAGAGGCCATAACAGTGACAGGCCCGCGTACCGCAAAAAAAAAAAAAAAAAAAAAAAAGTCAAGATCTGGTTCTGTAAAAAAAAAAAAAAACTTTAAAAACAGTACAGCTATAGGCAGGTTTCTCAGTATCCACATGTTTGATAAGCAGTATGAGACACATATTGTTTAGCTGCTGCTAATTTTTGAGCATTTATTAGATGCCTACTGTGTATGTATGAAGCACTGCTAGATAACTATCTAGGTGCTACATGTGATGGTATGGGGTGTAAAGGACATATAAGACAGATTGTGAGGTACTGAAGGTGTTATCATTCACCAAAAGGTTCCAAAAAGACATGAGAACAATTACTTAATAACAAAGCAACAAAGTCAAATGTATGTATTAAAATGCAAATACATTAGGATGGGATAGAAGTGGGTATGATTGCTTTGTTAACTTTTTAAACCAAGGTACTGAATTCTGCTTTTAAAAATAAAGTTGTAAATTTTCAGATGCTCACGTAGCCTAAGCTCTGGAGGCTGAATTCTGTGTTCAGCTGTTTGATTGTTGTTAGTACTGATGCATGAAGCAGAAAGGAAACAGCTTGCTTTCTATAAGTTAGGCAAACTCTGGAGAGCTGGGAATGGCAGGGAGGCAATTGCCTTGCAAAATAAACTGACCAAACCAGAAGCCAAAATTAAGTGAGTGTATAACGGCGCCCCAGGGATCACCTTAACAATGTACTAGTTATGAACTAACTATTGTCATTATTACCACTGCTAATGAAGGAACCATAGGAGAACGCAAGCAATGCCTCTCCCTGATTACTTCCGGCTTCCGGGCTTCCGGTTTAACTAGCTAAGGCACTCAATGATCCTTTAAAAAATGAATTTACTCAAATGTCTTTCTGCTATTAGTGAGGATACCATTAGACATGGTTTAGCTTCAGAAAGTATGAGGACAGTTTGGCTAATGATGGCTGAAAATGCTGGATAAAATAACATTCTTAGACATTCATTTTTTTTACCATGTTTTGTGACTTGATAATGATTTTAGTTTCTAATACATCTTTAAAAAATGATCCAAGGAAGTTATTAAATGTAACTCACATAGAAATATTAGTCCATTGGTTTAGTTAAACAATTTCTATTGCTAGAAACTTGGGAAAAAATACTTTCCCAATGGTGACTTTTAGAACAATTGAAGCCAATTAACATGCAAAATAGTGACACTATAAAAGAAGAACACACCATTATTAACTATACCTAAAGATTTGGTTTTGGGGGCCAACAAAAACTAATGATTTGAATATCTATGGCAATTTCTAGAATATTTATGAAAATGATTCTTTATCCAGCCTTCTTCAGATTCGTAGAAGCAAAAAGTACTTCATTATTTTATTTTTATATATTATCATTCATTCATCCATTTATTCATCCAATTCTCAACAAAAATGTCTCTACCCCATGCCAAACCAGTTGGTTAAAAATATAAGGCTAATAAATAACAAGAACAGCAAAAATAGATAACATTTCTTAAGCTGGGAACCTTGGACTCTAGGGTACTGATTAAGCGTGAGACAGCAAGTCCCTACATCCTGAGCTAGAATCCTCACTGCCACCTGCTGATTGACCCTAGGCAAGTTCTTTATTCTTCAGTTCTCTTATCTGTAAAATGGAAATACAATAAGTGCATCCCTTCCGTAGTTTTATTGTAGAAATTAAATAAGATAATGTCTGAAAAAGCATTTTGAACAGTGTATGTCTAGAGGTAAGTGGTCAGTATTAACAATTATTACTTATTGTTTTAATTATTTAATTTAATCTTTATATACATGAACATACCAGTGAAACACTTAGAATGAAACAGGTAAGCGATATGAAATGAGATGAATTATAATTTCTTCTTTAGGAATTAAAATGCTGAGATTCCACAGTATATCTTTTTGTTTTAATTTGTGAAATGTATTTGTAAGTTCTTCCGCTCTATTACAAATAATAATAGATATATAATAATAATAATAGCTATACAAGTAAAAGTTTATATGGATTATTTATGAATGCAGTATGATTGTCCACATTTTATATGGAAAACTGAGACACAAGGAGTTTAAGTAACGTGTTCAATATCAAATAGCAAATAAACAAAGGAGCCAGAATTGAAACCCAAGCAGTGTGACTCTTATCCACGTTCCTATGCTGTCTCCCAGCAGGGCCACGTAGCTTTTCTCCAATTTAAAGATCACTCAAAAAATCACATATGAAGCCAGGTTTTGAGGGCAATTTACTCAACGTAACCTAGTCCTGAAAGCAGATAACAGCTCCAATCGTCTATGTAAAGCAGCTGTCTCTTTGTATCTGGAATAATTAATTAAAATAGGTCATTCTGATCTATAAGGCTGTAGAAGATCTGAATTCTGATTGCTTTAGAGATTAATTCTCTAGACTTACTGCTCTAGACAAAGTGCTTATGCTAATATTTCCCAGATTTGAACTTTGGGAAATCAAAAGCACCCCTTTTATTTTCACATTGTAAATTTCACGCAACCTTCTTGATAAAATGGAATTTAGGTCAAATCTCTCATTTTCAAGCACATTCTTTGTATATGGAATAAGGAAGTAGATTAAGAAAGAAAAAGACCTCAGTTTATCTTTATCTTGTGTTGTATGAGCCTGTGTTATGCTAGATGAAAAATGCATATATATACATAACAAACGAAAATTGCTCCTTGACTAGAATTTCAATTTAGGGTGTTATTACAAAAAGTGAAGGTAGCTAAGAGTTCCATTTTTCTCCCCAGAATAATGAAACGAGTACACATTTCTCCCTCTTTTCTTTTTCTATTCTTTCCTTTTCATTTTTCTTCTCTTCTCTCTTTCTTTCCTTTTTAATTTCTTTTCTCTCAGTAAAATATACTCAACCAGAGACCATGCTTATTTAGATAAAATAAATACTTTTACTTTTTTGGTAGTTGTCCCCATCAGAATCCAACAAAAGTTAAGCAGAAAAAAAGCCCTGGTTTTCTTTCGCTTAGATGCTGTGCCCAGATTCAACATTTTGATTTGACTGAATGAGGAACGATGTAATCTGCAGAAGAATAATATTAACATAAAAACACAATGGAACTTGTCACAAAATGCATGGCAAACATTACAGCATGTAGTCTAGAGCTTTAATTAACATATTTGTTAAGTGCCAATTCTTCGAATAGACACTAACAATAAAGAAAAGACTTTCCTTAACACAGATAATGTTGATAGCTCCCCTTCCTTTAAAAGAGATTTTGACAGTTATACTATTGAGCTCTGTAATTCTGCTGGGAACCAACTCTCATCCTTCTGCCACCCAGGCTTTCAAAATCAGAATGGAGGAGAAAGTCAGTAGCTTTTATTGCTATTCAATTTTATTCCAGGGCAGGAGTTGTAAATGGTTGTATATACAGACTTGGGAATTTGCATACTGAATGCCTCCTCTCAGTTTTCATATGACTACCTCTGTCCCTGTCATTTAATTTGCATTTATTCACCAATCAAGTTTGCTTCCTGGATGCCTCACTTGCATGAATGGGTAGCAGAGTAATTACAGCTAAGTAAAGTAGTTTTATGAATGAAGGCACAATTTACAGCAATGTGTTTGGGTATCACCTCCCTGTCTCTTGTTTAATATTCAGACCTGTCACCTTGCACATAAACTGTTGGAAAAGGAGGCTCCAGAGCCTCAGTTATACCTCTAACAAATCACACCAGATTGTACTGCTCTGGAGGACTTTCAGTTGGGGTTGAGCAAAAAAGAGCCTTAATAAGAAGGCTGACATACAAAAGCTTGACTCATTATTTCATATAAAGAACAAAGAGTTTGGTGACTGACAGGTAGAATGAAGGGAGAAGGTTAAACAGAAAAAAAACTTACATTTTATTTTTGGAAAAGATTGCATTTTATTCTAAGTCTTTGCCATAGGCTTCTCTATTTAGAAAACCCATGGTCCAGCTCTTAAGTACAGAGGAGAAAATTTAGTAAGAACATCTTTGTTGACCATGGAAACAGTACTGAACCTTGAGAGTTTTCAAGTGACATCAGGTGGGCATTTTTGAAAATGTTGCAGAATATATTCATAATCTTTTTAAGTTGATCAATTAAGAACTGACTATGGGCTTCCCTGGTGGTGCAGTGGTTGAGAGCCCGCCTGCCGATGCAGGGGACACAGGTTCATGCCCCGGTCCGGGAGGATCCCACATGCCATGGAGCGGCTGGGCCCGTGAGCCATGGCCGCTGAGCCTGCGCATCTGGAGCCTGTGCTCTGCAGCGGGAGAGGCCACAACGGTGAGAGGCCCACGTACCGAAAAAAAAAAAAAAAAAAAAGAACTGACTATGACTCTCAGACATCTGCAAGTTTTTTTCTTGATTTGCTCACTCTCTCATTCCCTTGAGCCATTCTCAACCCAGTTCTCAACTGGGGGTGATTTTACCCCCAGCACGCATTTGGCAATGTCTAGAGACATTTTTAGTTGTCACAGCTGGACAGGGAAAGTGCTACTGGTATGGAGTCTGAAAGACCAGGGATGCTGCTAAATATTCTACAGTGTTTAGGGCAGTCTCTTGCAGTAAAGAACTATCTAGTCCAAAATGTCAATAGTGCCAAGGTTGAGAAACCCTGATTTCAGCCCTATTTGCAAGACCCCTCTCTGCCCAATCCCACCACTGCTCTTTCTTGAAGAAGATGATCTTACCACTTGGCTCTTATTTCACAGAATACATAAAGGCTGTCAACCATGCCTCTCTTAACAACACCTATCCATTCACAAATTTGCGTGTAAAGTCCTTCCGTTTAAGCCCTCACCCCCATTCCCCTAGCCCTGAAAAAGAGCAGCTCCTTCTGCTTTCCAAGCTAATTGGTTCATCTGTATTCTAGATTTCATCCTGCCCCATCTCCTCTGGGTATTTCATCACTCATCTCTTTATCCTCTTTTATATAAATATAAATATATTATATAAATTTATAATATAAATTCCTTCCTTCAACTTTAGCTTTCCTCTGTCCTTCATACAGAAGTTTTCCAAGAATATTATACAATCGCTATGTCTACTTCCTCAAATCTATATTCCATTAGTTATTTTTCAGCAACTAGTCTTAACTGTTTATATTAGTTAGTTATTGCTGTGTAACAAGCCACCCCAGAATTCAGTGGCTTGACATAATATATTTATTATTATTCACAAATGTATGGAACATCTGGATAATTATTCATCTGGGCTCATGAATGTATCAGTCAGTTGTGTGTCTGGTATGCAGGATCTTCTTCAGGCCTAGGGTTGGAACTGGCACAGTGCTGCCTCTAGCACAAGTCACAAGGCCAGCCAGATTCAAGAGGTAAGAAAATAGACTTCCTGTCTTGATGGGAGGAGGTGAAAGTTATGTTGCAAAGGTTGCTGATACAGTAAGGGGCAGAGGATCAGAACCATTTTTGTAAGCAACTTCCCAATTGTATTAAAATTACTAATGGTCTAATATTCAAAATCAACTCTGGTTACACCCTTCATTTTCCCTGATTTTGTAGCAGCCTTTGATACAAAGGAATATTCCTTCCTTCTAGAAACTACACCCTCATGTCTACCACAACACCACTGTCTTTAATTGTCCTTCTGACTCTGATCACTGTTCATAATCCTTGATTATCTCTACCATAAGTGATAAAGACTGTTGATGCCAGGGATTATTTTCTTGGCCCTCTTTTCAGTCTACAAGCACTTATTGGCAATCTTATCACAACTGTGTTTTTATTTGTCACCTATATTTGACACCCAAATCTAAATCCCTAGCAGAGCACATTTTCATTAGCTGTAGACTTACATCTCCATCTGTATGTTAGAAATCTTCACCTGAAGACTGAATTTATTATTATTCCTCCAGTACTTGGTTCTCTTCAAAATATCTAGTTACGTAGTGGTTAGTTTTGACTCCTCCTTTTGTCACCTCCAACCCTTTAAGTACCATATTCCAATTTAATGGTTCATTAAATTCTATTGATTTGTCCCACCGACTCAAACAAATATTTATTCAGTGCTTACCATGTGCCAGTTTAGTCTCTTATGCTCCCCCCATCAATAAGATAGGCACTTACCGTGTTCTTTTGTCCTTTATTTCCTGCCCAAGCTCTTCATCTACCTCCCAAATTAATAGCTTTGTGATTTTATCTCCAAATTATTATTTAAAAATTACTAACATTTATATTTAACTATTGTGCTACAAAAATTCTTTAGCAGTTCTTTTTGGGGATTTTTGTAGGATTTGCTTTTCTGAATAGTAATTTGGCTGGACATGAAAATCCATATTTAGAACATTGACAATATGAATTCAGTGTTATCTTGTGGATGCAGAATCTAATTAAGGTTACACGATTTAGCAAATAAATATATTGAACACGCAGTGAAATGTGAATTTCAGGTAAACAACAAATACTTTTTAAAGTATAAGTACATCCCATGCAATATGCATTTTGGGATATACTTATACTAAAAAAGCTATCCATTGTTTATCTGAAATTTATAAATTAACTGAGCATCCTGCATTTTATCGAGCATCTCTAAGTCTAATGTAATCTGATGATTCTTTTTCTGTTTCTCTAGAAGATTTTAAGAAATGTATATCTCTAAAAATTTTAAGAAATGTGTGTTTATTCTTGGGATTCTAAAATGTCACCACAGTGAGTCTGGTTTTGGATATGTTTATCTGCATTCTCTTCAGAACTCAGTAGGCTTGTAAACTTAAGTCTTCTATTAGTCTTCATTTCTGGGATAGAAAAATAATTCTTGCTCTGCCAGTTTCTTCCCTATACTTTTCCCTGTTCTTTCTAGAACTCCTGTTAGACAGATGTTGAACCATGACACATAATTATCCTTTCATTCATTCCATGTCTGTCTGTTTGCAATGATATCTGGAAGAACTTATTGGCCTCGTATCTTTGTGCATTAATTTAGTCTTTAGCTATGTGTATTCTCGTATTTGCCTGATCATTAAACGCTTGCTTTCTGGGAATGATGCTTCCCTATTTCTCTTGGAGAGACTAGCCCTTTTATCATGGCCTCTTTGATTTTAGCACCTATTCTTTTTCATGAACTTGTTTGTAGCTGCTTAGTAGAGCACTGTGCAAACTGATTACAGAAGGGAAAGGGATGATATACCTCCAGACAAACTCTAACCCTATTTGGTATACCCACTGACTCTGGGCTTAGTGGTCCCTGCACTACCCTACTGCTGTGGACTGAATTGTTCCCCTCCAAGTTCATATGTTGAAGATATAACCCCCAATACCTTAGAATGTGACTGTATTTGAGGATAGGGCCTTTCAGAGAGGTAATTAAGGTTAAATGAGGCCATTAGGGTAGGCCCTAATCTAGGATAACCGGTGTCCTTATAAGAAGAGGGAGAGAAACCAGGAATGTGAATTCAGAGAAAAGGCCTTGTGAGGACACAGAGGGAAGGTGACCATCTGTAAGCCAAGGAGAGAGGTCTCAGGAGAAGTAAACCTGCTGACACGTTGATCTTGGTTTCCAGCCTCCAGAATTATAAGAAACTAAATTTTTGTTGTTTTATGTTATGGTAGTCCTAGCAAACTAATATACTACCTTTAAAGAATGGTCTCTTGATATTTTTCTTTCTATCTCTGTTCTTACATTGTTTCTGGAAACCTAGTGTCACTTTTTGTTTTGTTTTCCTTTTGCTTTATAAATTTATTTAGCTAAAATAACTTTTTTTGGTCATTTTATGGGATTTTAGGCAAGAGGGGACATGCAGAAATTCTCAATCCACTAACTATATAAACTTACAGAGCTATCTTTTAATAATGAAATTATATTAGACAGGCCCAGAAAAAAACCCTTGGATGACATCATATTGCTAATGAAAGGCGGTCCACTGTCTTCTGCATGCATTTTTCCATGACTTCACCTGTTTCCTATGTCTCTCTTGCTAATCTCTCTTCCTCCATCATACTACCTGCAATCTTTGCTCCAAGTATGTCAAATTCTTTGAAGTTCCATTTTGTATGCCATGATGCTTCATTTTGAAGGAAGTATCCCTCTGTACTTTTGCCTACTTTGTTAAAGCCTTACTTACCATTCGAGATGCCAACCAACGTCTTGTTCTGTTAATGCTTTTCTCTTGCCATCTTCTCACGGAGATGCTGAGACACGCTCTTTGGCACCATCAACATACATTTTTAAATGTACTTTCTAACATTGTACCACAAGGTATTAAACGATTTCTCTACGTTTGTTTGTGCCATTAAAGAGTGAATTATTTGAGGATGGAGGCTGATTATCTTTGCACCCACATTGACTGAGATATGACTAATATTCAGAAGAATAATTGCTTAATACATGAATTAAAAATGAGTAAATGAGAGTATTAAAAAGAACCATGAATGCCTGAGTCATTTTTCAGTACTTTTAAGGACCATGAACCGATCTATTATTATTTATTTTAAACTTTTTTATTTGATTCCATTTCATTGCCATTGACTATCGCAGTGTCTTTTAAATAAAAATTGACAGGGAGAAACTTTAAATCACTTAACCTCATTTGTATTTGTTAAAAACAAGTAAAAAATTACTTAAAACTTAGTTAAAATGTAAGTCAACGTTCCTTCTACCTTATTTATAATACCATAGGTAAATTGCCTTGGGCCATCCAACAGGAAATCAAAGGAATCCCATTTACCACTTGCTCAGCTCTGTATAGTCCACAACACTTACCCTGAAAAGGACACATATTCAAAGAGGAGAAACAATTATCTGCAAGTGAAACAGGTAATGAAGTTTCTTCTATGTGCTATAATTTAAATTTAAAGAGCATGTATGAAAGACTAAGAGACCCAGATAGGCAGGTATTTCCTTCTTCACAGTTATAAAATCTGTCACATCTTAGAAATACTCCCCCATTGAGTGGAAATCACAACTTTTATTCTAAAGGTTCCACATGCGTGGCATATTATGTAATGGACAGCACTTCAGAATAATCTAATGAAAAGAGAACTTTTTTTCATGCTAATAAACTTCAGATTCTGCTTGTTTCAAGAAAATGAATTCAGGCTTTGAACTGCTGAGGTCCACATAAATTCAGGTTATCCATACAGCCGTGCGGAAAATCTCCAAGATGAGTTCTTTATTAATAGCAAGAATGAGTGAGTCAGTCAGCTCGTTTAATGATCTGGCCCATAATTTGAATCCATTGAAAGTTGCCTGTTAGCACCTCTGGGAGCCCAGATCAAGCGTGACCTTGACTTGTGATAGCCTGAATTAAATCCTGGTATGATAGTTCCCACACCAGCTTTGTTTTTAGTATTTGGCATGCAAGCAGACTCCTTGAAGAGCCTAATAGTTATTACAAACATGAAAATTGTAAGGAAGTTGGAGGAAGGTTATGCTAACATGTAAAATTTATTTGGATAAAAAATAATGGTCGGGGACTTCCCTGGTGGTCCAGTGGTAAAAAATCTGCCTTCCAATGCAGGGGACGCAGGTTCGATCCCTGGTTGGGGAACTAAGATCCCACATGCTGCAGGGCACCTAAGCCCTTGTGCCACAACTACTGAGTTCGTGTGCCACAACTAGAGAGAAACCCGAGCACCACAACAAAGATCCCGCATGCCACAACTCAGACCTGATGCAGCCAAGAAAATAAATAAATATTTAAAAAAATAATAATAATGGTCAATTCCCCTCCTCTATGAAATTACTGGTAGAGGTCTGTTAAAAGTGGTAACGTTCATGCAGGCAGTTTTGTTAGGCTTCTGCAGGACATTTTGTATACATGTCTATTCATTAGAATTTCCTACTGTAATACATTTATGATATGATTCTAAAAGAAAAAAATAATCTCTCACTTATGGGTGATCTAAGTTTTATTCTGTCTTGGCAACTTGAACTTGTGAAAGCTTTAAGGTTTAAAATTCTTACCATATCTTGGTGATAATATTCTACAATTTGAACTGTTTGAACGTTTTTTTTTAATTGAAGTATAGTTGATTTACAATGTTGTGTTAATTTCTGCTGTACAGCAAAGTGATTCAGTTATACATATATGTACATTCTTTTTTAAATATTCTTTTCCATTATGGTTTATCATAAGCTATTGAATATAGTTCTCTGTGCTATACAGTAGGAACTTGTTGTTTATCCATTTTCTATATAATATCATACATCTGCTAACCCCAATCTCCCACTCCATCCCTCCTATAAAAGTTCAAACTTTTGTTATATTTAAAAGTTTGAATTTTTAAGTATAATAGCTTTCAAGATTTTTCAAAACTCATGTATCTTAAGCATCCTATTATTATACTTAAATATAAAATTAATTAATCATTTTTATATGATTTTTAGGTGTTGTGACATTTCTGCCTCTTTTTTTCCTTGCTTCTACCTCACCATTGTGCTATAGGGAAATGGTGTAGTTCTCTGAAAGAACGAAACTTCTTTGCAGGAAATTGATGACATCAGGGACACTACAGTAGCTTTATAATGGAAAGTGTATGAATTTCCTAGGGTTGCTTTAACAAAGTACCATAAGCTGGGAGCTTAGAACAATAGATATTTATTATCTAGTAGACTTGAAGACTAGATGTCTGAAATTAAGGTGTCAAGAGAGCTATGCTCCCTCTGAAACCTATAGGAGAATCCTTCCTTGTCTCTTCCTGGTTTCTTGTGGTTTACTGGCAATTTCTGGTATTCTTTGGCTTGGCAATGAGTCATTCTAATTCTCCATCTTCACATGATGTTCTGTGTCCCTGCCCATAGTCTTCTATTTGTGCATGTTTGCCTCTGTGCCCAAATTTCTCTTTTTTGTAAGCCCATGAGTCTTGGTGGATTTTGGTCCACCCTAATGATCACATTTTAACTTGACTACCTCTATATTTCTAAAGGCAAGATATAACTTTTTTCTTTGATAATGACTTGGAGACAATGATAACAGTATTATAGTACAGTGTAGATACAAAGTGATTTTACTTGAAAGTGCCCCATACTGTGAATCTAACATGTATGTCAGAAAAGATATGTTAAGAACGACAGCTTTAGGGACTTCCCTGGTGGTCCAGTGGTTAATAATCTGCCTTCCAATGCAGGGGACGTGGGTTTGATCCCTGGTCGGGGAACTAAGATCCCACGTGCCATGGGGCAACTAAGCCTGCGCACTCTAGAACCCACGTGCCACAACTAGAGAGCCTGTGTGCCTCAACTACTGAGCCCGCACACTCTGTACCCTGTATGCCACAACTAGAGAGAAGCCCTCATGCTGCAACGAAGAGCCTGTGTGCCGCAACTAAGACCTGATGCAGCCAAATAAATAAATAAATAAATAAATAAATAAATAAATAAAAGAATGACAGCTTTAGACAAACTTGAAAACTAGCGACGGTCGATATTATAAACAATTGTTACAATTAGCTGTAGCATGTAGCAGCACTTTTATTCTTTGACTTTTCATTGCTTTTTTTTGTTCTGCTTTATAAAGCAGACGTGATTTGAATTTATCAAAGTGTTTTCAGTTTCTTGTATTTATAGCCACATCACATCAGAAATGGCATAAATTTAGTGGAATGCACAATACCGACTTATTTAATTTTTTAGACATTTCTTCATTTTAGGTATCTTCAGTCTTCTAACTTGAAGTTTCCAACTTATTGAGGGCACAGTAAAGCACTTTTACACTTTAATACCCTCCATAGTGTATGGGTTCAGGCCTTTATGTAGTTTTTTTTTCAGAGTTGAGTTACTAAACAGCAAAGTGAATTACTTGGAAGTAGCATGAGTTGGCTCACAAACTCAGACATCCATGACCTTCCCAACAATTCTCAGTCAGATAGAGTTCAATAATGCAATTATTTCAAGACTGGGAAGGGAAAAATTGAGTTTATGAAATCAAATAAAAATCGAATAAGAATACTCTCATTTATGACTATTGCTGCCAAGTGAATATCACAGAGGGAATTCTCTTTGAGGGTAGCACACAGACATCTAATAGAAATCTGGTAAGGATAAGGCTTATTGTGAAGAGATGAACAGAAATGTTAGACAAATACATGCATAGCATGAAAGGATTAGAAACAGTCATTCTTCTAGGTTAACACTGGGCTCTAAAGTATGGTTTTACTTGATTTTGGATTCTGTAACTAAGTCTCCTGAAATATTTGTTCAATTTAATTTACTCTAGCTCACTAAGACAGTCTCATATGCACCATGGCAGTTGTTAGGTCCCATAAATATTGATTTTTGCAGATACAAGATCATTCAATCCTATGTAACCATTCCATGCTTACATGGATAGAACAGTAGTAAACTGAATTTTAACTTTCATACTTCCTGAATATTCAGTATCCTTTATGAGACAAATATCCAATGTATCTATTCATTGCATTTTCAAACATGGTAACTAAGAAGAATCTAAATATGGTTTCCAGGTGAATTCCAACTTGGGACCACTGTGGGATTATAATGCACATTAATCTTTTGTAAAATATGTGTACCAAGATATTGTTACCCCCTCCTTTTTTTTCAGTACACGCACAGCCTATTATGCCTCTCCTGCGGCTTTCAATACGTGATGGAATGGAATGTAGGAATAGTTTCTCTTTTATTACATTGCCAGTTTAATAATTAGTTCATGACTCTGTGCTTATGGTCAATTGCAGTATTTCTAATGTATCCCAGGGCCAGTCAATTTCAAATAATATTTGCAAATTGAAATCCATTAATCTCTTTGGTCTGACTTCACTAAAATGTGTTTATGGAAGAGGTTAATTGGAGCCACCACATCCATGACTATGAGACAGTCATTTTGAATGATATAGGTAGCTCATGCCAGACCATGGCATGCTCCTTTTCCAGAGCCAATGCCATATTCACATTCTGGACCTATGCTGTGACTGAAGGGGTCCTTTCAGAATAGAATCAGTCACACTGCACCACTATTTACAGAAGAGAGCAAAGAAGAAACCAAGTATAGAAGATTTGCACCATCCAAACCAATGGAAAGTGCTTAACTCCTTTGTGTGTTGAAAGAAGTCAGTAAATCAAGAGGGCTTGAAATGATACAGTTCAGCTGTCTTTGAGTCAGCATGGTTTAAAGCAGCTCTCTTTACAGAGTAGGTGTGTCCACATTTCTCAAATGGCCCTCATGATTAGAAATTTATGTTGTGCAGTCACACTGATTTTCACAGGTAACTGGTATGATGAGAGGCTCCACGTTTAATGTATAGAATGTGACTCCAGCTTGAATCAAGGGATTAATGCAGCATTTATTCTTCTCTTTATTCCCTTATCAGGAGTCATTTGTAATGCTTCATGTTTTATTGTGTATATTAGTGAAATTAATCTTAAATTGCTCAAAATCTTATAATTATTTTTTTCAGTTTCAATTATGATTCATGGTCTACCAGCCTGGCACCTGCTGGCAAACAGTTTTACAAAGTCAGCGAAGGATATGCAGTAAGTTTTTCCTTCCTGTACTTTTGCTTGTAAGGTATATTTCTCCTTGCCCTTTGCCTTGGCCTCCTAAGTCACAGGTGGGACATTCATTGAGGTTAAGTTGTCTTCTTGGGCCATAAACAAATATTTTTCTCCAGTGTATAGACTTCACAATTTTGTTCTCTACTCATCTGCTATTTTGCCTGAACCTTATTCCTTTTAGTGAACTTGTCTCTGGAATTTATAGTCCCCATTTCCACAATTCTGAACTTAGTCTTTTATTCTGGATCAGCTGAAGATGCTGTGCCTGTTCTGAGCTTCATACCTGGTTCTATAAGGCTGCCATTCATTCTTACATTTATTTAAGAGATTTTTTGAGTATTATTATTATGAACTATTATTATTATTATTATTACTAAGTCTCATTGGATCCACAGTTGTATATAAAGGGTTACATGTTTACCCTTTGTATGTTAACCATGTTAACGATGTAAGGTGTTGATGTAAGAGGATGTAAGATGTAAACATAGAGGTATCAACAATGTTGTCTGATTACTGCTTATCTTTGACTTTTACTAAGGTAACCACAGTCTTTCTCAATGCCCCCATATAAATCAAAAACAGATGAAAAACAATACCAGGGTTCTGATTTCTGGCTTGTGTGCCCCTGAATGTACTCGGGTAGCACCAATAATGACTGATGCTTTTATTGCATTTACTGTGTGCCAGAGACTATTACAAGTTGTCTGTTTTAATCTCCATAACAATCCCTTGAAAAAAACCAAAAAAACAAAAAACCAAACAGACCCTATGAGGAAAGAAAAAGTGATACAGAAAGTTTAAGAAACTTTCCACCTTATCTAGCTGGTAAGTAGTGAAGCTGCAGTTTTAACCTAACCATCTTAGTCTGTTCCAGCTACAATAACAAGATACCACAGATGGGGTGACTTATAAACAACTGAGTATTATTCACAGCTCTGGATGCTGGAAAGTCTAAGATCAAGGTGCCAGCAGTTTGGTGTCTGGTGAGAGCCCAATTCCTTGTTCCTAGACAGCCATCTTGCTCTGTCCTCTCATGGAGAAAGGGTGGAGGATCTTCTCTAGGGTCTCTTATAAGGGAGCTAATCTCATTCATGAGGGTAAGCCCTCATGAATTAATCACCTCCCCGAAGTCCCACCTCAAATACTATCACATTGGGGGTTAAATTTCAACATATGAATTCTGGGAGGACATCGACATTCAGTCTATAGCACCAACCAATCTGGATCTCGGGGTGTTTCTATAAACCCTAATGCATTGCATCTGAGAGTGACAGAAGAAGGCCTTTCCACTTTCTATGACAAAAGAGGCATTTCTTAACAGCATTTCTGTTCATCTTGAGTTTGAGAACACAGACTTAATAGGATTGTATCTTGTTCAGTGTTTCAAGTCTAGCATCTAAATTTGAATGAAAGGATATGAGCAACTAAAACTGAAGTTATTACATACGGATCACGGTTTACAAATTTCTGGAAAGTATAATTTTGAATAATTGAGCAGTATAACTTTCAGACAGTATTTGAAGAATTCTGCTCTATATTCTCTTTCTACCCTAAAACACCTATTGGGAGATGTCTTTTATTCAGGTTTATGTGCACTCTTGAGCTCAATATTCATGTTTTCTGGTGACCATGTCCACATGATGTCTTATAGATGCCTTGAAACACAGCATAGCTCTGACTGAATTCCTAATCTTCCCTTGCCCCTCCCCTAAATGGCTTCTCTTTTGGTTTGTATCAGAAAATGACACCATTATCATCTATCTTGTTATCTAGGCCTGAAACCAGGGCTTCTTTCTTCATTTTCCCTTCTTGCTTTCCAACACCCCCAACCCCCAATCAAGGCATTCCCATGATATATCTTTTCTATGTCCTTAATATCGCTCAAATTCTTTCACTTCTCTTCATCACCACAATTTCTTGTCTAGTTCATTTTTCCGCCTTGGCTACTTATGGTAGCAATTCCTATATTCTCTGGCCTTACCTTCTGCTGTCTTTGTCATTAGCATGACCTACAATGTGCATGCTTTATCATCTGGCCCTTGGTTCCCTTTATGACTCATCTCTTACTCTTTGGCAGTCTCTGCTCCCTTTACTGAGATACTTGCAATTCTTCAGATGAGCAATGTGCATATTTGACTCTTGGGATTTTGTGTATACTCTTCACTGTGTATGGTATACTCATCTCACCCCTCACTCTTCCTTCTGGGTAACTCCTGCTCACACTTTCATTCTGTTTTTCCACACAGAATATGGCACATCATCAGTGCTTGAGCAATACATATTAAATGGATCATAGAATGAATGTAGATGGTCAGCTTAGAGAAGTATTAGGAAAAACTAATTTAAAGATGCAGAAGCATTTGTGTTAGAGAAAGTGGGTGGTATTTCCAAATAGCCTAAAGTTAAATTTTATAGAAACTTAATGCCTGGTTCAAGAGTAGGGTTTTAATAAATGAAGGTATTTATTGAATCCTTATCATAAGATTCCAAAAGACGATTAACTTGTTTCTATATTAGTAATAGGTAGACTACAGATTTAATTTTCATTTTTCCCAGTTAAAACTATTCATATCTGTAGTTATTAAAAGGCACTGTGCTGAGTTTCTAAATGTACTTTCATGACATCTTTGTAGTAACCTCTGTGTATACACCTTTCTCTGAACTGGATAGGTCAGTTTATGTCTTACTTTCCCATTACACTGTGTGTTTCCTGAAAGTGTAGGCCATTAATATTTATTTTTCTAGCATGTAAAAATATGTGTGACACATAGTAGATGTTTTAGGTAGTTTTTGTTAAATGAGTGATTTAAAGAATAAAGAAACTCATAGAAAATAAATAGTATACTAAAAACATGACTTCCCTTACTTTAGTTTACAGTGCAGTGGTGGTCAGGATATTACCAGCTCACAGGAGTCTAATAGATCACCCAGCTAAGTGGCAGCTGGTCAGCAAAGGCACATGGAGACTTTTCTGGGTGCTTCCAATACCATTATCGTGATGCATCATGGTGGTGTGAGAAACCTCTTACTAGTCAAACTCCTGCATGAGAATGGAAAATCTGTTCTCTTTGCCTCTCTGCCTGCATTTTTACTAAGTACCTACTCAGTTCTGGAAGCTAATAAAGATGTTCTCCTTGATCAAGCCTTAGTTAAGCTTCTTTGAGCCTCTGCTCACTTAGACTGGACCTTTGGCTTCTGTTTCCATCTTTATAGAGTCTAGTTTTAGGAATAATCCTGTCAAGTTGGTTTAGCCAGAATCTTTCACCTACAATGTCTGATCAACCTTGTACCTGATTGGGTTTCATCCTCCACCACCTCCCAGGTTGTATCTGATCACGTAGGCTGCCTTCAGCAAGAATCCTGTTAGGTCCGTTTAGCAAAAAATTGCCCTACCCTCTTAATTTTCTATCCACTGACCCCCTCCACTCCACTCCTTGGCTATGGATTCCCACTTTTCCTCCTTATACTTGGAGTTGAACCCAATTTCTCCCCCCTACTGCACACCTCCCCTTTACCTATCATGATAGGCTCCCTGAATAAAACCTGCAATTTCAATACGTGTCCAAATAATTGTTTCTTTAACAAAGCTGAAGTATACAGTGTTCTACATTTCGATATTGCACAGACACAGAATTCAGCAAGATAACAACTGAAGTATTTGTCTCTAAGATCAAGAGCCTCAGAGCCTAGAAGAAGAGATCAAGATGAGGACAAGGAGGAGTGACACACAGAGGGACTTCTAGAGTGTTCCAGGGGTTAACTGTGGTTCTCAATCATTCTGGAAATTAAGTCCTCTGAAAGAGATGCAGACATGAGAGCACATTCTAGAGGGAGAAGAAAAGGATGGAGATAGACTTGAAAATAATCTCACAAGCTCTGAAATTATTTTTAAAAAGCAGTAGTTCTAATAGTAATGATAACAGTGCTGTCTGTTTTCTAGTTTTTAATTATTCCTAAAAAACTCAGGTGCAGAATAACAAGCAAGGGCAGGTTAAATTTGGAACAGAGTTTTCCAAATTAGGGTACCTTGATTTTCCAGTGCTTCATGCAGATGTGAAAGTTATAGAAATAGTTCAAAATCCTGAACCTATAATTATGCCTTTTGCCTTAACATTTTAACCGAGATCTTGCTTTGAAAAAGCTTTTGTTCCATTTCTTCCCCATTCCTGTCACTGCCATTTTGTCTGTTTGAGAGAAAGCAGAAATATAGATGATGGGGTAACATTGGATTAAAAATAGCACATTAAGCAGCAAGCAAGAAGTCTTTAGGAAGCATTTGTTTCCATCTGTGCCTGTGGCACCTTTAGGGGGCTGGGCCTGTGGTCTTAATTGTCTTTATTCTTTAGACACAGGGGTACTCATTATACTGGCTTTCCCTGTGTCACTTTGAGTTCAGAATGCTATACCATGAACTTTTTCAGAGCTGGGTTAACTGGATATATTGTGTGCTGAGATGATAAAATTGAAAATACTTTTGTGTAAATTCTCCCAAAGCATCATTTCTCTTTCTTTATACACAACTTATAACAGAGAGTGGTCAAAGGAAAAGAATGCAAGCTTCCAAGAAAGCAAGCAATACATGACAGAAGTCATGAGAAAGCAAGAGAAAAAGTCCCTGACATTTCAAGGCAGAGGCCAGTCATACCTTATGAATTCTGAGTAACTGAGATTTTCTTATGGTGCCATTTCTGTGAGCACCTCAAGTCCACCTAATTTTCTTCCTTGCCCCCTCCACTCCACCAAGGCATCCAAATATGGTGGCTGCCATAGTTGACCTCATGGCAACTTAATGATTTGATCTCTCCCCCCTTTTTCCTATGTGTTTTCCAAGGTGATAGGCTGCTTACCTGACTTACAGGCGAAAGCAGATGCTGAGGAGCCAGTCCTTCCCTCTGTTCCTCCTTCTTGCCACGTTCCCATAATATATATCCTCTTTGTCATCCCCCATCCTGCATAAGGCTGAGGATGATACTGCGGCATAAATTTCTTTCCAGAGAGCAAATAAAGTGATTGGCTCTCGGCATACACTGGCGTGATGGATGGGGTTTTAGTCCAGTATAAGCCCCACCATAAGGAATGAGCCATGTGTTGTGACTGCCAGAAAATACAAATAAAAGTTAATGCAATGCACAAAATTTCCCTCAGCATTCTCATTAAAGAGTTTGCCTACAAACAAAACTAATGACAATTATTTGTACAGATTAAATTATGTTTATCAAATTAATCAAATAAATTAATAAAAATTACACCGTGGCAAAAATTTCCAAGCAGCCAAAGAGAGAAAATGCAAGCTTTACTGATCACCAGTCCTGCTGAGTTTTGCTGGTAGCAATTTAGATATTCTTTACAGACTGCAGCAGCCTCCGAATTAAAAGCACCTTATATTAACCACACTGTGTATAATACTTCACCATTTTCAGAGCCCTTTCAGTATACTTTGTCAATAATAACTGTAATGGGGAAAGTAACTCCTTGTTTTATGATGCAGAATCTGGGAGTCCAAGTGGTTTCACACTAAGGGAAGAAGCTCGAGCTAGATGGTGAGCCTCAGACGATGAGTTTGTTGCCCTTTGTTATAGACTGCATGTTTGTGTCCTCCTAAAATTCATATGTTAAAGCTCTAACCCCCAATATAATGGTATTTGGAGATGGGGTGATAAGGGAGTAATTAGGCTTACATGAGGTCATGAAGGTTAGGCCTTCATGATGGGATTAGTTCCTTTATGAGGAGAGACACCAGAGGATTTGCTTTCTCACTTTCTCTGCACGAAACAAAGAAGAGGTCATGTGAGCACACAGTGAGATGGCAGCAGCCTAGACGCCAAGAGCAGAGACCTCAGAATAACACGTACCTTTCAGGCACCTCGATCTCTGAAGTCTCAGCCTCCAGAACAATGAGAAATAAATGTCTATTGTTTAAGCAGCCAGTCTATGGTATTTTGTTATGGAAGCCCTAGCAGCCTAAGTCATCCTTTCAGCTAGCTGTTAACTGGCTAGGTGCCTATGTGACTTGAAGCAGTAACCAAACCTCGTGTGCTATAATTTCATTCTTTCATTCTTTTTATACTTTCATTCTTTCACTCAAAAAAAATTTCATTCAGTACCTGCTGTGTGCCAAGAAGTGCATCCAGTCCCAGAGATAAAAAATAAACAAGCCATATTCAAGTTGCTCTCATTTTGATAGGGGAATGACTCACATAAGAAGATAATTATAATATTATTTAATAAATGCTATAATAAAAGTCTTTAAAAAGGAGCTTTGGAAGTACGAAGGAGCTCATTTAGCTTGGGGGAACTCAGGAAATGCTTTACAAGGGAGGTAACATGGACGACGATTTAAAATATCAATATTACACGCGAGACTTGGAACTCATCCACCCAGATGCACTCAAGGAGGACACGGCTGATGGAAGGAAGGAGGGCTGGCGTCACCTAGGCAGGCAGCTGCAGTCTTTGGGCTGCATGCTTGACCTTATGGTGGACAGCATCCTAGCATTTCTGCCTATACTGAAATCCCCCAGGGAGTTTCTGTTAAACCCAGATTCTTGAATCTTGACCCAGACCTGACCTACCAGCACAGAATCTCTGGGCATAACACGGTGGAATAAGCATATTTAATAAGCACTCCAGGGGCTTCCCTGGTGGCGCAGTGGTTGAGAGTCCGCCTGCCGATGCAGGGGACACGGGTTCGTGCCCCGATCCCGGAAGATCCCACATGCCGCGGAGCGGCTGGGCCCGCGAGCCATGGCCGCGGAGCCTGTGTGTCCGGAGCCTGTGCTCCGCAACGGGAGAGGCCACAGCAGTGAGAGGCCCGCGTACAGCAAAAAAAAAAAAAAAAAAAAAAAAAAAAAGCACTCCAGGTAATTCTAATACACACTGAAGTTAGAATAAGAGTGCACTCAGATACAGGAGTAAAAAGGAGGCTTTTCTCTGTATTTCAGCGTGGATGAACTCTGATGTGAGATTTCCTACACACTCTTTTACATGTTCCTTTATACGCCAGTTTTCTTGTTGCAGCAATGAAATTTCTTTATAGCTCTACTTTCAAAGCATTCATGGAGTTAATACTGCTTTGTCATTAAAATGACTTTTCTCTTTCCTCTTGATTAATAAGTAGAGCATCATCTATTTCCATGAAGCTGGTACACTTCTATTCTACTTTTACCTGAAAGATCTTACAGTTGGCTAATAAGAACCAAGGCAGCACAGCACAAGGCCTGGTGAACAGTTACTGCTAAATAGGGTAGGCGCGGCTGAAAGCGCGGAGCCCAGAGACGGGCGGGTGACGCAGGGGCAGCTGCTGCCGCCGCCAAGAAGCCGGTGTGCGAGCGCAGGTCACTGTCCACGCCGCCCTTCCGGGAGCCTGTGCAGCCCGTCACTGCCGGGGTCTCGGGATCCAGGGACGGCTTCCCTGGGAGAACGCACGGCACGCCTCGGGCTGCTGCAACGTCATGCTGGCCTCTGCCACTGCAGGCTCCACCCGCACTCCGTGCCCCTCCCTGCCCCCCGGCCTGAGTGAGCCAGAGTCCCCGAAGAGGCTGCTCCTTTAACCCTGTCCTGTCTGAGCGAAGAACAGACGCCCTCCGGTGACCTACACGCAGAGGCGGGGCCAAACCCAAAGCTGAGACCCAGGAGCTATGAGAACAAAGAAGAGAAAGGGAAACCTCTCCCAACAGCCTCAGAAGCAGTGCATTAAAGCTCCACAGTCAACTTGATGTACCCTGCATCTGTGGAATACATGAATAGACAACAAATCATCCCAAATTGAGGAGCCAGGAGTCAGTGCTGTGCCTCTGAGGTGGGAGAGCCAACTTCAGGACACTGGTCCACAAGAGACCTCCCAGCTCCACATAATATCAAACGGCGAAAATCTTCCAGAGATCTCCATCTCAACACCAGCACCCAGCTTCACTCAACGACCAGCAAGCTACAGTGCTGGACACCCTATGCCAAACAACTAGCAAGACAGGAACACAACGCCACCCATTAGCAGAGAGGCTGCCTAAAATCAAAAAAAGTCCGCAGACACCCCAAAACACACCACCAGACGTGGACCTGCCGACCAGAAAGACAAGATCTAGCCTCATCCACCAGAACACAGGCACTAGTCCCCTCCACCAGGAAGCCTACACAACCCACTAAACCAACCTTAGCCACTGGGGACAGACACCAAAAACAATGGGAACTACGAACCTGCAGCCTGCAAAAAGGAGACCCCAAACACAGTAACATAAGCAAAATGAGAAGACAGAAAAACACACAGCAGGAGAAGGAGCAAGATAAAAACCCACCAGACCTAAAAAATGTAGAGGTAATAGGCAGTCTACCTGAAAAAGAATTCAGAATAATGATAGTAAAGACGATCCAAGATTCTATGTCCAAGATGCAAAATCTTGGAAATAGAATAGACAAAATGCAAGAAACAGTTAACAAGGACCTAGAAGAACTAAAGATGAATCAAGCATCGATTAAAAACACAATAAATGAAATGAAAAATACTCTAGATGGGATCAATAGCAGAATAACTGAAGCAGAAGAACGGATAAGCGAGGTGGAAGATAAAATAGTGGAAATAACGAATGCAGAGCAAAATAAAGAAAAAAGAATGAAAAGAACAGAGGACAGTCTCAGAGACCTCGGGAAAACATTAAACGCACCAACATTCAAATTATAGGGGTTCCAGAAGAAGAAGAGAAAAAGAAAGGGACTGAGAAAATATTTGAAGAGATTATAGTTGAAAACTTCCCTAATATGGGAAAGGAAATAGTTAATCAAGTCCAGGAGGCACAGAGAGTCCCATACAGAATAAATCCAAGGAGAAATACGCCAAGACACATATTAATCAAACTGTCAAAAATCAAACACAAATCATATTAAAAGCAGCAAGGCAAAAACAACAAATAACACACAAGGGAATCCGCATCAGGATAACAGCTGATCTCTCAGCAGAAACTCTACAAGCCAGAAGGGAGTGGCAGGACATAATTAAAGTGATGAAGGAGAAAAATCTGCAACCAAGATTACTCTAACCAGCAAGGATCTCATTCAGATTTGATGGAGAAATTAAAACCTTTACAGACAAGCAAAAGCTGAGAGAGTTCAGCACCACCAAACCAGCTTTACAACAAACACTAAAGGAACTTCTCTAGGCAAGAAACACAACAGAAGGAATATACCTACAATAACGAACCCAAAGCAATTAAGGAAATGGGAATAGGAACAAACATATCAATAATTACCTTAAATGTAAATGGACTAAATGCTCCACCAAAAGACACAGATTGGCTGAATGGATACAAAAACAAGACCCATATATATGCTGTCTACAAGAGACCCATTTCAGACCTAGAGATACATACAGACTGAAAGTAAGGGGATGGAAAAAGATATTCCATGCAAATGGAAACCAAAAGAAAGCTGGAGTAGCAATTCTCATATCAGACAAAATAGACTTTAAAATAAAGACTACTAGAAGAGACAAAGAAGGACACTACATAATGATCAAGGGATCGATCCGAGAAGAAGATATAACAATTGTAACTATTTATGCACCCAACATAGAAGCACCTCGATACATAAGGCAAATACTAACAGCCATAAAAGGAGAAATCGACAGTAACACAATCATAGTAGGGGACTTTAACACCCCACTTTCACCAATGGACAGATCATCCAAAATGAAAATAAATAAGGGAACACAAGCTTTAAATGATACATTAAACAAGATGGACTTAACAGATATTTATAGGACATTCCATCCAAAAACAAGAGAATACACATTTTTCTCAAGTGCTCATGGAACATTCTCCAGGATAGATCATATCTTGGGTCACAAATCAAGCCTTGGTAAATTTTAGAAAATTGAAATTGTATCAAGTATCTTTTCTGACCAGAGTGCTATGAGACTAGATATCAATTACAGGAAAAGATCTGTAAAAAATACAAACACATGGAGGCTAAACAATACACTACTTAATAACGAAGTGATCACTGAAGAAATCAAAAAGGAATTTAAAAAATACCTAGAAACAAATGACAATGGAGACACGACGACCCAAAACGTATAGGATGCAGCAAAAGCAGTTTTAAGAGGGAAGTTTATAGCAATACAATCCTACCTTAGGAAACAGGAAACATCTCGAATAAACAACCTAACCTTGCACCTAAAGCAATTAGAGAAAGAAGAACAAAATCATCCCAAAGTTAGCAGAAGGAAGGAAATCATAAAAATCACATCAGAGGGGCTTTCCTGGTGGCACAGTGGTTGAGGATCCGCCTGCTGATGCAGGGGACACGGGTTCGGCCCCGGTCCGGGAAGATCCCACATGCCGTGGAGTGGCTGGGCCCGTGAGCTATGGCCGCTGAGCCTGCACGTCCGGAGCCTGTGCTCTGCAATGGAAGAGGCCACAACAGTGAGAGGCCCGCGTACAGACAAACAAACAAAAAAAAAATTAGATCAGAAATAAATGAAAAAGAAACAAAGGAAACGATAGCAAAGATCAATAAAACTAAAAGCCGGTTCTTTGAGAAGATAAACAAAATTGATAAACCACTAGCCAGACTCATCAAGAAAAAAAGGGAGAAGACTCAAATCAATAGAATTAGAAATGAAAAAGGAGAAGAAACAACTGACACTGCAGAAATACAAAAGATCATGAGAGATTACTATAAGCAACTCTATGCCAATAAAATGGACAACCTGGAAGAAATGGACAAATTCTTAGAAATGCACAACCTGCCAAGACTGAATCAGGAAGAAATAGAAAATATGAACAGACCAATCACAAGCACTGAAATTGAAACTGTGATTAAAAATCTTCCAACAAACAAAAGCCCAGGACCAGATGGCTTCACACGCGAATTCTATCAAGCATTTAGAGAAGAGCTAACACCTATCCTTCTCAAACTCTTCCAAAATAGAGCAGAGGGAGGAACACTCCCAAACTCATTGTACGAGGCCACCATCACCTTGATACCAAAACCAGGCAAGGATGTCACAAAGAAAGAAAACTACAGGCCAATATCACTGATGAACATAGATGCAAAAATCCTCAACAAAATACTAGCAAACAGAATCCAACAGCACATTAAAAGGATCATACACCATGATCAAGTGGGGTTTATTCCAGGAATGCAAGGATTCTTCAATATACGCAAATCAATCAATGTGATACACCATATTAACAAGTTGAAGGAGAGAAACCATATGATCATCTCAATAGATGCAGAGAAAGCTTTCGACAAAATTCAACACCCATTTATGATAAAAACCCTGCAGAAAGTAGGCATAGAGGGAACTTTCCTCAATGTAATAAAGGCCATATATGACAAACCCACAGCCAGCATCGTCCTCAATGGTGAAAAACTGAAACCATTTCCACTAAGATCAGGAACAAGACAAGGCTGCCCACTCTCACCACTCTTATTCAACCTAGTTTTGGAAGTTTTAGCCACAGCAATCAGAGAAGAAAAGGAAATAAAAGGAATCCAAATTGGAAAAGAAGAAGTAAAGCTGTCACTGTTTTCAGGTGACATGATACTATACATAGAGAATCCTAAAGATGCTACCGAAAAACTACTAGAGCTAATCAATGAATTTGGTAAAGTAGCAGGGTACAAAATTAATGCACAGAAATCTCTGGCATTCCTATATACTAATGATGAAAAATCTGAAAGGGAAATCAAGGAGACACTCCCATTTACCACTACAACAAAAAGAATAAAATATCTAGGAATAAACCTACCTAAGGAGACAAAAGACCTGTATGCAGAAAATTATAAGACACTGATGAAAGAAATTAAAGATGATACAAATAGATGGAGAGATGTACCATGTTCTTGGATTGGAAGAATCAATATTGTGAAAATGACTCTACTACCTAAAGCAATCTACAGATTCAATGCAATCCCTATCAAACTACCACTGGCATTTTTCACAGAACTAGAACAAAAAATTTCACAATTTTTATGGAAACACAAAAGACCCCGAATAGCCAAAGCAATCTTGAGAACAAACAATGGAGCTGGAGGAATCAGGCTCCCTGACTTCAGACTATACTACAAAGCTACAGTAATCAAGACAGTATGGTACTGGCACAAAAACAGAAAGATAGATCAATGGAACAGGATAGAAAGCCCAGAGATAAACCCACGCACATATGGTCACCTTATCTTTGATAAAGGAGGCAGGAATGTACAGTGGAGAAAGGACAGTCTCTTCAATAAGTGGTGCTGGGAAAACTGGACAGGGACATGTAAAAGTATGAGATTAGATCATTCCCTAACACCATACACAAAAATAAGCTCCAAATGGATTAAAGACCTAAATGTAAGGCCAGAAACTATCAAACTCTTAGAGGAAAACATAGGCAGAACACTCTATGACATAAATCACAGCAAGATCCTTTTTGACCCACCTCCTAGAGAAATGGAAATAAAGACAAAAATAAACACATGGGACCTAATGAACCTTAAAAGTATTTGCACAGCAAAAGAAACCATAAACAAGACCAAAAGACAACCCTCAGAATGGGAGAAAATATTTGCAAATGAAGCAACTGACAAAGGATTAATCTCCAAAATTTATAAGCAGCTCATGCAGCTCAATAACAAGAAAACAAACAACCCAATCCAAAAATGGGCAGAAGACCTAAATAGACATTTCTCCACAGAAGATATACAGACTGCCAACAAACACATGAAAGGATGCTCAACATCTTTACTCATTAGAGAAATGCAAATCAAAACTACAATGAGATATCATCTCACACCAGTCAGAATGGCCATCATCAAAAAATATAGAAACAATAAATGCTGGAGAGGGTGTGGAAAAAAGGGAACACTCTTGCACTGCTGGTGGGAATGTGAATTGGTACAGCCACTATGGAGAACAGTATGGAGGTTCCTTAAAAAACTACAAATAGAACTACCATATGACCCAGCAATCCCACTACTGGGCATATACCCTGAGAAAACCATAATTCAAAAAGAGGCATGTACCAAAATGTTCATAGGAGCCCCATTTACAATAGCCCGGAGCTGGAAACAACCTAAGTGTCCATCATCGGATGAATGGGTAAAGAAGATGTGGCACATATATATAATGGAATATTACTCAGCCATAAAAAGAAACGAAATAGAGCTATTTGTAATGAGGTGGATGGACCTAGAGTCTGTCATACACAGTGAAGTAAGTCAGAAAGAGAAAGACAAATACTGTCTGCTGACACATATATATGGAATTTAAGAAAACAAAATGTCATGAAGAACATAGGGGTAAGACAGGAATAAAGACACAGACCTACTAGAGAATGGACTTGAGGATATGGGGAGGGGGAAGGGTAAGCTGTGACAAAGCGAAAGAGAGGCATGGTCATATATACACTACCAAACATAAGGTAGATAGCTAGTGGGAAGCAGCCGCATAGCACAAAAAGATCAGCTCTGTGCTTTGTGACTGCCTGGAGGGGTGGGATAGGGAGACCAAAAGGGAAGGGATATGGGAACATATGTATATGTATAACTGATTAAATTTGTTATAAAGCAGAAAAAAAATATATATATACAACTTGTTGATCAACTATACTTCAATAAAAAATAAAATTGAAAAATAAATAAATAAATAAATAAATAGGGTGAGATCCCCCTCAACATCTTTCTGTCCCACTCTTTCAAAATCCCTCCCTGAATTTCAGCCACTTCACAGGCATCCATTAATGATATTTAATTTCCTCTGAAAATACTGAATGAATAATTAAGATTAAAGTGCTCTGAGGGCTTTCCCTAGATATGAGCTTGATTCTTTCTTCTGTTTGGAAATATGTCATTTAACCTCTTTATCTCTCTCCTTCTATAATTAGGGAATGTCAAATTTACCTGCCCTGAAAAAAGTTTTCTGGATATTCAGCAGTGACGTTAGTCAACTGTTTAGCACATAAAAAGTACCACATAACAGCTATGCGATGCGCTGGGCAAAAGCTCTCTTAGGAACGTCTGTGGTACCTGACCCTTTTTTGTGATTCTCTTTTCTTGACAAATTATGTCATGTTGCCTCACTGCACATAAGGGAACAACAAGATATAATGTAAATGATTAAAGCCAAAATTTTTACCATCTATGTAAAATAGGAACAAAGAACAGCAGTGATGTGTCACCATAGTATTTGATGCAATTTGAAACCCAGTATTTTAATGGAAGGGTTTAGGACAACACCAGATAGCAATATGGGGGTGCCACTGGGAACTTTACCTTTTCTTTCAAAGAACTCCGTGTCCCTGTCTATCAAAGAAAAAAGAACATGCTCTGTACAATCACAACTGCCTTCAGGATTGTTTAAAAATCTGAGTTATCTTTGATACTTTTGCCTTTTTCACCAAACCAGTTGATTCTACAGAATCTTTGAATTTGTCTGTCTCTTCCCAATTCCACTTCCACTTTTTTATTTATTACACCAGCTTCTCTCTATTGTTTTTTAAGTTGTTCCTTAACAACTGGTCCATATGCCTCCTTTTTACATCTCTTTCCAAAGCATTCTATACACAGCATCCAGAGTGATTCTTTAAAAAGGTAAATCTAATCTTGCCTTACTCTCCTTAAGTTCTTCCATGGCTTCCCATTGTACATAGGATTGTATGCAGTCTCCATACCACGAGTTACAGGAGCCTGGCTATGTTGACTTCTGCTTACTTCTCTAGCCTCATTTTGAACCATTTTCTTTGTCTCACTGATGCTCCAGCTAATTGTCCACATTTTAGTTGCTAGAATACCTCAAGCTCTGTCTGACCTCAGAGCATCTATACAGTCTTTCCCCTGCAGAGTTTCTGTACAAGATGTCCCTCCCTCACTCCTTATCACTCTTCAAATCTCAACTTAAATGTTACATGAAAAGATAGAGATTTTAAATGATATATATTAAAAAAAACCTCAGCACGTCTCTCGCCTTCATGCTTTGGCAAAGAACATGCTTATTACCTTCCAAGCGCTTTTATAATTTGTAATTATTCATTTATACATTCATTTGTCTCTTTAATGCTTGTCGTACCAACTGGACCATAAGTGCCTTGTGAACATGAACCAGGTCTTTTTAACTTACTACTGTATACCTGGTGCAGAGAATACTGTCTGGCAGTTAGTAGGAATTTAATAGATGATTGTTGAATAAATAAATGAACAATAAAATGGTAGATCCTGTTTCTGGAATGCCCTTTTGTAGAAGAGCTCCTGATTTGCTTGTATATTAAAAAAAAAAAGAGCCCAGCGGTAAACTGATAGTAGGAGGTGAAAAGAGCTGAAATTAAATCTGAGAGTGAAGAGGTAAGAAAGAGAAATGGAAAAGAGTGAAGGAGTAGCTGCCAGATAGATGAATAAAAAGAAAAGAAAAATATCAATAGCAACAGAGAAACAAAACCCTCATTGTGGGCCGCTGAAGGAGTGATTACAATTTCTAACACTCAATTTGCAATTTTTTTACATGCCCTTGATGTAAACTCATGCTTAGCCTCCTCAGTCTCCAGAAAAGTACTCTGAATTCAAATGGCAAATGTGTATTTGAGTTTATGTTTTATGGGTACTAGTTATCTATTTTTGTATAAAAAATCACCATAAACATTAGCATCTTAAAAATATACATTGATTATCTCATAGTTTCTGTGGTTCAGAAATCTGAGCATGGTTTAGCTGGATCCTTTAGTTCAGGATCTATCACAAGGTTGCAATTAAAGTTTTGGCCAGGACTAAGGTCTCATCTGAAGGCTTCTTTCAAGCTGTTGGACTTAGGACATCCATTCCTTGCCAGCTGGTTCTCTCCAGTATGGCAGCTTGCTTCATCGAAGTCTGCAGTCCAGAAGACAGTAGAGTGAGTCTGCCAAAAAGATGAAAACCACAGTTTTTGTTACTTACACATAGAAGTCACATCCCATTATGTTTTCAGTATTCTGTTCAGTAGATAGCAAGTCACTAGGTTCAGCTTACACTCAGGAGAAGGGAATTATACAAGAGGTCATTGTGGGCCAACTTAGAAGTCACCTACCGCAGTATGTCTGTTGATGTTTTGGTTTTGTGTGTGTGTGTGTGTGTGTGTGTGTGTGTGTGTAAATCAAGGAAAGGACTAAGTTCCACATTTAGGGTGATGCAACATGGAGTTATCCATGAAAACATATATTTCCTGAAAATATGAAGAAAATTTGAGACAGCCCTTCACAGGGTGTGGATAGAGGTCTGAATTATATTATTTGGTTCTCAAGGGGCACTTGGATCTTAGATTCCAACATATTTCAATAATTTGATTATCCAAAGCATTGCTGTAACTCTCTGCTTTTCCTTCCCTGACAATTTCTTTGAAGATATAATACACTCAGAAGTTCTAAATATTGCCAGAGAATTAGGGGGTTTTGTATAGCAATTGTTGATGGAGGGAGTTTTACAAGGCTTTGCACCATAGAGTCAATGTGCTTCAGTGGCACAAAGGTCACAAGTTATTTTATAGTTCATCTTGGCTTAAGGTCTAATCTAAAAAGTCAGGGAAAGTTCTCTAGTGACCTGGCACTAATTCTGTAACTTGTAAGCTCTCGATTGATTAAATTAGAAAAATGTTCTATTACAAAAATAATTATTAATACACTTACCTAATATTAACTTATATCTCTTTTACTTAGGATCAACTGAGATGTACTATTTGTCTATGTGCCAGGCATTGTGTTAGGCATTTTTCCAGGTGCTAACTTACAGAATGCCCAAAGGATTCTGGTGACTAAACAATTATGAGGGCTGATAGAAGAGAAGTCCATTGAAAATTTTCTAGTTTGAGGGACAGGTTATTTATAAAATAATTATTTGAAATGATATGATGGCAGTAAGTTTGCCTATGGGCAGATAGGAGATGACAAGTTCTGTTTTACACATAAAATCTGACAGTATGTACAGTGATGCCGGGAGGGACGATGTGGAGGTGGAAGGATAGTATTGGGAGTTATGAGGAGAAGGGACATAAGGTGACATAAGCCGTCCATCTTTTAAGTATCAGTGTTATTCAAAGTTGATTTCAGCAGCTCTCTTCATTTTTTTTCATGGCAATAATTTAAGAATGTAATTGGTGACAGTAAATGACTTTATCTGACGGATGAATGCATGTATATGTGGTGGTTGACTTTCTGAGCAATGACACCTTCCAATAAGAGCAGGTAGAAATTAGTAGTGGTGTCTCCTGGCTGCCTCACAGGATGCTTTCCCTGCCTTTGGAACCACAGGGGGGCTGGCTACACTGTCTCTGTCAATGGACAGAGTTACTGAAACCTTAGCCAAATGCCATCTCCTCCTATTTCCCCAAAAGTGCAATTAGACATAACTTTGCTAAGTGATGGGTGCCCCATCTGTCCTGATGTTTGTTCTTATTAAGCCCAAGGAAGGAATAGTCAATTCTTGCAAACATTTAGTTGATGTGGTGGTGATAGATGTGCACTGCTCACAAGGGCCTGCTATGGGAAGCATAGTTGACTGACAGCATGCTGAGGCCATTGTTCCCCTAGGCTGCTACCAGCCAGTGGCTGAGCCTGGCAGAGGTACTAAAGTAGGGGCTATTCTTCTCCAATCTTGGACTCTTCTAATAGGTAGGGACTCCCCTTCAGCCTGGCTGAGACTTCCTCCGTACTGTGCTGTGGTACGAGGCTCTTCCTACTCAATCTTTTCTTCTGTATCTCCTTTCGCAAGTATCAGACGTGCATGGCTACCTGAAAGCTCTTCCCACCTATTTCTGATCCCTCCTCCTTTGCCGTTTGTACACGATTTGACCCACTAAATCTCTTGAGCCTGTCTAATGCCATCTTGGTGTCAATGTGTTGAAGGATCTGAACAGGCCCAGGGGTGAGATCACCATTGCAAGTGACAGTTGTGCTCTACACTATTATAATGAGCATGCCCAGTGTCTGAAGTCAGCTCGAAGAGGCTGGGTAGTGAGGAGATTGGGAATGGCATTCATAGACTTAGATGCTTCAATTTGATCTAAGCAGGGTTACGTTTTGGGCATTGCATTTTATTTAAGAAATCAAGCAGTATATTGTCACATGAGAATGACTCTTTCCTTTAAAAATAGGCTTTCCAAAATTGAAATGTGTTTCAGTTTCTAGGAAAATTAAATTACTCAGAATACCATGTTTTCAGATTATGTCAGATGGATGAGGCAGTTCACTATATAATATTAAAAAAACACGATTGGTGGGTTGAAGAATGCATATTTGGATTGAGCTCATCTGCTTTCTGTGTTTTTAGGTGTATGTAGATGTGTGCTGTGGGAGGTTTGTCATTGACTGAGAGCAAAATCCAGAATATGAAAAGTTAGTTCATCCATTAGTACAACAGTCCACAACTGACAATTCCCTGATAAAATCATGATAGCTTAAAGTCACAGCAGGATTCGTACACATCTTCTGAAAAACCCAAGAGATATTCTGGTCTCCATGATGAGAGGGTTCAGGGCCATCTTGTGCCCTGTTACGTCTTCAGCCTTCTGTACAGTGTGTCATACAGGGTAGATGTTCAAAGATATTTGTTGAAAAAAAAAATGAAGGACATTATAATCAGGATAGGTTTAATTGTGAGTAAATGTGACTCTATACTTCAACCATTTTTATATGTAGAATAATCAATTAATCACAACTAGTTAACAATCATGTCTATTCTATGATCTGTGTTTCTTTAACACTGATTACCTCTTAGGTGATTGGTAAATAGGGGAGTGATGTTGGTATAATGTGAAGGGTGTTGATTCACACATGATTTTTCTCAGGGAGTTAATTATTTTTAAGTGATTGAGGTAGACTATCATAATTAAATGCCTTATCAACATATAAATCCTTTATGGAAAGACCTAAAACTCTACAAAAGTGCTTCTTTTAGTGCAAGCCGTGCTTGTGCTCCACCGTGTTAAGCTACAGTGAAATGCAAGTGCATGTGAAGGGGATGGTGCTGACATTTCCTCCCTTATTAAACAATGATTAACAAAAGAGGCTATGGTCTGGAGAAGATTTTTGATGTTGATGAACATGTCTGTATTGGAAGCAAATGCCCTCCGAGAATTACATAGCAAAGGAAAATGTACATCTGCCAGAATTCAAGTTGGAAAGAATTAACTGTGATACTGGAAGCCAATGCCAAATATATTTAATTTTTTTTTTAAATTTTTTCGGTACGCGGGCCTCTCACTGTTGTGGCCTCTCCCGTTGCAGAGCACAGGCTCCGGACGCGCAGGCCCAGCGGCCATGGCTCACGGGCCCAGCCGCTCCGCGGCACGTGGGATCTTCCCGGACCGGGGCATGAACCCGTGTCCCCTGCATCGGCAGGCGGACTCTCAACCACTGTGCCACCAGGGAAGCCCCCAAACATAATTTAGATGCATTTATGTTTTTATTAGGATTGATATTGTTTTTGTTAGTTCTCTGGATATAGTAGGCTTTCAGGGGTCTGCTCCAACTCTTTTTTCCAGAGCCAATGTTATTTTCACCATGTGATTTTACAGGAAGCATGTTCTCCCCACCCTGAAACACATATGTGGCATGATAGCAAGAATACTTGCATTTAAAAGAAAATCAGTAGGGACTTCCCTGGTGGTGCAGTGGTTGAGAATCCACCTGCCAATGCCGGGGACACGGGTTCAAGCCCTGGTCTGGGAAGATCCCATATGCTGCGGAGCAACTGGGCCCATGTGCCACAGCTATTGACCCTGTGCTCTGCAGCTTGCGAGCCACAACTACTGAGCCACAGCTACTGAAGCCCGTGCACCTAGAGCCCGTGCTCTGCAACAAAAGAAGCCACCGCAACGAAGACTAGCCCCCGCTCGCTGCAACTAGAGAAAGCCCACGTGCAGCAATGAAGACCCAACACAGTCAACTAAATAAATAAATAGATTTATTTTTAAAAATTATAAAAGAAAAGCAGTGTAGTTACTTGGTTAGGAATTCAGCTGTAAGTCAAATTGCTTGGATTAAAGTTTTAGCTTTGCCATTTCCAAGATGACTATACTTGGGCGTGACACTTAATATTCTGTGCCTTCATATTCACAGTGGTAAAAAGGAGAAATAATAGTATCTTCCTCATTGGACTATTGTGTAGTACATGAGTTGATGCAGTAAAGAGCTTAGGCAAGTGCCAGGCACACAGTATGCATTCCACTAATGCTAATTATTGTTATGAAATAAAGCATCTCTTTCCCCAGCTAAGCCATGTTAGAGAGAGTTCACCCTGCTATATGGAGACATGGCATGGTTTCATAACTGGTACCTTAATGTAGAAGTTCCCTTAAGGCTTGTCTCATAGTTCTTTGTAGAAATTTTAGGAGCCAGTCCTTTTTTGAATTTGTATTCACTATTGTGACATCCAGTTTTTTAAATTTCCTCTGGCTAGAGTCACTAGACTGTGACTTAAATTAAATTATAACTTTAAAACTGACTTCCTCCAGTTACTTGTGCTCTATACAGGAGAGTCATCACATACTTACTTCTCTTACTTGAAATTTTCTCTTACTATGTTTCTCAATAAATTATGATCTGTTATGCCACTTCCCTTATATGTGAAATTGATACAGTGTAATAGAAACAAGATGTAATATCAATAAAATGATCTATCATAAACACAGCTAAAACTGGGAAACACATGTCCAAAATTAAGTGATATAGAATTAAAGTACACTTTTCTTTTTCCTTAGGAAAAGGCTGATAAAACCAAAGACTAGCACAAGAACAAAAGCCATTTGCTACCTCTAGCAGTGTTTGTATTCCTGAGAATCTATGGGAAAACTGGATAAGTGCTGTGTGGAAGTTTGCTTTAAGAGCGGGATCTCTAGGTTGATGTGTCCTTTCTTAAATGCTTGGATTTCCAAAGCAGTCATTCATTGTCTGGGGTTAAACATTGCTGTCTTCCAGCTGACAATTTAAAAATGACTGTAAAATAGTGAATCAACTATACTATCAATGGATTAAGTCTGATTATCAAGCTGAGTAATAGGCTGGACAAAAAGATTTCACAGGGCCTTCAATTCTATGAAATGCTAATTAACAACAAAAGAAGGTCCAACACCTGAGAACAAATTACTCTATCTGTTTTGCTTTCCACCATTCATGGTGGAAGGAGAACATTATGAGAAAAACAGGCACTTTGTCAGAAAAGGACTATATGGAAACTAGAGCTGCCTGTTTTCAAATTCTCTATAAGACTGGGGCGGGCTGCACTATTATCAATATACATGAATAAAATTATGATAAGGGGAAAAAGTAAACTATATATCAAGCACCTACGTCAGGCTCTGAGATTCATTTAATTCCCTTCTTCCTTCCCCAAAGAAATGAACCCTGTGAATTAGGTGTTATTATTCTTATTTTGTAGCTAAGGGATAGAGCAGGCTTAGAGCAACTGAGTAATGATAAGGCAACTCAAAGTCTGCTTTCTTTCCCCTACTCCAGACCTTGTCTTAGGATCTGCCTTCTGTGCCCCTCCTGCGGATTGATGACATTACTTGTAGTCTCAGACTACTTGGACTATAGTCTCTTTTTCTACCCATTCTCTCACTTTGATCCTCTACAAGCCAGGTTTTCAAGGAAGAGTGCTAGGATAAGAGTGTCACTGATCAAGTCAGGTCTGTTGGTTGTCTAGAGGAGACACCAGGGTGCCTCTGCCAGGATGCATTCACTGCACTGCACTGAGAGTAATCTTACTCTCACTCTTACAGTCTCAGAAACCTGAATTTCAGTAGTAATGAGAGTGACTCTGTTTCTCATGCTGGGCTTATGTTAACAAAATTCATACATGTTGATACATAAAATGAGAACATCAATTGATTTCATTCACAATAAGAAGCAAACTGGCTAAGGTCCTGAACACTCATATCCTGTGGTCAATACTTTCATTCTCTGTAGCCACATCCTAAGAAGCCACATTATAATTACAAAATTGCTGTGATTACTAAGTCACTGGAACAGAAAGAATTAGTAATTCAATGAGGTTTGATGGCATCTGGTAAATTAGCATAGAGCATCCATATCCGAAATACACACATAATAAACTGATAGATTGAGTCAAGTCCTTAGGCATTAAAGAATTTGGGCGGGCACTGTCAGTGCTGTTACTCTTTATATATTTATTTATTTTTACCTTGTCTAGTATGTGGTTAGGTTTCTAGCAATTCACCTTCTGATTGACTCATTACTCAAATCTTGTTGATTCCAGGGAGAACTTCTAGAACTTAACATGACTTTACAATATGTGTTTCAATCCATTTGATGTTGATGTTTAGTTAAACTTTCAGATGGCAATCTTATTTCTCTTATCTGGAAGTGAATTTGGGGTTGAATGGAGGAAATCCCTCTGTACATCTCAAAGCCATAGATACCAGATTACTTTTCAAAAGAAAATGAAATTTACACTTTTGAACAGAGGTGTGTGAAAGATGACATTCTTGGGAACATTATCCAATTAAGATTTAGTGAGATCTTAATAACGGGGCTCTATATTTATATTTTGCATTACGGATTTTGTTTACTATGTTAAGAACTCTTAATATGGAAGGCCTATTCTCAGAACATGTTTTATAGCAAGAAAACACCATCAATGGCTGCCTCCAGGATGAGATTCAGAAAGCCTCAGGAAAGCCATATACACCTCAAATACTTTTCTCACCATCTGTGTGGTATTTAACCTTTGAGACAAATTTCTTAGAGTCTTAAAATCTTTTCTGTTTTAAAAATTTCTTCTTAGAATGCAGATGTACCTGGGATATTTAATGCATTAGGCCAGTGTTTATCAAATGGATATCATTAAATAGCTGCAGATGTAATTTCAATGTTTGGGGATTCTCTAGAAGAATTCAGTTTTAATAATGCAGTAATAATATATGCATATTCTGGATCACTTGAATGACTACATTGTAAATCAGTACTCTTTTTTTTGTCTTTCCTCTGTTTCTTTTTTTTCTTATTAGTTATCTATTTTATACATATTAGTGTATATATGTCAATCCCAATCTCCCAATTCATCCCACCCCACCCCCACTCAGTACTCTCTTCTAATTTAAAGCCTGAATTTGTGTTTTGGTTCTTTTTAGCATCAATTACTTTAATTGTCACTGGCTTATTAATAATGTGATCCTTTAAAAAAAAAAAAAGGCCAGACACTATCATCTCACTCTACAAATCAGGTTTCTTAAAAATTGAAAATGCAAAAAGAGATGAAAGAATTGATTTCTAGCAAAGGGTAATGGAAACAGATTGTACCTGGATAATTATCATCTGGATGACTACTGATTTGAGGCAAATTGATGTTTAAATCCTGCCAATTGGATGGGGTGGTCAGATTAAAATCAAGTTCCTTATATCAGTTATTCCCTGAATTTGAATTAAAGAAGACCATTTTTGTCCATTAACTTGTCCTTCATAGAAAAAATATCAAATGACTCTGATTCCCAGTAGTGAAAAATAAAATGCATTCCCCTAATGCAAGAGATTAAAATTGTTTGTAGTGGTTTTTCGTCACAGAATCACATAGTAGCTTACATTTTGTTTTTCAGAGTTTGTGGATTGATTGCTTATATACAGACTAGGTTTAGAAGATTCTGAGATATTGATTTAAGAGTCTCAAGCTATATAGATCCAAGAAATATGTTTTCCTTTCTCCTTAAATGGATATACACCATTGAGCTTAATCTATCCTCTTGAGTTTAGGATATCATTTGAATTCCTGAAAAAAAAAAGCTAAAGACTCTGTAGATTCTAGTGGTTGTCACCTTCAATAAAGCTCATTAGTCAATGTAATAAACCTGTTACTAGAAACCAGACACAACAGTTTCTTTGATGAAGGGTTCATGTGAATAGATTCAAAGTTCTGATTGCAATAGCTCGAGTTGCTACTGTACTGTGGATTCACCTATGCTTAACTACCCATGGGGGTAAGCAATTCATGCCACAGATTTTGGAGAAATTCTTCCTAAGAAATTTGTGGTAGTGTTAAAGTATTTACCACACAGTTCAATGCTTTTGCTTCTCCTCCTTTTTACATTCCTACTTCTTCCTTTGATTTTCTTTTCCTTCTTCCTGATTCTAAGACCTTATATTTTCCTTATGTTTTGTAACATTCCCCTTTTTTCTTCTTTCTGCATGCCGTGGGGAAAGCAAGGAGAAAAGGGAAAGAATTTTCACTGATGTTGGCATTTATAATTATGATAGTTCATTAATCCACATCTCCTACAAAATAGGTAAACTGAGGCCCTGAGTATGTAAATAACAGTTTTAGGACAACTGATAAATGATAGAGCCAGTTTTGAATTCATGTGTTAGAAATACTCTGTAATTGGAATATTATTTATCTCTCTATATAATCTCTCTATGCATGATATAGGTATCATCTATCTACTTATCTGTACATGTCTATGGTGGCACTAAGAAATATATTTTATATTTCTTTATTTTCAGGACCCTGTCCCCCACCCCAAAGAAAAGCAGGATGATTTCAGGCAAATATTTGGACTTAAAATGTTTTTTAAATAGAAAACATCTCTCAAAAGCTCACCATTAGCATATTTCTATTCTATTTTGTTTTTAGGTATAGTACAGCATGCAGTATTCATGGCCACAGATATGCGACACGATAAAAACACCTAAATCTGGGCTTCCCTGGTGGCACAGTGGTTGAGAGTCTGCCTGCCGATGCTAGGGACACGGGTTCGTGCCCCGGTCTGGGAAGATCCCACATGCCGCGGAGCAGCTGGGCCCGTGAGCCATGGTCGCTCCGCGACGGGAGAGGCCACAACAGTGAGAGGCCCGCGTACCGCAAAAAACAAAAACAAAAAAGAACACCTAAATCTAACTTACCTTCCTTTTTCCATTAAATGCCCCAAATCTAAAGCTCGAGGACATGTAGAAATTTGTACATGCTATCAAAATAGTCTACAGTGCTTACCATCAGAATTCATATTCTTCAAGAATAGAGTTAATGTTATCGTTTTAGAAAAAAGGGTAATGACAGATACAAAAATTGAGTTAACTTAGAATAAGAATTACAGACTGAGTATATTTATCTTTGGAGGTAATTAATAATCACATGTGCCAGAGAGCTATAAAAGATTGGCCTCAGAACTTACTACAGGGACTTTATCCTTTCCTCTACAAATTGCTCAGTTCCACCAAAGCAAAGACACTATTCCCCACTGACGACTAAATAAATGACAAGATTGAAGTGGTGAAAAAAAATTCCTTCTCTGAGTTGCTAGAGTAGAAAGCTCTCCGAAAAAAAAAATCACATTTTTCTCTTCACATAATGGAAACTTAACACTTTTTACAACGTTTTACTTATTTGAGAAGAAGCTTGGAAAATTCATTCTAAAGGGAAGCATATTTGGGGTATTAGTTCTACCACAACCACAAATAACGAAGAAGAACATTGGGAATAAGGATCCTTTAGCCTATGTACCTCCTCTGCCAAGCCTTCATCTATGCTATTCCAATGCATATATAAACATTTTATGGTAACCAGGGAATAAGTTATTGATGTACTGTATTTTCAGCACGTCTATAAGAATGCAAAAATGTAAACATTGATCTACATAATCATATACATATATTAAGTGAAACTTCCCACAACTGTGTCAATCAGATCATGAAAAAATAGCAAAATCGTATTTAATGGCTTATTTGCTGAAAGTGGGAATTTTAATTATTCTAGATAAATGTGGATTAACAAACTATCATAATTCTAGTCTGAATTCATGAATGACTTATTAGTCGCTCATATTCTGTTTTTTTTGTTTGTTTGTTTCTTGTTCATAATCCTGGTGAGCATCTGATACTTAGATCATAACCTTCAATGCTTCTTTATTTAAAGTCTTACTAGGGTGGTCTGGGAAATGATATGACCAGCCAGAGTAGATCCAGTTTTTGTTACAGCTGACCATGAGATTGTATTATCTATCTATCTATCTATCTATCTATCTATCTATCTAATCTATCTACCTATCTATTTTTGGCTGCATTGGGTCTCCGTTGCTGCGCGCACGGGCTTTCTCTAGTTTCCGTGAGCAGGGGCTACTCTTCGTTGCGGTGCCCGGGCTTCTCAATGAGGTGGCTTCTCTGGCTGTGGAGCACGGGCTCTAGGTGCATGGGTTTCAGTAGTTGTGGCATGTGGGCTCAGTAGTTGTGGCTTGCGGGCTCAGTAGTTGTGGCGCATGGGCTTAGTTGCTCTGCGGCATGTGGGATCTTCCAGGACCAGGGCTCTAACCTGTGTCCCCTGCATTGGCAGGCGATTCTTAACCACTGTGCCACCAGGGAAGTCCCTAATCTCTTAAGGAAAAAAAAGTACTAAAAATGTAATGCAGCATGCTAGAAGCAAGATTTTTTCCCCCAGTGTAGATGACATGAGAAGATACTGAATTATGGCCTGACTTATACAGATTTTTCTTGACTGCATTTCTTAACCTGCTACAGTTCCCTGATCGCTGCCACCAAACTCCCTAGCATCTCCCTTGCCAACATCTCGCTTGCTCACTATCCCTAAACATGCCCAGCTTCTTTCATTCCTGGAATGTACCAAGACCTTTCCTGCATCATTGCCTTTGCACATTATTTCCCTTCTTCACATTTTATTTAATCATCTCCTAATCATTCTTAGATATCAATTAATAATCAGTTTCTCAAACAGGCCTTTTCCAAGCCCACCATCTATATGGAGCTCCTGTATAACATTGTCATAGAATTATTTCATTACCGCTGGCATGTATTACTATTTTTAAATGTAAATTTATTTTAATTATTGTTTCTTTATTGTCTAGATAGTGTAGGTTATATGCTTCATTAAAGCAGAGAATTTGTCTAGTACAATGTAGATGCTCAGTAAATATTTGAGAAACTAATAGATAAATAAATTAGTAATAAGAGTTGGGGTAAGATAAATGATCTACAAGATTTTATCCATCTGGAGCAGTCTATGATACTGGGGTAAATTCATTGTTTCATTTCCATTCAAAGACAGTCCTGAAGGAGATTTTATCTTAAAACCATGCTTTATGCACACAGTCAGGAATTGCAAGAGAGTTTCTTAAAAACACACACTGAGTTTTGGACTTTCAGTCAGCCGTTCACACCAGGGGATTAATGACTAAAACGTAAATATGATCCCACACATTTTTTACTGAAACCCTGACCTGGCTCTTCACTGTATATAACATAAAATCCAAAAACTTTGGAATGATATGCAAAGCCCTCATGATCTGCCTATTCTTTCAGGCTACAGCTAAGACAAGAGTCCTGCATTTGACATTTAAGACCTATCTATAGTTCCCAAAAGTTCATGGTGTTTTTAATTTTTTTATCTGTTGTCATGCCTTTGCACCTACAGTATCTGCTTTCTAGAAAGCTGTTCTCCCCATTCCCCCTTTTTAGCTTTTGTTCACTAGGCAAATTCCAACTCAAACTTCAAGATTTGGCTGGAATTTTGAATATTTAGTCTTTTTTTTTATCTTTCCAGAAAGACCAGAGAACTTTATTTTATTTATTTTTTATTTTTTATTTTTTTTGCCGTACGCGGGCCTCTCACTGTTGTGGCCTCTCCCGTTGCGGAGCACAGGCTCCGGACGCGCAGGCTCAGCAGCCATGGCTCACGGGCCCAGCCGCTCCACGGCATGTGGGATCCTCCCAGACCGGGGCACGAACCCGCGTCCCCTGCATCGGCAGGCGGACTCTCAACCACTGCGCCACCAGGGAAGCCCCAGAGAACTTTATTATATGCATGCCTCTATTATAGCACTTAAGAGATTTCTATAATCATTTATCTGATTACCTGATCACAGAAACAGGACAGTTTTTCCCTTAACATTGCTAATCCTGAAGAACAGGGGTTGCATTCTTATCATGTGGGTTGCTGGGTCCCTAGCACAGTGCCTGGCACATGTTAGGCAGTTCTTGAATGTGGAATGAATGAATGAAGGTGAGTCCTAAATTACTATGTTGAAGGCTTAGCCCAGGTTTTCCAGTGCTTCAGGTGTGAATGAGAGAAATTGGGCTCTAGCATCCCAATTTCGTTCTAATATTATAAAGTTTATTAATAATGAGTCATTTTATAGACTTGTCTTTATAAAGCTAATATCTACAAATCAATATTTTTGATAATTTTATTATAAGTTATTTTATTGTTTCCTCTGAACATTTACGTTTTTATTTTTTGCATTTTTCTTAAAATTAATTTATTCAAACTAGAGTGAATCATCTATGCAGAAATAGCATTCCCTAGATTTTGGTGGTCGTAATTCTGAATATATCAGCTTATTGTAAGGTTTTAAAATCAGAGAATTGTTTTTCAACCCTTTGTTCAGTTTCATATTCATTATCACTTTAAATCTTTATCTTCTGTATTTATTAATTGGTGGGTCTTCATTATTTACTGATTTTTTCCTATGATAAAAATGCATGATTAATCCTTAGCTCCTTGCAATAGAACATCCATTTTATTTTTTGGAGCAATCATAAATTCTGTTTCTATTTTCCAAGATGTTGGAAATAAAAACCAAACATTTTTGCTTCTGATTATAATGAGAAGAAATTCTGTATAACATCATGTTATAACATCAGTATGTTTCTTCTTTTACTGATTTATGAGAACTCAGTGCCAAACCCCTGAGCTCTCCTGACCATCCAATGGATCATGGAGTGCAAACCAGTCCGTCTCAGGTATAGCTGCTCAGAGTTGAGCGTTTTTAGTCATGTCACCTCTTACTGCCATTTATTCAGTGTTCAACACCTGATACTCATCTGATGATTAACTGGAAAAATTCAGCCAACATTTCCTTTTAAATAAGGATAATGAAATATCAAAGACCTTGGTTACATAATGCAAAGAACAAAATGCTCATCTTTCAGGTTTGTGCTTCTAAAAGAAATGGAGGATTTAATAAAGAGAGAGACAAAAGGACAGTTTTATGGACACATGTTTTAGAGCCACCCACAATTTTACAAGGCGGAAAAAATCTTTCTTAATACTTTGATAGTCTTATTTTAATTATTTCCTTTGGCTGAAGTGCCAAGTGCTAATGTGCCCTTGCTCTACATTATTTCAAGAACGAGCAGTGGATTGAGCCTCCCTGAAGCTGTCAAACACCAGGTGGCCCTTCAGCTGCAGCCTGGGCATCTTACGAATGGCTCAATTGCTCCCCATAGGCTGCCATTCTGCCTTGTTGAGAGTCAGGCCACCTTACTGAGCGCTCTGGCAGTAAGACTTTTATTGGTAAAAACCTTGTAAACTGACAAGAGAAGGGATTTGATAACCAGGAAGGCTCATTCCCTAATTTCAGGTCTAAGCAACAGGACAGGTGCTTTGAGTTACGTAGTGTCTTTTATTGGATGACGGATTCGAAGGAAGATATGAGAGGCTGTTCTATTGTGTGTCATTTTACCCTTAGAGCTAACTCACAGCGTTTCAAAACAAGAAGGACATGATAGCTCAAGAAATCTTTACCAGCTCCAGATGGAACTAAGTATGTGACAACCAACTAGAGTTTACACAAGCATCCACACACAGTTTAAGTGTACAGGAAAATGTTTGCAGGGGTACTTATACTATTAATTACTCTGTTTATGGAAAAAAGCATCTGGAGAGGGGAGGAGGAATTGAGCAGGAATAAAAATGAATTTTTGCTTTATATATTTTATATTTTTTAAATGTTCTTTTACAACAAAAATGCTATTCCTGTTTTTTTAAAAATATTTTCCTGAATACAAATGCTTTTTTCTTTTGTAAATAGTAACCTATGGGAGCTTCTCTAACTGTAGTAATAATTTAACTTTATCAGCTTTGCAAGGGCTAATATTTTTAAAAGGTATTAAAATCTTCAGTATACACTTTAATTGTCCTTTACCATTAGTAGAGCAAGGCAAATTATTGACCAACTGGAGGAAATTGTATTTAGGGGACAGTGGAAAGTCCCCAACTAACCTACCAGTGGTCATTGTCATCATCATCATCATTATCATCATCATCAACAGCATCAAGCAGCAGTTTTTAAACAGTCCATCTGAGCCTGGCATGGCACAGCACTCTGCAAGGTTAATGAAACAGAATGTCAAGGACTGCCGTTTCAATGTTCCTATTCATACCACAGACTAAACGTCAATAGCAACATACACATACAGGTATAGACAACTCTAGCACTGTAAAAAAACTGACTACAAAAATGTTTTTGGAGATAATGCTGGTCCTCCCTAATTGAGGAAACCCAAATGCCACATAGGACATTCTTTAACATTTTTCTTCTTTAAGCAGAAGACCTTTATTGGGTAGTTGTTTGAGAAAATATTTTGTAATACCATTGTTTTGATCTGTCCAGACTCTGGTAAACAAATTTTTCTCTGAAGTACTGGTATTATCTTAGAACAGTTACTTGCAAATAGCAAAAGCATAATAGTTCTAGGTAAACACTTGTTTGCTGCTGACTAGGATAGGACATGTTCTAGTTATACTTGCCAGAATAGTTCTTTTGTTAGCTAAGAATAAACACCCTTTTTCTTCACTGAATTTTCTACTATTGACATAACATGAGCTTCAAGAGCATCAAAGAATATCGAGTCTATATTCCTATTGTTGATTTTAATAATTGCATTTCATAATTGGTTTAGAAGTTGATGTTATCTTGTCTTCATACTTTACAAGAAAACAATGAATTTAAGTTTTGATACAGTAGAACTCACCTTATAAAGAGCATCCTTTTTGCTATTGGTGTTCAGAGCTCCAATAAAATCTCTTTGAAAATGATATGTTGATCCTTCTGAAGATTACTACTGTTGTTTCTTTTTTTTTTTTTTTTTGTTTTTTGTTTGCACTACGCGGGCCTCTCACTGTTGTGGCCTCTCCTGTGCTCCGCACACGCAGGCTCAGCGGCCATGGCTCACAGGCCCAGCCACTCCGCGGCATGTGGGATCTTCCCAGACCGGGGCACGAACCTGTGTCCCCTGCATCGGCAGGCGGACTCTCAACCACTGCGCCACCAGGGAAGCCCTGTTGTTTCTTTTTATTAAGCTCTGTTTTACTTCTCTTTGAGGGGCTGTGGAAGAATAACATAAAACTTTCTTGCTGAGACTTTTAAGAAGGCAAGGTAGAGATTGATGCCATGCCTGTGAAAGCTTGTTTTCAACACGTACAATGAAAAGGCTTAGCATTTCAGGATCACTTTTATTTTATTTTTAAATGAAATTAAAATTTAAAATTTTTGAACAGTTTTAAGTTCACAACAAAACTGAGAAGAAGGTCTAGAGATTTCTCATATATACCCTATCCCCACATATGCATAACCTCCCCATTATCAACATTCCCCACCTGAATGGCACACTTGTTACAATTGATGAACCTATATTGACACATCATAATTACCCGAAGTCCATAGTTTATCTTAGAGTTTATTCTTGGTGTTGTACATTCTATGGATTTGGACCAATGTTTAATGACATGTATCCACCATTTGAGCATCATACAGAATATCTTTACTGTCCTAAAAATTCTCTGTGCTTCACCTTCTCCCCGTTACCCCTGGAAACCTGATCTTTTGACTGTCTCTGGTCTTTCTGTCTTTTCTAGAATGTCATATAGCTAGATTTATACAGTATGTAGCCATTCAGATTGGCTTTTTTCACTTAGTAATGTGCATTTAAGTTTTCTCCATGTATTTTCATGAGTTGATAGTTTGCTTCTTTATAGCACTGAATAATATTCCATTGCCTGGATGCACCACAGTTTATCCATTTGCTTACTGAAGGACATCTTGGTTGCTTTAAGTTTTAGAAATTGCAGATAAAGCTTCTATAAACATCTGTGTGCAGATTTTTGTCTGAATGTGAGTTTTAAACTTTTTTTGGTAAATACCAAGGAGCATACACTATCATTTTTGGAAAGAAAGGCAGCGACTCAAATTGTGGTGCTCTGTCTAGGTTCCATTGTTCTGTTAATCAAAGATCCTAGTAGATGATGCTGTTAGCTGTACAGTCTCCACATTAAGCCTTTTTCTCATTTGGATAATGTTTTCTTTAACAGAAATAGTAATGAGAAATAAGGTTTCAAGGACTTTATTCTACAAGTAGTCTGTAATTACTATGAGAACCAGACCGATTTCAAAATTTCGAGTATAATCTAATGTTATGGGTTCTCAGTATATGTTTCTCAATGATAATGATGTGGTTTAATCAGCTTCATAATAACACTTTACCTAGAAGTATTATTGAGAGGTAGATTTGGTTGTCTTAAGAATATCACCGAGTTTCTAAGGAAACTTCCTTAATTTGTAGCAGGCTTGTTAGATTTGATTGTTTTCTACTGATCCATTTTTTATTAAAGTGAGGTGAAATAAATTGTGTAGTAAGTTTAGATTGATTATATACATATTCCTTAGCTTAGATAGGAATGCAACAGTGGACAAGAGCAACTCTTGTTCTGCTACACTTCAAAGCCTTGGCAAACCTCTTTTGACTCAATATGCTATTGGTATCATTGAAAAGATCCGGAGTCAGTAAGCTAGAAATTCTCCCACACAAAGGCTCACAAGAGATTACAGATCATTTTCAGACTAGGGACAGTCAAATAGACTTAGGCCTGAAGAAAATGTAGTTATATAAGGAATCTAAAAGCAGTAAAAAAATTTCCATTAACTATACAGAAGAGAAAACCATTACCATTCTGCCATTTCAGCAGTATGATATAAAACAATGCTCTGATAAAAGATGAAAACAGATCTATAAATCCAGTATATGCTTGCAGGGGACACATCCACAGTGGCATTATATGTGACTTCAAATCACATGCCGACAACCTGAAGACCTTCTCAGTGATGGTCAACCTCAATATGATTGTGAAACTCGGAAACTGGCTCCACAACAAAAGTTGCCCTTATTTCCTTGAGAGGTTTTATTAACTTCACTTATAAATCTCATTTAATATCTAGGTAGCAGCAATAACATACAGGATTTTGACCAGTCCATCAGGATTAGTAGAATGTCATGAAATTAAAACAAAATATATCTATGTAGCATCTATTTTGTGCCCCAAATTGTTCTAGGCATTATGGGAAAAATCAAAGCCATTAAAAAAAAGGAAGAACAAGCTAAGTTATTTTAGAGTTGACATTTGCATGCATGAAGACGTAGTGAACCATATAAGACAATTCACAGTCACATTTAAAATTTTCTGAACAAAATGTAAAGAGTTAAAGAAATTCATAAGAAGGGACTCTGGTGTGAATTGCAGCACCTGAGCTTTATGAATAAAGTAGGTCTTGGGCTATGCATTAAAAAGATGCTTTATTGGAATGGTATTAAGAAGTGTTGATTTATCTTGGTTGGATTAGCTACGTGTGTAATATGAATGAAAGCTAGCTGTTTAAATGTCAACAAAGAGAACTCCAAACTATTATACTACGCACGCACACTCCTAAAAAAGTAGGTACAGTATTGTGCACTTTAAAATATGTTAAGCGGATAGTTCTCATGTTAATTGTTCTTTAAAAAGCACACAAAAAGGGCTCCCCTGGTGGCGCAGTGGTTGAGAGTCCACCTGCCAATGCAGGGTACATGGGTTCATGCCCCGGTTGGGGAGGATCTCACATGCCGCGGAGCGGCTGGGCCCGTGAGCCATGGCCGCTGAGCCTGCGCATCCGGAGCCTGTGCTCCGGGAGAGGCCACAACAGTGAAACACACCAAAAAACATAAAGTAAAACAAAACAAACCCCCCCAAAAGAGCAGAAGGAAATTTTTGGAGGTGATAGACATGTTTAGGCCCTTGATTGTAATGATAGTATCATGGGTGTATGCATATGTCCAACTCATTAAGATTTATACTTTAAATGTGTGCAATTTTTAGTATATCAGTTATATCCCAATAGAGCTAAAACAAACAATAATCTTAATATGTGGAAACTAGCAAAGTTTCAGCTCATGCAGATGATAGAGGGCCACAGTCAGGGCAAAAGCTTGTACATATTAGCAGAGACAACTCAGTGGAATACTTATTACACATAAAGAATAATTTTATAAACTTTGCAGATTGATTTGATGTGAAAGAATAGTATCAGGAAGAGTGTATTCAGCCTTTTGCAACAGAATAGATATCCAGAGATGTTCGTAGCTGGATTCATATACGTATGGTTCTCACATGTGAAACATGAGAGATGATGCCTTAACATCATTTAAAAATCATATCATAATGAACATATGAATAAAACACAATAGTTAAGTTCAAATTCTAAATTATTGGGCACAAACTGTAAGAGGAGCTGCCTCTTCTCCAGGCTAAGGTCAGTCCCTTCACCTCCCGCCAAACTTCCCAGAAAACTTACACCATCCATTAGCCCTTCTCTTTCTCTTATCTTTAACCTTTATTGTTTACGAGGTCCTTCCAAACAGCTTTTAGATATACTCAAGGCTCTCTCAGGTTTTTTTTAAATTTTATTTTTTATTTTTTTTAACGTCTTTACTGGAGTATAATTGCTTTACAGTGTTGTGTTAGTTTCTGCTGTATAACAAAGTGAATCAGCTATATGCATACGTATATCCCCATATCCCCTCCCTCTTGCATCTCCCTCCCACCCTCCTTATCCCACCCGTCTAGGTGGTCGCAAAGCACCGAGCTGATCTCCCTGTACTCTCATGTTTAAAATAAAACAATGAAGTGTTTTATTGTGACTCAAATACATAAATATGTATACCTTGACAAGGTAAATTTTAGTTATTTGTCAGACCTCATCTTAAATATTGTCAAAAAAAATTTTTTTTTTCTGACTACCGGTGTATGGCTATGTAAAATTGTGTACTTATCCTTTGCAGCACTTAACACAAGTATTATTAATTAGCAATCTGTGAAAAGATTTGCTTATTGAATGCTTTCTCTACTGGGCTGTAACCTCTCATCAGCCGTTTACAGGCAAAGCACTGAATTCTAAGTGCTTAGAACAGTCTGGCACATAGTGGCCCTCAACTGATTTTTGTTGCAAAATGAATGGTTACAAGACTCAGTCTTTCTAATATGTGAAATTACTGCATGTAACCTTCAAAGATACACCAGGTGAGGGAAGACTTAACCATCCTATACATGTCATCAAAACTTATCTCCTTCATCCTTTCTCTTCTTTTGCTCCTGTAGTTTGGACCCTGGATTTTGCATGTCCAGGTTGAAGGAAAGGAATGATGGAGAATATGCTAGGGTCCTTTGAGGAGCATTTCCTAATTACTTAACCCTGTCATTTGTACATATTTACAGCTTTACCAACTTATATTAGTCTAGTCCTGTGATAGAACATAAGCAATAAAAATATAACTTGAATGATCATTATTCTAAGAGTACTTATTTAGATTACTATATGATTTCTTCTGAAACCCTAGGCTTCTAATAATGGCTAGATCTGTATAGTAGTATAATCGAATTGGGTCATGATTAATTTAGCCATTTCAGTTTTTTCATCTTCATGTCCTATCATACTATGGTTAGTTGTGGGCCAAATTATTTACAAAGACTCTCCAGAATGTGTGACTTGACTCTCTCACAGACAATCTACTCACATCAATTAGACACAGAAAGACACCAGACAAATATTTAAGTGGACATGGGCTACATTATAAATAAAGGAGAAGATGTGTTGAAATTTCCCTGCCTCTATTTCTAGGCAACAATCCTACAATCACGGGGCAGTCAGAGTGAATATTATTGACTCTCTTTTTAAGGGGCTCTGTGATGTACAGTTAAAATATAAATTAAACTTTAGTGCAATTAAGATATTTAGTTTCAACAGCCTTATATGGAGATTTAAAATAATTTTTAATTTTTGCTGATATTTACAAAACTAAAACTTAGAATTTTATTTCAACAATGGGAAGGATGCTCAGATTACTGAGGATAAAAACACACAATTATAGTTGCCATAGTCATTCTTGTTTACTTTATTCACACACAAAGGATAAAATGGAGCTTGGAATTATACACAAATGAGGATAGTAATTGGACTATTTAATATGGTCATGTAACTTTAAAAAAGTAAATTTGATGTGGTCATGTACTAATGCATTTCTGTACATCTTATTTTTGATGTCTTCTGATGTGTACTGTCTAATTACAGAACTTGTGTGCCTTGTTGCATAGGGTTGTATTGTATAGATTAGCATGAAACAAAAAATATTTCTAGTGAGCCTATACTTTTATTTGTTTGGCCTTAAAAGCCATTTGAAAAATCCACCTCAAATTTTTGTGTAAGTCCATTGCTTTCAGCAAGTTATGATGCAAAGGCAATAAGATTTACTTTCCAAAAAATTTAAAAATGATCTGCTATAAACTGTGGTACATTACCTTCCACCACTTGATCACAGGCTGCTTTTTTCAGTCAAACCAAAATCTCTGAGCTTACCAGTGAAATTAGGGTTTGTTATCTATTCGATTGGAATTACTGAAAATACTTCTGAAAATATAATTGCCCTACAAATTAAAAATAAGTGATAAAAGTGTATGAGAATTGTTTCCCTTTTCCAAAGAAATTAATATCAAGGAGATGCTCAATCACTCAAGCAACTGGGTCATACTCTCACCTGAAGATCAACATTAATGTGAAACATGATTTTAATATCCTTTTCCATGGCTCAAGAATGGGGACTATTTGATTTGTGTAATAGCACTTCCTCTGTGCATAATACCATGCAGAATACTTAGGGACATGTAGAGTATGACAATCTCATACTTAAAAGTTTAGATTTTCACAAACAGGAAGAAAAGCAAATGTGTATAAAGTGGTTAATATGAGATAATGTATTTAAACATCAGAAAGAGTGGTATAGATAATGAATACTACACTAGTTCTGAGGAGAAAAATCAACTGGAGACATCAAAGAAACTTCACTGAGACTGAAGGTTTTGGGCTGGACTCTGAATTAGTAAGATTTGGGCAGACAAAGGAGAGATTGGTTGGATACTCCAGGCCACAGCACCACAGAAGCAAAATCTGAGAGGCTGGAAAGTGTATGGGAAGCAATGGAGAGAATCACGTGGGGAGAGAAGAGGCTGCGGAGACTTGATATCAAAACCCAGTCCTATTATTCATTACTTGTGTGACCTTAGGCAACTTAATTAATTTGCTTAGTTTCAGGTTTCTCATATGCATCAAGTGAGGGTAGTAAGCCCAAAGAGTTGTATGTGTGGTCGGAAACAGGTTTATTAACAGGTTTTTCGAAATGCCGTGTGCTCAATGAATTTTGATTGCTCCATTTTATTTTTATAGAGAAAGGAGAGGATTTATAATGAAAGGTGGAATACATTTAAGTTGTTTTGGAAGACTTAAATGACACACAGGAGGCATTTGAATGTAATCCTATAGGCAATGGATAGATTTGTTACCAGTGAGTGAGAATGAGTCAGAAAGACTCACTTGATAAGGTCCAAATTAGGATGCTTATAGTTGCCTTTTTTTTGAATTACTGACAGCAGGAATAAAGAAGAGAGTTTTGAGGGCTTCCCTGGTGGTGCAGTGGTTGAGAATCTGCCTGCCAATGCAGGGGACACGGGTTCGTGCCCCAGTCAGGAAGGATCCCACATGCTGCAGAGCAACTGGGCCCGTGAGCCACAACTACTGAGCCTGTGCATCTGGAGCCTGTGCTCCGCAACAAGAGAGGCCGCGATAGTGAGAGGCCCACGCACCGCGATGAAGAGTGGCCCCCGCTCGCCGCAACTAGAGAAAGCCCTCGCACAGAAACGAAGACCCAACACAGCCAAAAATAAATAAATAAATAAAAGCCATTTCTAAAAAAAAAAAAAAAGGTAGTTTTGAGAAGTTAATGTTAGTAATTGATAGGTTCTGATCAATCTCTTTTGTAATAATACCTCAACCAGGATGAGGCTTATATAAGTCACTCTGAAATTCAGGGTATCAACTGAGTTCTTAATTGCAAACAATAGAAACAGATTCTTAATTTAGGTGAAAAATTTTAAAAGAGATATACAGTAACTCACATATTCTCTGAGAGGTTTAGAAAACCAGCAGTGGAGGCTTCCTTTCCAGAAACAATGCCCTAGATTGTACCATAGACCCTTTCCAGGAGAGAAAGCACAGATACCAAGGCTGGTCACCAGGTATAAAGCTAGAATCCTGGTACTGCTGCCCCTGGAAACAAGATGTATCTACCTTGTCTTTCTCAGAGTGCATTGCTCAGATGCCTCATTCTATGAATTACTAGGTTGTGAGCTTAAGTTACATGCAGGGAAATCTGGGAATCTGGCTTCAATGGTGGTAGGAAAAGATTCATAATGTAGGAGATTCCACAAATCTAAAAACAATGAGTGTTGTCATGGGTTGAATTGTGTGCCCTCAAAATTCATACAGTGAAGTCCTGATGACCAGTACTTCAGAATGTGACTGTGATAGGAGTCTTTAAAAGACTATTAAGGTGAGAGGAAGTCACTGGGAATGGGTTGTAGTCCAACATGACTAGTGTCCTTATAAAGAGAGGAGATTGGGACATAGACATGCACAGAGGAGAGACCATGTGAAGACACAAGGAGAAGACAACCATCTACAAGCCAAAGAGAGAGGCCTCAAAAGAAACGAACAGTGCTACCACCTTGATCTAGGACTTCTAGCCTCCATAATTATGAAAAAATAAATTACTGTGGTTTCAGCCACCCAGGTTTTGGTACTTTGTTATGGCAGTCCTAGCAAACTAATACAAGTGTTTACAGGTACTGAACACTAATATAGCCAAAAATAATGACGTGAGAAATGTAAACTGTGTTTATAAAAAGAGAAATTTACCAGGTGGGAAAACAAATAAAAAGTAGGAAACATTGAAGAAAGCTGAGAAAGAACATCTTGGCTTGTTGCATATAGAAGGCAGGGAGTCAGAAGGCCATGATGCAGAGTACTGGTTTGGATAGAGAAATTTGAGTTTATTTGAGATATTTTGAGTTTGAGGTGGTAGTGGAATACTGAGTGAACATATTCGAAAGGCAGATGGAGATGCAGATCTGGAACATAGAAATGAGTTCAAGCTTGATATATGGATATGGGGTCATGCATGAAGATGTGGTCATTTAAGTCTAGAGCAAGAGTCCATTCTAAGTACATCTGGATAAATAGGATAGCTGTTCTAAGGACTGAAAACATGGTAAAATTAGAGGGAAAAAGAAGAGTTGAAAGCTAAAGGAAAAGAACACAATAAAGAGTGAGTGCCTGTGTGTTTCTCTCATACCTCATTTCTATATTTGTGTCCCAATATTTGTGTCCAAAAGAAAGAGTTCATAGCTGCAAAGAGCCCCAGACATGGGTAAAGGGATTCAGTGTCAGCAAAGCAAGCAAGCCGTGGATCAGGGGCAAGTATGGTTTGGGTGATAAGCTTGGGCATTTTTAACAAATACAAAGTTGATTCCCTGAGACAAGGGGCAATACAGCAGGAGCCCCAACCTTCTGGATTTTGTTTTCTCATAACCATTATAGACAAGTAAATTGACAATTGCAGTGTCATGTGCCATGACACATTACAAACATTGTACCTGGGATGCTATGGATGGATATAGGATAGAACCTGATTCAGACTTTGGAAAGTGACATCTAAACTAAGATCAAAAGAATGAAAAGGGGACAGCAGGCTAAGAAGTTATGGGGAGATGGACATGTTGTGAAGTTTGGACTTGAGCCTATGAACATTGATAATTTTAAGTAGGAGAGTGACATAGTCAGATTTATGGTTTAGAAGGGATAAGGCTGAAGGCAGGGTCCAGTTAAAGGACTGTTAAATATGTCACAGCAATAGATGGTAGTGCATTGACCTAGAAGGGTGATGGTGGGCATAGAGAGAAATAAATAAATTCCAAGTGCAAATAGGAAATGCAATCAACACAATTTTGTTAATTGGATGTGGAAAGTGAAGGGAAAACATAGGGTGATCCAAAATTTATACCTTGTGCAAAACGATGGACTGTTATACCACTCATTGAGCTAAGAGGCATAAGAAGAGTAAAACGGAAGTGTGGAAGAGGAGAAGATGTGTAAACTTCCAGACTGGATTCATTTAAGATTGATGTGGAAACCAAATTCTGAGCTCATGCTCAAGAGAAAAATTTGGGCTGGAAAGAGTGGTTTGGAAGTCATCAAATGCCACTGCTATTTCTACTGATATTGTTACAAATAACAGCAGTAGCAATTTTAGACTGTGATGGCCTAAAAGTAGTAGAAAGGAGAATATTTCAAGATAGTGGAAGTAACCATTAGTGACAACTTCTGAACTTAAGTCATATGAGATCAAGGCTAAAAAGCCTCCAACAGATTAGTAAAAGGGAGACATGGGCAAATGTTTTAGAAGTGTTGAGGGGAGAAGTAAGAATAAATGAGTTGAAGAGTAAATATTAAGTAAGTAAAATGAAATAGAAATATAAAAGAAGATATTTCAAGATGTTTGGCTCTTAAGGAAAGGAAAGAGACAAGGCAGTACCTGGAGATAGCTGGGTGGGGGGATGGGGAAAGATTGTTTTAAGATGGGAAAAGGCCGTGCATGTTGAGAGACTGACAGGAGGGAGACAGTGGAGGGGAAGAAGTTGACTCTACTGGAGAGAGAAGCTATAAATGGCCAAGCCATGGGCCTAAGGCAACGAAGGGGTATGATATATAGATCATGGGTGGAAGGATCCACATTATATCAAGATGTAATATTAATTTCATGGTAAGAAGGAAAAGGTAGATGTAAGCATGTATCAGTTTGGAGGTTGGGAGTTAATGGTATTTATTTCTAGTGGCTCCATGTTTGTTGGAGGGGGCAGCGCTATGGTGCAGAGGGGCTCCAGTAATAAATTCAAATGCAGAAGAATCTTTTTATCAGGGGTTAGTCTTTGAACATATCCATGAGTCTACTCAATCCCATAGTCTATTGTATTTGGCTGAGGTTTCTAAGCACTGTGTTGTAGGAAATTACTATCTGAATAACTGAGTTATTATGTAAGAGAACTTGGCACTCGTGGATGTAAACAAGTTCATAAAGGTGTTTGATTAAAGCACTTGACCCCTAGTAATGTCCTAAAACATCTCCAAAAAAATGGCAGTGCCAACACATAGTAAGTTGGATTGTATGTTTTTTGATCTTACATGTCTTTTTTCAGCCTTCTTGAAGAACACAAAACAGATGCAAGAGACAGAAATGCAAGTATGTGAGATAGCAATAGTAGTGCATAAAGTTCTGAATAATCCTATTATTTAGGAAATCTGTATCAGTACATGGTTTAGATTAGTACCTTTAACATTCTGGGTATTCTGCAATGGGGTTAGGTTTTCAATATGAGAGGAAACAGAAAGGAAGAAGTGGGTCAGTGTGGAGTGGGGAAGAAATTCTTTTTCTTCCAGTGGGTTGACTCTATCACTAACTAGCCAGGGATTTGGAGAAGATGACTTAATCCCACTAATTCACTTTTTCTAAGCTAAAGTTAGCTAGGAACCTAATTTGTGAATACCTCAATGTCATTATCTTTTTTTTTTTTTTTTTTTGGTACACGGGCCTCTCACTGTTGTGGCCTCTCCCGTTGTGGAGCACAGGCTCCGGACGCGCAGGCTCAGCAGCCATGGCTCACGGGCCCAGCCGCTCCACGGCATGTGGGATCTTCCTGGACCGGGGCACGAACCCGTGTCCCCTGCATCGGCAGGCGGACTCTCAACCACTGCACCACCAGGGAAGCCCTGTCATTATCTTTTTATATGTTGAGTATTTAAACTTCAAATGTATATTATCGTTTCCATTTTCTAGATAAAAAATGGAGGCTCTGTTAAAACACAATTACAAGTTCAAATAGCTTGGTCCTAAACCTAGGTCTATCTGAATTCAGTCTATACATTTTCCATAACACTTACTAATCTTCCACATACCCTTAAGCCCAGAAATCGTACAAAAGTATAAGGGATTAGGGAAGAAGTTTTTTATGTTGGTGACACTTTCTTCAGTTCCTACTTTTCCCTTTATCCATTTCTCTGTTTATTTTATAGTTCAATAAATGGATCCCTTGGCCCACCTCTATTTTCATCACATCCTTTACCACTCTCTTTCCTAATTCTCCCTCCCTCTTTCCCTACCTTTAAAATATCAGAGGATTCTGACCACCTGAGATGGTAGCAGGCAATGGTTATCAAAGTGCATGCCCAGCATTAGGGCAGAATTGTGTTATAAAAGAAAATCGTGTCATGGAATGAGTTCCTTTTTTCAGTGACCCCATTACCCTGTAAACTACTTTGCTTTATCCATATCCTGAGCTATAAATGGACAGGCCATATTTCATAGGTTGCTTAAGCTAAAAATCTTGCTGGGTCCATCTGCTATGTAGAACCAATTTCCAATAAGAAATCTAAAATTCTACAGCTGGAAGGGACTCAAAGATCACCTAATCATACTAGGTCATTTTAGAATTGGGAAATTGGGTCTCTGCAAGAATAAATGCTTTCACCACGGTTACCCAGTGGAGCAAATTCATACCTGCCCAATGGAGGGCTTTGAATGAGGGTCTTTGGCTTGAAGCCTCAACATCTGATCAATTACTTAGGTAAAACGGCTTTGTATATGTTGTAATGGGATACATGGTTAAGTCCATACATCCTAGTAGTTGAGAGGATATAGGGTTAAATCACACCTCTGCTGCCTCACGTGTGAAACTGTTTTTGCTCTATGAGCTCCATGAAGGCAGTGGTCATATATCTTTTGGTGATCATAGTATCCCCTGCATCTAGCATGATACTGTTAAGTCAGGGGTATTTGACCTCATTTATTTGAATGAATGATTGAATGAATGAATATCTCTTATATTGTTGTGAGGTTTCAAAGAGAATCTTAGCACACTGGACCCATAAGAAGCTCTAAGCGAATGTTAATTATTATTATTGCTAAAAGCAAAGCTGAGTGTCCCTTTGCTTTACAGACAATATTTCTGAATAGCAAGGATCCTTCTGATTGTGTTCAGTAAGTTCTTTCATCTTAAAGGTTATCCTTAGAGCCAAAAAATGTTTATGGGGCCCTTAGAAACAATTGACAGGCAAAAGAGGACAAAGGGATAGATTGTGCACTTACTGCAGCATAAATGTGTAAAGATGATACAAAGGAAGGTAAGAATAAGCGTCTGTGGGTTGGAAGGTTGTAGAGAGAAGGGCAATATGAAAGTTTCAAATGTATGGAGCACTGTTTCTGCCATGTTTTCCCTATCCCTCTCTCCTCTCTTAATGTTGAGCAGGAATAACCCTGTATCAACACTAAGTGTTGGCAACTTGGTTTTCTGCAGTTCTTTGGAAGTTTCCAGTGAAACCACAAGTTTTAACTAAATTTAACTAAATTTTAACTCATTTACTTTACAGGTAAGTATAGCCCCCTAGTTTTGGGAAAAAAAGTAAAATCTATTCCGTGAATACCCAAATAAGCATAGGCTGTCACTCTGGAGTGGCTACTAAGAGCCACTGTAAGTTTTCAGGGCATACATATATTAACAAATAATAGTAGCCTGGTACAGGGGTTGTGAAATTGTAGGTCTAAATCATGTCTGTCATGTCTGTATTTAGTATTTATATTATTACAAGGCTAAAATATTTTCAAACAGATTCTTTAGAAAATTAGTCATAATTTCTCAAAATGTACTGATTCCAGCAGATGATTGTACTACAACCTTTTTTTCAGTGAAGCAGCAAATCATTATTGGTTTCTATAAGGGTTTGGATCATATTTAGTTTTAGAAAAATGGTGAGATGATGCCAGTGGCTTGTAAATTACTGTATTCCTTATAAGCAAAACCAGTAATCTGGCCATTTGCAAAGCTATACACGGATCTTTGAAATATTGCTCTTAGAAGAGAATTTTCACTTGGGACAATGTACTTTCAAATCCATTGCCTTTAAGTGCCTGTAAAGAAAATATCTGGGGTCAAGAATAACTAAATCCTAGACAACAAGTACAATCTGTCAAAAATCAGGGCAGCTGGAATCCTTATCTAAGTACCAGAGATGCCTATTCTTAACTTGACCCACTTTTTTCTCTCTCTGTGTAAAATAATTCACATTGTTTCAGTGATATGAAAAGGAAGCAGACTACAATATTTTATTTTATTTTGAAATGTCTTAAAGTAATCAAGAAATCCATTTTTAGATGTCAAACTTTATTAGGAATATATAACCCTGTACAGGTAATTAGAATAGTAACTATACATATGGATGACAGCCTCATTAAATTGGATTTTAAATGGATGGGGACACATGATAGCATCTGACATACAGAATTTCTCATTCAAACAGAATTCGTTAAATCTGCATCAGCCAAGGTGAAACTCAAATGGGCTGTTGAGCCATTGATTAGGATGTGAAAAAGTTTCTTTATATCACATTTTTCCAAGGGCTTATTCATCTGTAGTTTAGTTTACAAGGTATACAATTATATTTTAGTGATATTGTTTTTGAAAATTAATAATGAATCTTATTTTTCATAAGTTACACCTTTTTAATAGTACAAATTTATTGATAATCTTGATTTTTAAGTTTAAGAAATGTATAATTATGTTGGAGGTCAACTTCAGTGTCGTAGAGAGATATGGCTTTGGGGGGCATAATGTTAGCACCAAGTGGACCTATCTCTGATCAACAAATTTAGAGAGGAAAACATCCAGAGGGTCTCAACTATGACCAAGTCGGTCTGGGCAGAGGAAATACATTAAGCCTGGCTTGTGTTTTCAATGTGGCAGAAGTCAAAGAAGTGGAAGCCAGCAGGAAAGAAACTATTACATTCCTCTTTTGTACGTTTTCCTTCTCCTCTAATGGTTGATTCATTCTGTGCCCAGCAGAATGAGGTGTTCCCTTCCCCAGGACCAGTTTCCTGGTCTTACCTTTCTGTAAAAGCATTGATTGCAGGGGAGACCTGCTGGGAATCCTGGCTAATAGTGGTCCCCATCAGTTTCAAATGGACACACAGCATTAAGGTGCTCAAGGACTGTCCCTGGTGACCTTGATGAGACCAGAAAAGAAGGCCATGCCCATAGCCAGCATGCCCAAGCCCAGCTACTCCAGAGCAGCTGCCCATAAAGAGGTAATTGATGCCATGAGCTCCTAGATTGCCCCCCTGGTTTGGCTGGCATTCCATGAGAAGCGACTCACTACTCCTCAGAGTTTGCCTGCTGCTGTCAAAGAGTAGTTCTAAGAAGTTCTGAGAATTACCATTCAACCAGTAAAATTAAAAAATACTAACTTGGTCAATGAAGATATTTGATCTTTTAGAGTTTCAATACCTATGTGAAATGCTTGACATAGTAACGTTGATAATTTTCACTGAAGCACTTACATAGAAACAACATCTTAGAGTTTACAAGTATAGTTTCCTGCTGTTGTTTTCATAGAATTAAACATTAAATATCCCATTTTCAAGATGTGAGAAGCTGAGGCAAAAGAGAAAAGATACATCATGATTTAGTAGAATTTTAAAAAATCTCTCAGAAACTTCATTCATATATTGATGTCCCTTAGGGTAGAATAGATTTTATGGTGTCATTGTAAGTCCAATGTATAAGCCTATCTTTACAGATAAACATCAGATTAACACTGATCTACATTTCCCTTTAAATAGGAATTACACTGGCCAATCTCCTCTGTTTTGAGCACACCAAATCAAAACCTTGATTAGAGTAATTGGTTTAGTAATGGGGCCATGTTTTTAATCCAGGTTTCTTGGCAGGTATGGATTTGTTAGATAGTTGGTAGCTAACATGTGAGATCCACTCTATTGCTCAGTTGAATCCATACTTACTTGCCTCTAGGACTGCCATTTGTTGTGAAATATTGCAGTGTGCATGCTGTATTATATGTGATATACCTAACATCCCTTATTTCTGCTACATCATCCAACATAATCAGTTGTTACTGTGAATGTCTTTACAAAGAATTATCCAGTAAAGGCCTATAAAAAAGAAAAACTAATATTAATATACACTTCTCTGTTCCTAATCCTCATATCTTTGGATGTAACATCTTTTAATCAACCCTATCACCAATATATGTGAGGCATGCATGAACAACCTATAATGATCCATGTTACAGGGGAAAGAGTAACAGTGATTGCATTCAACTTATAGAAGTATTCATTACTCTGCTTTCTTTAAAAAGATCATATATGAGGGCTTCCCTGGTGGCACAGTTGTTGAGAGTCTGCCTGCCGATGCAGGGGACACGGGTTCGTGCCCCGGTCCGTGAAGATCCCACATGCCACAGAGCAGCTGGGCCCGTGAGCCATGGCCGCTGAGCCTGCACGTCTGGAGCCTGTGCTCCGCAACGGGAGAGGCCACAACAGTGAGAGGCCCGCGTACCGCAAAAAAAAAAAAAAAAAAAAAAAAGATCATATGTGATATAGTGGTTATTTTACTTAATTAAAATATTTATGTTTGTAAATATAGTCAAAGCCAAAAAGCAAAACTTCATTAATATGATTGTGCAACCTGCAGCCTTCCCTACATTAAGCAGAGCATTTTCATCCTGGTTCTAGTAGGTTGTCTAGTGGCTTGAGTGAGTCAGCTTACATATACACATGTGCTGAATTGTACCGAACTGACAAAATATTTACCATGTCTTCTGCATGAGTCATTCATTCTTCTGAATATTTAGTGAATGCCAGGCACTGTATAGCAGAGTACAAGGCAGATGAAGTCTCTTCCTACTTGGTGTTTTCGTATGCCTAGCAGGGGGACATAGGACAAGAGAAATAGATACATACAAATAATATTGTGGAGCGTGATGAGTGCTAAGAATGAATAAGTGGAGGCTGTGATAGAGAATCACAGCGGGACTTCTTGTACATAGAAGGAACTGTAGGGTGATAGCGGAGAAGCAGTCTCTGCCCTCAAATTGCTGATGGCCCTGGGGTGACTGAAATGTGTTCACTGAGAGCCGTTACTCACTAGTGTGCTATTTCTCAAATAGGATTCTGCCAAATCCTTATTTTGCAAGAGAGATGTTAATAGGTATTTTATGAAAACAATGAAAAGTTCTGTGGTTGTATATATCTAGAGAGCTGTGCACAGCAATGTAGCTCCTCTTGGAAATTCACCATGCACATCACAGTACAGCATAGGCTCTGAGAAGTCTGACAGGACTTATATATGTGTATATAAAAATATATATACACATCTGCTTAATCTTAGATTTCAAAAATATTTTTTACCTTGGATTCTGATCCCAATTTAGTAAGTGCTTTACTATGCAATGAATTTGAATGATGTAAAAGAGATAAAGGTACATAAATCTCATGAGGTTTGGCAGCATCAGATGAACCCCTGTATTTTGTGAATGAAAATAATAGTTATGGAAAGTTTGGAGAGCATCACTCTTTGGTCATGGCTATCATTGTCCAATGATCCTCAGAAATGATTTCCTAGTGGAAATGATTTTGGAATAGTGTGTAGTTCAAGTTATTAGGGATTTTAATGTATACAATGCTAATCTCATAAAAATGGGAAAAAAAAGTTTTGTTTGGCTACTCTAGGACTATTATAAGGATACTGTGTATTAGTGATATGTTACAAATAAGCCCAGTCCATGAAATTCTTTTCTTTTGATTCTTGGCAGTGTCAAGCATAGAAAGTCTTTATTAGTTAGTTGGTACACACTATATACTTGATATTTCAAGATAATTTGCAGAGATGTCAGAAGAGTTTAAAGGAATCAACAAGAGATTGAAATACCCCAACTAGAACAAGAAGAGGGTTCTTACCATCCCTAGTCCTAAACCCAAGTGGATAGCTTTATGGAGAGAGCTGCATTAGATGATCGGTGCCCTTCACCACAGGGCATCCCTCAACTCATAAACACCTGGCAGAAAGAACTGGAAGGATAAATAGCCTGGCTTATACTTCTCCTGCCCTCAAATTGCCTACCTGTGCTTCCTAATGCCTAAAAAGAGCTAGAAGAAAAAGGGCAAAGGGGTCTATTGATGACTTTCATATAGGCCCCCCTTTGAGGTCAGGAAGAGGTGAAGAAAGTGATACTGATTAAATTGAACAAATTGATTTTGGAGAGGAAAATAGACTGTATTTAGCACAAGATCATTTTTATGTTCTCCATGATAGAAAGATGAGAATCATTTTATCTATTTCCGTCCTTTATTAAGCAAGAGTGTTCTCAGCCTTCAATAAAACCAGCCCAACTGCAATAAGTATTAACATGACTGAGCTTTGATTATCGTGATCTTTAGGTTAAGACCCATGCCACAAAGAGTCTCCTACAACTTTGTGTTAACTATGAAATCATTATACTACATTATATTTTAGATTTTTTTTTTCCACTGTACAGTGGGGTCTCCACCCCACCGTGTGGAGACTTTTATTTTATTCTTAAAAATAAAGGTAGTGGGGCTTCCCTGGTGGCGCAGTGGTTGAGAGTCCACCTGCCAATGCAGGGGGTGTGGATTCTTGCCCTGGTCCGGGAAGATCCCACATGCTGCGGAGCGGCTGGGCCCGTGAGCCATGGCCGCTGAGCCTGCGCGTCTGGAGCCTGTGCTCCTCAACGGGAGAGGCCACAACAGTGAGAGGCCCGCATACCACAAAAAGAAAAAAAAAAAAAATATATATATATATATATATAAAGAAAGAAAGAAAGGAAAAAGAAAGAAAGAAAGAAAGAAAGAAAGGTAGTGGCTACTCTGTCTCCCTCCTGCATTGGAAAGCAGACAGTAAACAAGGTGTCCTGGGTAATCAGTCAGAATCATTGCTTCCCACTCAGTTCCTCTTGCTTCTTAACTCTTGTAGGAGGACTTTATCAGAGTTCTGCTCAGATCTCCTTGGATTCCTTTTCCTGATTCTTCTTGTGCACACCTTGGATTCCATGTCTTTTGCTTCTCATGATCTGTATCTGTAATTCCATTTGGATGACTGTCTTTAGGTACTGGCACCACTTTGCCATGTGCAGTACTCTTTTATTCAACTCATGCTGCCGTAACAGAATACCGTAGACTGGTTGGCTGAAACAACAGAAATTTATTTTCTCACATTTTTGGAGGCTAGAAGTTCAAAAGCAAGGCTTAGCATGGTTGTCTTCTGGTGAGAACTTTCTTCCTGGCTTGTAGATGTGTCTTCTTGCTGTATCCTCACATGGCGCCAGGTGGGGCTGGGGGAGAGCAAGTTCTCTGGTCTCTTTTTATAAGGGTATTTATCCTGTAATGAAGACCCCATATGGCTTCATCCAAACCTAATTATGTCCCAAAGGCCCCATCACCAAATACCTTCACATTGGGGGATAGGGCTTCAATAAGAATATGAATTTGGGGTGGGGGAGCGGAACACACATTTCTGCCCATAACCAGCGTGGAGGTAGAAGTGCCTCAGAGTTCATATCCCTTGGGGCGGCCTTTAGCCAATGACTGAGTCGTGCCAGAGTTTGAAGTCTCACCTCCCAAGGTCTTATGCCAGGACAAAGCCATGAGGCATGATTTACATTTCATAGGAATAAACAATGTTATGTGAGTGAGGCTGAGGATAGGTATGGTCAGAATGAAGGGTACTGGCTGGACGGCATGCCTAGGTCCCTGGGCACAGTGTGTGATGGTATCATGGGGAGGGCCTGTCTTTGATTTTTTAGTTCCTGAGTTGACAAGGGTAGAAAGAAGCAGATGGACAAAGAGAAGGAAGGTTGGAAGTCAGCTTTCAAATCTTACCTTCTTCACAATTATTCCCAGACATGAGCTATACTCAGAGATTCTCTCTGAATCAAGGCTTTATATAGCTCTGAATAGAGATTTATCACCCACAGAATAAGTCAATTGGACAGTCCATGGTGTTCTTCTCTAGTTCAAGCAAAATATTTTAGAACGGAAGAAAAGTCATTTTAGGACTATTTTTCTTCACAAAATAATCTGTATAAATAAATTATATCCAATTAAATTCCTGATTTGTATACTTAATAACAATAATTTGATGTGTTGGTGTGGTACCTTCCTGGAGCTGTGGGATTGATTGATTTACTGAAGAATCACAGACACAATTTTTATAAAATCCTATATATAAAACATGCTAAGAGTCTGTTAAGAACACATTTTTATCCACGCAAGACCTAATGAATGTGTATAGTATAAGATACAGTTAGTATCTTGGACATTTTCTGCTTATCAGCACAGGATGACCTGTCTTTTTTAAAAACAATAAGACATGTTTGTTAATACTCCCATCACTGGCATTGTGATTGCATGAAGATCAATCTTTGGATATGCATTATGCATAGTCAAGTCTCTAACTTGATAAGCTAAATATGTAAGACTTTAAGTATATAAGACTTCTGCTTGATAAAGTAAATCCTGAAGTCAAATTTCTCCATCATTTTCAAAACAAACATTATCATCTATTTAGATTCTCAGGCTTATAACTTTTGAAAACTGCTATTTCCTCCTATGGAAGATGCACTGCATATCCATCATGTGCCTGGCTAACTTCTTTAGTAAACTTCGTCACCTCTCTACCAGGCAGCCCCGATTGGACACTGATTCCCCAGCATCTAACAGTGCTGGGCTCAGTGCAGACACTTTGCAAATACTTGTAGATTGAATGGTGAGTTGTTCTGTTAATTAAACAATTCCCCAAGAGATCAAAATTAACTTTTGATCAATCTATTCTTTATGGATTTTCCACTTCTAGCTCTGAAAAAAATATTCCCCATAGATTTGTAAAGAGAAGACAATCTTTATTTCTCTATGGCAGGTAGAGCTCTCACCTGTCAGTTTTTGCAAGTCTGGTCTCTAGACTAAAGATTTGGAATATATATATATATATGTATATATATATATATATATATATATATATATATATATATATATATATATATATATATATATATACTCTTTTTCCTTTAGCATTAAAATCAGTAGCTTTCAAACTATTGGAACAATAGTTTCAAACAATTGAAGGAAACTTCAGCTTAGCCAATGATAAAACAACAAGTAGATTACACTTTGTCAATCAGTTTCTATAGCATGAAAATAATATTTGCTTCTTTGCTTTTCATAGAGGTGATGTGGTGAATAAGGGGGGGACACTGGTTGAGGATTTCATCTCTGTGAAGCAAAGCTGCCAGGATGATTTAGCTCCCATGTAGAGCTATTTTAAGCTTGAAATACTTTGACCCAGCCCTTAGCTACCTAATGCCCTTTACCCTTTAATAAGCCACCCTGGTTCTCCTGCCAGTGTAAAGCACTGGTCAGAGCTTTTATATTTATTTGTTGGGTTTTTTTTTTTTTTGCTGTATGCGGGCCTCTCACTGTTGTGGCCTCTCCCGTTGTGGAGCACAGGCTCCGGACGTGCAGGCTCAGCGGCCATGGCTCACGGGCCCAGCCGCTCCGCGGCATGTGGGATCTTCCCAGACCGGGGCAAGAACCCGTGTCCCCTGTATCGGCAGGCGGACTCTCAACCACCGCACCACCAGGGAAACCCCAGAGCTTTTATATTTAAAATGACCACTCTGTATCTGGGGACAGAGAATTCTGTAACGTATATGAAGCAGCTTTGGTTCTCTCCCTCCAGCAGAGAACCATAAATGTCATACAAAAAGCCAGAAAAGCCAAGCATCTCACTTTTATGCGGTAAAGGACAACACTAGGGTTTTTCTTAGAGTTACTGATGCGGAGTCCACTGCCATAGGACATGCCTGTATTCCGTCAAAAACTGGCTCAGTCATTTTGTTTGAAGTTTCTGCTCTCACATTGTATAGAGAAGTGCTGGTTTTAAAGTGGAGGTAGGATAAGAATTCTTTACCGGAAGGCAGCAACAGAAACCAGAAATGACAGGAAGAACCTAGAAATAGGATATGTTATAAAGCAAAACTTAGATATGCAGGAATCTGTCAAGAACTGTGACGAGTCAGAGATTTTACTCTAATTGCATGTTAAAAAGTTAGCCTGCCACAGCTTCATGGATGCTGGCAGAAGATACGGACTCCTGGATTAGAGACATGGGTCTTTACTACTCACAGAACAGAGCAGCAGGTGGCCCGAGCTTCACCTCTTCATTGGCTTCCTTCTACATCAGTCCCACAGGGGTGAGGCCTGGCAGTGCTCTGAACACAGTGGGTGTGTGTCACAGCAGAGGAACCCTGAGTTTAACAAAACCTTAGTATTATGAAGTGGGGCAAGCAAAGCTGCCCAACTCTTGGCTCAGGGAGAAATATTATCTTTATTATTTTGTTCAGGAAACAAACCTATCCTATGCCCCAGATGGAGATCTTTCCTCAATCTTCCAAGGCTCCTCACTGTACAAACATCCTTGAAAATATAGTCCAGAACAAAAGCCACTGATGCCTCTGCTCAAAAGACATGCAAAACTGTGAAAGACCTGTGCAGAGTGGCCTCCCAAAAGTTGCATTAGGTGTTGAGCGAGCTCTCCAACGTCCTCAGTCATCAATATTCCACCCTTTCTCGGGGGCAACACCTCTCCACTAGTTATGCTTTTATATGTATCTGTATTTTAGTAAAGTACCTCACCTGACATAATTGTTTTTTTTTCGTTTTGCGGTACGCGGGCCTCTCACTGTTGTGGCCTCTCCTGTTGCGGAACACAGGCTCCGGACGCGCAGACTCAGCGGCCATGGCTCACGGGCCCAGCCGCTGAGCAGCATGTGGGATCCTCCCAGACCGGGGCACGAACCCGTGTCCCCTGCATCAGCAGGCGGACTCCCAACCACTGCGCCACCAGGGAAGCCCCATAATTGTTTTAATAAATGACTTTAAACAGTTAACCAAAGGTCTCATTTTCTGAAGCCTATGTAAGTCACTATTAACCCCTCAGGAATTCAGTTCTGCTCAGCCATCAATCACTCAATGGGAAACTGTGCAAAGGTGGCATATCAGATAAATTCATTAACCAATTTAATCTATTTATGTATGTGCTAGGAATTGCAGGGAGATACTTTATTGTATTTCCAGCTAAGAGAAGCAATTTAATAATATATTACATCTGTCATTTCATGCCGATTTCTGTATTTACCTTTTTTTGGTCACTTTGTTAGACTGTGAATTCCCAAATCTTCTTGTATATCAAATCCCTTGGAGACCTTTTACAATATTCAAGTTCCCCAGCCACTCCTTCAGAGATTCTTACTCAGGAGGTCTGGTGTGTATTCTTGGAATACTTAATTTAGAAAACTTCCTGGGTGATTTTGAGGGGCAGTTTAGGGTAAGCACTTGCAGATTTTCACTACGATTTCACAGTTATTAAGATTTTTTTTGCTGTTTATGACTTAAGAGGCTAACGTTTAAAATCGAAAACATAAGGAACAGAGGAATATTCTAATCACATCTGTGTAATTTTTTTAGATGGCCTGTGCATTTCTTTTTAAAAAATTTTTATTGGAGTATAGTTGATTTACAATGCTGTACAACATCTGTGTAATTTTAACTTGGAAAATAACACATCTTCTGAAAAAGGTTTGGGAATAAATTATTTTACACTTTGAGCACCTTTGATACTTTGAGCAAAAGCTTCTGGTCCAAGAATTGTTAGAACAAATCAAAAGGTGTGAAAGAGCTGGTGAATTTCTAAGGCTGGACTGCCCACAGTTTCATCAGAGTGGGGCTGTGGGAGTGGAGAAGACAGTGGTACAAGCACAGTGACAGAGGGAGCAAGCCCCATTACAGCACCTCTCTGGCCAGGGTGGCTGGAGGTCATGCTGAGGGTGTGGATGGAAGGCACTAACTGTGCAAAAGAAACAAGAGGAAGACTGAACAGAAATTTAGTGTTTTGGCAAAGTTTTTGAAAATGAGTGCCAGGTTTCAGAGGATTAAAATAGAGGACAATTCTAAATTCAAATTCTCAACAAATTTAATCACTTTTAGGAGCCACTGGGTATCCAGGTCCTATTGTTAATATTATTATTTTGGTTATGTTATTTTTACTCTATGTCTCTGGCTGTTTGGTTGAAATGGGGGGAACTATACCAAATTTAGCCTGCAACAAGTTAGAGTCCCAGTTTCAATCTCTCCTTGTCCTTGCTTTCTGATCTAAAACATGAGTTGTGTTCAGTTAGATCAGTGGTTTAGAAATGTCACCCCATAGCCTAATGCCAGGCCCTAACAAAATATTCAGTGATCTAAAACAAAACCAAAATACAGAAAATAATAAAATTAAAAAAATATATATACAAGACCAGTTAAGAGAAAGTTTAAACTATGATTCTTTATTCTGAGATTATATTTACCTGCCTCTTTGGTGGTAACACTTTCTTCTTTGCTTTATATGGTAATGGGAGAGAAAAGTTTTATTTATAGATTTTCTTTTAAGGTCTTTACTTTTGGCAAAATTAAAAGCAACCCTATGTTGATCCTAATGTATGTGTGTGTGTGTGTGTATTTCCTGATTTACTGAATTCAAAAGTCTGGGAACTCTGTGGAAAATAATTTGGCAGTTTTTCAGAAGGTTAAACATAGAACTATCATATGACCTAGCAATTCCAATCCTAGATATATATATATATATACACACAAAAGAATTGAAAGCAGGGACGCAAACAGATATTTGTACACCCATTTTATAGTAGCGTTATTCACAATAGCAAAAAGTTGAAAACAACCCAAGTATCCATCAACAAATGAGTGGATAAACAAAATGTGGTGAACAGATACAATGGAATATTATTCAGCCATAAAAAGGAATAAAATTGATATATACTATGATATGGATGGACTACTTAGGTGAAATAAGTCAGACCCAGAGGGACAAATATTGTATGATTTGACTTGTATGAGGTACCTAGAGTAGTCAAATTCAGAGAGACAGAAAGTAGAATAGTGGTTACCTGGGGCTAGGGGGAGGGGGAAGGGGCAGTTATTGTTTAATGGGTACAGAGTTTTTGTTGGGGATCATGAAAAGTTGTAGGTATAAATAGTAGTGAAAGTTGCACAGTATTGTGAATTTATTTAACAGCACTGAATTGTTCTCTTACAAATGGTTAAAATGACAAATACAATCTTATGTATATTTTACCATATGTACAAAATATATGTAAGAGAAGCTAAAAACTCCTGAGCCATATGGCTTCTCAGTTTTTATGTCCTTCTAGTATTTCATTATTCACCTGCCTCTGTTTAATGATATGCCAAAGGTTTTGGCCTGTATCAGATTTTGTTTAAAGATCAAGAACTACTGCTCACTGATGATAATGTCTATGATTAATATTATATTTACAAGTATAATCCCAATTCCAAGAAAAAATAATGAAGAAGGAATATTAAAAGTGCTTTCTGTAAACTGTGGAATGTTGGTAGCTTTCTGTGTTTTCTGTTTTAAATAAATGCATACTTTAAAAATAAGATAAAAGCTATTAACACAAAGTTTATGAATAAGAACTTTAAAATTGGGTTAGTTGGTAAGCAGACTTCTAAGATGGCCTCCTAGAATCCCTGTCTCCTGGTATTCATGCCTTTGTATAATCCCTTACCCTTGAATAGACCTAGTGACTTGCTTCTAACCAACAGAATATGGCAAAATTCCTGTGGTTAGATTATTAAGACCCTGACTCCCGATTTTCCAACAGATTCCCTGTTGACTTCATGGTTTCCAGGCTTTGGTGAAGCAAGTTGTCATGTTGGAAAGTGTGATGGTTAATTTTATGTGTCAACTTGACTAGGCTATGGTGCCCAGCTCTTTGGTCAAACACCAGTCTAGATGTTGCTGTGAAGGTATTTATAGATGTGATTAACATCTAAAATCAGTAGAATTTGAATAAAGCAGATTGCCCTCTTTAATGTGAGTGGGCCCTGTCCAATTGGTTGAAGGCCTTAAGAGAAAACACTGAGGTCCCCAGAGGAAAAGGGAATTCTACCAGCAGACAGCGTTCGGACTGGAGCTGAAACATTAACTCTTCTCTGGGTCTCCTGCCTGCCAGCCTGCCCTACAGGTTTTGGACTTGCCAGCCCTCACAATGACATGAGCCAATTCCTTTAAGTAAAACGGTCTATCTCTCTATATATAAATCTTATGTGTTCTGTTTCTCTGGGGAACCCTGACCAATACAGAAAGGTCCACATGGTAAGGCCCTGAGGAGAGCCTAAGTCCAACAACCACTGAGAAAGTGAATCCCTCAGTTCATCAGACTGAGAGGTACTGAATCCTCCCCAAAGCCACTGTGTGAGCTTGGAAGCAGATCTTGCCCCATTGAATCTTGACTGCAGCCTTCTGAGAGCCCCTTGACCTGTGCCTGGATTTTTCATCCACAGAAACTGTAACAAAATAAATGCGTGCTCTTTTAAGATGCTAAGTTTTGGGATAATTTGTTATGCAATAATAAATAACCAATACAGTTTAAACAAACATTTTCTAGCAAAATGAGAACATCTGGGAAAGAGCTTGACTTTTTCGTATGTATTGTCTTATATTTTTCAAAAAAAGTTTGTACTTGACACTAGTCACCTACCTCCTTTCCTTCTAATTTGTTGCTTCCAATCTGCTGTAAAACAGACATCCATAGCTAGACTCTTTAGCATTAGAATTAAGTAAGCTGTGAGTTGTGAGGGTCTAAAGAACTCTTTGGGAAGAAGGAGGGCACACAGTTTGGTACATGGACTTCTTGACATTTATTTTGGCATGTAGGTGCCATTTTATTTCCTGGAAGTTTCCTGTATTTCTGGAAAAGTACTATTCAGGGGATCATTAATTTGATTATTTTTTTAACTTGAAATGTAAGAGAGACAGGGTGACAGAAAAACAGAGAGGAAAATAGAAAGTGGGTTTCCTGCATCAATTAGGAAAAAAGGCTCACACATTGGATATGAGACCACACTAACCCTGAAGTAATATTTTGAATGGGAAGAGTTTGGGCAACCTTAAATAGTTAGAGTATTTTTTTTTTTTGTCTTCAGCTTCAACATATTACTTTCACAAATTTCTTAGCTTTGAGGTTATATCCTCTCCTAATATTTGAAGAACTAGTGACTCAAAATGAGGGCAGAAATGTCAAATCATGTTTTGAGCGGAGAGCAGGCAGCAGAAGGTTTCGGGATTTATTTCTGCCTCCACAAGTGACTTGCAATGCAGTGGGGCGTGCTGCAGCTAAATCTCTCTGAAGATTGCTAGTCTACAGCGTGGGCAGATTCACAGAGTTTTGTAGAGGTATTTCATGTTTGTAAATACTCCAAGACCCTTGACCTAAAGATGCTATTGAGGTACAAAGTATTATTTTCAAGTGACTGAACATCTTGCACCCCTGAACTCTGCAGAATAAAGTGGTTTGTGTAGTTTACTTAACACTTCTTGTGTTTGGTTTTCCTGATTGCTAGTCATGAAAGAAATAGAGAAGATCCAAATAAAGTTGTTTTATTCTTTTGTTTTAAGAACATCATGACGTAGCAAATTTCGTACTGATTTTGAGGGTATTCTTTTTTGTATTATTCAGTGTTTCTTCACTTTCCATGAATCTGTTTAGTTTTATGGATCTTGAGATCTAGCTGTGATTTAAAGGAAAAAAAAATACCCTAGAGATCTCCTCAGAATAATTTATGACCCACATAAGGCCAACAGGAGGTTCCCAAATGAGTCATGCACACGTGCCAATTTCTTTCCCTTACATTTGAAGCATGAAGAGAAAGGTGATGCTGAGGGCAACATCTTCAGTGGTACAGCACTCTCCTGCCTCCCATGTTCCCCTTCAATAGGACTCTTTCAAAGATATCCTCATCCTCTCAACTTTGCAAAATGTGAGAAAGTGTGGCCGAGTGGCTCTCACACAGCAGAGCGGAAGGAAGGTGTTGAAACTGTCACTGATTTAAGCTCCCTTTTGCTTTAGAATGTCTTACATATGTCAGGGAGGGAGGAGAGATATCAGAACTCACACTTCAGTAGGTATTGAATTGTCTGCATAATTGCCTTTCTTCAAATCTGTCTCATTGTTGAGAAAAACCTTCCTTGTTGGCTTTTTAGGATACATTGTGGGTGTAGTTTATGATTTTTTTCTACTTGTTTTAGGTACTACAGTTAGTTATTTGCTATATCTCACAGCCATTTGGTTAGCCTTACAAATGTCAACCTGAGTGAGTGGTTTCCCTTTACGTAGTGTGTGGAAGTCTAACTAATGGTACCATTATAAAGTGAGGAAGGGAAACAACTATAAGAATCACAGTCCTTCGTGGAAATTGTCTTGTTCCTTCTGATTTGTGAAGCCTACCAACTGTTAAGAGTTCCTTGATTGAGGCTAACAGCCCTCGAACATAGGGATGGAGTTGAGTTTTAACACAATTGAGTCGAAAACTATACAGTATTTTGTAGACCCACATCGATTGGCAGGCTAGCAAATGCGGACTGGCAAAAAACTTACACCAATAAAATGTCTCTTAGGCTCATGTACCTCAAATGCTTTTTCTACCAATGTTGGCATATTTATCCCAGCTCTCTGAACTCAAGTCCATCTGAGGAATTATAACTGAATTTTTCAAGATCACCTCTGAATCACATCAGTCACCACTTTCTTTCTTTCTTTTTTTTTTTTTTAGTGGCCAGGTTTTTATTTAAAGCATTTTTTTAACATCTTTATTGGAGTATAATTGCTTTACAATGGTGTGTTAGTTTCTGCTTTATAACAAAGTGAATCAGCTATACATATACATATATCCCCATATCTCTTCCCTCTTGCGTCTCCCTCCCTCCCACCCTCCCTACCCCACCCATCTATGTGGTCACAAAGCACCGAGCTGATCTCCCTGTGCTATGCGGCTGCTTCCCACTAGCTATCTATTTTACATTTGGTAGTGTATATATGCCCATGCCACTCTCACTTTGTCCCAGCTTACCCTACCCCCTCCCTGTGTCCTCAAGTGCATTCTCTAGTAGGTCTGCGTCTTTATTCCTGTCCTGCCCCTAGGTTCTTCATGACCATTTTCTTTTTAGATTCCATATATATGTGTTAGCATACGGTATTTGTTTTTCTCTTTCTGACTTACTTCACTATGTATGACAGACTCTAGGTCCATCCACCTCACTACAAATAACTCATACGACCCAGCAATCCCACTACTGTGCATATACCCTGAGAAAACCATAATTCAAAAAGAGTCATGTACCACAATGTTCATTGCAGCTCTATTTACAATAGCCAGGACATGGAAGCAACCTAAGTGTCCATCGACAAATGAATGGATAAAGAAGATGTGGCACATATATGCAATGGAATATTACTCAGCCACAAAAAGAAACGATGTTGAGTTATTTGTTAGTCACCACTTTCTTATATCACGTGTCCGCAAGTTTTCTCTCTGCTAGTCTCCTGGATGTTCTCTACTTCTTTGGCTTCTATTTAATCCCTTCCTACCAATCTTCTTCCTGCAACTTTGCCAGTTTCTCCTCTGTCTTCTTCCTGTTTTCCTCTTCTTCCTCTTATCTGTTAACTGCTGATGTTGCCTTCTTCCCACTGCTCTCCTCAGGTTATGTTCTTTTCCTTAGAAATTTCATTCTCGCTCATCATTTTATAATCGCTTAAGTGCTTATGATTCCCAAACTTATATGTCTTGTCTTGACCACTTTGCTGATGTTCAGATTTATACAGTTTGCTGTTTATCCATTTGAATTTCACAGGCACCTCAGATGAACCATGTTCAAAGCTGAATTCACTGTGCTTCTCCCTCTTGAACCACCCTTTTGAATTCTGAATGACAATTACTGACACACCACCCCTTGAGCCAGCTGATAGAGACAGAGAGTTAGTAATCATTCTAGATATTTCCTTCTTCCCCTTTCCTGTCCAGTCAGCCCCACAATCCTTTCCATTTCATCTCTCAAATATTTCTAGAGTCTTCCTTATCTTTTCATCACTGCTGTTGCTGCACAGGTCAAAGCTCTTTTCTCATCGGGATTATTCTAACAGCATCCTAAGTTCCTTCTTTCCAGTCTCACCTTGCCTCATTTATGCCTTAGATGGATATTTCTAAAACACAAAGCTGACTGTATCATTCTTAGAATTAGAATGGTATTCTTTCATCTATAAAATCGACACCAAGCCCCATAATATGACTCAAAAGCTTGCCTTTGTTCTCTTATTAAATTGCAGTCTTCCTCCTCCAAATTGACCCCTCCCTCCAGCCATCAGTAACTCTCACTCAACCCTCATGACTAAGTTCAATCATAACCTACTCTAGAGACCGTCCTTTTCCCACTGAGGTTGAGCTAAGTGCCTCTTCTCTTACCTCCATAGCAACAAATTCACAATGTTCTCACAGCACTTGTGAAGTTGCAGGAGAATTGTGTTCATTCTACGAGGTCCTCCATTGCACTGTTCCTTCCATCCTTCCACTCCCAGTGCCCAGTGCAGTGCCTAGACCACACTTAGTGCTCAGCAAATTTGAACTGAGCCAGAATATTCCAGGTGCTTATGATCACAAACAAATGCTGCAATAGCTTCATAACTGACTTCCCTGCCTCCAAGGCACTCTCAGTACAATCTGTCCTGTACACAGCTGATAGGTGAATATAAATAAAGCATTGTTTTTATAATTTTTCTTCCTGCTTAGGATCTACAAATGCTTCCTAATGCTTTATGAACACTTATGATCAAATGTATCTGTCTTTCCTTGTGTGTCTGGTCCTATTCAGATACATCAACGGCTTCTCCTCAACTCAGATCTCTTCTTAACCGGCACTGCACTCCTTTGCCATCATCACTTGTAGGTCAATAATCGTAGACTTTCAATTTTACGTAAGCTTTTTAACATTTACAAAAGACTTTCACAATGCATGCTTATTCCCTCATCAACTAATTTTGCTCTCCTTCCTGCCTGAGTATTTTGCCTCCTGTGTCCTAATTGAAATTCCTATTTTCTTGAAGGTTCAAGTCACCATTATCACTTCTATAATAATCTACTATAAGAAAAGACAGCAGTCTTTTACTCCACTTATATTTTTCTAATAAAGACACATAGCCTTGCTTTTTACCATACTATTTCTCCCACTGTAAATATCTCCCCCAAGTTTTCCTAATTTTTAGAGCCGCATATTTTATCTTTCCAAGTAGCTTCAGAGTTTATCAAAGGTAAAGCCAAAACTTCTCTCTCTATATATATATGTAATTCATCTATGGTCCTTGGAAGAGAAGAGATTCTCTTTGTGGGTGGCATCTACTAAGATTTTCTTCTTTTGTGAAATAAATTTATTTTCTCCTCATATTTAAATGCATCCCTGGAAGATAGTTAGTGCATCTTTAAGTTTCTTTTCTTGCACTATTCTTGTAGTATTTTTAGAAAGTCCTTCAAATATTTAGAAAAATTATTTTTTCTGCATCATGTCATTGATTGACCCAGTCCACAGAAATGAGATATTGCTCTGCAACTAGTAAGACTGCTGTTCCATGCACAAATGATAATCTGTAACATAATATATTGTACTGCTATGACACTGATCTAATAAACTAGACCTGAAATATAGGCTAGGTTGAGCTGTTTTTGTTTTTTAATCCAGCTCAGTAGGTGATAGAAACATACTATTTGGAAAAAAAGGATGTTAGTTTACAGGTTTACTTTCCTTTGGTTGTCTAGTGTGGATTTCTTTTTGTTTTCATACACGTTGTCAATATTATGTAGAACTAATGAGTGCCTATATCATGGAGACTAGGCCTTTGCCTCCCCCTCAAAGAAGTAAAGCAATTTTTAAATAGAACAAAGTTGGGAAAAACAATGATAGTAATACAAAGATAAAGTACCATGTTCTGTGTAACAAGATCTACTGTTTAGCTAACAACCACTTTTTCACATGTTATAATTGGATAGGATTTATGATTCAGGTTAAAGCTTCACAAGCAACCAGATTCTAGAGATTTTTAAAATGTAAATTCAGTGGTAACAAGAAATACCCCCCAGGGAGTTCAGCATTATTTACAAAGTCAATTGGGCTATGACAGTGATCCTTCTTTTTATCTCTTATAGGGCTCAAACTCCATTTTCCAGCTCTTTCTCAGAGCTCTACAACCTATAACTTAAGCAGCATATATCAGGCATGCTAAAGTCTGCTCTTCCCATCAGGGGACTTGTGCAATTGACTTGCTGTCCTGGTGAGAAGATGAGCAAATTGGTATGGGGCAAAAGGTCAAGCTGCATTCATGGTGTGCTAATGTCTTTGTAGATGAAAAAAATTATAATAACCCTCCTGGATATATCATACTGTATGCATGTCTTTTCTTAAAAAAAAGTAGAACACATGTGTAAATTCTTTGAAGACACTTTACATGAAATTGAACTGGCTATTTTATCATGGTACTACTTACTAATGGGCTTCTGCCTCCAATTTAAGAGGTATTTTCATGGGAAAGAATGTTGTCCTGGAACTCTCCCTTCAGCCAGGACGCTGGTCAGACAGAGGCGTCCATCTTCCTCCATCTCTTTCATTTATTAATCCCATGTCCAATAGGTGATAATTTAATAAGAACTGCCCACTATTATTGAATTTGTAATGAGAACAGCACATCTGAATTTCAAAACATTAAATCCTGGTGTTTGTTTCAACATTCAGTGTCCTGCTGTATTGAGGGGATGTTTCTGGTGAAATCAATTAATTAACAGTCCATCACGGGGCCCTGTCATTCAGTCTTGCACCAACGTGCACCATATAAACATGATTAATAAAATAACACCCTGGAGTAAAAGAGGTCAATCACTGCATCCTGACATTAAAAATGGGACTGTGGCATGTCAGCAACTTTAATTGAGTTAAGTGTTCCATGAAAAGAATTGAAAAAGTAAAAATTGGAAACAGGGTTCTTCATTATTTCCAAAATTGTTAATGCAAGATTTTTTTTCAAGTAAGGGAATTTTGTATCCCTAAAAGAAATATCGAAGTGTCAGTTGATCTCTCTGAAAAAGAATATTAAATACCTCCATCAACAGAAAGACTAAAACTTGATGTGATATTTATTAAGTCCTCAGTAATTTTTGCTCTTTTTTATTTTATAAGACTAATAGTAATAAATTCAAGAAGAGAATTTCAGAAGATATAATTATGTACAAATTCTAAAGAGGAATTTTTATAAGTATGGGTTACTTTACCTTTTATCAATCTAACCCAAACACTTTTTTTAGATTGCTAAAAAGGTAACATTTTATTATTTAAAAAAATCAACGTATAATTTATATGCAATAAAGTGTACAGTTCTTAAGTTTTCCAATTTGATGAGTTATGACAATTGCACACACTGTTATAAAAGATAGCGTTTCATCATCCCAGGAAATTTCCTCATGATCCTTTCTATTGGGTCGCTCACTACCACCAGGTGCAACCTCTTACTTCTTTCTCAGTGGATTAGTTGTAGCTGATCTAGAACTTTATGCAAATGGAATCATACAATATGTATTCACACAGTGTTCTTGAGATTCTTCCATGTAGCAGTAGAAATATGGTCTGTATCAGTAGCCTGCTTCTTTTTATTGCTTTTTATTGCTTATTATTCCGTTGTGTGGATATAACAAAATTTGTTTTTCTGTTTTTGTGTTGATGGACATTTGTGTTGTTTCCAGTTGTCTTAAACTTTCAGAAATTGCTCTCTGAAATTTCACTTCATAGAAGTGCACGAACTCTTTACCCTGTTTTCCTCCCATCTGGGCAGCAAAGCTGTTTCTTCGTTTTTCTGAAGAGAGTGGATAATTTTAAATGAATGATGGAAAAAACATGTTTGTAATTGATGAAGAATTTAGCTGTGGCTGCTAATGCTTTGGGATAGTTGTGCTTCTCTAAAAAAGAAACATAATTCATTAGAATTCTTATCTAGATCATAAATACATGCATATTTGAAAAATTATAAAGATAATGCTTACGATGTTGTAGTTTATACAGGTGATAGGTATTTGGATAATATTTTTAAAATACCTACTCTATTCTACTTAATAGCATTAAAATTTTTTCATTTAATGATGTGCTTTAATTTCTCTTTGTTCTAGAGGTTTAAGTAAATCAGGGTATACAAAGATACAGATTTGTGCGCATATATTTTTAGCTATCAAGAAAATGCATGTTCTAAAATGCCATAATTATGTATAGAGCAACACCTCCGTCCAAAGACTATAATTATTTAGAATACAGTAGGCATACTGTTAGCATAACTTACCTCATTGTTCGAAATAGCTATAGAAATGGTCCTAATTCAGATGATGACAACTGCTTGAAAGTCTCAAGGGATGGGCCCAAATATCAAATTAAAGGCACGTCATAACATATTTTTTAGCTTGTTATTTTGCTGCATCTGATTTTACATTATGATTCTGATATGAAATTAAATTTCCTATAATGGATGATTTTTTTCCTTTCCCCCTCCAAACAGTTAGCTCATTGTGAGGAGGGTTTATTTTTTGTTCACCTCTGTATCTTTGAATCCTATTGTCCACCCCAATGCCTAGAACACAGTAGGAAATAAGCTTTGGTGGTATGATTGAATGTCTATGTATACCATGACTAGGCTTGACTGATACGTGTCCTGTTTTGTACTGCATCAGATACCATCCCAGTCAAAATGATCAAAAGAACACATTTTTCTTGATTTTTGGTAATTTATCTTAAATAATTTTCCCGATTCAGTTCTTACTATATAGAAACCAGATGTCACTTGACATCATTGACATCATTTGACATCATTGATGGCATTTGCTATTTGGCTAATGCTTTTCATTTTCCAGTGTGAAACAACTTTCTACATTTATTACTAGGAAAAAAGGTTTCTAGAACCTAGAGGCTGTGGAAAAATCTACACCAGGGTCACTGATGATTTTCCTCAGCTGGAAAGATTGTCTATACCTCTTGTCTCTACAGGCACTCATTCTCCAACCCTCTAATCTGCTTCTGACTATAACAATCCACAAAATGTTGCCGAATCCAATAGACACTCATCTGTTCGCATTTTCCTCAAACTGGCATAATATTGACACAACTGTTCAGGTCCTCCTCCCTTAAACATTCTCCTTTCCTGGCACTAGCCTGGTTTTCTGCATACCTGTAGGACATTTTCGGTCTTCTTTTTGGTCCCTCCTTCTCAGTCCACATCAAAATCTTCCTGAAACCCACCTGGGCCTTTTCTTCTTTCTCTCCTCTGTTCTTAGAAGCCTGCAGCAACCTCCATGGCTTTACATTCCTTACATAGCCTGATGACGTCTCACTTTGCAGCTTCAGTCCAGAGTGCTCCTGAGCTCTGTACTTTCATATGCAGTTGCAACTTGACGTCTGTTTTTAAATGTCTCACAGACATCTCGAACTAAACAAAGATTGAAGAAGTCTTGATTCTTGTTAGCCAAAGTGTCCTTTACCAGTCTACTCCAGTAAATGGAAACTCTATCTACCCTCTTGTTCAAGCTAGAAACCTCCTGCGAGGCATTAGGGACTCATATTTCATATCAATTTTCCAATTTGTCAGCAAATTCTGTCAATTCTACTTTCAAAATACACCTTGAAGTCATCTGCTTCTTTCCATTTTTCATCTGTTTCTACCTTGTTGGGGCTACCATCATCTATCTCCTGGACTACAGCAATTGGACTTCTGTTCCTCCTAAAACCAGCAGTATTTTTTGGATCTGTCTCCTAAGGCAAAGGAAACAAAAGCAAACATAAACAAATGGGACCTAATTAAACTTAAAAGCTTTTGCACAGCAAAGGAAACTATCAGCAACAACAAAAGGAAAAGACAGCCTACTGAATGGGAGAAAATATTTGCAAATGATATGACCAATAGGGGTTAATATCCAAAATATATAAACAGCTCATACAGCTCAATATCAAAAAACAAACAAACCAATCAAAAAAATGGGCACAAGACCTGAATAGACATTTTCCCAAAGAATTCATACAGATGGACAACAGGCACATAAAAAGATGCTGAACATTGCTAATCATCAGAGAAATGCAAATCAAAACCACAATGAGATAACACCTCATACCTGTCAGAATGGCTGCCATCTAAAAGACCACAAATAGCAAATGTTGACAAGGATGTGGAGAAAAGGGAACTCTTATACACTGTTGGTAGGAAATAAATTGGTACAGTCACTATGGAAAACAGTATGGAGGTTTCTCAAAAAACTAAAAATAGAACTGCCATATGATCCAGCAATTCCACTCCTGGGTATATATCAGAAGAAAAAGGAAACAATGATTCAAAAAGATACATGCACCCCAACGTTCACTGACGCATTATTTGCAGTAGCCAGGATATGGAAGCAGCCTAAGTGCCCATCAATAGACGAATGGATAAAGAAGATGTCATATATATGTATTTATATATATCTGCACATACAAGGGAATATTACTCAGCAATGAAAAAGAATCCCTTAAGCTCTCTGTGCCTAAATTCATTTTCTTCATCTGTATGGAAAATGCTGAAAATAATAGTTTCAATGTCACAGAGTTTGTCTGAGGACTAAATGTGAAATGTTTCAAACAGTGTGCAGTAAATCCTAAGTGCTCAATAAGAGATAGCTCTTAGTACTCCCAGTTACTGTAGCATTGCCCAGCACTCACTTCCACCTGCTTCTTATCCTTCAGCTCTCACTTTTAAACATCATCTGCCTAAAAAAGGCCTTTCTTGAACACCTTGGCTGAAACTAGCCCTCCTTGTAATTTTCTATATTTCCTCATTCATGTCCATTACAAGACTTAGCACAATGTGTAAATAGTTTATTTACTTAGTTTCTTTCTTCTCTGACTCTGTGTCTCTTTCTCTTTTTTTTTCCTTTTGGTTGCTAGAATGCAAGCTCCTAGAAGACAAGGATCCTGCACCTGACTCAGTGCCTGCACATGGTAGGTGCTTTATAAGTACTTTTTGAGTGAATCAGTGAATGACATTCTAGCAGCTGAGAATTCAGATACACTTCCCAGAATAATGGTAGTCACTCATATATATTTGTCACCTTTTATTGGTGACAGATCCAACATCAGGGTAGAGATGAGAAAAGAAAGAAAAGTTCTCTAAGCATTTCAAATTGACAGAACCTGTGACTCAAGAACCCTTTTTATTTCTATCTAGAAATGGATATACCTTAGTGCCATATCAATAGAATGGAGAAGTTTACATACTTCTTCATTTATTTATGTATGTATGTACATACGTACATAAATTTATATAACTTTCATGTAGCTTTATAATTCTCCTGTATGTGAGTATATATTTTCATTATATAATTAGCTCTTACTTTCATTGGACATAATTATTCCCTTTAAAATTAAATAAATATAATTAAATCATATTTTTTTTTAGTTGCTGATTATCCAATGAAAAGAGTTGTATATGGAGCAGTTAAAATAAATCAAGTGAAGAAAGTCCATTTCCTGAAGATTTCCCTGTGTGGTTTTTTGTTTGTTTTTTGTTTTTGTTTTGTTTTGTTTTTAACAGATACCCTAGTTTTAGATCTAAGTGCCTAGGACAAGAGAAAGCATTTTCTAATTCAGTCACTTTCTGCAGTGGCTGATAACTGACTGTTGTTTTGTCTGATTCAAATAAAAAATGGTAGCCAACCCCTTATAAGGCCATATATTTATTCTGTTAATACAGGTATTTTCACTTCAGTTAAATATGCTCCCTTTAAAAAAATAAACTTATGAAAGTATAATATACACAGAGTAAAGTTTACAAATATTAAATATACCTCTTAGTAAAGTTTCACAAAGTGAATACATCCATGAAACTATCATCCAGATTAATAAATAGAATATCACAGGCACCGCAATTTTATCCATTCAAGTAGGAGTGTATTGAAATCTTATTGTGATTTTAATGAATATTTCCCTGATGAATAATAAGGTTGAGTTCTTTTCATATATTCATTGACCATTTGTATATCTTCTTTTGTGAAGTGCTTCCTCAAGTCTTTTTTTCATTTTTCCAATGGGATTTCTGTCTTTTTTGTTGATGTTTTAGAAGTTCTTTATATATTCTGCATACAAATCCTTTGTGAGCTGTGTCTTATAAACACATTTTTTACTCTCTGTTTTTTGACTCTTAATGTTCTCTTGATGAAAAGAAGTTCTTTCAGTGTACTCTGATTCATCAATCTTTCCATTTTTGCTTAACACTTATGTCCTATTTAAATTTTTTTAAATTTAAAATAACTATCTCAAAGTTATGAAGATGTTCTTTCATGTTATCACAGAATTTTGTAATATTTTAGATTTAGATATCTAATTCATATGGAATTAATTTTTGGATATGGTATAAGATTTACTTTTTACTTTTTATGATATGTATATATCTTATTTATTTGACACCATTTATTGAAAAGACCATCCTTATTCCAGTGAACTATGGTGTTTCTTTTCCTCAAACCAAGTATTTATATAGTTCAGATAATGTCAGAAATGTATTTTAAAGAGACAGTATCTATTATTAACATTGTCAGCCACATTTAGTACCGCAGTAACTGATATTTTAATAGTAAATGTTAAAATGTTAAACACTAATAACATGTTTTTTTTTAACCTTTCTTGTATCAAAGTGACAATCCTATGGAAGCTTTGAACTCTATTCATAGGAAAATGCACATTACACGAGAAGTTTTAAATACAATTTTAAAGTTGTTAGTGAACATCTTACAGCCTATGTGTTCTGATTTATGAACCCCTGATTTATAATATCCCATGAATAAATGACGCTACTTGACTATATAACCTGAGAATTAAAATGTAATCTTTAGGGAGAAAAGAATGGAGGCAGTGAACAATTTTTGAGCTTGTATTTGTATTTTTTCACAAAACATTTAAATTTGTGGTGTGTGTCATATCTAAATTACTTACATTCATTTTTTTTCAACAAGTTGGTATTTATTATGTACTATACAACTAAAACAAAGGAAAGAATGCTGAGTTTGGTGGCTAGTGTGAGAAACCAAAGTTAAATCAAACAGTAACTTATCTTTTGCTATAAAATGATATGAAAAAAGCAGAAGTTGTTCTAAAAGCATGTTTTGCATAACCTAAACTAAGTTGTGGATATTAAGGGTTGTTGTTGGTGGTGATGGTGGGCAAGAATCAGGGAGGTCTTGCTGAAGAAAGGAACTTTTAGTTGCAGTCTGAATCCTAAATATGAATTACTAGAGAGGGTGGGTGGGTAGAGAACATTTCAGAAAGAAGCAGCATCAGGTACGATGTCCACAAGGTAGGCAGAAGCATGGTCCATTTGAGAAGGAAAGAACCAGTCTGAGCTGTTGGTGCATGTAATGCAAAGGAGGTGCAGTGTCCAGCAAGGTTAGAGAGGCAGGCAGGATTGAGGCATTTCTTAAAGAGCACTGGGAAGCCACAGTGGACTGGGGAGGCCAGCACAGTCAAGATGGTGCTTGGCTTTGGGTCAGATCAGGAGAGACAATGAGAAGTGGTGGGATATGAAAGGAATTGATGAGGGGATAACTTATAGGATTTGGTGTTAAAGACTTGCTTTATGGGAAGAAGAGAAGGGAGGTCTCAAGAACTATTTCTAGGTTTTGGATTAAACAACTGAGATAGGAATAACTGTAAGGTATGAAAAATGGACAAGTTTTTTTTTTTTTTTTCCTTTTGGATGGACAATGTACAGTGATCATGCATTTAGTTTTGGATTTGTTGAGTTTGAACCGATTTTAAGGCATCTACACAGTGAAATTGAGTGGACAATATGTAGATTGTTCTGAAGACAGGGAAATAGTCTGGTCAGAAGCTGTACATTTGAAAGTCAGAGGAACTTAGATGACATCTAAGGCTAGGCGTGGAAGAGACTGTCAAGGAAGGCCCTGCAGGATATGTATTAAGAGAGTGGTCTTTATTTTTCCTGATTCAGACTGGCTCTGTTTGAAATCAGCTAATTAAATATACTTTCACTTGAGAGAAAATATATAGTATAGTAGTTGTCTTGGTCACTGATAATTTATCAAGATTGTTTAGTGGGCTAGAAGGCCTAAGCAGAGTTCTTAGACTTTCCATTAAGAAATGAAGAAATGGCAACTTTGAGAGTATATTTTATCCAAACTATTATGAAAAAGAAACGTCTTCTACCTTTCTTAAACCACACCACAGTTTGACACCCTCAAGTGATTATGGTTAACTATGGATTATTTCTGTAGGAAGATGTGTATGCATATGTAAATTAAGCTGGGTATTAAATATCTGAATGTATTTATCTACACTACTTTGTATTTAGCCTTTCTCCATCAAAATCTCACAATTTTATAAATATTGTTTAATGCAATGATACTGAAGTATTTACCAGATTAGACTTTCTAGCTGTCCCCAGAACTAGGGAAAGGGGTCCTGGGACAATGGGCTATAGGATAAAATATGCTGTTTTGCGGGGGTAATTATAGAAGAAGAAGTTCAGAACACTGATGGCCAGGCATCTGTAGGATGAAGTTACCACAGTGACTCGGCAGCTGCTAAAAAAATAAACATGATACTACTTCACAGTTTTGCCTCAAGTTAATCCTGTACCATCCAGTGCCTGGCACAAAGTATTCTACCCATTGGGTAATTACTGCAGTTTTCTGAACCTTGGCACTCTTGACATTTTGGCTGGAAAATTCTTTCTTATGTGGTGTCCTGCGCATTGCTAACTAACATCCCACTAGAAGCCAGTGGCACCCCTACCCTAGTTATGACAACAAAAATATCTACAGGTATTGCCAAATGTCTGGGAGGTGATGTGGTTTGGGGGGGGCAGTTTCCACTCGAGGACCACTGATTTATTGAATGAGCAAACATTTCCTTTCTGAAAGATATTGGCTATTCTGTGTCCTTTTTGTCCTCCCCACCTATGTCCCGGAGGGTGGAAGTGTCTTAGTCTCTGGACAGTATGAGAGGGAGAGCATCTTGGTCACCCTGTGGTTAGAGGCATAGGTCACAGGTCAAGTCAGGTGCTGACGGCTCATGTAGTGTGGGGTAGCGAGACAGGGTTCGAAGCTGTGAACTGTCTCTTAGGCAGCCAGGGTTCATCTGGAGCACACAGGCGTGCCTATTTTATGTCTTCTAGGCTTTATGAAAGAAGGTTTTCACCAGATGACAGTGGAACCCTTGTGAGATAGCTTAGCAGATAGGTCAGAGGTCAACTCTAGAGGTTAAAAGTTACCATTTAATTGACTCCTTTCTTTTTAGGTCAAATTACTTACAAAGAACAGTCTGAAAAATAAGGGAGTGAAACTGCCATTTCACGAACATGAAGTTTCCCTTGAAAACATAAAATTTAATGACCAAAAAAGAAGTACTTACGAACCTTCAGTTTGAATTTACTTATATATGTGACTAGTAATATCGTCTGGCATATTTCTATTCTTGCTAGTCCTATATGCTGAATAGATCAGAAGATATCTGCTGTACAAAATTAAGGGTTGGTTAGACAATACTCAGTTGAGGCTGCGAGTCTTCATAGTGCTTCTGCTTTATGTATGCATTCTTACTGTTAAGTCTTACATTGAAGGAGGCAAAATATATGCTTATAGGTTAAGGGTGGTTTCTTAGAATAGCTCTGTCTGGAGGAAGAAAACAGTGTGCTCTTCACCAGCATTTCTCCTGGTGTCTTTGACCATAGCTAATTCACATTTCTCTGTATAGTTCTAGAAAACAGAGCTAAGCTGCATCTTGGCACGACATGCCATAGGATAGCAGCCAAGTGGAAACGTGTATTGTTACAACAATAGAGGGATATAAAATCATGCTGGCTGCCAGCAGGAGTGGAAACCTAGTGACCTAAATGAACTCAACCAGAAATCCATTAAATGATTTAATTTTTGGTCCATTCAGCTACTGATTATACTTATATTGCTGGGGCAGCCGTGGTAGCAATATCAAAAGCAGCAGTGCAAGCCTGAGTAGAATTATTAAAAGAATTTAACTACTGTATAAAGTGAGTAGATGTCTGATATGAAGGGGCTAGAACAACTAGAACAATAATTTTCTGACAAGGCTGATTTATTCCCTGTGCAATGGAAAAAAATAGATTTCTACAGATTTTTCATGTCAAAACATCAGAATATAACAGGTGTCTCAACATCTGAATGCACTGTGATGTTCAACATTTTTTGCCTTTCGAGAAAAACTAAAAACAAATGAACAATAGGTTCATGTACAGTGGGCCAGGAGATCTTTCATGCTGGATAGGCTGGGTAGGATACAAATCCTGCATGAAATGGGAGTGATAATATGTAGCTATTGTAAGGCTCACATTCACATTAAGACTATTAAATGTAGAACCTGTTCACAGAGGTGAACTCAGCTGTGCCATATTATCTGTATAGTAACGGAGAAACATGTCTCTTTTTTTCTCGTGCTGTACTATAAGCAAGCTGTAACTCTAGCTTTAAAACAAAATCCATAAGCAAACAAACAAAATACAAGCCCTTTATCTTAGGAAATGGAAAAATAGAATTATGAACAATTTTTGCAATAATTTAAGGTACTGAGGGTAGAGAAGCTTGTGTAGAATTCCATATGGGAATCTACCACAGGAGTAGATTTATGGAAGAAGTCTTAAAATATTCATGGAATTTATAAGTTTTTACTTTTCTTTCCACTAAGAATAAAAAAAGGAGAGAATCCAACTGTTTGGGCATTGAAGACCATATCCTCATTACTACTGTAGAGAAAGAAGGATAGAAAAAATGCTCATGTGATTGTGATGTTTTATTTTCAATGATTCTTAAGGGGAGTCTTGTCTTTGGTTTTTACTAGCTATAATTGGAGCAAAAGCAGAAATAAGTAATGTACAAGCTACTAAACTATGACAAAGAGTTCATTTTTTGGTAAGCATGAGACTTACCAATACTTGACCCAAATATAGAAAAGCAGATTTTTAGAATCAACTATTTCCCACTTTTTCCATTTTCAAATGAATATTATTAGTCATCAGAGATAAAATGAAGTAAATTGTTCTGAGGTTCAGCTCAAACTTCTTGGCCTCTACAACACCTGCCTTGGTTCTGGAGGCAGAAATGACCCTGGTCTCTGGTGATACATTCTGGTCCAGATCTTTCTATTGGTCTTGGTTACATTCTACTAGTAGGAATAATAGCAAGAGTAATATTAACTGTCATAGTCATAGTCACTGGGGGATTCCTTTCCTTTGCAGAGACTACAAATTTTCACAGTATTTGTTCCTCCAAGAAAAGTCAGGACATCCACAGAAACAATAAAATGAAAAAAAAAATTAGTTTGGGAAGTAAGGAGTAAAACTGGATATGTGTACTTATTAATAATTATAGTGATTAAAGTTGAAGAAACAGCTTTTCTGGATTCAAGTAATGACTTTGCAACTTACAAAAGTCATAAGATCGTGGGAAATGTATTTCTCTTTTCTGTGTCTGTATTGACCTCGTCTGTAAAATGAGGATAATAATTCCACCAAATAAGCTTCTAGGTTATTGTGAGGATTAAATACATTTTTTTTCCTGGCACATAGTAAGTGCTCAATTGGTGCCAACTATTATTATTTGCCATTGTTATATCATGTCATTGGGTCATAGTTCAGACATTTTGAAGAGGGCTAGTTTGGAAATTCCTGGATAGAAACATAATGGGAAATTGTGACCCCTTTTCACCAAATGAACCAAAATGAAAACCAAATGAAAATATAAAAGAACCAAAATGAACCAAAATGAAAATATAAAAGAAAACTAAGGTATGTTGAGGGCTTGCTATTCATCGGCTATTTTGACATGTGTTATTTCAATTAATTCTCATATTAAGGCCCTGCGGGAGATTTTGTCATTTAGAACTGAGAAGACCCAAAGTGAGAAGAGTTTAAAGTTATTAATATTCACACATAGTAGCAGAAAGGTTTGAACCCAAATATGCTGAGCAAAGTTCTTTCCACTTCATTACCCAAGCATACTTTCCACTCTTCGTGGCTCCATAATACACTTGAGTCTTGTAATGTCAGGTCTCTCCAGAAGTGCTCTTCCAGTCACAGAGCTATTCCAGCAGGATAGCCCTAGGCTGTGATAATCCAAAGACAACTCAGGGATGAAATTGATAGATGTGATTTAAAAGGAGGTGCTTCCTTTTCTACTTACTCCCTTTTAAGGTCCCAAACCCCATGTAAACTCTTGGCAAAACTCTAAGGCAGCAGTGTCCTACAGTCTGTCTTGCACCTGACTGTGGTTTTGATAACCTGAAGTCAACTCAGACTTTAGAGCTCAAGGACTAGTGTATCCAAAGGCTAATTATCCATTTTAAAGCTCTTAGACCTAAATAAGTCTTATGTGGCTCTAAAGTATGTTTGGCAGAAAATAGTAGGGTGTGACTTGGTTAGTTTAAGAAAACTGTGGATAACGCTGCACCAGATGGGATTGGGGAACAGGTTCCAAGCGAGGTCAAGTGTGATTGCTTGGAGGTGGCTACTTGTAATGCCATGTTGAAAAAGGTGCTGAGGCTGCATTCAAAGACAGAGGGACTGCTGTCATCAATTAGCAATGTCTGCCAGAGCTATGGAATGGGGAATTGGTATCATGCAAACCACTTCTTTGTCATTTCTGGGCTAGAAGCAGTAACAGAATATGCAGTCAGTTTGGATGTGACTTTTATCATCCGTGAATTAATTTTACAAATCCTGCTTGCTGCTCAGGTGGGCCTTCCTTCCCTACTAATCTTTACGTACTCCTCCTGAAGATGTATGCTTTCTTAAAATAACTCTTCTTTGGTCAAGTAACTGCATTATTCTGCCAAAAGCAACAAAAATTAGTTTCTGAGAAGAAATGCCCACACACGAATATATTTATTTTAATCTGTTTTCAAGAGTGTCGAGAATTTCTCTTAGAATCTACAGTGTATTACCAATGTAAATAGCACATATTTAAGTAATGGCAGTAAATTATGAAAATAACAACACGGAACATTTTAATAGTTTAGACTGTGGATTTGAAGAATGAGCCAATATTTCTACATTCTACTGGGCAAAATCACCCTATGAATATAGAATTGTGTAAAACTAATTTTTGCAATCAGGATCTCTCAAATTTGTGTGTTTTATTTTGATTTTGCTGTTCATGGCTCATTTCCCAGGAATATATTAAGTGATGGCAAGATGAATGTTGTGAGGAGTTTTGAAGGGTTCTTGTTTTGTGCATTGACTGATATATTCTTCACCTTGAATGATATTGATCCATATTTAATAGAGAAGTGGGTATATTCTTTCTCAGAAGATCTGAAGTTGTGTATTAGCAATTTAAAAAACAAATATACAAATAACATTCTTTACATCAACTGCAAGTGTATTGTTTCAGATGTTAAATGATGGATTGAAGAAAGAAATCAGTTAAAAAGCCAAGATGGCATTTCAGTTTAGAGACATATTGAGCATTTGAGAAGATACTTGTGCCTTTTTTTAATACTACTGTTTTTTCTTTAAAGTAACAGTATCATGAATTTGCTTACTTAAGCACTAAATAATTCTAAGGAAAATAACCAACAATTTTTATTTACAAATGTTGTATTGTTATATATGTGCATATCACACAGACTTGTCTTTTAACACATGAAGATTTGATTGATTAGAAGTGAATCGCTTTTCCAAACTACATTAATTATGATCAAGCAAATTCAGTTTACTTCTAACTCATAAAGCTTTCTTTTACATTTGATTCATCACATCTGTATATGGAGAACTGCTCTGAAATAAAGTTGACTACCAGTGTGAACGTGGCTGTAGAAGTCAGCATTCTCACCCTTCTCCTGCAAATCATAAAAAGAGTAGTAAGAAGGATGGAAAACAAACAAACAAAAGCCTGCAAATTTTATTTGCAATTAAACTGGGAGACAGAAATCACACATACTCCAAAATAAGGTAGGAACTGCCATGAGCATCTGAGTTCTGGTGGAAACCATGAAGGAAGAATTAAAGGGAAGAAGACTAGTTAAAGGGAGGAATAAAAGGGAAGAGGCACAAAACAGGATGAGAGGGCCCAGGAAAAGGAGGTTTCAGAAAATGGAAGCCAATAAACACTTCCTGAAGTGGCAACAGCTCTATCCTTTACCAGTGTTCCTGAACTTAAGGTGAGCAGGGCTAGAGGCGGAAGCCTTTCTGGACACGGTTTTTTCCCTGAGGAGAGGCGGTGGGCCTACATAGAGAGGCAGAATGCTTGCAGGAAGCAGTGTGTCTGTGTTTGTGATAATAGAGGAGGGAACAGCTACAGAGCTGTCTGGTAGGTCAACCAAGAGTCATCTGGGGAAGCTTCAGCAAAAGGACTGGAAGTGAGCACTGAATATATCTAACTCTAGAACAAAGATCAAAATAAATTTGGGAATTCGAACGATGGTATAAAATGTAAATCTTATTGCTTGTAACAGGAAGGATGATTTCACTTAGAAGCATTGGGAGAGGAAGGGTGAAAGAAGGTGGGAAGAACTGTGTTTGATAATGGCTTCATTTGTAATAATCAAGTCTCAAATTTTTATTTAAAGTTGGAAAACATATTAGGTTGAACTATATGGAATTGCCATTTTATAATCCCCAAACAGTTGAATATCAGAAATCTCATAGAGTGCAAATCATGTCTAAGGCACTCTCAACTGTGAAATGCTCTATTTCGAGCTCTGCCAAAAAAACACACCTCCAATTACAATTGTAACTTACCTTTGACTGTAAGACACATTTCAATTTTAGAGATACTTATATGTGAAAAAGTGGGATTCTTCCATTCAGTAAAACGTGGTAAGAGAAGTCTAAAGCATATGTTATAGCCAAAGAAAAATATGTAATACTATTGAAAAGTATTATGTGATAGAAGAGAAAATAGAAGAAAAATGCTAATTTTATCACTGCTCATGATAGAGAACAGACATGACAAAATATAGAGCACTATGGGTATGCACAGATTATAAATTAATTATAGTGATAACAAATTCATTAAAAATACTATACTCTAAATATCAGAAGAGATAAACATACTATAACATGTAATACAAACATAAAATGAATCAAATAACAAAGAAGTTTATTTCGTACTCATGCAATACACTAATACACTAAGTTACTGGTCATCGAGGGCTCACCTAAATGCAGTAATTCAGGCACCCAGGATCCTTTGATCTTATGGTTCTGTCATCTTCTAGGGCTTCATCATCACTTGCCACCAGCCAGGAGATTGCAGAGGAGATGCAAATTCTTCTTGAAAACCTGACCCAGGGAAAGATCACATTACTTTCCTTCACATTCCATTGGCTTTGGAATCACTCCTTTGGGCACATCTAACTTCAAGGGAGTCTGGGAAGTGTAGAGTTGAGTTAGGTGCTCAGGAGAAGAGGAGGAAGAAATTGGTGCACATTTTATAGTCTCTGCCACAGCCTTCAACTCAAAAAGTAAGAAAGGGGAGAGCAAAACAATCTAATAAAAATTAAAAGAATAGAGAAAGAAGAAAATCAAGGATCAATGAATTTGAAAAGAGAAAAATTGTAGAATTAGTAAACTCCTAAAGCAAGGAAAGTTGAATATCTGCTACCTTTTAAGTTAAAAAAGAATGGGTAATTAAGTGTATATGCTTGAATTGTGTGTATAAGCATAAAGCAATGCTTGAAGGATAGATACAAAACTAATGACAGTGGTTACTGTGTGTAATTTGAAGGGATGGGGATTGGGTGAAAGGACAAGGTAAGAGGATCTTCCTCTTGTACATACTTTTTATATTATTTTCATTTTTGAACTGTGTTAACATACCACTTATTTAAAAATATATAAACTAAAGGGAAATAAAGGAAAAATTATAAGTTAAGCAAAATTGAATTTGTAAACTTGAGTTCCAGGGTTACTTATGTTAACAGATTTTGAGGAGGAGAAAATGCTTTTTACTAGGGGCGCTGCAAAACAATCAGCTAATGATGTACTATTATAATAAATACCATAGATATTTTAGCTGTAAGACACCTTGCATAAAAACACATAAGCAGAGATGATCTTCACAGAGTGAAGTTATGGTAGCTGATGAAATTTGGCACAACAAACGGTGACTGTGCTTCCACAGCCTGGCATTTGGTGGATTGTCTCCCTAGGGCAATGCTGAGAACTATTAAACTCCTACTTTCCTATCTAGATAACACTTTATGTGATGGAATTTTCCTGCTTTGTATCAGTGAAAGTCCAGAAAATAGAAACGCCTGATCTTGATATTTTATTCCCTGAAGTGATATTAAGTTTCTTTGATGGCATAAAGTATGCCTAATTCATTCTTATTTCCCCAGTATGTGAAAAATCTGAGGTTCTGAATTTAGGCTGAAGAACTGTATGAAATGTGGTATCCTGCAGGCAGTAATTCAACCACAGGGTAAAGCCAGCACAGTGAGACCTTTGGGAGGCAGTAGAGAAATCTTAATGACTTATGAGGACCTTTAGGTATATTACTTCCATGTTCTTCTAGAAATAAAGAAGAAAATGCCTCATAGTCAATATTAGAGCTCTCTGTATCAGATGGAGTTACTGCCTTGTTATCAAAAGAGAATTATTGGCTGAAGGTTGAAGACAAATATCAAAGAGGTAGTCAATGGGAAAAAAAGAGAGAAGTAGCAAGAAGTAGTCTCAAAGTACAATCCAAATTGCTTCTTTTCTTTATACTGTCCTCATCTTTGACCCCACTTTGCCCTTTAAATATCTCAAGATACTGAAGGAAAAGAAGGAAGAGATACTTCAAATAATCCTTTTTTAGTTTTGAGTTTGTTTTTCTTTTTTCCCCACTTTGTTTTCTTTCTTATATAAGCAACAGGACTTTCTTTTTAACTTGGACATCTTTTTAAAAAATGACCCAGCTGAGATGGGTCAGAGTGACAAATATATAAAAGAAAACTTTTCGTGAAGGAGTGAGTAGCTCAGAGTCAATATTCTCCAGTAGGCTGAGTGAAAGCTGCTCTCCACAGCATGGTCTTACATGACCTACTCAGACATGTCTGTTCAGTGAGGTTAACTCCCTCTGACTACCTTTTGTGATTTGCCTGAGTGGCTGAGGATGGACAATCAAAACACATCTAAGTTTGTGGTCATGCCTCCCTTATCAGGGAAAACAGGGCATAGACAGACACTACAGAGCATCCATGCTGTTTGAGGCCAAGGCAAAAGAAAGTCTCTGCTTGGTTCTAGGTCTCCTAGGTGGTGATTTGAGGAGGAAGCTTCCTTCATTTTTAAAGGTGCTGCTGTGTTTCTCATAATTCTCAAATTTATGAGAATTATGGGAATAATTAGGGTAGTTGAGCGTCCTATCTTTGCTGTGACAGTCTTGGTGTATGCCCACTGTTGCAGCAAAATTATAAATAGTACTTTCTTTCATTCTAAACTGTGTTCTGGTTTACATGGTAAATTATATGGTCTCTCTAGGAATCACCAATTTTGAGATTTTAGAAATTCCATTTGTGAGAACAGCAACCAATATATTCAAGTCCCTTTTTTATACTTATATGAATGATTGGGTTCCTACAAAACCTAACTGAGAAGAGACCCTCTGGCATGCATATTTATTTAAGACCATAAATGGAGCAAAAATATATCCAGCATTACATGTCTGTGTTTTCTGAATTTGACTACCATATCACATATAAAACAATCCAAATTATTTAGGAATGTGCAGTCAGGAATTAGCCAATTTCTGTAATTCCTATGAAATCTATTTTAAGCAGAATACCTGAGATGGTGATGTAAAGTGTTATCTTCTTTTTGAGCCTCTAAAGTAGGGTGAGACAAGGGAGGTGGCCAGGGTGCAAAATTTAAGGCACTCACTCTCTTCATGCAGGTGTAGATGGCACACTTACATTTGTTGGAAAATATTGACTTCTGCTTCAAGAAAAATCTCAGGCTTTATCTATTCTAAGGATGCTTCCTAAACTTTGTAGCCTCTCCCTATGCCTACTTCAAACTGGGTTATTGTCCCTCATGTGTCTCCTACTTGCATCTTTTGCAAAAAAAACCACTGTTGTATTGTACTGAAAAGGTGTGTGTGTCTGTGTTCTCTTGTGTTCTTGTTCCTTAGGTTAGGGACCGCATCCTTCTCATTTTCACATCTAGGATACCTTTTACTGGGCCTAATACATTAATACATGTCATGTACTCTATGTTTATTGAACCAGAACAAGAAAATGAATTATAAACAAGTAACTTATTCAATTAAATTAATTAAAATTCTGCTCCAAAAAATTTATTGCAGGCTTGAAGAATCTATTTCAGTAATAATAAAAACTAACATTTTCTGACCTTAATAATTAAATGGTTCAAGTCCAAGTTTTGAGATATTTAATACTTGTATATAGAAGAAAGCCTGAAGAAATAATAAAATTTACAGAGCATTGTCATGAAACCTACAAAGACAGTTTCTCATTGGGATAGCTTCTGAACACTTCTTTCTAAGCCGTGAGAAATAACGTAAAGTAGTCTTTGTAGTGGAATGCTGACTTATGACTCACCCAAAATGAGTAGAGTAGACTTTTATTCCTCCTTTGCTCTGCTTCTTCTTTTCCTGAGGAAAAATGCTAAGCTATTTTGGGGATAATTTTTAAGAACATACCAAGTAAATGTGATAAAGGCCAGATATATACAAGATCAATAAATCCTTTCTGAACTCAATATTTGCGGGGCCTGTGATGTCTATTGGACTAAAATATCTTTTCATTTCCATATTTAAAATATGGCTAATTAGATGCTTCAAAGCAATGTAAAATCAATCTGGATATATTTGGTAGGGAGAAAACTGGTTTAATTCAATTTTAAGCCCTTGGTTAACATTTGAGTTTCTTCCTTAATATAGAGACAGACAAGCCACAGTGTGAAACCGTAAACTGGGAAAGAAAAAAAGATCACAAAAGAAGTTAACTTTCAGGATCTCTATAATCATCTTATATTAATATAATCCTGCATCCCTAATGCACATTTAGCAATGAATTCATGACTAAGAATTAAAGCAGTGAGTTGCATAATTACATATTATATTGAATGAGCTCAGGACAATTCAAGTAGAAGTGGATCACAAAGCCTCAGTTATCCAGATTTACTCTGTTGATGAAGACCAATTCGCTGGATAACTATTCACTTCTCCATCCTTTTGGCCTGATAAACTCCCATTGAGTTAGGAGAGGAAGGGCCAAGTTGCACGTTGTTGCTGTTTTTTTTTGTTTGTTTGTTTGTTTTTTGTTTTTTTCTGGTGGCTCCTTGTTCCTTGGTCTCAGATTTAAATATGCATCCTTGACTTCGACTAACACCTGTCTGGACTTAAAGGATGACTGGAAACTATTGGGTTTTGTTCACCAGGTGGATTTTTCTGAGTCTTGTCCAACTCTGGTTGAAATGATCTTCACTGGTCTCTTGTTAGCTAGTGCACCACTGCATTATGCATGATTTCTGACCACTCCTTATTTGAAAAACTTGTACAGTGTTCCAGTAGTGATTGCCCATTTGTACTCAGTCTTCAATTTTCCAACAATATTTATACTCAAGCATCATTTTTTCCTATAATATTAATACCCAACTTTCATGATAAGGTATCAGGGATGAGTAACATATGTAATATACTTGTGTATAATGTTTAAATATTTAAAGTGTCAAAAACTAAAAAGTTGTGTGGAGATCTTCCTTCACTGAAATTACTCACTGAATATATTTCCTCAATAATGTGAAGCTTTTATAACGATGATTTATTGTATTGAAAGTAAATGCAAAACTGGAACTTAAAGAACAAGACCTTACACTAAATATTTATAGTTTGAGAATAAATATTCTCATTAGTTTTGCTGTTTAAAACATTAATTATATTGGGGAAAGATAAATTAGTTTTCATTCCTTATATATCACTTAACTTCAGAAGACATAAAATGTTTATTTACCAATTTATTTGAGTAACAGAATCCTTCTATCTTGGTACTAGAATATATAAACATATAAAAGTAAGACGAGAGATATTTACAGAGTTCTCCACATATCACAGGAACTATGTGTGTTAGGGAAGAGCGGACTGGAGACAGGATTAGAGAACTGGCTTCTAGTTCCAACTCTGCTATTGCATCAGCTGTGCTAACACAGTGATTTTACTCTACTCATTTATAAAATGGTGATCATCTCTGACCTGCCCACCTCAAAGTTTTTTGTGATGATCAAATAAAGTTTGTGAAGATGCTTTGCAAACTATCAAACACTATATAAATTTAGGTACCATTATTTTATTAGCTGTTGGCACTATGCAGTTGAGCCTGGTTAACTGACTAAGGAATCATATACTTCTGGGTATCTATTAAGAAAGCCTCCAGTGGGGAAAAAAAAAAGACAGTCTCATCCCTTTTCTTTGATATGATAAGATTAAGACTTGGAAGAAAAGTTAGAAAATAAATTTTAAAAGTCATTGCCTCAAGAATATAGACATTAAAAAGAAAACAAAAAGTATCTTGAAAGCTAGTTCAGTAGGTTAGGAGGATAGCTATGTGAGTCAGCTAACCAAATCATGCACACTAGATGGTAGCAATTCTCTGGATGTTCACAAAAATAGGCACAAGGACTATTTAGGTGAAGGGGAAAGCAAATTCGATAATGTGCTATCAAGGCTGTGAGTTTCTGCACACCTTGGAGGGAAAGTGGGAAAAGAACTCAGATTATCTTTTAGCCCAGAGAGATTTAAGTGAAAAAATGAATGTCAAAGATCAATTGATGATGAAATGAAGCAAGAGGCATCTCTCCACATATTTTCCCCTCTCTAACTTGAAACAAATTACATTTAATATAGAATATTCTCAGTTATCTTTAAATGTAGACTTTCAAAATATTTTATTAAAATAGTTCACCTCACCAGATTGGTGAAATACTATCTAAAACTAACACAAATTGATTAAGATTTTTTTAAATCATTATAACCTTTTTTCTGCATGTGGACTTTTAATAAATCTGATTTAGAACTGGAATTTCATAAAATTGTCATCTGACCACCCTGTTATATTTTGGGGCAGTGCTCAAAGTACTAGATTCTTTTGCTAACACTTCCAAATAGTGAATATAAATTCAATGACAGTAAACATTTTGGACATTTGTTAAGCCTGGAAAATTGATTCCTGACTGGTGCTATTTAACTTTGATTGGTTTGAGATAGTAATACTTCACAGAAAGATCTTGTAAATCTATGCTGCAATGCTGAAGGAAGAGTACCTTTTAAACAAATATTAGTATTACAAATCATCAGGGTATTTAATGTGCTAGGGTATATATGTTTTACTTTAATAAAGGTATTATTTGCAAGAATTTTTTTGGTTTAATGAGTTTTTCTTATTTTATGTCTTCAGAAACAAGCCAAATTTTATTAATATGGGTATCAATATACTCTCTTCCTACTATCCTGTTCCTAGTATTTTACAATACCCAGTTTTATGTTCATAGGAAACACAACAAAATAATTTAGAAATGGAAGAACGCTACCATTCCCCTTTGGCAAATAATACCAGAGAGAGAGCATTTCTAATTGGTTATGTGCTATAGCTGAACTATAGTGGATGCTTAGGAGAGTGTAAAGAAGGATATGAGTCCTCTCCTTTATGAACGTAGGATTGTGATGGATAAAGAGCTACCCTGATTACAAAAATAGTGACATTAAAAATTTTAGTATGTGTGATTTGGAGTCATCTTTTTAAATTTCATAAACAGCTTATTAAAACAACTTCTTTTACTCTAGTGCTTCTTATTCTCAGTCAGTTCAACACTCACTGGTTCCTGTCCAGTTCTCCCACATTTTACCTTGTGGTGCCTTGATCTGTTACTCATGTAATTTCTAGCTCTCTACTGTGTGTTCCTAAAAACTTCACAAAACTCATTTTATTAAAAAAATTAACAAATTATTTCCAGTTTAGTTTGAACATGTAGCATTCAATTTGTATTTTTACCTATATCAGTTTACTTTATTCAACAGACCATGTTTAGTTGAAGATTAATAAAAATTTATATTTCAGGTAAAGAAACTGCCAACTCTCATGGTAAGAGAAGCAAAATTCACCTGAATTCATTGTAGCAGAACAAATGTTCATGTATCATCAAATAATGGTAGAGGGAAAGTCAAGAAGGAGATAGAACAGCTTGGAATGTGGGAGAATTAATTTAGTTAGTCGGCATTTACTTTTTTCCCCTGAATGTCTCAGTATCTTTTTAACACAGAAATTTGTAATCTTAGTTTAAACACTTTCCATTTGAAACTCTAATTATAGTTTATATAATTCATGTTTTCAAAAGAATGCTATTTCTTTTTACATAGAAACACTTGGGTATTTCTTTCACATGTTTAAATATTTCAGCAGTGGTAATAGGAAAAAAATCCTTATAATAGCCTTATAGTAGCCTTGTTGAATGGAATGGAAATCACATATTAGAAGTTAAAAAAGAAACCCTTAATTTTGAAATTTGACTGCATAATTTTTAGTGGGTTTTCATAAATGTAAAATGTATATTTTAGCAAAATGTACAATAATATAGCTACATTGTATTAAATTCAGAAATCATAGTGATTATAGATATTTGACAACCTGAAAATTGCCTATTGCTTATAATTTCATCTTAAAATTTTCGAGAAGAAAAGCTGCTAATCTATTCTTTGGCACTTTGCTAGGAGAGATTTTACCCTTTAGTGTCAAGTTATTTTACATTTTTGACTTTTTCACCATTTGCTTTAGAATAACCTTGCTATCCAGAGGAATGGAAGAGCTTCTGGAAATCACAAGAGTGACAGCTGACAGAGGAAGTAAAATACATATCCCGTAATTCATGGGGTGACAAAAGATAGGCTTTTTGTCCTTTAGAAAGAATTATGGTTTATTTATAAGTTTACGTGTCAAGTGGGAACAATATTGAATTTTATTCTCTATAGTGCTTTTCAAGGATAAGTCACCTCAAAGTTTTAGTAAATTGAATTATAAGATCCTATACAAATACGTGATTTGTGCAAATCATTTGGATGTTTCAAGGAAAAAATAAATAGGTTAGCTGAATTATTCATGTACATCCTACTTTTGATTGCATACAGTGATAAGAGCTAATTCATTGGTAATAGCTAAATGATCTTTAATTTTATTGATATTATTTTCAGTATCATAGTCAATAAACATTTCTTGATGTCTTATATATGCAAAGCATGTATATGTGTATATAAAGAGCATATGTGTGTACAGATAGACATATGTATAATATATACAAAACCTTGGCACTGAAAAACTACATGCACAATTTCTACCTTCAAGAAGCCATGGATCTAGGATTAGCTTTTTTATGTATTTACTTATAGTATAGCCTACAAAGCAAGTTCAGCATAATCCGAGAAGCAGCCTAGAAAGGTAGGTAGTTCAGGGCACAGACTCTGGAGCTAGATTGCTTCAGTTCTAATCTCAGCTCAGGCTCTTACTAGCTGAGGGTCTTTGGGCAAATTATTTAAGCTTTCTATGACTCAGTTCCTTTATCTGTAAAATGAAGACTGTAATAATGCTTACTTCATAGTGCTGTTAAGAAGATTAAATGAGTTAATATTTGTAATACACTTAATGCCTAGCACAGACTAAGTACTATATAAATGTTAAATGAATAAAATGCTTAACAAATATCTTTAAATAGGATTATAGTTTTCAGTAGCTGCAGAGACCACGTGGAGATGGTTCCGGTGATATATGACATACGAAGGAGACAAAACTTGAGTTAGATCTCCAAGGCAGAAGAGTAGCAAAAAGAGAGAAGAGGACTTTTCAGGTGGATAGGGTGGAACATGTTGTCCTGCGGGTGCAGGCTTTGTCCCAAGGCAAATGAGTTTTCAGCAACAAACATATAAGGAAGGTGAGGATGATGGGATTGAAACTGCCCAAACTGGCCTAGCAACAAGATTAGCGTTTTGAGTGGAATAACCACCATTCAACTCAAATGGCTAAAGGGTGCGACATGGTGAACGGGGACATACTTAGTGTTTTGATATCTAAAAGGAAAGGTAATTGGGTTTTCCAGGCAGTTGTGATGTTTGCTGATTGCAGATGTCAGTTTTTTGTTTCCGGATGATCAATCCATTTTGGAACAAGACCTCTAGCAGCTGTTTGCTGCACACCCTCTCCTGCATTACCAATGAGCCGTGAAGCTGGCACCCACCAACAGACAAACTGGGCACGCCAGCCCCTATTATGGCAAAGGTCCTGTTCCCTCTTGCTCTTTTCCCCAAGACTTTACCTCTCAGCTCATTTCCTGGTACCTAAGTAGCTCCTGGATGCCTTCATTTTGCTCGCAGTTTTTGTTTGTTTGTTTTTTGTTTTTTGGGGTTTTTTTGCCGTACGCGGGCCTCTCACTGTTGTAGCCTCTCCCGTTGCGGAGCACAGGCTCCAGACGTGTGGGCTCAGCAGGCCATGGCTCATGGGCCCAGCCGCTTCGCGGCATGTGGGATCTTCCCGGACCGGGGCACGAACCCGTGTCCCCTGCATCGGCAGGTGGACTCTCAACCACTGCGCCACCAGGGAAGCTCCTTGTAGTTTTTGGCTCCATTTATTACCACCTTCCTGGCTTCCCTCTCTGTCCTTACCAGTCTATTGGGCATGACTTTTGTTTACTCATTCTAGGTGACAACTCTGCCCAGCTGAGCTCTGGCCTTTATGTCTCCGCCACACAGGCCACCCTTTTGGACTGAGTCCAGATGCAGCCACTGTAGGTAGGAGAATCTGGACCCAGGAGCCCCACCTATTTTGGATGGAACCTGACAAGATCCAGGCAGGGGATCAGAGCCCCAGCCAAGAAAGCCAGAGCTCAGAGCAGAACTCCAGGATTAACAAGGACATTAAATTCAAATAAAAAATTGAAGTGGTAGCTCTGCCACTGTGTCATCATGACAAATGGCCCAGGACGGTTGCACGTTAGGAGCCAGCAGTAGATTCTCATTTTACGAGGAGGAATTTTATTCCCAGTCCACTTCCAACATCTGCATCATATAAGGTGATTATCCGTTTTTAGTTCAGGCATTAGGAAGGAGTGAGCTCCCACATGGAGACACTTTTCCATACAGCTGAAAAGGCCTGGGAGAAGCAGAGGCTGAGGGTTTACAAGCAAAAATGAGGAGGCATATTCCTGTCCATGTACTTCTGAGCAATAAACAGAGAATCACAGCATAGGCTAGAGTTGACTAGCACTGGGAAGTAAGTTTAGGGCCAGGAATAGCAGGCCTTTAATGGCAGGTATGGAGTTTGCATTGCTTTTTGGGCTGGAGAATTAGTGAATATTTTGAGCACTGACATTTGTGAAGATTAGCTGGCAGTTGTCTGTGAACTGAAATATAGCAGGAAAGCAAGAGATGAGCCCAATTAGGATACTCTAAATTCTCAGAGACAACACTTTGAGTTTCAGCTTTTCAATGCCTGACATTAAGTAGGTGCTTAATAAATATTTATGTAATGAAAGAATAAAGTAATTAATTATAGTCTCCTTGAGTTAGTAGATAAATTCAAGTTCAACTAATCTAATCCTTTATTTGTTGTATTAACTGATCTGACAGCTTGTCTGACTATTTCTTGTCATGTGAAAAATCAGTTTATACAGAAGTAGCACATTTCGTTTGGTGTGGTGGCATTTTCCAATACTAGGAAGGTTTCTGCTTATAATGAGTTGAAAAAGGAGTAAAACATCCTTGTCTTCTTTCCCTTGCATGTAATGACCGCACAAAGGCCTCTGAAGTCATATAAAATAAACATCGCTACCTCAGAGAGGTCTTCCTTATCCCGATAGGCTATGCCAGTGCCCTTGTAGTACACTCCATTAGCACCTGTAACTCTGTGTTGGAAGTACTCATTGCACGGGTAATTACTTATTAACATCTATAATAAGTTATCTGCCTCATTCACTGCTGAATTCCCAGGGCTTTGCTCAGTCCTGACACGGCATGGGTGCTCTGTAAATATTTATTCACTCCACAGTTTTCTATTGATTGCCTACAGTGTAAAAGCCACTCTTCTAGACATTGATGGGACATCAATAAAATAAGACATGATGACTCTTCTCACAAAGTTTCCATAGGAGAGGGGTGGGACACAAATAATACACATGTAACAAATAATATGAAATATGTCCATAGTCACAAGTGCTATGACAAAAACTAAAACAGGGTGAGAGGACAGGGTGGGAGGATGCTACTTTAGATACAGTGTTTAGGGTGGAATCTCCATGAAATGACATTTAGACAGAGAATAGCATGAAATGATGGAGCAAGATGGTTAGATATTTGGGGACCTTGGGGAAGAAATTCCAGATGAAAAGTAACTGTTGAACTAAGTCGAATCCTCTGTTCTTAAGGAGATCATGATATCTATTAGGGATCACAATCTTTCTAAACTTTACAAAATAATTGATAAAAAAGGATCAAAGAGTGACTTTGTTGTTTGGCTAAGATCATGTTTTCTTTGAAATTGGAACGGAATTTTCATAGAATTGGCTACACATGGGGGCTTTTGTGTATCTAGATCAGGGTTTTGTGGAACCCAGGGCTTATGTAGTTTTGGAAGACATATAAGAAGACATATGCACAAATATTCAATTTTATAAATTTTATAAAACATATGACCAAGTGAACACTGCCAGGGCCTTGGAAAGTGAGAGAACTGAAAGCTTCAGCTCTATTAGCTTCATGGCACATCCACCTCCAGATGCACTATGTATTGGAGAGGAAAAGAAATCATTACTCTTTCTATTGTCTCTTCTGTTTATGTCCTGATAGGAAATAGCAGATTGAGATGAACATAGTGGGTTTTCTAGGCAAGCACGTGATTAATACTTGTAAAATTCCATTCCAACACGAGGAAACCAGGACATTTTGGTGATGTGGATAAAGCACTTGGGTGAGATTCAGAGGCTTTCATTTTAGTTCTGTCATTTGCTAGCTGTAGGAACAAAGAACAAGCCAACCAACCAATCTGACACTTTCCCCCCTTTTTACTATTTGTTTATTTATTTATTCCAATAAAAATGGAAGTGGAAAGAGTTTTTATTGAGTGCTAAGACCTGGTACAGCACTAGATTTTTTTTTTCTACAACGTTATTTTTTTAATTTTTAACTTTTTATTTTATATTGGAGTATAGTTGATTAACAATGTTGTGGTAGTTTCAGGTGTACACCAAAGTGGTTCAGTTATACATATATATATATTCTTTTTCAAATTCTTTTCCCATTTAGGTTGTTACATAATACTGAGCAGAGTTCCCTGTGCTATACAGTAGGTCCTTGTTGGTTATCCGTTTTAAATATAGCAGTGTGTACATGTTAATCCCAAACTCCCTAACTATCCCTTCCCTCCACCCTTCCCGCCTGGTAACCATAAGTTTGTTCTCTAAGTCTGTGAGTCTGTTTCTGTTTTGTAAATAAGTTCATTTGTATCATTTCTTTTTCAATTCTGTGTATAAGTGATATCATATGATATTTCTCTTTCTCTGTCTGACTCACTTCACTCAGTATGACAATCTCTAGGTCCATCCATGTTGCTGCAAATGGCATTATTCTTTTTTTTTTAATATTTATTTATTTATTTGGTTGTGCTGGGTCTTAGTTGCAGCTTGCGGGCTCCTTAGTTGTGGCAGGTGGACTCCTTTAGTTGCGGCTCGTGGGCTCCCTAGCTGTGACATGCCAAACCATGGTTGTGGCATGCGTGTGGGATCCAGTTCCCCAACAAGGGATTGAACCTGGGCCCTCTGCATTGGGAGCATGAGTCTTAACCACTGCACCACCAGGGAAGTCCCTCATTATTCTTTTAATGGCTGCATAATATTCCATTGTATATATGTACCACATCTTCTTTATCCATTCCTCTGTCGATGGATATTTAGGTTGCTTCCATGTCTTGCCTATTATAAACAGTGCTGCAGTGAACACTGGGATGCATGTATCCTTTCAGAAAATGTTTTTCTCTGGATATATGCCCAGGAGTGGGATTGCAGGATCATATGGTAGCTCGATTTTTAGTTTTTTATATACAACTTTAAAGGTTACTTTTCATTTACAGTTATTACAAAATGTTGGCTATATTACCTGTGTTGTACAATACATCCTTGAGCCTATCTTATACCCAGTAGTTTGTACCTCTCCCTCTGCCACCCCTATATTGCCCCCTTCCTCTCCCCACTGGTAAGCACTAGTTTGTTCTCTATATCTGTGATTCTGGTTCTTTAATGTCATGTTCACTAGTTTGTTGTATTTTTAGATTCCACATATATTTTAGATTCCACATATAAATGATATCATACAGTATTTATCTTTCTCTAACTTATTTCACTTAGCATAATGCCCTCGAAGTCCTCGCATGTTGCTGCAAATGGCAAAATTTTGTCCTTTTTTATGGCTGAGTAGTATTCCATTGTGTGTGTGTGTGTGTGTGTGTGTGTGTGTGTGTGTGTGTGTTGTGTATACCACATCTTCTTTATTCATTCATCTGTTGATGGACACAGGTTGTTTCCACATCTTGGCAATTGTAAGTAATGCTTCTATGAACACTGGGGTGCATGTATCTTTTCAAATTAGTGTTTTGGGGTTTTTTAGGATATACACCCAGGAGTGGAATTGCTGGGTCATTTGGTCATTCTATTTTTAGTTTTTTGAGAAACCCCCATAGAGTCTTCCACAGTGGCTGCACCAATTTTCATTCCGACTAACAGCGTACAAGGGTTCCCTTTTCTCCATATCCTTGCCAACATTTGCTATTTGTGGTCTTTTTGTTGATAACCTTTCTGACAGGTGTGAGGTGATATCTCAGTGTGGTTTTGATTTGCATTTCTGTGATGATTAGTGATGTTCAGCATCTTTTCATGTGCCTGTTGGCCATCTGTATTTCCTCTTTGAAAAACTATCTATTCCATTTTTCTGCCTATTATTGAATCAGGTTGTTTTCTTTTTTGTTATTGAGTTGTATGAGCTGTTTATATATGTTGGATATTAATCCCTTATCAGTCATATCACTTGCATATATTTTCTCCCATTCAGTAGGTTGTCTTTTCATTTTGTTGATGGTTTCTTTTGCTGTGAAAAAGCTTTTAGTTTAATTAGGTCTCATTTGCTTATTTTTGCTTTTTCTAATTTTTTACTTTAGGAGACAGACCCAGAAAACTATTGCTGTAATTTATGTCAAAGGGTGTTCTGCCTCTGTTTTCCTCTAGGAGCTTTATGGTTTCAGGTCTTACATTTAGGTGTTTAATCCATTTTGAGTTTACTTTTGTATATGGTATTAGAGAGTGTTCTAATTTCACTCTTTTATGTGTAGCTGTCCAGTTTTCCCAGCACCACTTATTGAAGAGACTGTCTTTTCTCCAGTGTATATTTGCCTCTTTTGTCATAGATTAATTGACCATAAGTGCATGGGTTTATTTCTGGGCTTTCTATCCTGTTCTGTTGACCTATATGTCTGTTTTTGTGCCAGTACCATACTGTTTTGATGACTGTAGCTTTGTAATATAGTCTGAAGTCAGGGAGTGTGATTCCTCCAGCTCTGTTCTTCTTTCTCAAGGTTGTTTTGGCTATTCAGGGTCTTCTGTGTTTCTATACAGATTTTAAAATTATTTGTTCTAGTTCTGTGAAAAACGTCATGGGTAATTTGATAGGTATTACATTAAATCTGAAGATTGCTATGATTGCAATGGACATTTTAACAATATTAATTCTTCTCATCAATGAACACTGGGTATTTTTCCATTTCTCTTTAGCATCCTCAATTTCCTTCATCAGTGTCTTATAGTTTTTAGAGTATAGATCTTTCACCTCCAGTTAAGTTTATTCCTAGGTATTTTTGATGCAATTGTAAATGGGATTGTTTTCTTGCTTTCTCTTTCTGATGGTTCATTATTAGTGCATAGAAAAGCAACAGATTTCTGAATATTAATCTTTTTCTTTCTTTCCTTTTTTTTTTTACCACTTTAACCATTTTCAGTTGTACAATTAGGTATATTCACATTCTTATGGAAACGTTACCACAATCCATCTCTAGAGCTTTGCATCACCCCAAAGTGAAAGTCTGTACCTATTAGTAACTCCTCATTCCCTGCCTTTCCTCCAGCCCCTGGCAACCACCATTCTACCTTCTGTGTCTATGAATTTGCCTAGTCTAGGCACCTCATATTAAGTGGAGTCACACAATACTAGTCCTTTTGTGTCTGGCTTCTTTCACTTAGCATAATGTTTTCAATGTTCATCCATGTTGCAGCATGTATTAGAATTTCATTCCTGTTTAAGGGTGAATAATTTTTCATTGTATGGATTTACCACATTTTGTTTATCCTCCATCCACCAATGGACATTTGGGCTGTTTTCACCTTTTGGCTATGATTAATAATGTTGCTATGAACAATGGTGTTGCAGTGTCTATTTGAGTCCCTGCTTTCCATTCTTTTGGGTAGAGACCTAGAAGTGGGATTTTGGATCATATTCTATGTTTAACTTTTTGATGAACCATCAAACTGTTTTCCACAGCAGCTGTACCCATTTACATTCCCATCAGCAATGCAGAAAGGTTCCAATTTCTCCATATCCTCACCAACACTTGTTATTTTCTGCTTTTTTTGATAATGGCCATCCTAATGGGTGTGAAGTGGTATCATTGTAGTTTCGATTTGCATTTCCCTAATGATTAATGATGTTGAACATTTTTTCATGTGCTTATTAGCCATCTGTATATCTTCTTTGGAGAAATGTCTATTCAAGTTGGTTCTTTCTATAAAAGTTGGTTCTTTGTTGTTGAGTTGTAGGAGTTCTTTACACATTCTGAATATTAATCCCTAACCAGATATATCATTTGCAAATATTTTCTCTCATTCTTTTCTTTTCTTTTGAATTTATCTTATTTATTTTTTTATACAGCAGGTTCTTATTACTCATCCATTTTATACACATCAGTGTATACATGTCAATCCCAATCTCCCAATTCATCACACCAGCATGAATACTGATCTTGTATCCTGCAACTTAACTGAATTTATTTATGAATTCTAATAGTTTTTGATTGGAGACTTTAGGGATTTCTATGTATAGTGTCATGTCATCAGCAAGTAGTGAGTTTTACTTCCCTTTGCAATTTGGATTCCTTATATTTCTTTTTCTTATATGATTGCTGTGTTTAGGACTTCCAACACTATGTTAAATAGAAGTGGCGAAAGTTGGCATCTCTGTCTTGTTCCTGGTTTTTAGTGAAAATATTTTCATCCTCCTTTTCTCTCTCTTCCCCTTCTGGGACCCCTATACTGTGAAGCTGGAATACTTGATGTTATCTTGAGGGTCCCTTAAACTGTTCTCATTTTTTAAATTTTTGTTGTTGTTTTTCTGATTGGGTGATGTCCATTATTCTGTCTTCCAGATCACGTACATGTACTTCTGTACCACATAGTCTGCTGTTAATTCCTTCTAGTGTAAATTCCTGCATTTATTGTATTCTTCAGTGCTGACTGGTTCTGTTTTATATTTTCTAGGTCCTTGTTAAAATTCTCACTGTGTTCATCTATTCTTTTCACTATTTCAGTAAGCATTCTTTTTAAAAAATTTTTTATTTTTTTTAAATTTTTTAACAACTTTATTGGAGTATAATTGCTTTACAATGGTGTGTTAGTTTCTGCTTTATAACAAAGTGAATCAGCTATACATATACATATGTCCCCATATCTCTTCCCTCTTGTGTCTCCCTCCCTCCCACCCTCCCTATCCCACCCCTCTAGGTGGTACCAAAGCACCGAGCTGATCTCCCTGTGCTAAGCAGCTGCTTCCCACTAGTTATCTTTTTAACATTTGGTAGTGTATATATGTCCATGCCACTCTCTCACTTTGTCCCAGCTCACCCCTCCCCCTCCCCGTGTCCTCAAGTCCATTCTCTACTAGGTCTGCATCTTTATTCCCATCCTGCCCCTACATTCCTCATGACCATTTTTTTTCTTAGATTTCATATATATGTGTTAGCATATGGTATTTGTTTTTCTCTTTCTCACTTACTTCACTCTGTATGACAGACTCTAGGTCCATCCAACTCACTACAAATAACTCAATTTCGTTTCTTTTTATGGCTGAGTAATATTCCCTTGTATATATGTGCCACATCTTCTTTATCCATTTATCTGTCGATGGACACTTAGGTTGCTTCCATGTCCTGGCTATTGTAAATAGAGCTGCAATGAACATTGTGGTACATGACTCTTTTTGAATTATGGTTTTCTCAGGGTATATGCCCAGTAGTGGGATTGCTGGGTCATATGGTAGTTCTATTTTTAGTTTTTTAAGGAACCTCCATACTGTTCTACATAGTGACTGTATCAATTTACATTGCCACCAACAGTGCAAGAGGGTTCCCTTTTCTCCACACCCTCTCCAGCATTTATTGTTTGTAGATATTTTTGATGATGGCCATTCTGACTGGTGTGAGATGATATCTCATTGTAGTTTTGATTTGTATTTCTCTAATGATTAATGATGCTGAGCATTCTTTCATGTGTTTGTTGTCAATCTGTATATATTCTTTGGATAAATGTTTATTTGGGTCTTCAGCCCATTTTTGGATTGGGTTGTTTGTTTGTTTGATATTGAGCTGCATGTAAATTTTGGAGATTAATCCTTCATCAGTTGCTTCATTTGCAAATATTTTCTCCCATTCCGATGGCTGTCTTTTCGTCTTGTTTATGGTTTCCTTTGCTGTGCAAAAGCTTTTAAGTTTCATTAGGTCCCATTTGTTTATTTTTGTTTTTATTTCCATTTCCCTAGGAGGTGGGTCAAAAAGGATCTTGCTGTGATTTATGTCATAGAGTATTCTGCCTATGTTTTCCTCTAAGAGTTTTATAGTGGCTGACCTTACATTTAGGTCTTTAATCCATTTTGAGTTTATTTTTGTTTATGGGGTTAGGAAGTGTTCTAATTTCATTCTTTTACAGGTAGCTGTCCAGTTTTCCCAGGACCACTTATTGAAGAGGCTGTCTTTTCTCCATTGTGTATTCTTCCCTCCTTTATCAAAGATAAGGTGACCATATGTGAGTGGGTTTATCTCTGGGCTTTCTATCCTGTTCCACGGATCTATATTTCTCTTTTTCTGCCAGTACCGTACTGTATTGATTACTGTAGCTTTGTAGTATACTCTGAAGTTAGGGAGCCTGATTCCTCCATCTCCATTCTTCTTTCTCAGGATTGTTTTGTCTATTTGGAGTCTTTTATGTTTCCATACAAATGTGAAATTTTTTGTTCTAGTTCTGTGAAAAATGCCACTGGTAGTTTGATAGGGATTGCATTGAGTCTGTACATTGCTTTGGGTAGTAGAGTCATTTTCACAATATTGACTCTTCTGATCCAAGAACATGGTATATTTCTCCATCTGTTTGTATCATCTTTAATTTCCTTCATCAGTGCCTTATAGTTTTCTGCATACAGGTATTTTGTCTCCTTAGGTAGCTTTATTTCTAGGTATTTTATCCTTTTTGTTGCAGTGGTAAATGGGAGTGTTTCCTTAATTACAATTTCAGATTTTTCATTGTTAGTGTATAGGAATGCAAGAGATTTCTGTGCATTAATTTTGTGTCCTGCTACCTTACCAAATTCATTGATTAGCTCTAGTAATTTTCTGGTACCATCTTTAGGATTCTCTATGTATAGTGTCATGTCATCTGCAAACCGTGACAGCCTTACTTCTTCTTTTCCGATTTCTTTTTCTTGTCTGATTGCTGTGGCTAAAACTTCCAAAACTATGTTGAATAAAAGTGGTGAGAGTGGACAACCTTTTCTTGTTCCTGATCTTAGTGGAAATGGTTTCAGTTTTTCACCATTGAGGACAATGTTGGCTGTGGGTTTGTCATATATATGGCCTTTATTATCTTGAGGTAAGTTCCCTCTATGCCTACTTTTTGGAGGTTTTTTTTTTGTCATAAATGGGGGTTGAATTTTGTCAAAAGCTTTCTGTGCATCTGTTGAGATGACCATATGGTTTTTATTCTTCAGTTTGTTAATATGATGTATCACATTGATTGATTTGCTTATATTGAAGAATCCTTGCATTCCTGGGATAAACCCCACTTGATCATGGTGTATGATCCTTTTAATGTGCTGTTGGATTCTGTTTGCTAGTTTTTTGTTGAGGGTTTTTGCGTCTATGTTCATCAGTGATATTGGCCTGTAGTTTTCTTTCTTTGTGACATCTTTGTCTGGTTTTGGTATTAGTGTGATGGTGGCCTTGTAGAATGAGTTTGGGAGTGTTCCTCCCTCTACTATATTTTGGAAGACTTTGAGAAGGATAGGTGTTAGCTCTTCTCTAAATGTTGATAGAATTCACCTGTGAAGCCATCTGGTCCTGGGCTTTTGTTTGTTGGAAGATTTTTAATCACAGTTTCAATTTCAGTGCTTGTGATCGGTCTGTTCATATTTGCTATTTCTTCCTGGTGCAGTCTCGGAAGGTTGTGCTTATCTAAGAATTTGTCCATTTCTCCCAGGTTGTCCATTTTATTGGCATATACTTGCTTGTAGTAATCTCTCATGATCCTTTGTATTTCTGTAGTGTCAGTTGTTACTTCTCCTTTTTCATTTCTAATTCTATTGATTTGAGTCTTCTCCCTTTTTTTCTTGATGAGTCTGGCTAATGATTTATCAATTTTGTTTATCTTCTCAAAGAACCAGCTTTTAGTTTTATTGATCTTTGCTATTGTGTACTTCAATTCTTTTTTTTTTTTTTTTTTTTTTTTTTTGCACTATGAGGGCCTCTCACTGTTGTGGCCTCTCCTGTTGCAGAGCACAGGCTCCAGACACTCAGGCTCAGCGGCCATGGCTCACGGGCCCAGCCACTCCACAGCATGTGGGATCTTCCTGGACCGGGGCATGAACCCGTGTCCCCTGCATCAGCAGGCGGACTGTCAAACACTGCGCCACCATGGAAGCCCTCCTTCATTTCTTTTTTATTTATTTCTGATCTGATCTTTATGATTTATTTCCTTATGCTAACTTTAGGGTTTTTTTGTTCTTCTTTCTCTAATTAGTTTAGGTGTAATAAGGTAGATGGTATATTTCAGATATTTCTTGTTTTTTAAGGTAGGATTATATTGTTATAAACTTCCCTCGTAGAACTGCTTTTGCTGCATCCCATAGGTTTTACGTCCTTTTGTTTTCATTGTCATTTGTTTCTAGGTATTTTTTGATTTCCTCTTTGATTTCTTCAGTGATCTCCTGGTTATTAAGTAGTGTATTTTTTAGCCTCCACTTGTTTGTATTGTTTACAGATTTTTTCCCTGTAATTGATATCTAGTCTCGTAGCGTTATGGTTGGAAAAGTTACTTGATACGATTTCAATTTTCTTAAATTTAACAAGGCTTGATTTTTGACCCAAGGTATGATCTATCCTGTAGAATATTCCATGAGCACCTGAGAAGAAAGTGTATTCTCTTGTTTTTGGATGGACTGTCCTATAAATATCAATTAAGTCCATCTTGTTTAAAGTTTTACTTAAAGCTTGTGTTTTCTTATTTATTTTCATTTTGGATGATCTGTCCATTGGTGAAAGTGGGGTGTTAAGTCCCCTACTATGACTGTGTTACTGTTGATTTCCCCTTTTATGGCTGTTAGCATTTGCCTTATGTATTGAGGTGCTCCTATGTTGGGTGCATATATATTTACAATTGTTATATCTTCTTTTTGGATTGACTCCTTGATGATTATGTAGTGTCCATCTTTGTCTCTTGTAATAGTCTTTGTTCTAATGTCTTTTTTCTCTGTTATGAGAATTGCTACTCCAGCTTTCTTTTGATTTCCACTTGCGTGGAATATCTTTTTCCGTCTCCTCACTTTCAGTCTGTATGTGTCCCTAGGTCTGAAGTAGGTCTCTTGTAGACAGCATATACACGGGTCTTGTTTTCCTAGCCATTCAGCCAGTCTATGTCTTTTGGGGGAGCGTTTAATCCATTTACATTTAAGGTAATTATCATTATGTGTGTTCCTATTACCATTTTCTTAATTGTTTTGGGTTTGTTTTGTAGGTCTTTTCCTTCTCTTCTGTTTCCTGCCTAGAGAAGTACCTTTACCATTTGCTGTAAAGCTGGTTTGGTGGTGCCATATTCTGTTAGATTTGCTTGTCTCTAAACGTTTTAATTTCTCCGTCAAATCTGAATGAGATCATTTCTGGGTAGAGTAATCTTGGTTGTAGTTTTTTCCCTTTCATCACTTTAAGTATGTCCTGCCACTCCCTTCTGGCTTACAGAGTTTCTGCTGAAAGATCAGCTATTAACCTTATGGGGATTCCCTTGTATGCTATTTGTTGCTTTACCCTTGCTGCTTTTAATGGTTTTTCTTTGTATTTAATTTTTGATATTTTGATTAATATGTGTCTTGGCGTTTTTGTCCTTAGATTTATCCGGTATGGGACTGTGCACTTCCTGGAGTTGATTGACTATTTCCTTTCCCATATTGCGACATTTTCAACTACAATCTCTTCAAATATTTTCTCAGTCCCTTTCTTTCTCTCTTCTTCTTCTGGGACCCCTATAATTCGAATATTGGTGTGTTTAATGTTGTCCCAAAGTTCTCTGAGACTGTCCTCAATTCTCTTCATTCTTTTTTCTTTATTCTGCTCTGCAGTAGTTATTTCCATTACTTTATCTTCCAGGTCACTTATCCATTCTTCTGCCTCAGTTATTCTGCTATTGATTCCTTCTAGAGAATTTTTAATTTCATTTATTGTGTTGTTCATCATTGTTTGTTTGCTGTTTAGTTCTTCTAGGTCCTTGCTAAACGTTTCTTGTATTTTCTCCGTTCTACTTCCAAGGTTTTGGATCATCTTTACTATCATTATTCTGAAATCTTTTACGAGTAGACTGCCTGTTTGCTTGTCATTTGTTTAGTCTGGTGGGTTTTTACATTGCTCCTTCATCTGCTGTGTGTTTCTCTGTGTTCTCATTTTGCTTAACTTACTGTGTTTGGGGTCTCCTTTCCACAGGCTACAGGTTCATAGTTCCCATTGTTTTTGGTGTCTGCCCCCAGTGGCTAAGGTTGTTTCAGTGGGTTGTGTAGGCTTCCTGGTGGAGTGGACTAGTGCCTGCGTTCTGGTGGCTGAGGCTGGATCTTTTCTTTCTGATGAGCAGGTCCGCGTCTGGTGGTGTGCTTTGGGGTGTCTGTGATCTTATTATGATTTTAGGCAGCCTCTCTGCTAATGGCAGGGGTGTGTTCCTGTCTTGTTAGTTCTTTGGCGTCTGGTGTCCAACACTGTAGCTTGCTGGTCGTTGAGTGGAGCTGGGTCTTGGCGTTGAGATGGAGATCTCTGGGAGATTTTCGCCATTTGATATTACGTGGAGGTGGGAGGTCTCTGGTGGACCAACGTCCTGAACTTGTCTCTCCACCTCAGAGGCACATGCCTGATGCCCAGCTGGAGCACTAAGACCCTGTCATCCACACAGCTCAGAAAAAAAGGGAGGAAAAAAGAAAGAAAGAAAAATAAATAAATTAAAATACAGCTGTTAAAATAAAAAATAATTATTAAAAAAATTTTAAAGTAATAAAAAAAAGAATGAATGAATGAATGAAAGAAAAGAGCAACCAAACCAAAAAACAAATCCACCAATGATAACATGCGCTAAAAACTATACTAACAAACAAACAAACAAAAAGGACAGACAGAACCTAGGAGAAATGGTAAAGGCAAAGCTATACAGACAATGTCACATACAGAAGCATACACATACACACTCACAAAAAGAGAAAAAGGAAAAATATATATATATCATTGCTCCCAAAGTCCACCACTTCAATTTGGGATGGTTCATTGTCTATTCAGGTATTCCACAGATGCAGAGTTCATCAAGTTGATTGTGGAGATCTAATGCACTGCTCCTGAGGCTGCTGGGCGAGATTTCCCTTTCTCTTCTTTGTTCGCACAGCTCCTGGGGTTCAGCTTTGTTTTTGGCCCTGCCTGTGCCTGTAGGTCTCCCGAGGGCGACAGTTCCCCGATTAGGCAGGACAGGGTTAAAGGAGCAGCTGATTCGGGGGCTCTGGCTCATTCAGGCCTGGGGAAGGGAGGGGTACAGAGTGCGGGACGAGCGTGTGGTGGCAGAAGCCTGCATGACGTTGCACCAGCCTGAGGCGCGCCGTGAGTTCTCCCGGGGAAGTTGTCCCTGGATCATGGAACCCTGGCGGTGGCGGGCTGCACAGGCTCCTGGGAGGGGAGGTGTGGAGAGTGACTTGTGCTCATATACAGGCTTCTTGTTGGTGGCAGCAGCCTTAGCGTCTCATGCTCGTCTCTGGGGTCTGCGCTGATAGCCGCGGCTCAAGCCTGTCTCTGGAGCCCCTTTAAGCGGCGCTCTTAATCCCCTCTCCTCGAGCACCGGTCTGAGGTCTTCTGCCAGCGTTCAGTAGGTGTTCTGTAGGAGTTGTTCCACGTGTAGATATATTTCTGATGTATCTGTGGGGATGAAGATGATCTCCGCGTCTTACTCTTCCGCCATCTCGAAGCTCGGATCCTCGGTTAGCATTCTTATTACTAATGCTTTTACCTATTTATGTGGTAAATTCTTTCTTTCTTTTTCTTGGCAGTTTTTTCTTTTCCCCCCCAGGGTTTTTCTCTTGTTCTTTCAATTGAAACATATTCCTCTGTCTTCTACTTTTGCTCAACTTTCTCTGTCTGTATGAAAGTAAGTGAAACCATTACCTGTTGTGATCTTGAAGAGGTGTCCATGTGTGGGAGTGTCCCTATACTGTCTCTGTGCCCAGTGGCATTGGTAGGAGATCTGGATCTGATATGAACACAAGTCATGTCTTTCCCCGGGATATGCTGGCAAGTATCAACTCGGTAGTAGGTGGGGCTGAAGATGGAGGGGCTACAGCCAGAGCCAGCTGTGAGCAGGGGCTTCTTTTCTGCTTACTGGGCAGACCACCCTATGGGGGACGGGGGCGGGTCCCACATTGCTGGTCAGAAGCCCTGAGGGTTTGGTTCAAGCTGACTCTTTTCTCTTTAAGCGCTTTAAGTGCTCTCCCTTCTCCCTGCACTAGAACTGTTACCCCAGAGGGGAGCAGTGCTGAGCAAGAGGGGCTAGTGCAGGTGGCTCAGCATGGATCTGGGCAGGGGCTGTGGCTGTGCTGGCTGCAGTCAGGAACCTGGGCTGATTCTGATGCGCTGCCAGTGTGAGCACCAGTGATGGCTGTCCCCGCCCTGCTCATATGCTGCTCCTAGTCTAAGCTACCTTTGTCCCTCACAGCTGAGGTTTCCCTCGGCCACGGCAGTCCTTGCCCCAGTGTAGAGCTGCACTGAGAAGCAAGCGCAGCCACAGTGGGCTATTGGTTCAGGCTGTGGTATGTGCTGGGCTGGTTGAGAAAAATCAGGCAGCATCCTGTGCAGTTTCAATTCTCCCTCTCTGCCCTGTCTCAGGAGTAACCAAGTATGTGTGCACTCCTCACTAGTGGGGTTCAGGCTTCTACAGCCCTCATGTTAGTCCTGCCAGCCCTCCAGCCAAGGGAGCTCGTCTTCCTGGTTTTGGGCCCCAGGTCTGGGGTGCCCAATATGTAGCTCAAACCAATCACTCCCCAGGGAGGATCTCTGTCTGTTTAATCCCCCTCCTCTTCTGAGTCGCCTCCAAGGACAACCAACCTGATTGGTTCTCTTCCCTTCCTACTGAATTCAGCATGGGTTTTTCTTATAGCCTTGGTTGTAGAGAAGTCTTTTTGCTAATCTTCAGTTAGTTTTCAATCAGAATTGTTCCACATGTAGATGTATTTTATTTTTAAATGTAATACTGTTTATTTAACTTCAAAAACATTTCAGCATTCTAAACATACAAAAAAAAAAAAAACAGAACATTGCAGATCATGTTTAGTACAGAAGGTTCTTGAACTTTCATCAGTGCAGTGGCTCTTGGCTTTGCTGACAATGAAGAGTTCTATGGTTTGTTTAAAAAAACAAACAGTTTAAAACTACCGCACTTCAACTAAAAAGGATCCAAAACACTTCTCATGCCAGCTGATCCCCACCCCCACCACCTTTTCCACAGCTAAGAATGGCAGCGGGATGCTATGTCTCTATATACAGAAACAAGACAACCTGAAGCTAAATGGATGCCCACTGCAGTGTCCACAGGTCCAGCCCCACAGTGCACGCCCTGAGCTACGGCCCCTCCAGAAGGCATCGCTCCTACAGCCTCCATGCCAAGCAAGAAGCGTCAAGAGTGTGTCTCGGTTGCTTTGTTCTTTTTACAAACTATAGATATGTACGTTGAGAACTCGGGATTCCTAGCCAATGACCATAGAGTTAACGCACCACCTCACAAATTAAAAAAAAAAGAAAATGCCAGAAACATCTTTAAATGCCTTGTCACACCAACAGCAAAGTGCACAGAGAAGAACATGAGAGCCTTTTCATTTTAAAAATGTTTGGAAATATGTACGACTTTGATATAGTTTCCGGGTGCTCCAGACACCCATGGCCACTTCATGTAAACCACTGACGATTGCTAGAGCACTTTGAGAGACTACGATATGATTATGATCCAACTGGGTAATTAAACCTAATTACCAGACACGTCTGGTAACAGACACGTCTCGGGCGAGAGGTGTGTCAATCACGACGCTCCCTACTCTAAGGTATTCACAAGGAGACAGATCAACAGTTTCTTTTTATTCATCCTCCTCCTCCTCCTCTTCTTCGTCCTTGTCTTCTTCCTCTTCCTCTTCCACCTTTTTCCGGGCAACGTTAGCAGGACCCTTGGTGCCATCATACTTCCCTTTAGACTTACACTCTGCGACATCCTTCTCGTATTTCTCCTTCAGCTTTGCTGCCTTGTTGATGTATGGCTGCTTCTTGCTGTCACTTAAGTTATTCCACATCTCGCCCAGCTTCTTTGCCACATCTCCAGTAGAGATGCCAGGGTTTGTAGATTTGATCTTGGGGCGGAATTCAGAACAGAACAGGAAAAATCCAGACGGTGGCCTCTTGGGGGCTTTTGGGTCCTTCTTCTTCTTGCCTCCCTTTGCTGGTCCATAATCCTTCATTTCCCGATCATAGCGCACTTTATCTGCCTTTGCCATTTCATCAGATTTAGACTTCTCTTTCCCAGACATTGTCTTCCACCTCTCAGAGCATTTCTTGGAAAATTCTGCAAAATTGACAGGGACCTCGGGGTTTTTCTTCTTATGTTCCTCTCTGCACGTCTGCACAAAGAAGGCATAAGCAGACATCTTGCCCTTTGGTTTCTTGGGATCACCTTTAGCCATCTTGACTGTATTGTTCGCTAGTCTGGGCAGTGCAGGGCAAGACGCGCGGCTCAGCGCTCCACAGCCTGGCGCTAGCTGCCTGCACGAGAGCCGCCTGATTGGCCAGCGGGCTCCTCTGTAGATTTTTTTTTTTTTTTTTTTTTTTGTGGTACACGGGCCTCTCACTGTTGTGGCCTCTCCCGTTGCGGAGCACAGGCTCCGGACACGCAGGCTTAGCGGCCGTGGCTCACGGGCCCAGCCGCTCCGCGGCGTGTGGGATCTTCTCGGACCGGGGCACGAACCTGTGTCCCCTGCATTGGCAGGCGGACTCTCAACCACTGCGCCACCAGGGAAGCCCTAGATATATTTTTGATGTGTTTGTTGGGGGAGGTGAGTTCCACATCCTCCTACTCCACCATCTTGATCTTCTCTCCTAAGTACCAATATTTTTAAAAAATGAATCTCTCAATTTTATCTTTTCTTAAATGTATTTATAACTAGTAATTTCTAGTTAAATTATTTATAATATTTGACCGAGTCTCTCTTTCTTTAATCAACAGTCTCCTATAACCTTAATCTTGTTTCGGGAGTTTCTCTTTACATGCTAGTCTTAGAAGAAATTAGGTAGTCCCATGTTTCCAGCATCCATCCCTAATGGAGGTTGTATTTACTCTTATATCTCCCTTTCCTTACAGCTGTGAAGTGGAAGATATTTCTTCCTAACTCCCCATGTCTTCTCTTTCTTGCAAAAATTCTACATCACTGAGGCTTCCGCAGTAGTTCTATACCTTATTCACTACTTTCATCTCCAAACATTCTAGAAATTCCCATTATTTCTTGAAGACCTTAGTCTCTGGATCACACCTTTCTCCTTCAGCCCAGCAGCTGTTGGCCTCTAAATCCCTGTGTATCACTAGTATAAATCTTGGCCTCCAAATTCATGACTTCTTTCTCTCTTATGACCATTTTCTTAATTTCATTTTAGCCATCAGTCTCTATTATCTTCAACTCTGACCCCCAAAATCTCAAATGCAAATATCACACTCAATGACCCCAGTCTTCTCTCTGCCATAGTCCTTGCTCAATAATCTTACTACAGCAATTTCTCAATAACATCTTGATCTCAAATGCAGTGATGCCGCAGTTTCTCATTATTCTATAGTCATAGCTCATTCTTCCCTCTCCTTTGGTAGAGCTTGTGTTTCAAATGCATCATTATAATTGCTCATTTTCCACTATCTTTTCACTATTCACATTTATACTTCCATTCTTGAGTCCATGGTCCATTATTTTATCACTCTCTTAAACATAACTTAAAAATCTCACCTCTTTCTTAATATTTCTGTAAAATACCAACCGTGATGAATTCAATAATTTATCTTCTCAGTACCTGCACTCAAGCACCTGAATGAAAATTGGGAGAATATCACCTTTCACTTGAAGTTAATCATACCAAACATTTGATTTGGTTGACCACTTCCTCACCTTGAAACACTTCTCTTTCTTGGTTTTAAGACCTTTATTTTCTATCTAAACTCTACACATGTCATCTAGTTCCCCAAATGTCAGTACTATCTATGTTACAAAAAATTTCAATTATATGCCCCTGGCTCAAATTCCTCTTCTGAGTTTAGGCATGTCTACCTGACATCTTCACACGTGTCTTATAGGCGTGCCAAGATTAATATGGCCAAAAGTTAACTCTTTTTTTCCTTCTTTCAGTTTTATTGACCTGTAATTAACATACAGCACTGTATAAGTTTAAGGTGTACAGCATAATGACAACTTACATATATTGTATAAGCTAACTCTTGATTTCTCCCAAACTGAATCCTTCTTAAATATTTCTTATCTCACCAAATGGCACCACTGTTCTCTCATTTGTTCAATCCCTGTTTCTCTTCTCTTCCTCATCCCCCACATTCAATCCAGTGCCAGTTCTGTTGATTTTAATTCTAATACATACCTTGAAAGATATCATCCCAGCTCTCATCCCCTTTTGCTTAGATATGACTGTGGCAGCCTCTGACTTGCATTCTTCCTTTTATTGCTCCTCTACAACCAGAGCAATATTTTTATAGCATACATCTGATAATGACACTTTCCTTTATTCAAAAGCCCCTCCAATTTCACTTGGTCCTATGATTACTGAAACTGTTGGCCCCTGACAATTTCAACATCCTCACCTCCTTCTGTTTCCCCCTTTCAACTGCACTGACTTCACTTCTGTCCTTCAAACCTGTCAAGTTCTACATAGTGCTTTTGCAAAAACAATTCTTCCTTCAGGGCCTTTGCACAATCCCCTGTTTAGGGCTTTTGCATACACAATCTGCCCTTCCCTTTGCGAAGCTGTCTCCTTTTCACCATCATATCCTAACTAAACAGTGCCTCCTGAGACTGTGCTTCCTATCATATCTTAGGAAGTATGGCTCCCACTTCCAACCCAGTATTTTCTTTTTATGATGAAAACCTGCTCATTTCTTTTCTAGCACTTACACAAGTTTTAAATAATAGCATTATTTATTTGTTGATTATTGTTATTATTATGTGCTTTTCCCATTGTATTGAAAAATATCTATGAAGGCAGGGTCATATATTTTACTAATGATAGCATGCTGGTTTTAAACACAATGCTTGACATTTGATATTGGTTAATTAAAATATATTTGAATCATTAAATGAGTACATGTGTTTTCATAGAAAAGACATAATTGGTTAGTTGTATATAAGTGGTAAGACTCAGCTGACAGTTACTGGGCTTCACAGGTTTAATATAGGACACCACATTTTACTTAGTGTCATTTACTTTAAATTTTAGGTATCTGTTTAGAATAAATTAATCCTCTTAGTACTGGCTTGGAATTCTTTAACTAAAAAAAAAAAAACTGAAAGAAAAGGTTATAGATATAAATTTCCTCCTCTATTAAAACTCTACTTGTTCTTTAATGTCAAATGTGTATTTCTTCTGCACTCGGAAAACTTTGACCACCTTTGTCTTCACTCACCTTTCCTCCTCTCAACTCTTACAGCTTTCATTCTCAGTAACGCTTATTCAGGACTCATATTCTGTTTTGAATTGTTGATCATATTCTGAAAAATTTATGACTTGACTCTAGAAGTAGAGTGTACTTATTTTCAAATCCCACAATTACTTTAGCACCCAGTAATTACTGACTGTCTAATAGTCAGGAAATTGCATCATCCATCATTTTATTTATGCTATTTATAAGTGCCATCTGAGATCACAATTATCAAGTTAAGTCAGTGATAAGTAATTTCACACACATGTAAATTCATATAATCAGGATAAGGATATTATGGGGAAATATCCTTTACCAGCCTTCAGATATTACCTTACCTCATTAGTCATCTTTCTATCTACAGCTGGGCTTCATGATTGAACAACAAACTTTGTTTCACACTCCATATCTATCAGTTGGTCATTGTTTTAGGGTAGTTGTGGTTTGAGAGGTCCAGTGGTACTAGTTGTGTTATATTGCAGGTAGTAATCCCTGCACAAATTCTGGCTCATAAAATGTATTCAACTAATCTTGGTTAAATAAATCATTTACTAGTATGTGACTTAAGATGCTTAATGGCATTGCTACAGCCACTGATATTACCACCAATAGCAGTAACAGCAGCAGCAAAAATCCAACATTATACATCATTTGAAATCACTTGTACTGTTCCTGTCTTCTCTAGTCTGTCAGAGAATAACATCAGAGAAAAACAGTGTGCATATTTCTTGGTCTTTTGATCACAACCCCAGTAATATTTCCCCAAGTCTGTCTGTTAATAGTGACATGCCTATACTTTGCTTCACCTGTGAAGAAGCTGTCTGAGAACTGATGGATCTGGACGAGAGGGTAGCCAATTAGGTAATGGCCTCCAGCAAGAGCGGACTATGTAGAAGAGTCGCCTTTGAACTGTGTGGAGTTGAACTAAAGGGCACAGCTGTTACATAAATCAGAGAGAAAAGGACAGGGTTACACCTGTAGGTTGACTCAACAGCTATATTTTCTCTGCTCAAATAGTAGAGTAGTATAATGATAGCTAATACAATACTCAGATTAATTAAGTAATCTTGACTTCAATTATTTAGATAACTCAAGAGAGTAGGGAATTATAATCAAAATTAAAGCGTTAATTTCAGAAATGGAGACATTGCCCTAAAGGGTTTCTATCAGAAAATAACTCATAGGGAGTCTGTTATTAAGTGACTTAACACTTTGATGGCAAAGAACATTATCAGCAGGACCAGTAGCTATAAATTTAAAGCCAGGGATCTAATATCAAATTTATTAAGTAGATATAGAGAACATGTCACAAATAAGTTTGTAGCTATCTTTCTCTAAGAAATTTTTTTCTAACTACTTGTTCGATTTCTGAACTTGGCTCTGACTTGATAAAAGGAACTGACTAGTCGGAGGAAAAGATGAGTCTGTGCCCAACTGGTCTTATATATTATTGTTAATTTTTTTTTTTGCCATAACAGAGATCACCCATGCTTTATAATTTGTACAAAATATGTGCTGAAACTAGAGATGCACTATGGACAAAACCTCTTGCTACTCCCAAGTGTGTGTACATTTATCAGCAGGCATCTCAGAATCTATTTTTCTTTACTGATGTGCTTCTTTTGTCTTCAGAATAGCTAAAAATTAAATTAATTGCAATAGTGTTATAATTTTTTTTTTTTTTTTTTTTTGCGGTACGCGGGCCTCTCACTGTTGTGGCCTCTCCCGTTGTGGAGCACAGGCTCCGGACGCGCAGGCTCAGCAGCCATGGCTCACTGGCCCAGCCGCTCCGTGGCATGTGGGATCCTCCCAGACCGGGGCATGAACCTGTGTCCCCTGCATCGGCAGGCGGACTCCCAACCACTGCACCACCAGGGAAGCCCAATCCTATTAATTTTTAAATTTAAGATGCCCACTTTTATTATGCTCATTTGTTCTAGAAAGTAAATTATTCTTTAAATTTTTAAATTTTCGCAGTAACATGATGCTTCATATACTTGGCATGTGAACACATATTTAGTACAATTCAATATTGAATATATTGAATTAATAACGGTATAAGATCAAACGAAGGAAATAAAGTAAAAGTATAAAATGAGCCCTTATTTGTGAATGAATTAATACAGATTACTTTTAGAACATTTTGGGTATGTTGTATCTTAGATATTGATGATTTGTACACGTATGGTGCTTTTTAGTTTACAAAGTACTTCTATAAACATTTTTCTTCTCCAGTAAGCCCTGTGGGAAGGGCTAGGCAGGTTTTTGTGGTTTTTTTTTTCTCTCTTTTTTCCTTTAACATCTTTATTGGAGTATAATTGCTTTACAGTGTTGTGTTAGTTTCTGCTGTATAACAAAGTGAATCAGCTATATGCATACGTATATCCCCATATCCCCTCCCTCTTGCGTCTCCCTCCCACCCTCCTTATCCCACTCCTCTAGGTGGTCGCAAAGCACAGAGCTGATATCTCCCTGGGCTATGCAGCTGCTTCCCACTAGCTGTCTATTTTACATTTAGTAGTGTATATATGTCAGTGTTACTCTCTCACTTCGTCCCAGCTTACCCTTCCCCCTCCCCGTGTCCTCAAGTCCATTCTCTATGTCTGTGTCTTTATTTCTGTCCTAAGCAGGTATTTTTATTACCTAAAAAGAAACTGAGTCACAGAAAGGTTATTTGATCACTTCACACAACTAATAGGTAGTGGAACCAGGATTTGACAGAACATAGAGTCACTCTATAAATACCATCACATTCATTTTCCCCTAACAGCCAACAGTATTGTCTATTAATACTCTTAATTGATTGACTGTTTTAGAAAGAAATACATTCCTTAAGTTTTCATCAAATTTTGCCAAATAACTTGGTAGGTATTTCATGTGATAATTTGTGCAGTAACTTGTTTTTCACTAAACTGTACCCTCAAGATTTATCTCTCTGTATTTAAGTAGATATATGTTTCAAGGATTGTATCTTCAGGCTTCCATCAGGGATAAGGGACAGCTGCCTGTGCATTAATGAAGCACAAAGGCTGTTTTCCATCAACGGAGGAAGAGATCATTGCTTTTCACCCTCATCCTTTGAACTATTTAATTTTACAGCTATCTGAGTCAACTTTTATTCTTTTAGCATGTGTTCTAGAATTTTAAAAGGAAAGAAGGCAGAAAAGTTCAACACCTAAGTAGACAGCTTTGTCAAATGTTACTCCCACATTGTTTTACAAGGTTCTTTTTGTTCTGTAGTAAATGGCAGTGTCTTTCACTGAAGGAGTAATTTATAAATATCTCCTTTTGGTTTAGACTTCTATGTTCCTTATAGAACTCTTAAGTTTGGTTCAGAATATATTTTTCCCTCTTGGGAAATAAGAGTAGAATATTTTGTTCTCTGATATTAACTCAATGTGTCGCTATTAAATAGATACTACAGAGGTGGAAAACGGACATGCAAAAATCATTCTTCAGGTTTCTTTCAACTTTTGAAAACTGGTGAGGTTAGAAGGAACATGATCTCTTCTGAGTTCTGGATGGGAAAGATATAAGGAGCAGCCCCTGACATTCAGAAGCCCGCCTGGCACTCACAGTTAGGTCATGTTATTCTCTAACTAGACATAAACTATCTCTCAGAATACCAACCTCAGACAGGGTTACTCTGAGATCATGATAAAAGGAGATAAAGCAAGGCCACTTCATAATTCTGTCTAAGCACAGACAAAAACAAGGTCACTATGCCACCCACAAAATATCAAACACCCCCTTACTCATCCAGAATTCATGACTGCTACTTCTTTATCAATTACAGTTTTATCTTCATTCTTGTCTCCTCTCCTTGTCAGTTAGGTTTGTTGAGATACACAATCATGGAAGTTCCCCTGTTTTCTGACAGCATGCAATCTTGTGTGAACCCCTGCTTCCTTAGATCCTCTTGCTCCAAATCAGCCAATCAAAACCAAAATCCAATGAAAGGTTCTTTTTAACCATCTCTTAGACACCCCATGATTCCCAACACAGTAAGTATTGAATCAAACCTGTCTCAACTAGGATTGTATCCCTGGTGATCTTTGGCTGCAGGACATTGACATATTTTTGCTTTGTCTCAGTTTGTTACTAGTTATTTGAAATTGAGCAAATTATTTAGGTACTCTGGTCTTGTTTTTCCTCTATAAAATGGAGATGTTTATATTTACCATAAGATTGTTAAGGTGTTTGTTGAGATAAGCAATTTAAAGTACATTAATTGTGCTGTAACACAGGAATTAGTATTATTTCTCTCATTTCATAGTATTTTCTCCTTTTCCTTCTTTTTCAGATTTTCCCCAAATTCAATCATAATAATCTTCTCAGTTGTTTGATCTATGATTTGTAACTCATATGATTTTTAAAATCTACAAACGAAACCTTCCTTTCAGGAATTCCCTGGCAGTCCAGTGGTTAGGACTCTGCACTTCCACTGAAGGGGGCATGGGTTCTGTCCCTGGTCAGGGAACTAAGATCCTGCATGCTGTATGGCACAGCCAAAAAAAAAAGAAGAGAAAAAGAGACCTTCCTTTGAACTGTTTAATTGGGAATCAGAATTTGGACAATGGGTTCAACAGGTTTATAACCATTGTCCTGACTTTGCTTTATTATCACCATACTTGAGAAAAAACTCTGCTGCCCTTGGAAATCATTTATTGACAACCCTGAGTTCCAGGGTGTGAACTGGGCAATGTGGACACAAGTGAATTAGATGTCATCCTACCATGAAATAGCACATGTTCATCTCCAATAATATGCCAACTATCAGCCATACTAATAGTTCTTAAATATGTTTCTAATCCAATATGTCTGGTGTTTATGACACAGTCCTGTAGTCATAGTGCTACACCAAGCTTCTCATTTGGTGAGATGGGATTCACTGACAAATTGGATAATAAATCCAGAGGCTAATCCAATTCAAATACACCCTCAAAATACTTAAATAGAAATCTAACAGATATAAAAGGAGGAATTGAAAAAATTCTGCATCCACTGGGAATTATAATAGAAACTATAAATTAAGCAGGAAAAAATAATGAGAAGATTTGGATAATTTGAACAACACAAACTATCATCTTCATTACATTTATGTGTGTGCATGTGTGTGTGTGTGTGTGTGTGTGTGTGTGTAGCTTCATCCAATAAACCAAGCAAAATCATAGTTTTTAGACATATGTAGAACATTTACAGAGTTTGACCCCATCCTATCCCATAAAGGAAGTCTTAAGAAATATCAGAGAATTGGTAATACATGGACAACCTTCTCTGGCCAAAATTTAATAAAACTAAAAATAAGCAATGGATTTGGAGGCTTTCAGATTCTCTTTTCCAAAACTCAAGGGATCTCTGGCTTTGTGTAGCTCTTTGGGACCCTGTGCCACTGCCGTTGAAGTCAAAAGCCAATGACTTTAAGAACTCAGTATGTGATGATGCTTCATCCCTTTGCTTTTTCTTCCTTCCAAAACTTCCCCAACATCTACTGCCTGGAAGATTGCTTAAAAAAACATTAAAAAAGAAAAATAGAACAGATATAAACCAATAGAAAAGGCAATAGACCAGTGTAAGCAGGCATAAGCATAGCTTTGGTTGACAGAAAGAGTTAGATAGTATTCTTCGGTCTGGTATGACTAGCGCAAGAGAACTGGGTAGGAAGAAATAGGGCATATGATTGAGCGTGAAGAGAGCAACCAAATCAAGCAGCTTTGGGAAAATTTACACAGAGAGGTTTAGACTGGAAGCAATGAACAATGAGCAAAGACTTTGTTTTCTGAAATTATAACATTGGGTTCTTAAGAAACTCAATTGGGCAACTGTATAGACAGCACTTCAAGGGGGAGAGACAGAACTTGGAGAAAGCACATTTATGAGGTGATAAATGCTTGGTACCAAAAAATGTCAGAGTCAGGCCAGTGGGTAATTAAACGATAGTATGCACCAGCATAAGGAACCAGTGTTCTGGTTATTGCTTCTAGAGTGGTGTTCTCAAGTTATCCCTAATAAATATTTCTATCTGGGCTAAGTGATTTAATGAGAGCAAGAAGTTCATATACCAGTGTACAAAGAAAAGTGAAAAAAGAGAGGAGCTCAGTAGCAAAAAATGACTGAGGGAGTGATTTTATAATTGATGAAGATATGAGTACCACCGTGCTTACCACCTCCACTTCTCACTCTGCCAAAACACACTGGCAAGTGGGAAAAAATGATAATCCAGGAAGATAAATCTGTTCTTTCATCCATATAAGAAAAAACTGAGAGTGATGCTAAAGGGCATTTTGAATTTAATCCAATCCAGCTATAATCTTACATTTTATAAGCTTCCACTTGGCATAAAGAGCCCCAATGTTGATATACAAGGAGGAAAGAAGGGAAATAATACTTTGACAGCTTTTTTCCCCTAGTGTTTTCTTTCTTACACCATTTCCCTTACGACTTTTTCTTTATCTTTATATTTGAGTTGGGGAAATTAGTATGAAGATGAATGAAAAAATGCTATCATGCCTTTTTTGTTGTTGTTCTGATATATCTAAAAAAAAAAATGGTACTGATGAACCTAGTGGCAGGGCAGGAATAAAGATGCAGATGTAGAGAACAGACTTGAGGACACGGAGGGGAAGGGGAAGCTGGGACGAAGTGAGAGAGTAGCATGGACATATATACACTACCAAATGTAAAATAGATAGCTAGTGGGAAGCTGCTGCATAACACAGGGAGATCAGCTCCATGCTCTGAAACCACCTAGGAGGGTATGATAGGGAGGGTGGGAGGGAGGCTCAAGAGGGAGGGGATATGGGGATATATGTACACATATAGCTGATTCACTTTGTTGTACAGCAGAAACTAACACAACATTGTAAAGCAATTACACTCCAATAAAGATATTAAAAAAATTAAATATCTTGGAAAAGGTTAAAATGACTAATTTTTCTTTAATATTGAAGCAGTATGGATTTTAATTTAGTTTTTATTATATATTGAAATAAATTCCACTCAAATAATGATTTACTTAAAATTCAGGACACTAGATATTTTTGGAAATAATTTTATACTCTTAATTAATTACATGTATAATTTATTATATTATAGATGCATAAAATAAAAATACAACCCCATTGATTCAATCATGTATAATAACATAGAGTGATTCAAAGAAATTTTGAGCTCCGTGTTTTAATTCAATATCCTTATTTGCAGTATAAATGAACATTTAGTAAAATTTTACTGTACAATCATCGAAATAACTTTTCTTAACAATATATTTCATGTAGTTTTTTTATTACTCTTCTTACTTTAATCTAAAATTTCACAGAAGTGTAATTTAATGCACATTTTAAATTAAAATGTATTTTCATAACTATTGTAGCTACTAGCTACAAAACACCTCTGAGCACCTTCATCAGAACAGAGCTCCCACATCATAACTAGCTCAATAAAACTGGTTAAACATTTACTCAGGAAATAAATAAAAACCAATTCTGCCTTCAGTTAAAAAAAGGACAGCCTGAGGTATGCAGATGATCAACAGACTCAGCTGTCATTTAAAAAATGTTCAGATACTGAAATTTTCATTTAGTTACCTTTTGAACTTTGATAGTATTTTATAAATCATAAGTCTGTATTAGTCAAGGTCCCAGCAGGAAAGAGATGACACAATCAATTGAGTAACTGAGGAGAGTTTAATAAAGGGACTACTTCCAAAGTCATGGACAGGGTTTAGAGATACCAATAAGGTACTGTGAAGTTCCCTGGGGCTAACAACTGTTTGAAGTCATGTTTATCCCAAGACTTGAAAGGACACCAGGACGGAGTGGTTCCTAGAATAGAGAGAAATGGAGAGGGTCATCTGACAGGAGCTGTGGTCTTTGGTAGTAACCTGTCAGGGAGGAAGCATGGAGAATAAATACCCAAACTTCATTCTCCTTTCTACGCTGTGGTGCTTCCCATTGACTAAAGTCATAAGTAAGCCTCAGTGCGTGGGACCCTGTTGATGCACTTTGTACTAGTTAGCTTTACCTGCAAGACACAGAGCTCAAGGAGGAATGACTGAAATTAGGTATGGGAGAGAAACAGAACACAGCCAGCTTATGGGCTCAGAAGGATAATTTAGGCATTCACTCAGAAAATGTTTATTGAACATCTGTTATATACTATGTATTGTGCTAAGCACTGGGGCCAAAAATATGAACAGACCATAATTCTCACAAGTAGAAAAACAACCTGGGTTTTTTTCCCCTTTTTCTTTTTTCCTTTTTTTGAAACATACAGATTAAAAAGGGACAAAGGAAAACAAAAATAGGAAAAAAATCACTATAACGAAAAGATATTATGAAGTATAAAATAGTCACTCGTAGAAAAAAATATAGTAAGAACTACTTTGCATCCCAGCCTCCATCTGCCTTGAAAGATAAAGGCTTGTAAAAATTATTCTGGACCTAAAAATTCCTATAAATGAATAGTAGGCCCAAGTTATATGAGGAGGCATAGGGAATTGATTCATGCTTAATAAACCCTGCAATTAATAAAACCTTGTTCCTCGGTTACTCCTTCCTCTGGGGAGCTCTCAGTATTTTACAGCCCTTGTCAAAGAAACCTTATAACTCCTCTGTGTTATAAAGAATGGAATAAGTGTGACAGTGGGGTGGGTATATTTTTCTTCCTCTTCTGTCCCTGGGATCCTTTACCAGGGAATCAATGCTTTGCAGCTCTATCCTTTGGATTTTATACAGCTACTAACGGGTAGCTTTTCTCTGCCTGCAGTAACTCTGCCATGGTTGCTGGAGATCATACATCATCCAGTGGTTAATTTTTTAAATTAATTCAAAGAATATTAACTAAACTTTCATATTTTTGACCAAAAAAAAAAATAAATAAACACCACCTTCCTTAGTTTTTCTTTGACCTTAAGTTTAATTCTGTACTTGATAAAATGTTCTGTGGTGCATATCTAGACTGAGTGTGACATAGACAATGGTGACAAAAATGACCCATTTAATAATTGATTGTTTTCTTATTCTACTCTCAATTGCTTAAAAAAAGACCTGACTGCTTATGCACATATTGTTGGGATTGATTCATATGGGTTCATAAAGCCATTGTGAGTTTCTTTCAGGCCACTGCTTATCTAGCCTCTGCTATAAATGTCATTGAGACTCACAGCAGAAGCAAGAGGATGCCCTTCCCAGCCAGGCAAGACACCTTAGTGTTTTGTATTCCTGAAACTCTGACAGATGGATGAAAGTTCCCCATTAGGAAATGAGATAACCTAGATATCAACTGGGATTTCCTGATCCCTTGAGACTCACCTGGACATCTGTTCATGCCTAATGGAAGCCAAAGAAATCCTCAAGCTTCTGCACTTTGAGGGGAGGGTGGTGCCTGTGTTTTCCAGGTCCCTTCTACTTCTCATTTCCTTCTTTTCTGACATATAGTCATTGTAATGGCATTTATGCAGACATGAAGCAGACTCTACCCTAACTTCCCCCCCCAATATGCACCCCTCTTCAAGAGTTGTAAAATCGGAGAAGTGTGAGAAGATAAAAGGTCATTTATAGTGGAAATAACTTCAAATTGAACCCTGGCACTTTAAAATATTAGTCTCCCCATTTCCAGAAAATTTCCACTGATACTCCCAATCTAAGGACCTCTGCATCTCAGCTTCTTTCTTGCCCACCCATCTGCTTCCTTCTCTCTGCATTTCCCTCTGTGTTCTCCTCCTTCCAAAGAGAGATTAAAACTCATCTCCTTGTCTCAGGCAGGCTTGTTCATCCTTTAGCTTTGTTGTGGCTTCTCCTACCAAGACCCATATTCTCAGGATCTTACGATACCAAATGCCTTATCAAGGTTCTTCCCCAAAGAAAGACCTATTCTCTCTCTAAAGAGCAAATGGATAATTATTAAGGTAATAGCGTTTTCTACTTTGCCATGGTGGAACATATACTTCCTAACAAGATAACCTAGTATTTCCTTTTCTTTTCCTGTAATCTTGAGAGATGAAGAACGAATTCTGCTTACGTAATAAAGTAATTACAAATTTGGCAGCTGTGTGTTTTTGACAATAGAAGTGCATTGTTTCACAGAGTACTGATAGTATCATTTGAAACTCTGAGCACATACGTAGTGCTTTGGCTGGTGAGTTAAGTACAGTCTTGCATAGATATGGGAACCAAGTAGGAAAATATAAGATGTGCTAGGATTAAGTTGTATATTTTCAGATTTTTTTCTTTGGTTTCTGAACCTTGAACAGCAGGACAGGTGTTATGATTTTTAAAGACCTGAGAAGATCAATCCTAATTTTCTACATTATTTACAAACCAGCTTTTGGATATCTAAAATCCCTTTCAACCAAAGTTTGCTCTTCTGAGAATAAGTAATACTAAGATAGGACCACAGGAAATATGCATTGAACATCTGAAGGGGAGGGGAGTGAGTGAGAAAGGGAAGGACTGCAGTCACCTAAGCTAAATCTTAGCTGTGCTAGGAAAGCAGCAAAAGAGAAGGCAGGATTGATGCCATTAAAGTGACTTCCTGGTTATGTCTCTGGCCTTTACTATTCACAGTATGTATTAAATTAAGAAGCTCACTGGTTGGAGGCAAAGTGGATGTCACATGATTTTTGTATCTTAGGAGAGAACATGGGACAGGGCTCAAGTTCAGATCTATTTCAGTGTTATGAGTGAAAAAACAAAGAAAAAGAAGATATTGAGGTGTAGAAGACTTATCAGGGTCAAAGAGAAAGTAGATGGAAGTTGGAAGATATTCTTTTGTCATTTATGTTCCAGTACTCTTTTAATTTGATTTAAAATGAATAATTTACCTCATGAACAAAAATGCTCTCATGGTCCAGATTCCAAGATGTGCTCCAGATTATAACAGCTGCAAATGAAAAATATCAAGATGGTACCTACAGATCAGGACAATGGACAGCATCAGCTAAGGACATCTTTGACAAGGCTGGGGAGCTCCTCTTAGAGGTGTTTTGTTTTTCTTTTCTTTTTATTGAATATTTACGATATTGGGTTAGTTTCAGTTACACAGCATAATGATTCAGTTTTTTGTTTTATTTTGTTTTCAGCAAATATCTTAAATATATTCAGAGTCAAGGCCTCTCCCGGTACGATTACACTGTTATAATCTTGCCACATGGCTTCCCAGAGTAAAGCAAAACAAGCTGTATTTGAAGAGATCCTTACAGACACTGTTTGGCTGATCATATTCAGCATATAGTTTACATACAGATCAATAAAGATTGAGTTCCAATTGAATCTGAGTCCTGGCTTCTAATGGTTTCCTCTAAATTATAAGCGGATCACTTTTGCATCTTCCTAACTGAATCAGGGATTTTAACTTATTTACTTTCACAGACTATGACCTAGGAGTACAAATGCTCACCTAACTAAAAGCCTAGTGGACCACTTAGCAGAAAGCTTTTTCCCCTCCTCATGCCTACTTATAGAAATCCAATAGGGCTTTGCTACCCCAGCTATCACGAGCTGCTCTGAGTTTTAAAAGGTTGTCTTTGTCTGTTTGATAACATCTGCTCCACACTCTGGTCATATGGTAGCCCTTAGGAAACAGTTCTCTAAGGCAGAAGCATATTTCATAAGATTCATATGATTTACAAACAGGAATTTTAAGTTCTAATTAGTACTTTCAGGGTGATTCATGCAAAAGAAAGATTTCCATTTGCATGTCAATGAAAACCTGCTGCCTTAGAAACCCTTGCTAAACTATGTAATTAATCTTTGTACATGAGGAAGGATTTATTTTTCTTACTTCCAATTCTCAGGAACAGATTCAGACAGCCTTAGTGTCTTAGATATTTAAAACATCCATGATTATTGCACCATGAGGTTTTAGGTTTGGTATGTGGTGTGAGGAGAGAAAAACATCTAGTCCTCAAAGAGTTCCTTTTCTTTTGCTATAATAGCCCTATTGTTTCTCTCCTCCTTCTCCCTTCCTCCTACTTTCCTCTCTCTTGTCTTTTCCTCCTCTTCCTTTCTCCTTCTGCCTTTCCTTCTCCAGCATTGTATTTCTCTTTTAGAAATATTTAGGACCAGTGCTTGCTGGGTGGTAACTTTGATTTGGTTAGCTCTTATATTAGGATTACTCATTTTCACACTGTGCAATTATTAATTAAAAAATGCTTTATTTTAAATTTCTTTCAAATTTTAACTAAACACTACCATGATAATTGGATTTCTAATTTTAGATATTACATTTTTTTTTAAAAGTTGGCTCCTTTGTCCAATAAGCTGATTCAGTGGAAAGAATTAATACACAACTGGAACCTGAGAGATATTTGTAACAGTAAATAAGAGGTACTTAATTCCTTAGGTTAGATGCATATAATGCTTGTGAAAGAAGTGATTATATATATATATATATATATATATATATATATATATATATATATATATCTTATATATGAGTTCCGTCATTTCAGTATACCTTCTTTTGGAAGACCAGAATTACCCTTTATTTTTTTCATAGTATTTTTTAAATTTGGGATTGTGTATCATTCAAACTAGCAAGAATGAAAGTTCTCCCTTCCCATGACCACATTGATTCTGGTCTGATCTAAGTTGAGTTAATCAGAGTTTTTCTTGTGATTTGTGCTGGAGCTCTCAGGAAACATACAACATGTAGGACTGGGACCAGCAGTGGTTACCTTACTGACCTAGGAAAAGATTCTATCTAAAAGCAAAGCTAAACAGAGGCAGGTGACGTTGGATGAGAGCAAGAAAGGAGACTGAGAGAGCTGATGCCATTGACTGCATTCCTGGAGGTTTACACGTGGAAGGTACTATATATATATATATATATATATATATATATATATATATATATATATATATATATATATATAGTGATGGAATGTATGACTTTATTGGACAAAGAACAGCCAAAAAAATTAGGGAGGAAAAATGGAGCATGGCACATCTGGGACTTTAAATGTTTGTAGTAGCTGAGGTTTCAGGGTGCTGGTTGTTTAGTGGCAGGGATGAGCTGAAAGTATATAAGGGACTGATTATGAGAAAGACCTTGATTGCCAAGTTAAGGAGCTTGGATTTGCTCCTGAAGGCAATAAGGAGCCATTAAAGGCATTTAAGCAGGCATCTGACATGGCTAGATTTGCCCAAAGCTGATCTGTGTTGAGGAAATATGTAAAGTTGGAATAATTTTTAAATATCAACATTGCTGTTTCCATTCAGAAGCATCAAATCAATAGTAGGAAAATTTGAAGGTCTAAATCTAACTCTTAAAAATCAATTAAAAAAGAACAACTGTGAGTTTATCTCATCATTTATGATATTATAAAACAGTGTGGAGACATTGTTATGAATATATCGATTTGATCTTAGAGATTACAGTTATTATAAAAGCTAAGCTAAATTAGCAAATGAAAAGCACTACAACTGCTGAAATCTGAATCAGTAGACATAACTAAATTTAGAAAATAGAAGAATTAACTTTAGAGTGAGGTACTACAATGGGAATTACTTTGGTTCTATTGTTTCAGAATAGATAGGCATATTCAGAAATCAATTAATCCATAAATGTGTAAATATTCTGTATATTTAAGATAATACAAACTGTAATACATGTATATCAAGTGCACTCAAATTTAAATAATATTTTTATATTAATATACAGTGCTTTTCAGTGTGAAAAGTTCTTTTTTATCTATGTTTGCTAATCCCAACATCTCTGTGATTCAGGCTCTGCAGGTTACTTTACAGATAAGGAAACTGAGGCTCAAAGATGGTAGTACTAATGTGCTCAAGGGCACACAGAGAATCTGGCCAAACTGAGATTTGTATGTGTCTGAATCTAAAGCCCAGGACTTTTTGGTTTGTTTTTGCTTCAAATACTATATTCCTTGCTTTTCAAGACAGCATAACAGCTGACCAAGGGCAGCCAGCTAACTGAGTCAGGAATTACGTGTCTACCCTGTACGGTGGATGCTCGGAGTGAGTCTGGCACAGTCTAGTGGAACCAGAGCCTTGCACTACTCTTCTGCAAGTGAGCCTTGTCCTTAGGCTTTTGATTACAGTATCTGGTAATACTGCAAATTACTGCAGACACTGCAGTATTACTGCAAATACCTCTGGTATTTCAGTTCCCTGAAGGAGAGTAATCTTGCGCTTGATCTTTCGCCCTTGAGTCTTTTTTCTCTTTTACTTCTCCTTGCCAGCCAAGATAAAGGTTAGAATCTCTTCTCAGTATTAATGTGACTAAGCACCCAGTTCACATGAGTGACTACATTCCTTCCGATGGGTTGATAACCAAGTATCAATATTTTTCACCCAACTTGAAGCATTTCATTGTCTGAACTCTTGCTGTAGACTTGATTAGGTAAGAATGCCAGTCTAAATCAACATGGGGCCACACAGGCTTTTGGATGCTGGATTTTCACTTAATGCCTGTTCCCTCAGGGATGAGTACTTAGAGCTCCTGGATGCCACCGTGTCTTATGTGTTTTGGTGCCAGCAGTACCTCTTCTCTCTGTTGCCTGGCTAACTCCTACCCAGTCTTCTACTCTCAGCTCACACATTTCCTTCTCCCCAAACCTTTCCAGACAGCATTAGTGTTAATTTAGGTTTTGCTTCTGTGAGTTCTCACTTGTATTACAGTGGATTTCACATTGTATTGCAAATGTCTATTTCTCAGACTCAGCAATGTCTTAGATGGAGGGCCTGTGTTTTCGTCTTTTTAGTTCCAGGGCCATTTATAAAGAGTCTGGAGCCAATGAATGTCTGTGGGACTAAAGACTGACTGCCTGAGTGAAAACAATGGGCCTTTGAAATGATGAAAAAACAAATAAAATCCCGAAATATATGTCTTACATGTATAGACAATTTCTATGAATAACTTACGCTTTTGGCATTTAGAATTATTGGAAGAGCCTCTTGGTGGACATGCACTAGGAAACACAGGCAAAGAGAAATGAGCTAATATTTATTTAGGACGTTGTCCTAGGACTGATTAGAACTGGCTTATGTATATGTTATCCCATTTAATCTTTACAGTAATTCCATAGGCAAATATATTCTATCTCTTCCTTTTATGAATGAACTAAGTTTTAAAGAAGTTGAATTACCTTCCACTAAATTCTAACATTTAGTGAGTAAAAATGGGACAGAATCACAGGAGAGAAAGCTCAAAAGTCTGATAGACTTAAATTCTAAAACTTGCTCTGCATGTAATGTCTAAAATTTGGGGTATTTATTCTCCCTAAGATTCTTCTGTGTATATGCACATTTGTGTATATGGGCACATTTGTGTGTATGAACCATGGACCTGAGAATGCCTGATTATGAGTTTGTTGCAAGGATAAATGAGCTGATACACATAAAGTGTGGCCAGATGGTGATTATTCTGCTTTCAAAGCCCAATAATTACTGAGTACTATACAGTCTTCTCTCTTCTCACTATACTAAGCTTTCCTCAGAAAAAGCAAATCACTGCCATATTATGGGAATCAGTGAACAGTTTGGGTCTTCATTAGCTGAAAAGTGGGCAAAGGAACATCCTCAAAGCATTCCTGAGGGATTTTACTCCTAAGATGTTCCTTGAGGAATGATAGCAGTCCAAGGCAGAGCTAGAAATGAGCTCCTGTCTGTAATGCTCCCAGGAAGATCCAACCCTGGGACAATGCTTGGACCAACCAGGGTAGTGTCTCATCCACTGTAGCCTGACATGTAGGACATCTGACTACATTGGATCGTGTTCGAATTGACTTCATTGTGGTCTCTGTGTACTGGCCATTGCTTTAGCTATCTGCAGTTCTCCAGAGCAAAGGATCCAGCAAGGAGTACTCAGCATTTCCAGGCACCCTGCTAGTGTAGAGCTGATGAGATCCATCTGAGGGATCTCATCATTACCCTTTATTTTTGGAGGGTAAGGACCAAGCCCAGGGCTTGGATAGCTCTCTTTTATTTCTTTAGCTCCCCTCACCCACAAAGCACCAGCTGACTAACTCACTGAGGTAATCCACAAAAAAGAAAAGGAAAAAAAAAATGCCCATCTAGTACATATGACATGGAAATACTGCCTACATGTGGAAAAAGTTTAAAAAATGTGACAAAGTAATAAAGTCTCTTTATAAATTAGAGAATATTCATCAGAGAAAGTTAAGGGAAAAAATCAAGGGAGATAAAAACATTTCTCTGTCTGTAGTGGCTGTCAAGGCATTGTGCTTACGGATGCTACATTAACTGTCTAAAGCATGCTCCTGTGCTTCTGAAGGCAGTAGAAGCTTTCAGGGCCAAGTGGAGCTGCACTTCACAGATCCTCTTAATGAAGTCAGTGTGAGCCCTCTGAATAGAAATGCCTCAAAGGATGTAGAATGGAATGAGAATCAGGTTCACCCAAAATGATAAAAACCATACAGATGAAGTAAAAGAAATTTTACCTTAGAGCATTGACAAAGATTGTCTCGGCTCCCTGGGGAGCTCAGTCCTATGTTGGCAGCATTTATGGTAGAATTTCCTTCGTGGAACTTGGCTTTCAAAAAGCCGCCAAAACTCGAATCAAAGGGTCTTGTGAAAACAGAAGTTGGCATTTTTTAAACTTTATGAGTTATTAGGGAAGTCCCCTTAAATGAAATTAACTTTAGATCATGGAAAACAATGGCAAAAGCCTATAAAGCACAATTCATGTACTGCAAATGAGCTAAAATATAATAGTTAACTCATTGAGTGGGTGGAGAGGGTTTAAGAATTACTTTTAGAAGGGCTAAAAGAGTTCAGAACTATTTCTTTAAAATATCTTATTTCATTGCAGGAAGATCTCTCCCTGCTCTTATTGAAGATTTGGCTCTGTTAGTCATGATTTCTTACCCTTACCTACAATCTATGATTCATTTTTTTTTATAACACTCTGTTTTATGAAAAGCTTTTTTTTCTCTTCTTTTTTAAAATCCAATCTTACCTGTGATTAGTCCTGCCCTACTTTCCCATGTCACCTTCAAAAAAGTGGTAAAGCCCAAGTTTCCTCCAAAAATAGACATTATTTGAGTCTCCTTGTTCTATAGCTGTGGTGTCATTAGGGACTTCTGTGGCAGTGCAGATACTAAGAAGAAATATGTCATTCGGTTCTGAGGTCAGCCTAGTTTAGGGAGGAAAGAGCAATCTGGTGATGAAACACCCTACAAAATAATATCTCTGACTGAATTCACAGAAAGCTCGCTGGAATTAAAAGACACCACCAATACTTTTTTTCCTGCTAACCAGGGCTGTATCTATCTGACCTAGATTATCAGACTGTGAAAAGTGGATATGAGTCCTCTGCAAAGTAAAGTCTTAAGATCTTGGGACTGAAAAGAAGCTTAAGAGCTTCCTATTGCAACACTTCTAATTCTTGGATCTGTCTTCAATAATTTCTCCAGCTGGTTCTCTAGTCTTTTTATATAGATTTCTAACAAAAAACCTAGTAGTCATGGGAATGTGAGCTCTTTGAGGGCATGGGGACTGCTTTTTTTTTCTCCCCCACTGTTATCTCTTGAGTCTAAACAGTACTTAGTATCTATTATAACCTTACTAAAAATTTGATGAATGAATGAAAGAATGAAGGACCACTCTGAACTACTCTTAACTGCATAGTAATTTTGGCATAAAAACATATATGTGACCCACTTTCTTTTTACTCCTTCTCTAGCCATCCCTCCTTTACCCCTTCCTCCTCCTTTCCTTGTGTGGCAGGCATAGAAATCACCTATCCTAGAAACAAGAAGCTAACACTTAGCTGTGTGTACACCCAAGGTAACTTCTTATCTGTTCTTGTCATTAATGTGTTTAAAGAAGACTAATTTAATACAAATTAAGGGGTCACTAGCTAGGTGACCCATTTTACTTAAGTTCTATGTGTCTCAGTTTTTTCATCTGTAAAATGGAGATAATAATTGCATCTCCCTGAGATGTTTGTGTGAATACCCAGTGCCATATTGTATATAAAGTACTTCAGAATGGTACCTGACATATAGTTGGCACTCAATAAACATTAGAAAGTTGATGCCTTATGAAATAGTGTTTACTACGTTTATTCATCTTTGACTATTCTGGTTATTTCTCACTGCATAACAAATCACTGCTTTCATTTTTCTGTGCATTGATTGAGCTCAGATGTATGATTTTCACTATGGTTTCTCACATGTGTAAGTGAGGACCCAGAGACATCTGAATACTTGCCTGAATTGGATGTCTAAGAGGGCACACAACATTGCTGGCAGCTGAAGCTGGCTGTTGACTGGGAGCTCAGCTGAGACTATCAATTAGAGTGTCTACACTTAGCCTCTCCAGGTGGTTTAAGCTTCTCTAAGCATGATGGCTAGGTCATGAAAGGGATCATCCCAAGAGTGAGCATTACAGGTGACCCAAATAGATGTAGAAAGGCTTAATATGCCTTAGCCTCAGAAGTTACGTGCTTGCAGCTTCTGCCATAATCTGTTGATCCAAGCAGTCACAAGGCTTGCCTGGATTCAGTGGGGTGGATAGATTCCACCTCTTGAGTGCCAGAGTGACAAGGTTACATCACAGAACAGCTTGTGAGAGAGAGAGAAATTGTTGCCATCTTTGGAAAGTTTCATCAGCCACATTGACTATCAAGTTTTTTCCTTTATATTTGAGATTAAATTCATTTCTTTATTATTTTTCTTCTGAAACATTTAAGGCCATATAGAAAAGTTTCAGCCCTCAAACCCTCTTTTTATATGCTAAGCTTTCAAAAATCTGCAGATTATTTAGTGGCTTTAGCGAACATTTTCTGGATTAATATTATAGATGCTTCAATTTTTCTGTAGAAAAACATGGTTTAATAATCTTTTGATACTGATATTGTTCTTAGGAGTTGAATGTGGTGACTGAAATAACTTAAAAAAGTGGTTAAAAGCAATATGCCAGTCATGGTTTGTCTCATTACATTGAGTTAAATAGTGTAGCTGGCCATTTGTTTCACTCTTTTACCTTCAGATCACCCAACAAAAAGACATTTGAATTAAAATAATTCACACTATGTGTGACTTGGTTATTCATATCCATATCTCTAGTCTATCACAGTCCCAACATAATAATGTATAATATTTTATAGTCCTCAGTGGCTCACATAGCATTTTCACACGCAATATCTCACTTGATCTTTATAATGCAACTGTGTTACCTAAGTGTATGGTATTTCTGTCTTCCCATGAAGGTACTGAAACTCAGAGAGGTTAAAAGTTATTTTCCAACAAGGGAGTGGGGATTCGAGTTACAGGTATCCACTCTTTGCAAGTTTAAAAATATTCATTCAGTTATCAAATTTCTTTTTTTAATAAATTTTATTTATTTATTTATTTATTTTTGGCTGCGCTGGGTCTTCATTGCTGTGTGCGGGCTTTCTCTAGTTGTGGTGAGTGGGAGCTACTCTTTGTTGTGGTGCACAGGCTTCTCATTGCGGTGGCTCCTCTTGTTGTGGAGAACGGGCTCTAGGTGCGTGGGCTTCAGTAGTTGTGGCTCGCGGGCTCAGTAGTTGTTGCTCATGGGCTCTAGAGTGCAGGCTCAGTAGTTGTGGCTCATGGGCTTAGGTGCTCTGCGGCATGTGGGATCTTCCTGGTCCAGGGCTCAAACCTGTGTCCCCTGCATTGGCAGGTAGATTCTTAACCACTGCGCCACCAGGGAAGCCCCTCATTCAGTTTTCAAATTTCTGATTCTTTTCCTTATAGAAATCAAAATTAGTATAGGTCCAACACTCATTCCCAACATCTGTCATTTGGCTAACACCAATATAGTATCTAGAAAAGCTGTAATTATTTTCCCAGCTTCTCTTGTAACTAAGTGCTACCTTGTAAAATATTTTCAACCGTAAGACATAAATGGGAGTCTTCCAGTAGGATTCTGGAAATATTTTTATTCTTTTGTTGAAAAGAAAAGGTAAAGCTGATTCTTTCCTTTCCACTTTCTTCCCATTGTGACTGTAGTAAAAATGATCAGGACTGCAATCATTATCTAGTGACTGTGAGGAAAAGACATGAAAACTATAGGCATGCTGGTTCTGACATTGTTGAGCCACTAATCCAATGACAGCAATCAACTTCTTCCAGATTATTTTCTAAACAAATATATGTGTTAAACAAGTCCAGTCTTCTTGGTTTAAGCTGATCACGGTTGGGTATTGTTACCACCAACAGAACACATTTTTCCCCCGAAATTTTCCTTCCTTCCTTCCTCCCTCCCTCCCTTCCTTCCTTCCTCTTTGTTTTTCTTTTTTTCTTCAGCCTGTGATGCGTATTGGAAGGTGTGAGTGATACTAAAGAAGAGGTAGCCTATTTGAGAGGAGTTCAATGGATATTGTCAAGAGATTCTGTTGGTAAACTTTCATTTTTAGGAAGAGAAATCAACAGAGACAAAGTATTGAGAATGATAAAGCACTGAACCTAGAAATACTCTAGTTGGCTAACAAGTTATAGAAATACTATTTATCCTCTTATCTCCTTTACTCAACACAAATACTTAATACATTAATTGTTTAATTATTTAATTAATTACCATACAACTAGGAATAAAAATTGGCCATAAGTTAGCCATAAAATTGGAAAGATATTTGGAAGTATTTCGTTGTTGCTGTTTTGGGGAAGTACACAATGAACTTCTGATTCATTATGGTGTTACATAAACCATGCTGTTGTGCCCAAAGTATCAATATCTGTAAAATGACCAAATATAAGTATACTTTCTAATAAAGATTGATAATGTGTTCATCTCGGTTAGTCACATCTCTTACATTTCCCTTTTCTTCTCCTACACTTCAACTTGGGACATGTAAAATTTCTCGTTGGATGCTTATATATACTATTCCTTCTGCCTGGACTCTATTTCCTTTTTTCATTGGTTAGCTTTTCTCATCATCCTGCCAATCTCAGTTAAGGCTTTACTTTCTCTGAAAAGATTTCCCTGACATGTAAGTTTAGCTGTTTTTTCCATATGCTTCCTCAGGTCTTTCCTCTATCATAACCTGCAGTTTCTTTGTTACTTGTCAATTCCTTGCTATACTCTAAGTTCCACGAGGATAAAGATAATACCTCTCATCTTTGTATCCTCAGAGCCTTTCCTGGTACACGGTGGGTACTTAAAACTTGTGTAATTGACAGAATCAATTTAATTATCCTTTTATAATTCTTACATGTGCTTTAAACACAAAGTCTTTAATTAGTTGAAAGAAGCAAGTCTAGATTATTAAATTCACTTGTATGATTTTATTTTTGTCATCATGACTGAAAGAAATAATCCTTTCATTTGAAGTTTTCCTCCTTTTTATATTCAATGCAGACTCTTGTCTAATTTTCCAATTTCTTCTTTGACATTCTTTATATGCGAGAGAGCTATCAGTCTTCTCATTTGCCAACCTTTGTTTGCCAAGTGCAAATGTTCAAAGCCAGAATAATTTCCACATAACATATACTACGTTTTCCTACCTAAAAGTTCAAAGAGAAACACTATGCTTGACATGATTTATTTTTGACAAATATGTGTAGCCTGCTTTAATATGTGAAAACATTTTTCATTAGGTTCCTGAGGGGGGCATTTATATCTCACTGGATATACATCTCCATTTTAACAAAGTGTTACTCATTCCAATTTTGTTTTGTTTTGTTTTGTCACCTAATATCTCAAAAGAATACATATTCTTAAGTATAAATACTCCTGAGATGGATTTCACAGTACATAAGATAGGTGGTTTTAAAACATCTAATATATTGAAACTGTTTAAACCTAATTTTAAATTCATTCCTGGGTTTCCTTTTCCAAGATTTTTGTCAGATTTGTGTAACATCAACTAACGGCCAAATCAATATTCTAAAGTTCAAATCTCCTTCATTCACCTTTCAAATTAGCAAATTGATCTATTTTTTCCTTTGCTAACCTTATATTTTTCAATTCATTTATACAATTATTTTCATTTTCCTTTTGTGTTTTATTTTCTGGTATGGCATCTCTGACATTACTGTTTTATTTATATTATTTTTATGTCATCTTGAATAATTGTGACTCTTTTCAATTATCCAGCTCTTAGAACACTTCAAAATTGAAACTCATTAGCCTGCTTGCTTTTTCTTTCTCCTCACATTTTTAGGGAGAGATAATGATACATAACTCCTTCTTCCCCAGTACTGCTTTGCTAACAGAGAGTCTCAGACACCATTGGATTGCTTAAGCAATGCTTGGACACCATTTTTTAAAATTAATTAGTTGATTAATTAATTTTTGGCTGTGCTGGGTCTTCGTTGCTGCATGCAGGCTTTCTCGAGTTTGCGGTGAGTGGGGGCTACTCTTTGTTGTGGTTCACGGGCTTCTCATCGCAGTGGCTTCTCTTGTTGCAGAGCACGGGCTCTAGGCGCACGGGCTTCAGTAGTTGTGGCACACGGGCTCGGTAGTTGTTGCTCACGGGCTCTAGAGCGCAGGCTCAGTAGTTGTGGTGCACGGGCTTAGTTGCTTCGCGGCATGTGGGATCTTCCCGGAACAGGGCTGAAACCTGTGTCCCCTGCATTGGCAGGTGGATTCTTAACCACTGTACCACCAGGGAAGTTGGACACCATATTTTTACTCTTCCCTTTCACTAACTCTCCATATGAAATAAATCTCAAAATACTCTCCATTTTACTTTCTCAGTATCTGTTGCATGAATCCATCTCTCCTCCCCTCTGCTACTGTCCCACTGGGCTTTCATCATTTCTCATCTACCTTTGTGAGAAAACCTCCTAACCATCCTACCACATATTCTACCAGGTAATGTTTCCAAAGATTACTTTGGAAATCTCATGATTTTAGTTTTCTGCATGCAATCACACAATTATTTCCATCTCTCGTGGGAAAAGGTAAAGTTCCTTAATGTGGTTAGACCTCAGTCCTCCTGAATTTTTTTCAAACAAAACTTCAAACAAGTCTTATTCTTTTGCCTTCCTGATCTCCTGACCTTTTGCATAAAATGGTTCCTTTGGCTGGAAAACCCTCTTCCCTAACCCCATTGCCCCACCCACTTTCTGTTTCTTCTCAAGGCTAACTCAGCCTTCAGGTCTTAGCTTCAAAAAGCTTTGGAAGCCTAGCCTCCACCCTCTTCTCCCAAGTAGGATGGTTAGTTCCCAGCCTGGGTTTTCACGTGAAGTCTTCTACTTCCCTTCTCCTAACTCTTAACCTACTGAACTAGTATGGCCTCTTGGTGTGCCTTTCACATTGTTAGAAATTCTGTGAGGTTAGACCATCTGTATCTGTATTTTTCCTGTATTTTGTCCCTGATTCAAAGCACGTAATTATTATTTATAAAATAAATTAATTCGCAAAAGTTACTTCCTGAATAATTCCTTTAGGTAGGTAAAATGCTGTAATTTTTTTTCTATCAATGTTATGAGTGTTCTAAAATTATTAATCTGAAGTCTATATTTTTACTTTTCTCACAGCTCTCTTAGTGTTTCAGACTACACAATCTTATGATGACTATCTTTCAAATTGTCTTTCTTGAGAAAAATGAGTCACTGTTTGATTTTTATGTGCGCTGGCAGGGATCTCAAATTGTTACTTTATTATGCACAGCTCATAGTGCCTTAGATTTATTTAACTGGAAAAGTCCATATGTGTGGTTTCTAATTCTGCTAATATAATGCTGTTGGGCCAAGGGGAGGTATAGAAAAGTTTCAAAATTACTTGCCATTTCTATTAATTAATAATTGGTTCAGGTCTTCTTAGTAAAAATGCAATATCCCTTTAATTGTACTAAGATCCCTCTATTGTAGAGTGAAAATAAGGTAAAAAGCTATGTGGCATACTATTTTAAAGACAAAGCCTTGTACAAAAAGGTTTAGGGCATCAGTAACTGGTACTTTGTCCATACATAAAATAATTATTACCTCTCTAATCTAACAGAGAATATTTTATATGATGGGAAAGTGGGGTTAAATAATTGCCTCCTCAAGGCAAGTTTCTCTTGACTTAAAGCTACCAGTATGAAGGAGAAGAGAAATAAGTTTAAATTAACACAACATTAAAGACAATAATTTAGGGTAACACATGTTTTCAAAGTTGTATTTCATTGGTGAAATTTCACAATCCACAGAACATGAAATAGGATACTTACCTTTTGTAAACTCACTGTACTAGGCTAAAGATGGAAATTCTTTTATAGATGCATCTTTCTTTCCAACTTCAAATCCTTCAGGAAGGTTAATTTTAAGTAATTGAACCTGAATTCACTTACCAATAGTATTAAGACATTGAGTTCAAATATCTAGCCATGAAGTGGTTTCTTAGGATTTTTTGGCAGGCAACTCACTCGCCTCCTCAAATTCTTTCCTTTGTCCAGTTAACTAACTACACTCTACCTACCAGCTCTAGTCTTTTTGTACTTAACACATTCACCAACCTCTACTTACCTTATTCACCATATCCATGTAGTGTACCCCTATTTGGATATCAGCAGATCCTCTCTTTTCTACTCATGAAGAGTAAGCCTATCCAACCTTGTTTCTGCTGTGTGGTCCTGCTGACCCACCCTCATGGCCTTCACATGCCTGCTTTGTTGAACCTCTGTATATCCAGTACTTTGTACTATCTTGTATACGGTGGATGCACAATTCGTTTATGAGTGCGTAAATGAATGATTGAATGCCTGACTCAAGCTGGGTCCATCAAATCCTCTCCCTTGAAAATTACAACTGAGAAACATGTTACTGAGAATTGGTGGCTAAGTCGCAGTAATCATAGAGCTCAAGGGGGAAAATCTACAGGTTGCTGATGCTAAATTATCCACACCTGATCAGGTTCCTACTCCATTGAATTGTGGTTGCCAGCTCCCTTTAGACTATGAGAGGTACTCCAGTATACATCTTGTAATCTCTATTGTACAATTGCTTTCCTTGCAACCACTAATTCACGCACTCTCAACCATCACTTTTATCTGAAAGTGTTTGTTTGAGTGTGCATGGGTAGCAATAGATTACACATATACACACATATATGAGTATATATTCCTCTAAAAAAACATGAAGCAAACACAAATGAAATATATCACTTACAATAGTGTATCTGTTAATGCATATTGTTTATCAACCTGGAATTACATATGGATTTATTACTTTTTGTATGTGTCTCTTGGCATCAGATATATGTGTCTCTGGACATAAAAGTTTGAAAAGGCATATATTTTAAATCAGTGTAGGTTATCTATGTGCAAATAGATGTATTCAGGACAATATGTGATTTTAGTGTAAGCTACCATTTATTATATGCTCTTTTATGGATTGAAAGCCACTGTGCTCCCTTTTTATCTTTTTCATATTATGGAAGGATTTTATTACTCTATTTATTTTGTGTTTGTGTCTTGTTTTCATTAACTTAAAGATCAATCTATTTTTAAAAGGTGGTCTGAAGAACAACAAAAACAATAAGAAAAAAATGAACTTTTTTAGCTACTTATTCTTTGCTTCTTCCTCTTTCTCCTCCTCCATTAGTCATATTTGTTCTGGTTCATTGATCAAACTAGGCATTTTATGTTCAAAACGTTTCTATTTAGAATTTCTTCCACTTGAGAGATGAAAGTCTTAAATAGTCTGATTTTGAGGCTTCCATTTCCTTTCTATTATATTTCCTTCATATTAAAACAGTGTAGCCACTTTGACCATGCCATTTTGATTAATCTTTCTTTAATATTATAGACCCTTTTAAAAACAGAATATTCTGTTTGCTGATTATCAAATGATATTTGGATCTCTAATTTCTGGTTATTTTTTCATAAACTGGAAATAATGAAGAGATAATAGATTACTCTAAATTTGTACTTCCTTCTAAAACAGAAACTTAAAACATTTCTAATAATTATGAATATATAATTGTGAATAAGAGTGGATATACTTTCTTGCTAGGAAAGGATGTTTTCAAGGTGTACAGATGAGAGACTCAGGATTCACCTAGAGTTTCTTGTAATAAGTCCCATTCTAGGCTTGCTAATTATCTTTTAATGGAAAGAAGCTCCAAGTGTCTTCATCCCCTATAACCTAGAATTCTAATTCCATTATTGCATTTTACTTTATACGTGGGATGGAATGACGACATGAGAATAGTTCAAGATTTGGTGCTAGAATTTTCCTATCTCTAGTCTCAGGAATATTGTTGGATGTTTGTTTTTCCCCAAATATCAGAATATTCTGAAGATGATTTTTTAGTAGGGCAAAGATAGGTGCCATTCCAAGGGAACTGGTTTATGCTTTATTGTGGCAAATGCTTCTTCCTTTGGAAAGGTCTACCTCTACCAACATAGTTCCCAAAATGTCCTTCCTCTCCAACATTGTCACAGCCAGTCATCACCCCCCAACCAATAAATCTATAAATTTCAGGTTTTTCTTTAATAAGAAAAATCAGTTGTATCCTGCTGAATGTATATCATGGATAAGCACACTCCAGTATATTTCTGCTAGTATGTTTACCAAGGGGTATAGTTAAGAGACATATTTACAGTGGTATTTGACTGGAGTTAGTCCTTATAATTTTATCATTTTAGATAAGTTTATGTTTCTTGGTTTCAGTTGGTTTATCATAGTAGTCTATCTTGCTTTATTGTCTTTTAAGGTATTCCAAGATGGATCAGGAATTCGGGTGTTCAAGGTTAACCTGGTAGTCTGAAGGGGGTGAGGTTATATGTCAAATGAGGTAGGACTGATTTAGGTGCCAAATCATGGTAGCCTGTGATGTAGTTATGATCTGTCATTGTGTACGATTTCCTGCACTCTCATACAGCAAAGACAAAGTTTGTTATATATTGGAGATGGCAGTACCGGAAATAGGTAAGAAATTTTAGTTTCTTCTTGAAGTTTATAAGACTATTTTCAAGTAAATGATTTTCTAAAGAAATGGGCCTTTGGTGAGACACCAGGGAATAATGGAAATAGATTCAGAAAAATGCCACAAGCTTATTTTATTGATTACATTCCCATGAGTTTAAATGTAATTTTTAATTAGAGTGTATTATGGAAAAAACCTTTTTTCTATTTATTTAAAAATATCGACCATATTTTGACCCTTTTAACTTATAGCTAGAGTGGCAGAGTCTGTGAAGGGTTTAGAAAAAAATCAGTCTATGATCTGCCCTTGACATGATTAACCAGTTATTTCCTGAATAAGTGATAGTAATACTTTAACGGGTTAAGACTGTCTGTGTTTTTTCTCAAATCAAGTGTATTAATATTTAATTTACAAAATTGTTCAATTGTACAAAAATACATTTGAAAAATCCACCACTATTTTTCCATATTCAATGATGTTGATTTTAAGAAAAGATGATGACATAAACACTAAGATACAGTGAGGAGTATATACGAAGTATATAATTGGTATATTTATCCAAACGATTCAGTGCAATTATTATCTTTGCTTGATAAACTGCGATAAAAATGGACTTGTTATTGGCATTTACATCATGTATCTGAATTTTTTTTTAATTGAAGTATAGTTGATTTACAATGTTATATTAGTTTGAGGAGTACAATATAGTGATTCAATATTTTTATAGTTTATACTCTATTTAAATGTATTGTAAAATATTGGTTATATTCCCTGTGAAATATATAAATCCTTGTATCTTATTTCTTTTATAAGTAGTAGACTGTAACTCTTAATCCCTTTCCTCCATGTTGCCCCTCACCTCATCCTTCTCCCCACTGATAAACTCTAGTTTGTTCTCCGTATCTATGAGTCTGTTTTGTTATATTTATTTTGTTGTTTTTTCTGTTTGTTTTCTTTTAGATTCCAAACAAATAAGTGAAAACAGAACATATGCCTTTCTCTGTCTGACTTAGTCACTAAGTATAATACTCTCCAGGCCCATCCATGTTGTTGAAAATGGCAGAATTTCATTCATTTAATGGCTGAGTAATTTTCCATTGTATATATATTCCACAGCCTCTTTATCCATTCATCTGTTGACGTTTAGGTTGTTTCCGTATCTTGGCTATTGTAAATGATGCTGCTGTGAACATTGGGGTGCATGTATCTCTTTGAATTAGTGTTTTCCTTTTCTTTGGATATATACCCAGCAGTGGGATTGCGGGATCATATGGTAGTTCTACTTTTAATTTTTTGAGAAACCTCCATACTGTTTTCCCTAATGGCTGTACCAACTTACATTTCCACCAACAGCGAACAAGTGTTCCTTTTTCTCCACATCCTTGCCATATTTATTATTTGTTGTCTTTTTGATGATAGCCATTCTGACACGTGTGAGGTGATATCTCACTGTGGTTCTGATTTGCATTTCCATGATGATTAGTGTTTTTGAGGATCTTTTCATGTGCCTGTTAGCCATCTGTATGATGTGCCTGTTAGCCATCTGTATGTCTTTTTTGAAAAAATACCTATTCAGGTCCTCTGCTCAGTTTTTTAATTAAGCTGTTTGTTATTTTTTGATATTGAGTTGTATGAGCTGTTCATATATTTTAGATATTAACCTCTTATAATTTACAAATACTTTCTCCCATTCAGTAAGTTGTCTTTTCATTTTGTCCATGGTTTCCTTTGCTGTGCAAAAGCTTTGAAGTTTGATTAGGTCCCATATGTTTATTTTTGCTTTTGTTTTCTTTGCCTGAGGGACAGATCCAAAAACAGTATTAATAAAACTTATGTCAAAGAGTGGACTGCCTATGTTTTCTTCTAGGAGTATTACGGTTTCTGGTCTTACATTTAGGCCTTTAATGCATTTTGAGTTTATTTTTGTGAGAAAATATGCCAATTTTATTCTTTTACATGTAGCTGTCCAGTGTTCACAGCATCACCATTGAAGAGACTCTTTTCCTCATTGTATATTTTTGCCTCCTTTGTTGTAGATTAATTGACCATAAGTGTGTGGGTTTATTTCAGGGCTCTCTATTTTGTTCCATTGATCAATATGTATGGTTTTGTGCCAATACCATATAGTTTTAATTACTCTAGCTTTGTAGTACAGTCTGAAGTCAAGAAGCATGAAACCCCCAACTTTGTTCTTTTTTTTTCTCAAGATTGCTTTGGATATTTGATTTCTACTTTGGTTTCATACAAATTTTAGGATTATTTGTTCTACTTCTGTGAAAAACATCATGGGTATTTTGATAGGGATTGCATTAAATCTGTAGATTGCTATGATTGCTATAGACATTTTAACAATATTAATTCTTCCAATCTATGAACACTGGGTATGTTTCCATTTCTTTGTATTATCTTCAATTTTTTTCATCAGTTTCTCATAGATTTCAGCATATAGGTATTTCACCTCCTTGGTTAAGTTTATTCCTAGGCATTTTATTCTTTTTGATGCAATTGTAAGTAGGATTGTTTTCTTGCTTTCTCTTTCTGATAGTTAATAATTAGTTTATAGAAAAGCAACATATTTCTGAGTGTTAATATTGTATCTTGAAACTACTTTATTAGTTCTAAGTTTTTTTGTGTGTGTGTGTGGAGACGTAAGGGTCTTCTGTAAATAGTATAGTATACTATACTATACTGGTGAGAGTGGGCATCCTCGTCTTGTTCATAATTTTAAAAGAAAAGCTTTCAGTTTTTCACCATTGTGTATGATGTTAGCTGTGCCTTTATTATGTTTCCTGTGTTTCCAGATATATTTCCTCTGTACCAACTGTGTTGAGAGTTTTTTTCATGAATGACTGTTGAATTCTGTCAAGTGCTTTTTCTGCATCTATTGAGATGATCATGTGATTTGTATCCTTCATTTTGTTAATGTGGTGTGTATCACCTTAACTGCTTAGTAGATACTGAAACACCCTTGAATCCCTGGAATAAATCCCACTTGATCATAATGTATGATCCCTTCTATATACTGTTGGATTTAGTTTGCTAATATTTTGTTTGGGATTTTTGCATCTGTATTCATCAGAAATATTGGCCTGTCATTTTCTTTTTTTGGTGTCTTTGTCTTGTTTTGGTATTAGGGTAATTGTGGCCATGTTGAATAAATTTGGAATTATTCCCCCTTTTTCAATTTTTTGGAATAGTTTGAGAAGTTAGTTACTAGTTCTTCTTTATATGTGTGGTAGAATTCCCTTGTGAAGCCATCTGTTCCTGGACTTTTGTTTGTTAGGAGTTTTTAAATTAATGATCCAATTTAAGTACTAGTAATTGGTCTTTTAGACTATATAATATATATATGTATATATTAATAAAAATGTGTGTGTGTATGTATGTGTGTGAGTATATATATATATATATTTTTTCTTTTTTTCCTCATTCAGTCTTGGAAGACTGTGTGTTTTGTTTCTAGGAGTTTATCCATTTCTTCTGGGTTATCCAATTTGTTGGCATATAACTGTTCATAGTATTCTCTTTGATTGTTTGTATTTCTGTGTTATTGATGACAACTTCTCTTTCATTTTCTATTTTGTCTACTTGAGTCCTCTCTTTTTTGTTCTTAGTAAGCCTGGCTAAAGGCTTATCAATTTTGCTTATCTTTTCAAAAAAACAGTTCTTGGTTTATTTATTTAATTATTATATTTTAAATACATTTATTTATTTTTGGCTGCATTGGGTCTTCTTTGCTGCGTGCAGGCTTTCTCTAGTTGTGGTGAGTGGGGGCTACTCTTCCTTGCAGTTCATGGGCTTCTCATTGCAGTGGCTTCTTTTGTTGTGGAGCATGGGCTCTAGGTGTGCGGGCTTCAGTAGTTGTGGCATGAGGGCTCAGTAGTTTTTGCTCACAGGCTCTAGAGCGCAGGCTCAGTAGTTGTGGTGCACAGGCTTAGTTGCTCTGCAGAATGTGGGATCTTCCCAGACCAGGGCTCGAACCCATGTCCCTGCATTGGCAGGCAGATTCTTAATCACTGCACCACCAAGGAAGTCCCTCTTGGTTTTATTGATCTTTTCTATTGTTGCTTTGGTCTCTATTTTATTTATTTTTCTCTGGTTTTTATTATTTCCTCCCTTCTGCTGACTTCTTTTGTTTGTTTTTCTTTTTCTAATTCCTTTAGATGGTGGGTTAGGTTGTTTATTTGAGATTTTTCTTATTTCTTGAGGTATGCCTGTCCTGCTCTAAGTTTCCATCTTAGAACTGCTTTTGCTGCATCCCATAGATTTTGAAAAGTTGGATTTATATTTTCATTTGCCTCAAGGTATTTTCTGATTTCCTCATTGACCTTATTCATTCCTCATTGGTTTTTTAGTAACATATTGTTTAGTCTCCACATGTTTGTGGTTTTCATTTTATTCTTCTTGTAATTGATTTCTAGTTTCATTCCCTTGTGCTCAGAAAAGATGCTTGATATAATTTCTGTCCTCTTAAATTTGTTAAGATTTGTTTTGTGGTCTTGCCTGAGATCTATCTTGGACACCATCCCATGTGCATTTGAAAAGAATGTGTATTCTGCTGGGGTTTTTTTGATGGCATGTGCTACGGATATCTATTTAGTCCAACTGATCTAATGTGTCATTTAGGGTGGCTCTTTCCTACTGCCTTTTTGTCTGGATGATCTGTCCATTGAAGTAAGTGAGGTGTTAAATTCCAACTATTATTGTATTATTGTCAATTTCTCTATTTATATCTGTTAACATTTGTTTTATATATTTAGATTCTAATTTATTAGGTGCATATATCTTTACAGATGTTATATCCTATTCTTTATTGATCCCTTTATCATTATATAATGTTGTTCTTCATCTTTTATTATAGTCTTTGTTTTAAAGTTTACTTTTTCTGATATGGGTATTACTATCCCAGATTTTCTTTTGTTATTTCCATATGTATGGAATATCTTTTTTCATCCCTTCAGCATATAGATGGGTCTTATATTTTTTATTTGATTAGCTTCCCTATGTCTTTTGATTGGAGCACTTAGTTCACTGACATTTAAAGTGATTATTGTTAGGAATGTACCAATTATTAATAGATAGTGCCTCTTTGTTACTTGTTTTCTGGCTGTTGTGGTAGCTCTTCTCTGTTCTTTTCTTCTTCTTCTATTCTGTTCCTGTACAGTTTGATATTTTTCAAGTGTTATTTTTGTGCTCTTCTCTCTCTAGTTTTTGTGTATCTGTCATAGGTTTTTGATTTGTGGTTCCCATGGGGTTGATATATGTTGACCTGTAACTATATATGCACTTGTTTTAAACCGATAGTCTTTTACTTTCAAACGCAATCTAAAATATCTACATTTTTACTCCCCTTCCCCACATTTTGTGTTTTTGATGTCATATTTTGCATCTTCATGTCGATTCCTTAACTGTTTATTTTAGTTACAGTTGATTTTACAATTTTTTTTGTTTTTTAATCTTCACAGTAGCTTATTTAAGTGGTGAGCCGCAGTCTTTACTATATATTGGCCTTTATCAGTAGGATTTTTCCCTTCCTATATTTTCTTATTTCTTTTTGTAGCCTTTTCTTTTCCACTTAAAGAGGACCCTTTAATACTTTTAAGGTTAGTTTATTATTGATGAACTCTTGTCAGTTTTTGCTTTTCTGAGAAGCTCTTTTTCTCTCCTTCAATTCTGAATGATAGCCTTGCTGAGTAGAGCATTCTAAGTTGTAGGTTTTTTTCTTTCAGCACTTTAAATATATCATGCCACTTTCTTCTGGCCTGCAAAGTTTCTGCTGAACAATCAGCTTATGGCCTTATGGGGGTTCCCTTGTTTGTGATTCTGTTTTTCTCTTGCTTGTTTTCTCTCTTTACCTTTAACTTTTTCCATTTTAGTTATGATATGTCTTGGTGTGGGTTTCTTTGGGTTCATCTTGTTTGGGACTTTGTGACTTCTGTACTTAGGTGTCTGTTTCTTTTTCATGTTAGGGAAGTTCTCAGCCATAATTTCATCAAATATATTTTCTACCTCTTTCTCTCTTTTCCTTCTGAGACTCATATAATGCAAATGTTAGTAGGCTTGATGTTGTCCCAGAGACCACTTCAACTGTTCTATTTAATTTTTTTTTCTTTTTGTTGTTCTAATTGGATGAATTTGATTATTCTATCTTCCAGATTGCATATGTATTCTTCTGTATCACATAATCTGCTGTTAATTCCCTCTAATATATTTTTCATTTCAGATACTGTGTTCTTAGCTCTGACTGGTTCTTTTTTATATCTTCTAGTTCTTTGTTGAGATTATCACTCTGTTCATCATTCTTTCCCCTAGTTCAGTTAGCATTCTTATTATTATTGCTTTGAACTCTTTATTAGGTGAATTATTTTTCTCTGTTTCATTATTTTTTTTTCTTTTTCTTTCATTTGAAACATATTCCTCTGTCTTTTCATTTTGTTTTACTTTATCTGTCTCTATGAAATTAGGTGAACAGTTACCTATCCAGGTTTTGAAGGTGTGTCCTTGTGTGGGAACTTCTCTATGTAGTCTGTGTGTGTTCTTTGGCTTTGGTGGGAGAGATGAATCTGAAGTGAACACGGGCTGCTTCTTCCACTGGGGTGTGCTGGCAACCAGAGCCTTGGTGGGAGGTAGGGCTGGACTTAGAGGGGCCAGAGCCTGAGCCAGGTGCCAGCCAGGGCTTCTCCTATGCTCAGTGACCATCACCGCTCTGTTGGGGGTGGGGGTGACGCCTGAGGGTCTGGAGGAAGAACCCTGAGAAAGTGGGGTTCCTCTTGGGTGTGGTGGCAGTCTCTGCTTTGGTTTGGGGTATGGATGGGGCCTAAAGGCATTGGGATGAACATCTGTTCTGGTTTTACCTTTTCCCTACTGTTCCCCCCTTCCAGTTACACCCAGGCATGGGAGCTCCAGAGACAGTATTTTCTGCCCTGGAGCTAGCCTTGCTCTCTCCTGAGTGTGTACCCCAAAGTGAGTGCTGGCTGGTGTATGAGCCTTGGTTCAGGCTGGGTCACAGCCAGAGGAGTTAGTGCCACACTACTGAGCTGGGCCCACCCCCTCCCAAGTATGCACAAGGACTTGCCTCTGGGATGGCAATCTCTGTCCTGGGGCTAGCTTCACTTCCTTCTGAGTGCCTGAAAGGATGCATGCTGGCTGTGGAGGTCTCCTCCCTGGAGCTAGTCTTGCTTCCTCCTGAGTGGGGGAACCAAAGTATGTGCTGGCAATGGCTGCCTCTATCCCAGGCAGAGGCAGGGCCAGGTCTGAGCCAGCTCTGTTTCCTCCAAGTGTGCATACTTTTGTTGGTACTGGCAGCCTCTGCCTTAGTGATGAGCAACACTGGAGTAAGAGGGGCTGGAGCAGGAGCCCAGTGTGGGCTGGGGGGGCTGTGCTGGGGTAGTCCTGGCAAGCTGGCCAGAGCCCCAGTTTTCAATCTACTGTTCTGCCCTGTGACTGGGAGCCAGCAAGTCTGTGTGCAAGCTCTTCAAGGGCAGAGTCTTGGTTTCTTACTGGCCTCCAGTAAGTCCCGTTTGTTTTCAAACAGCTAAGGTGGCTCATCTTCCCGATGTCAGCCCCAAGGTCTGGGGTGCCTGATACATGGCCTGAACCCCTGCTCCCCAGGGAAGACCCTTGAGCCTGTGATATCCCCCTCCTCTTCTGGGTCCCACACTAGTGTGGGTACCAATCAGATCGTTTTTCCTTCCTTCCTACCAGACTCTGTTTGGCTCTTTTTTTACAGTCTTGGCTGTAGAAGAGCTGTTCTGCTAGTCCTCAGGTGGATTCCAGCAAGAGTCGCCCTATATGTAGCTGTAGTTTTGATGTGTTCATGAGGGGAGGTGAGCCCAGTGTCCTCCTACTCTGCCATCTTGACCTCTCCCTGTCGAGAAGTGTCTAAGCTTTTTGGCAATGCAAACAATTTTTCTTTAACCTCCAAATTGTCTTGTTTCTTTTTTTTTTATAGCTTGGTGATGGAATTCTACATAAATCTGGGATTTCAAGATAGTAGATTGAATTTTAAATAGTTTGAAATTTGACAATATAATATAGAAATGATTGCAGCAACATGGATGGACCTAGAGATTGTCAGACTGAGTGAAGTAAGTCAGACAGAGAAAGACAAATATCACATGATCTTGCTTAAATGTGGAATCTAAAAAAAATGGTACAAATGAACTTTTTTACAAAATAGAAATAGAGTCACAGATGTAGTAAACAAACTTATGATTACCGGGGGAAAGTGGGGCGGGGGGAGGGGCAGGGAGGGATAAATAGGGAGATTGGGATTGACATATACATACTACTATATAAAAAATAGATAACCAATAAGGACCTTCTGTATAGCACAGGGAACTTTTCTCAATACTCTGTAATGGGAAAAGAATCTAAAAAAAGAGTAGATATATGTATATGTATAACTGATTGACTTTGCTGTACAGTAGAAACTAGCACAACATTGTAAATCAACTATACTCCAATAAAATTTTTTTAATGTAGAAATTATATATATATATGTTTTGATCCTGGACCTATTTACTCTCAGATCAATTCTTTTTTTTTTTTTTTTTTTCTTCAGAAAGGAAAATCTTGGGAGGATTGCCCCAGCAGGAGGTATTTTCCCTGTGTCAGCTGCCTTCTGGCCAGGGTTCGCCAATGAGAGTTACAGGTTGGCACCTGGAAGGCCCAGAAGGAAGAATCTAGATTATTTCTCCCCTTTGCTCTCTACTTCAGGCAGCTTCTCCAGCAATAGCTCTATCTCCTTCATGGGTCCAGCTCCTGCTAGAAAGGTCCACCTTGGCCCCAGACTCCTTGTAATATAGGGCCTTGGGCCCAAATAATATCATCTACTCCTTTGTATTATCTCTTGAGCCTGTGGGAGGAAGTGGGTTCATGCTTTTGCTAATCTTAGTGTTGCTTCCTCTCCCCTATTTGGTCATTTCAGCTCTTCCATCATATGTATGACCAATTCCCTGCATTACATTTTATTAGTTTCAAATTTTTAGTGGTTTCAGTTTCCTGGATGAACATTGGCTGATACATTATTTATAATACATTTTAAAGAATAGTAATGTATAACCCCAAATCATTATTATAAGTTGGAAGATTCCTGATAGGTCAGCACTTGGGACATCTGCATTAGTTTAACTTAGACAATATAAAGCCAAAAAATCCATACAATTGGGGAATTCATAAAGATTCTTTTATAACAGATCATTTTTTTTCTCCAATACTGTAAAGCACTGAAATTATTTCTATACTGGGAATTAACTGCTGCTGGTGGTGGTGGTATGAGCGTTTTATGTGTTTATGTGCATGTGTGTGCCTGTGTGTGTGTAAACACGTTCAGGGAACATTTGTTTAGTCTGCTTTAATGCTATTACAGCTAACATTTGTGTGTGTTTGTTTTCTTATCTCAGCTCTGGTAAATCCATGAAAAACAGATCATAGGCAAATCTTTCATTATTTCTAAATCCCTGATTATGCCATGTTTCTCCTAAAATGTGTCCCAAAGGAGTGAGAGAAGCATCTGTAACTACATACAGGTTATGTCGTAGTCCCCTTAGTAACATTTTGTCCATATGGAGCTTAATTCTGTAAACTACCTATAACTAGGTATAAAATTCAGACAGAAAATAGCAATTTACCACAAGTGTCCAACTGGTTTCTTCTTCTTAGTGGTTATTCCCTAATCTGAAATCCAGCCCATTCACTGCCCACTTACATTTTGAACTGTAAAATCAATAATAAATAGCAAGAACATTCCCCCAAGAGATTAGCCATGCATTCCAACTGGAAAGAACAAGTGAAGGGCACTGCCACAGAACTGTGTGCTTGGAATTCAGTGTAGGAAATAAAATATGGAAAAATGGGAATACTCCTTTAAACAAGTTAATCAATAATGCAATGTAAGATTAAGTTTAAAATTCCACCTAAATCCAGAAATGCTCTTTAAAAGCAAATATTTAGAGAAATAAGTTTTTAATTAGTATAATCTCAGAAATAATTTTTGTATATTTTACTGACTTATTCATCTTCCTTTAATATAATTGAAACTGATCAGTTTAAAGTACACATTTTGAGCCCTCTTCAAACTGAAGGCTTGAAATCTGCCTTAGAATGTTGATATATGGCTCTCTGAGAAAGTGCATTATTAATTCCAAATGCATATCCAACAGAACTGTGCTATGTAGAAATATTTCAACCCAAGATACTCAACTTCCTATCTGGCTTAATTATTTTTGTATATGAGTATATGTGTGTATGCATGTATGCATATATATATGCACACACACTTATACATGTTTGAGAGTGTATATGTATTTATATATTGTACATACCTATATATACAAGTAGACTTGTATATTACATATAATATGTAAACTTAAACATATATAAAAATACATACATACATGCACACACATGTACAATTTAGCATAAATTGTTAAACGATAGGGTATCATCTTCCTCTCATGTCCTTATATCCATAGATTATTTTTTCCCCATAAGTGTATTAATAGGAAAATGACATAAAAAATCCATTATTGGGCTTCCCTGGTGACGCAGTGGTTGAGAGTCCGTCTGCCGATGCAGGGGACACGGGTCCGTGCCCCGGTCTGGGAGGATCGCACATGCCGTGGAGTGGCTGGGCCCGTGAGCCATGGCCGCTGGGCCTGCGCGTCCGGAGCCTGCACTCCGCAATGGGAGAGGCCACAGCAGTGAGAGGCCGGCATTCCGAAAAAAAAAAAAATCCATTATTAAAGAAATGTTTTCTATGATTCTATTCTTTACAGCAGTGTACATAGTAAAACATAATAAAGCCCTTTGGCTCTCAAGGGCTTGCAAATTATTAATTAGTAAACATAAGTATATTTAAAAAATGCAAGACTGTAGGAAAATCATAGTCAATAAGTACCAATGCTATTTCACTGAATTCTTACCATCACTCTAGGAAGTAGTTATTACTAATTTTACTTTAGAGATAGGAAACTCATCCAGAAATTAATTTAACCAAGATCACCTGGCTAGTATGTAGCTTACTGGGAATTTGAACTTAAATATGGGCAATGCTAAAGCCCTTAATTTTTTCATTATATAATGCTGATTTCCCTAATAAAAATGGATACAATAAAATTAAATATTTTGGAAGACAGCCTGTAATTGAAGGATAAATGAAATTGTACAGTAGAAATAAATTATTCATATCTGGAATGGTTTGTGAAATTTTCATAAAAGAGGAAAATTTTGATCATGTCTTAAAAACTAGGGTAGACCATGAAGAAAAGAGCAGTCTTAACGTGCAAAATTTGGAAAGTAGGAAGGCACAAGCTATGTATAAGGGAGGCAAGAAAAGAAAAAAATTTAGCTAGAATGTAAGATCCAAGAGGGTCAGAGTTTGAAGATGTTGTTGAACATGTTGATTACAGCCAAATTCGGAGGGACTTACATTCCATTTCATGAAGTTTGAATGATATTTTGGTACATAGAAAACACTCAATAGATGTGTTTTTTGATTGAATTAATTAATTAATCCTATAGGCAATAGGAAGGGTTGATGATTTTTAGTGTAGAAGCATGGTATGATGACAGTATTGATTCATAATCATTATTCTGATGGCATTATTCAGCATGGGTAAAACTGTAAGTTGAGGGACTTCTAAGTATGAAATAATGGCAGAAGAATGTAAAAGAATGGATGAATAAATGACACACTGAGAGGTTATATCAGGAAGTCAATATTTTGAGTTTCTGAAATGGAATAATTTATTAAATACTATTTTAGAAACATGTATTGAACATCCACTAGGTGCCATGTAAACAAAAGGGGACAGAGTTACAGCCTGTAACAGTCTGCAATTATGTGAAACTATGAGAACTATGTGAAAAAGACACAGGAGTATAAGAAACAGAGTGTTTTTGAGATTAAGAGTAATAGATAAATCATAAGGGACACCTGGATTTAATAGAATTTACCTTTAATGAATATTGAACTTGTTCAAAGGATGCATATTGCAAAGTAGGAAACATCTGCTTTCTAGAGAATACACAGTTTTCTAGTAATAAGATCATTGCATTAAGATGAAAACACTGGTAAAGCAATGCTATTATATATTTGGGCATAATGTGTGAGTGTGATTATTTCTAGATATTGTGAAATGCAGTTTGTTAACCACTTCTCAATTTTTTTTAACATAATTTGTTTTATTTTCAATTGCTGTAACAGAATCTATAAAAAAATCCTAATCTATTTAGGAATATATTTTTGTATATATTAATATTTATGTACTTATTTCTAATATTTATATAATATATTCTATAAACATGCATAATTTGCATAAATTATATAAAATAGCTTTAAAAATAATTGACTAATGTTAGTATAGCTTAAATTTCTATGAATTGAAATTTTTGAGTTATGATGCTTTGGAATGTGTACTTTCTTTAAAATTTATTTTTAATATTTTATTTTATGTATTTATTAATTTTTTTTGGCCACACCACACAGCTTATGGGATATTAGTTCCCCAGCCAGGGATAGAGCCCAGGCCCCAGCAGTGAAAGCACCATGTCCTAACCACTAGACCACCAGGGAATTTCCTTGGAATGTGTACTTTATACAAATGTTGTTCTCATACATAGATTATAGATGCTTTATATAGTATATAGTATACACAATAAAATAAATTTTATCTATTGCATATTAGGTCTGTTCACACCTGGGAAAAGGAGATGTCATTAGAAGAGTAAAAATGTGAATTTATTTTGAGATATTTCAACTTAGAATTTCATTCAATGAACATTTAGTGAATTCAAGTAACAAGTTAAAGTATGGTTGTAATTACTTGAATTAATCTATAACCTCTCTTCAGTTAAAAAGTCTATGATTCTTCATATTTGTTTCTAGATTGCTAACTTTCTAGAAAAATAAACTCCAAGACTAAAAATGTCATCAACCTAACACTGAAAAAAAAACACATTTCAAATGTAGTAACATGGCACATTTCATTCAAACGTACTGCCAGGTATAATTAAGAACATTTATCCTTTCAGGGAATGGAAGTAGCAAAACTTGCTCTTTTCTAGAAGTGCCCCTTTTTTCTTGTGTACAAACAGACTGAACACCCAATGAAGTGCTTTGTGCGATTCTCAAGTGTTAGTGCTCCCTATCTCTAGCTCTAAATTTCTGAACTGAATTATGAATGTGACATGGTGATTTTTAGATGATTCCGGTTAGTTAATAAAGAATATTACATATCAACTTTTCCGCTTGCTATTGAGAGAACTTAGAATTCCCAGCAAGATTCTCCATTCTCACTCCATAATCCAAGGCTCTTAACCAAGTCGAGAGAAATGTGTGAAGAACAACAAAATCTGGCCTAGAAGTTGTTTTATGCTTTTCTTGTAGAAGTGGCTAAAGTTTCCTCCCTATTTCATTGTTTAAGTTAATAATTAAAGAAAACAAAATGCTGGAATATTTGAAGGATTGACAAGGTAGCCACTGGTTGTGAAGATGACAGTGGCAATCCTGCCGTGTTGGATGCTATGAACCACATTTGTTCTTTTAAGGTGATGTCATATTCCTTTACATTTTATTCAAAGTGCTTGAACACTAGCCATTTTTGCTTTATACAATCTGAGGAAAGCAATCTGCTATCAATGAGTATAACATGAAGATAATTAGAGGATGCCCATGATTAATAAATAAGGCCATGAAATTAATCATTTTTATTTATCAAGATATTTCTGAAAGTACAATATAAAGCTATTATAGGAAGTGTTCATATAAAAAGTAAGCCTCTTTACTTCAATTTTTGGAAAACGCCTTTTCTTGAAGTGCCCCACTAGAAATTGCATGGGTAGCATAAGAAGTAACACAAAAAAGTAACATTTGAGTGCAAAATTAGTAAGGCCAACTGGAGCAAAATAATATCCCCCCAAATATGTGATTTCTCTTTGGGGAAAGATTCTTATTTTTGCACCTTAATAATGTTTTATCTTCAGAGTATGTGGAAAGCTTTACTTCCATTATTAAAGTAACATAGTTTCAAACATGGATCCCAGACTCCAAGGTTGCCTAAAAGTTAGTAGTAACAAATGAGAGGTACTAGTAAAGACATGAACTTTTTTTTCTCATATAGGCTAATGAATTTGATCCATGGACTATTCACAATCAAGATTTTGAAAGATAAAATTTGAAAGTTGAATTGTTTCATTCTTTAATCAAACATTTATTTATCACATAATAAGGGTTTCTTATTACCTATATTGGAAATGGCAGGCACAGTGCTACTTGGTAGGAATTCAAAACATTTGGAGATGATCCTCAGACATTGTTTGAAGGGTACAATAAAAGTTCAAAATCCTTTTTGATTAAACATTCTCATAAATTAGGTAAAATGGATTATGCTAGTAGACTTCAAAGAGTGAAGGCAGAGAAGACCACATATTTTACTACAAAGAACTAAAAAATGTTTTAGCTGAGCTAAATCATATGAACGTATTACAGCAAACCTATCACAAGCTTTATGTTCTCGGTGAAGATGAGCTTCCAAACCCTGATTGTTAGATTTTTTTTTTTTTTTTAAGCATTTGGAAAAATTTTAATTTAACTGAAGAAACATGTAATGGGGGAAAAATTAAAATAACTTAAAAGCAATTCTGTTAGATCATTATGACTCATTTAAATCCAGCACATTTACACAGCATATCTGTAAAAGTATCATCTTTTAAGACCATTCTGTTACATTTTTAAGCCTGTTATCATAAACAACAACAGCAAACATTCATGAAAATTCCCAGCAGAAGGAAAGAAATATAAATGTGGATGGAAACATTTCAGTTACCTGAAATTTGCTTTTCTGGTAAATTTCACTCTTTAGAACCTGTCTGAAAACCACGAAGTTTGCAAATATAGGTGTTATACTTCAAAAGGAGACTTCACATAGTCCATGTGTTAAAATTCCTGTGCTCATAGAGCAAGTACACCAAGTCCTTGGCAAGAGCATATTTCCTCCTGACACATCTAATAGAATTGTTGTTTGCTCTCCCTAGCTCACTACTTGTTAGAAGCAGCAAATTAAAAAGGAAGGCTTGGGGTATTACTAAACGCAAATACATTGTTAGCAACAAACAAGATTTCAACATAGGAAGAGGTTTTTTTTTTGTTGTTTTTTTTTTTTTATTAGTTTCTGCTTTATAACAAAGTGAATCAGTCATACATACACATCTGTTCCCACATCCCTTCCCTATTGCGTCTCCCTCCTTCCCACCCTCCCTATCCCACCCCTCCAGGCGGTCACAAAGCACCGAGCTGATCTCCCTGTGCTCTGCGGCTGCTTCCCACTATCTATCTACCTTACGTTTGGTAGTGTATATATGTCCATGCCTCTCTTTCGCTTTGTCACAGCTTACCCTTCACCCTCCCCATATCCTCAAGTCCGTTCTCAAGTAGGTCTGTGTCTTTATTCCCGTTTTACCCCTAGGTTCTTCATGACATTTTTTTTTTTAAATTCCATATATATGTGTTAGCATACGGTATTTGTCTTTCTCTTTCTGACTTACTTCACTCTGTATGACAGACTCTAGGTCTATCCACCTCATTACAAATAGCTCAGTTTCGTTCCTTTTTATGGCTGAGTAATATTCCATTGTATATATGTGCCACATCTTCTTTATCCATTCATCCGATGATGGACACTTAGGTTGTTTCCAGCTCCGGGCTATTGTGAATAGAGCTGCAATGAACATTTTGGTACATGTCTCTTTTTGAATTATGGTTTTCTCAGGGTATATGCCTAGTAGTGGGATTGCTGGGTCATATGGTAGTTCTATTTTTAGTTTTTTAAGGAACCTCCATACTGTTCTCCATAGTGGCTGTACCAATTCACATTCCCACCAGCAGTGCAAGAGTGTTCCCTTTTCTCCACACCCTCTCCAGCATTTATTGTTTCTAGATTTCTTGATGATGGCCATTCTGACTGGTGTGAGATGATATCTCATTGTAGTTTTGATTTGCATTTCTCTAATGATTAATGATGTTGAGCATTCTTTCATGTGTTTGTTGGCAGTCTGTATATCTTCTTTGGAGAAATGCTTATTTAAGTCTTCTGCCCATTTTTGGATTCGGTTGTTTGTTTTTTTGCTATTGAGCTGCATGAGCTGTTTATAAATTTTGGAGATTAATCCTTTGTCAGTTGCTTCATTTGCAAATATTTTCTCCCATTCTGAGGGTTGTCTTTTGGTCTTGTTTATGGTTTCCTTTGCTGTGCAAAAGCTTTGAAGTTTCATTAGGTCCCATTTGTTTATGTTTGTTTTTAGTTCCATTTCTCTAGGAGGTGGGTCCAAAAGGATCTTGCTGTGATTTATGTCATAGAGTGTTCTACCTATGTTTTCCTCTAAGAGTTTGATAGTTTCTGGTCTTACATTTAGGTCTTTAATCCATTTTGAGCTTATTTTTGTGTATGGTGTTAGGGAATGATCTAATCTCATACTTTTACATGTCCCTGTCCAGTTTTCCCAGCACCACTTATTGAAGAGGCTGTCCTTTCTCCACTGTACATTCCTGCCTCCTTTATCAAAGATAAGTTGGCCATATGTGCGTGGGTTTATCTCTGGGCTTTCTATCCTGATCCACTGATCTATCTTTCTGTTTTTATGCCAGTACCACACTGTCTTAATTACTGTAGCTTTGTAGTATAGTCTGAAGTCAGGGAGCCTGATTCCTCCAGCTCCATTTTTCGTTCTCAAGATTGCTTTGGCTATTTGGGGTCTTTTGTTTTTCCAAACAAATTTTGAAATTTTTTGTTCTAGTTCTGTGAAAAATGCCAGTGGTAGTTTGATAGGGATTGCATTGAATCTGTAGATTGCTTTGGGTAGTAGAGTCATTTTCACAATATTGATTCTTCCAATCCAGGAGCATGGTATATCTCTCCATCTATTTGTATCCTCTTTAATTTCTTTCATCAGTGTCTTATAATTTTCTGCATACAGGTCTTTTGTCTCCTTAGGTAGGTTTATTCCTAGATATTTTATTCTTTTTGTTGCAATGGTAAATGGGAGTGTTTTCTTGATTTCATTTTCAGATTTTTCATCATTAGTGTACAGGAATGCCAGAGATTTCTGTGCATTAATTTTGTATCCTGCTACTTTACCAAATTCATTGATTAGCTCTAGTAGTTTTTCAGTAGCATCTTTAGGATTCTCTATGTATAGTATCATGTCATCTGCAAACAGTGACAGCTTTACTTCTTCTTTTCCAATTTGGATTCCTTTTATTTCCTTTTCTTCTCTGATTGCTGTGGCTAAAACTTCCAAAACTAGGTTGAATAAGAGTGGTGAGAGTGGGCAGCCTTGTCTTGTTCCTGATCTTAGTGGAAATGGTTTCAGTTTTTCACCATTGAGGACAATGTTGGCTGTGGGTTTCTCATATATGGCCTTTATTACGTTGAGGAAAGTTCCCTCTATGCCTACTTTCTGCAGGGTTTTTATCATAAATGGGTGTTGAATTTTGTCGAAAGCTTTCTCTGCATCTATTGAGATGATCATACGGTTTTTCTCCTTCAACTTGTTAATATGGTGTATCACGTTGATTAATTTGCGTATATTGAAGAATCCTTGCATTCCTGGAATAAACCCCACTTGATCATGGTGTATGATCCTTTTAATGTGCTGTTGGATTCTGTTTGCTAGTATTTTGTTGAGGATTTTTGCATCTATGTTCATCAGTGATATTGGCCTGTAGTTTTCTTTGTTTGTGACATCCTTGCCTGGTTTTGGTATCAAGGTGATGGTGGCCTCGTAGAATGAGCTTGGGAGTGTTCCTTCCTCTGATATTGTTTGGAAGAGTTTGAGAAGGATGGGTGTTAGCTCTTCTCTAAATGTTTGATAGAATTCGCCTGTGAAGCCATCTGGTCCTGGGCTTTTGTTTGATGGAAGATTTTTAATCACAGTTTCAATTTCAGTGCTTGTGATTGGTCTATTCATATTTTCTATTTCTTCCTGAGTCAGTCTTGGCAGGTTGTGCATTTCTAAGAATTTGTCCATTTCTTCCAGGTTGTCCTTCTTATTGGCATAGAGTTGCTTGTAGTAATCTCTCATGATCTTTTGTATTTCTGCAGTGTCAGTTGTTACTTCTCCTTTTTCATTTCTAATTCTATTGATTTGAGTCTTCTCCCTTCTTTTCTTGATGAGTCTGGCTAATGGTTTGTCAATTTTGTTTATCTTCTCAAAGAACCAGCTTTTAGTTTGGTTGATCTTTGCTATTGTTTCCTTCATTTCTTTTTCATTTATTTCTGATCTGATCTTTATGATTTCTTTCCTTCTGCTAACTTTGGGGGTTTTTTGATCTTCTTTCTCTAATTGCTTTAGGTGCAGGGTCAGGTTGTTTACTCGAGTTGTTTCCTGTTTCTTAAGGTGGGATTGTATTGCTATAAACTTCCCCCTTAGAACTGCTTTTGCTGCGTCCCATAGGTTTTGGGTCGTTGTGTCTCCATTGTCATTTGTTTCTAGGTATTTTTTAATTTCCTCTTTGATTTCTTCAGTGATCACTTCGTTATTGAGTAGTGTATTGTTTAGCCTCCATGTGTTTGTATTTTTTACAGATCTTTTCCTGTAATTGATGTCTAGTCTCATAGCATTGTGGTCGGAAAAGATACTTGATACAATTTCAATTTTCTTAAATTTACCAAGGCTTGATTTGTGACCCAAGATATGATCTATCCTGGAGAATGTTCCATGAGCACGTGAGAAAAATGTGTATTCTGTTGTTCTTGGATGGAATGTCCTATAAATATCAACTAAGTCCATCTTGTTTAATGTATCATTTAAAGCTTGTGTTTCCTTATTTATTTTCATTTTGGATGATCTGTCCATTGGTGAAAGTGGGGTGTTAAAGTCCCCTACTATGATTGTGTTACTGTCGATTTCCCCTTTTATGGCTGTTAGTATTTGCCTTATGTATTGAGGTGCTCCTATGTTGGGTGCATAAATATTTACAATTGTTATATCTTCTTCTTGGATCGATCCCTTTATCGTTATGTAGTGTCCTTCTTTGTCTCTTCTAGTAGTCTTTATTTTAAAGTCTATTTTGTCTGATATAAGAATTGCTACTCCAGCTTTCTTTTTTTTTTTTTTTTTTTTTTTTTTTTTTTGCGGTAGGCGGGCCTCTCACTGTTGTGGCCTCTCCCCTTGCGGAGCACAGGCTCCGGAGCACAGGCTCAGTGGCCATGGCTCACGGGCCCAGCCGCTCCGCGGCATGTGGGATCTTCCCAGACCGGGGCACGAACCCGTGTCCCCTGCATCGGCAGGCGGACTCTCAACCACTGCGCCACCAGGGAAGCCCTCCAGCTTTCTTTTGATTTCCATTTGCATGGAATATCTTTTTCCATCCCCTTACTTTCAATCTGTATGTGTCTCTAGGTCTGAAGTGGGTCTCTTGTAGACAGCATATATATGGGTCTTGTTTTTGTATCCATTCAGCCACTCTGTGTCTTTTGGTGGGAGCATTTAGTCCATTTACATTTAAGGTAATTATTGATATGTATGTTTCTATTCCCATTTCCTTAACTGCTTTGGGTTCGTTATTGTAGGTATATTCCTTCTGTTGTGTTTCTTGCCTAGAGAAGTTCCTTTAGCATTTGTTGTAAAGCTGGTTTGGTGGTGCTGAACTCTCTCAGCTTTTGCTTGTCTGTAAACGTTTTAATTTCTCCATCAAATCTGAATGAGATCCTTGCTGGGTAGAGTAATCTTGGTTGCAGGTTTCTCTCCTTCATCACTTTAATTATGTCCTGCCACTCCCTTCTGGCTTGTAGAGTTTCTGCTGAGAGATCAGCTGTTAACCTGATGGGGATTCCCTTGTGTGTTATTTGTTGTTTTTGCCTTGCTGCTTTTAATATGATTTCTTTGTGTTTAATTTTTGACAGTTTGATTAATATGTGTCTTGGCGTATTTCTCCTTGGATTTATTCTGTATGGGACTCTCTGTGCCTCCTGGACTTGATTAACTATTTCCTTTCCCATATTAGGGAAGTTTTCAACTATAATCTCTTCAAATATTTTCTCAGTCCCTTTCTTTTTCTCTTCTTCTTCTGGAACCCCTATAATTCGAATGTTGGTGCGTTTAATGTTGTCCCAGAGGTCTCTGAGACTGTCCTCTATTCTTTTCATTCTTTTTTCTTTATTTTGCTCTGCATCAGTTATTTCCACTATTTTATCTTCCACCTCACTTATCCGTTCTTCTGCCTCAGTTATTCTGCTATTGATCCCATCTAGAGTATTTTTCATTTCATTTATTGTGTTTTTAATCGATGCTTGATTCATCTTTAGTTCTTCTAGGTCCTTGTTAACTGTTTCTTGCATTTTGTCTATCCTATTTCCAAGATTTTGGATCATCTTTACTATCATTATTCTGAATTCTTTTTCAGATAGACTGCCTATTACCTCATTTGTTAGGTCTGGTAGGTTTTTATCTTGCTCCTTCACCTGCTGTGTGTTTTTCTGCTTTCTCATTTTGCTTATGTTACTTTGTTTGGGGTCTCCTTTTTGCAGGCTGCAGATTCATAGTTCCCGTTGTTTTTGGTATCTGTCCCCCGTGGCTAAGGTTGTTTCAGTAGGTTGTGTAGGCTTCCTGCTGGGGGGGATTAATGCCTGTGTTCTGGTGATTGAGGCTCAATCTTGTCTTTCTGGTGGACAGGTCCACGTCTGGTGGTGTGTTTTGGGGTGCCTGTGGCCTTATTATGTTTTTAGGTAGCCTCTCTGCTAATGGGTGGGGTTGTGTGCCTGCCTTGCTAGTTGCTTGGCATAGGGTGACCAGCACTGTAGCTTGCTGGTCGTTGACTGAAGCTGGGTGCTGGTGTTGAGATGGAGATCCCTGGGAGATTTTTGCTGCTTGATATTATGTGGAGCTGGGAGGTCTCTTGTGGACCCGTGTCCTGAGGTTGGCTCTCCCACTTCAGAGGCACAGCACTGACTCCTGGCTGCAGCACCAAGAGCCTTTCATCCACCCGGCTCAGAATAACAGTGAGAAAAAGTAGAAAGAAAGAATTAGTAGAAGAAAGAAAGAGAGAGGGAAAGAAAGGAAGAAGGGAAGAAAGGAAGGAAGGAAGAAAGAAAGAAAGGAGGGAGGGAGGGAGGAAGGATGGAAAGAAAGAAGGAAAGAAAGGAGGGAGGGAGGGAGGAATGAAAGCAAAAGGAAGAGTGAATGGGAGAAGGGAGGGAGGGAGGAAGGAAAGAAAGAAAGACAGGAGGGAGGGAGGGAGGAAGGAAAGAAAAAGAAAGTGGAAAGAAGAAGGGTGGGAGGGAGGGAGGGAGGAAAGAAAAAGAAAGAAGGAAAGGAGGAGCGGAGGGAGGGAGGGAGGAAGGGAAGGTAGGAAAAAAAGAAAGAGCAGGTAAAGTAAAATAGAATAAAGTATGAAATATAGTAGCGTTATTAAAATTAAAAAGTAATTATTGAAAAAAAAAACACGGACCGATAGAACCCTGGGACATATGGTGGAAGCAAAGCTATACAGAGAGAATCTTACACAGAAGATTACACATACACATTCACAAAAAGAGAGCAGGGGGAAAAATCAAAAATCTTGCTCTCCAAGTCCACCTCCTCGATTTGGGATAATTCGTTGTAAAAAGAGGAAAAGGGCGAGAAGTCTGAAATCTTGCTAAGTCCACCTCCTTAATTTGGGATAATTCGTTGTAAAAAGGGGGGAAAGTCTTAAATCTTGTCCTCAAAGTCCACTTCCTCAATTTGGGATGATTCGCTGTCCATTCATACACTCCACAGACGCAGGGCACATCAAATGGACCGTGGAGCTTTAATCCACTGCCTCAGAGGCTGCACAGAGAGATTTCCCTGTCTCTACTCTCACAGCTCCCGGGTCTCAGCCTTGGACCTGGCCCCGCCTCTGCGCATAGGTCGCCGGAGGGCGTCCGTTCTTCCGCTCAGACAGGACGGGTTTAAAGGAGCCGCTTATTCGGGGGCTCTGGCTCACTCAGGCAGAGGGGAGGGAGGGGAATGCCCGCTCCTCGCGCACCAGGCAACAAAAGGGAAAAAAGTCTCTTGCCTCTCCGGTAGCTCCAGACCCTTTCCCCGGACTCCCTCTGGGCTAGCACTAACCCCTTCAGGCTCTCTTCCTGCCGCCAGCCCCAGTCCTCTCCCTGCGCTCCGACTGAAAGCCGATACCCGAGCCTCAGCTCCCAGCCCCACCCGCCCCGGCGGCGAGCAGACAAGCCTCTCGGGCTGGTGTGTGCCTGAGGGCACCAATCCTCTGTGCCAAAATCTCTCCGCTTTGGCCTCCGCACCCCTGTTGCTGTGCTCTCCTCCGCTACTCCGAAGCTTTCCCCCTCCGCCACCTGCAGTCTCCGCCCGCGAAGGGGCTTGTAGTGTGTAGAAACCTTCCCTCCTTCACGGCTCCCTCCCACTGGTGCAGGTCCCGTCCATATCCTATTGTCTCTGTTTATTCTTTTTTTCTTTTGCCCTACCCAGGTATGTGGGGAGTTTCTTGCCTTTTGGGGGGTCTGAGGTCTTCTGTCAGCGTTCAGTAGGTGTTCTGTTGGAGTTGTTCCACGTGTAGATGAATTTCTGATGTATCTGTGGGGAGGAAGGTGATCTCCGCGTCTTACTCTTCCGCCATCTTCCTCCGGTCTCCTAGATTTTTTTCCAAGCTTTTGTTAGATTTTTTCCCAAGCTTTATTGTTTTATGCTAAATTTGGTATCTTAGTGACAGCATTGATGGACTGCCCGCCTGTGTGTACTTCTAAAATGGGCTGCAGCTGCTTCCCAGACTAACATCTTGGCTTAGTTACCACATTTTTCTACTTGAACATGAAACATTACTGGAGTCCCAAATACTGGCTATTAATTGCCTCCCCTAAAATGTGGGGCAATTCTAAAATTCTGAATGGCTTGCTTTTAAATTCTTTCACCCACTTCCTGGTTAGTTATTGCTCCTTTTGTATAATTTAACCTTTTTCTTTTTTTCCCAAATACTTTTTAGAAAAGCCAAGTCTCTTCCAACTTAAGTACTCCCATACTATGGTACTTAGTATATAGCATTTCCATTTCCAAATGTTGGTGGTATAGTAGAAGGAAATATGTGTTTTTAGAGTGATTAAGGCTACACATATTTGTGTGATTTTTAAAATTTTTATATGGACTTTTCATAAACCTTATCTTCCTGTTTGCATGAAACTTGCCATCTAGAAGTGTAAGATAGGTTGGAAGAAGGGGCTGAAGCATACGTTGCTACTCTGAGATCTGAGAAAGCTCAGACAACTCGACTTATAATTCTAAAGGCCTTCATCAGTGTTTTAAAGGGGACCCCAGAACTGATTATTACAAAGGCCATGTGTGTATAATTTCAAACCAGTTATTAGATCAATGTTTTAAAAAAATCACTGGTTTAAGAGTAACCCATTTTCCTACAATAAAATAAATATACAACATTTAATATTTATTCCTATATTAAGATATTCAGAAACTGATTTCTAGGTTATAGGAGCTGAAATGGACAAAGAAAATATGAATTTCCCAGATCATTACAAAAACATGCTTGAGGATAAGTGAAAACCGGTGACGTGAACTCTGTCTGGCAGGAACTTTGAATGCCTTAGAAAAAGGCGTCAGAACTTGTTGAAAATAGGATAGATTTTTAAAGGCCCAATTAATTCTGCAATGAAACATTTTTCTCTTATTTGGAAGTCTCATAGAAAATGCAAAGAAAATTATTTGGCATGTTCATTCTGGAAATTCAACATTGAGATTAACATTCAAAAATCAATCAGTGTAATTTCCCAGGATTGAGTTAATAGGATTAAGGAGAAAAATATATGGTCATTAAAATAGATGCAGAAAAGGTATTTGATAAAGTCCAATACCTTTTCATGATAAAAACTCTTAGCAGTTAGGAATAGAAGGTAACTTCCTCAATTTGATAAAAGATATCAACAAAACCTCTAGCAAACATCCTATTTAGTGGTTAAATATTGAGAGCTGCCCTTTGAGACAAATGAGATAAGAATGCCACTATCACCACCTCTATTCATCATTTTTCTGGGGATCTTGGCCAGTGAAATGGGATTAAATAAATAAATAGGAAAAGTATTGGAAGAGAAGAAAAAAATTGTCATTATTTGCATATGATATAATTTAGAAAAACTAGTAAAATTGATAAATTCAGCAATGTTTCTGTATACAATATTAACATAAAATTAGATTTATTTCTAAATATAAGAAAATTTTGGAACATAAAAATTATATACTTATAACTTTTAGAATAGCTTTAAAATACATCATATACCAGGAATAAATTTGACACAACATATGTAAACTCTCTACAAGCAAAACGGCTAGACATAAGAGAAATTGGAGAAGACTTAATAAATGGGGAGAGGTGCCATATCCATGGTTTGTAAGATTCAATATTGTAATAATATCAAATATACCCTAACAGATCTATACATTTAATGGAATTCCAATCAAAATTTTTTGGTGGAAACTGACAAGCTGAATCTAAATTATATATGGAAAAGCAAAAGACTAGAATAGAAATGACAATCTTGAAAAATAATAAAGTGGGGAATCTGACATTGTCAAATATCTAGACTTATAAAACTCTAGTAATTCAGGAATTATTCAGAATTTAATGAAGTAAGAATAGATAAATAAAGCAACACACAGAACCTCATTATAGTTACTTGAATTATGATAAAGTTCCCCTTCCGTGCAATAGGAAAAAAGATGTTGTTTACAGTAAATGGTTCTAGGTCAACTGGACATCATATGGGAAATAAAAGTTAATATTTAGGCTTACTTCAAATGATTAAAAAAGAAATCGTGTCTCCGTGAGCTGTAGATCTAAATGCAAAGGTAAAACTATGTGTCTTCTGAAAAATAACAAAGGAGAATGTCTGTGGTTTGAGAGTTGATAAATACTTCTTGAGTTGGCTACCAAAACCCTTTGCTATAAAAGTAAGACTTCTAAAGTGGACTTTATTAAAATTGATTGCTTATGTTCATTAAAAGTCACCAGTAAGAAAGAGAAAAGACAAACCACAGAGTGGAAGAACATGTTGGTAATACTGAAAAAGGACTCATATCAGGAGTATGCAGAGAATTTCTTAAAATCATTAAGGAAAATACAGACAACTCAGTTTAAAAGTAATGGGCAAAATTATTGAAGAGGCATTTCACAAAAGAAGATATTCAAATGTCCAATAAGCATATACTAAATTGCTCAATATCATTTGTCATCAGAAATTCAAATTAAAACCCTAATGAGGTAATACGAAAAATGAAACCAAATGAATTAACTTAAAATGAAGTTAAAAAATTTTAAAGCTGAAAATGAAAATTCTTGATGAGGGTATTGAGCAACTAGAACTCTTCCATTCAGATGGTGGTTATGTAAAAAGAGCCAGCCACTTTGGAAAACTGAATAGAAATGTCTACTAAAGCAGAACGTTTGGGTGCACAAATTCTATGAGCAGGCAATTCTACTATGGGTGTGTACCTAACAGAAATGAAAACCTGCGTGCACTCAACGACATGTATGGGAATGTTCATAAGAACAGCCGAAAACCTGGTATGACCAAGTCAATTGGGGCATATTCACACTAAGTGAGGCCAAACAGTAATGTCAGTGGAGGCACTGCTGCTATACACAGCACAGTGGATGAATTTCACAAACATAACATGGAGCAAAAGAAGAGTCGTAAAGACTAGGCACAGTAGAGATCTATTTCCATGCAGATCAAAACCGGGTAGCACAAAGAGATGGCCATAGAAGGTAGCCTACTAGTTACCTTTTGGAAGTAAAGTAGTAACTTGAGCAGACAGAAAGGAGGTTTCTGTGATGCTGGAATTGTTCCATTTATTTATCAGAGTGGTGGTTATATAGGTATGCTCACTTCCGGATCATTTATCTAGCTAAACATGTATACTTTGTTCATGTTGTAGTGTGTAGAAAAGACTTCAATAAAAAGTTAACTTTATTAAAAATGTATTTGGCATTTCTATAAAGAAGATGTCACTGAATTATTTCCTTAAAATAAATTTTTTAAAAAATGCGTATTTCAAATCAGAGAGCTGGTATTCCTGGTTAAACATCAGGTTTGTGGGGAGGGTTATGTGAATAACTCGGTGGAGAAAAAAAAATCTTTAGTTTGTACAACTTAAAGCAATTTCTCTAGTGCCAGAAACAATTCTACTCCTTGTTCACAGATGCTGAAATAAAACCATAAATGGGTTAAGCAACTTACTAATCATCACAACCAGAGGAACATGAAACAGGAGACGGAATTATTAAAATCCTGCCAAGATTCTCTATTCTGTCAGAAGCCCTGTCTGCAGGTTCTTTCCTCATTTTAATTGGCATTACATTATTTTTTGAAAGTTCTGATTTTAAAGGAGACAATGGATACTAGATAATTCTCCCAAGTATGAGAGCCATGTTCCATAGATCAACCTGTAGGCATTTTGTAGTTAGTAAACTGATGATGCTTTTAGAACTGCTTATGGTTTTGAACTTCAGAAAATGGCTACGCAATATCACATTATAAGGAACACTGCAAAAAGACCGTTCTCCCTTCAACACGGCTTGTGCTCAGTGTTCTGTGGCTGTTTTGTGCTGTGCTCTTTATGTGTTTTTAATTATTGTTGTTTACGATGATGATGTTTTAATTGTTGATACAGCACCCTGAGCATCTGGGTGGAAGCTTTGTAATAATTAAAAAATATTATTATAGTAGTTCCTGGAAAGTAAAGAAATCATCAGGGCTCCTTTGAGTTCTTATGGGAACCGATTGCACCAAGAATCAACATATTTCCTGTGGGGAATTAGGAGGTAAGATTAAAAAGCACATTTTTCGCTGCCTCCAGTCCAGTCCCTGCTGCTCCCACTGCCTTTGTGACTAACAAGGTTTACTTATTTACTTGGTTTTGTTTAATTTGATAACTCCCAGTGTCAGCCCTGTTTTCCCCACAATCTCAATAGCATTTTCTAAGCCTGAGAAATACACAAAACATACACAACATATGCATGTTATCAGTGGTAACATTTCTTTTTGATGGACATTTTAACTTTATGCAATGTCTGTAACTATTATTACTATGAAAAAAATTTATTTATTAACTTTAATGGACAAAAGAGATTTGCAAAAATTTGAGCATTTATGTGTGTTGTGATTTGTTCACTATCTTTTTTTGTTACATCATAATAGTTTTCATTGCTATGAAAGTGATAGTAATCGAAATTTTCCTGGTGCTTTTGTTCATGCTTTTTTTGTGTGTGGATAAGAAAATAGTGGTTGTCCTAGGGGAAAGCATGATGAGTGATTATATTCTTTCAAATGCCTTCCTATGTTTTCTACTAAAGTGAAGGCATTATTCAATGGTTTCAAAAACTTCATGTGACCATATAGGTCAAATAATTCTTGTGTTCCTTCTGTTATGAAACAAATGACCATGCATTAGGTATTATCATCATCTGTAGATCAAAATTCTTATTCTTAAGATTGGATTATAAAATGTCTGCAATAAAGACAAGTTCTACCTAATATTTATTCATTGATTTTATTTTTTAGAGGAAGTAGAATGTGAAGTATTCCAACTGATCAATTTTCATAGACTTCAGGAAGATGAGAGTAGGAAAGAGAATTTCATGCTTTTTAGAGATTTTATACAGTAAATAATCACCTCAATCTTAACTCGAGAATCCTATGAATCAGCTAACAAATGTTGTTACTAGTCTTTGTGTGTCTGACAACTAAGAATGACTTACTTCTATTGATGACACTTTGAAAACAAAAAAGATACCTCAAAATGGAATTTGCGTATCTGAAAACATGAAAATCATCAAAAGCTTTTTATAGAAAACATTTGCAATTAATACTATAGTTCTACAATTTTATCTTGAATTTGTATGAAGGATTAAACATGAGGGGCTGTAGCATCAAGATGTATTTCACAGAGAATATTTAATGTATAATTTTTAAAATTTTATATTGATTAAAGAATTTGAAAATATGCTTTTTAAAAGAGTAACTTCAAAGGAGAATAGAATATACAAAAATTAATCCCCTAAATATAATTCTGCAGGTGAAATGTACAAAATGCATACATTTCCCTGACTTTCTTCTGAGGTGAACACAGCCATTAACTATTCACTGGAAAGATTGACTTTACTATATCCTGACAGGAGGTAAAACACAACCCAAAGTGAGAAGACTGTGGGAGTTTCTAGAAGAGATACTAGGAAACAAATATTTTTCTTTATTTTCCTGATCGAGATAAACATTTTGCAAACTATGAACTCACTTTTTATTTCTGAATAGAAAGAAGGGCAGAATTCTAGAGAGCTCACTGAATATCCTGTTTTGTCCATTATTCGATATATTAGTTTAATGACACACATTTTAGCTGCATCTGATATTCTTTTGATGGTATACCAGGAATTCTTGAACTGTAGAAATGACTATTCCCTCTTTCCAAGTAGACTTGACGACTCCCTTTTTCTTCTGCTGTATCCCTTTTACAGTATCTATCACATGTTATGCACATTAGTTTACACATTTCTCTCTCTCCATCAGATTGTGAATAAACTATGTCTTCATAGCCCCAGGACTTTCCCAGTGCCTCTCCACAAGTGTGTGTTCAGTAAGTGATTTGTAAATGGTTACGAGGCTGAATAAATGCTTTAGCAAACCATACCTCATTGACCTAGAGATGTGTATATAACATCTTAGTGCCAATTTGGGAAGTTATTTTAGAGGACTATCCAAGAACTAAGTATAATCAATTACTTTGGGGTAGTTGGAATGCAACTCAGTAAGCAACTCTGTCCAAGTAATAAGTTACTGAGAGCATTTACCCAACACCAATTTTTTAAATTAATGAACCACAATGCATTTTGGCTGTGGGTATATCAAATTAGGAGTAACTGTGCTTAGAGCCACAGAGGTTTAAAAAAATGCAGATTCTCCATGAGGTTTGCAAAAGTGAACAATGACTATAAGATATACTAAGACCTCTATGAAAATATTTATCAGCACAAATATAAGGAAATGCCAAGTATGTTATGGATTGGTATTGGTCACAGATACTGACTATACAGTGATGCAAAAAATCTAGGAAACTTGCATGAGAAGAGCATCTTGATAAAACCAAGATAGAGGCATCTCCTACAGCTGAGAGTTTTACCAATTCTGCAGCGCTAAGGCACTAGACTTAATGTAAGAACTTTATTATACATACACATATTTTCCACTAGAGCTCCAACTAATTATTTCTTTGTTTTGGAACTTTGATTATGACATGGGGAGGTTTTTCTATGACATTGAAGATGCAATTTTAATATTTCTCTTTCCTATAGTAAGCCAATTACTTCTTTCAAAATCTTACATGATAGCTAAAGGAACAGTTCATTAGTGTAGTCGTAAGAGGAGTCAGAAATAATCATGCTGCTTTTCGGAACTAGAGTTGGAGCACATCACAGTGGGCACAGGATCAATGCTGCTGTGCACCAACCTTTAATGGGTGTTTTGGGTACATGGTGGTAGGATTGGGGCTGACTGGGCCATCTGGACATTTGCCTGTGCCTTACAGTATTGCTCTTTTGGCAGAAGCTGTCAGAGCTTCTTTCCAAGTTTGCATCTGGTCAGGGACAGAACCCTGTTTCTTGTTCTTCTATGCTTTGTCTCTCCACATCCCATTATCACACTCTGGATGAATGCTCTCTCTAGGTCCTGTGACCTAAACCCTTTACTGCCCAGTACAGAAAATGAATGTGAGAACTGAACTCAGCCCCTAACTCTCTACTGCATCCTTTAAATTCTCTCACAGTTTTCTTATAACAAATTATGGAACATACATATACAGGATGATGAAAACAGTGGTAAAAGGGAGAAATTACACAGATCAGACAGATGAAACCCAGACCACTTCCAGTTCCCTGCACTCATGTATTTCTTTTCATTCTCATTTTGGATACTTTCCCTACGTTTCATTTCACTTTTGTACTTTGGCCAACACACAAATTCAGCTGCAGATATTTTTTTCGTTTGACCTTACTAAGAATGAATCCCAAATTCCTATTCAAATGAAGGCAAAATTTCCAAATATAGGCGTTGGAGTCAGTTATGAACACACAAAGGTAGAATCAAATGAACGAAGTAAGAATAAAAAAGTAGAGAGACAGGGAAAGAGGATGGAAAAAACTTGCAAAATTAATGAAACAGAATTTGAAAGCATATGATAAGTTCTGTTAGCATGTTCACTGTAAGTTAGGTGACATTTCTCTTCATCTTTTTTAGGGCTGCACAGGCTCAGTTTACCCCAGTTATCGTGGCAAGCTGATTAAGAGTTCTGAAACCCCATCTGTCATTAAACTGTCTCAGTGTATTATTAAAACAGCAAAACGACTTTTTCCTCCAGGCAAACAGAATAAAACAAACTGCAACAACTTCATGCTGTGTCTATACAACACAGAGTGAAATGGAAATTTCTCATTCTCCACTTATTTTGATCAATGTGAATAACGAAATCTGAGAGCTGAAACCACATTTTTACTTTGTGGCCTGCAGGAGCCTGTGTGGTTGTCATATCTTGGTCAGATCAGAATACTGTGTCAAATATTTTTGGTTGTTTTGGCTTTGGCCCAGCTATATATTTCAGAGAGACTTCAGCTGGTTAAAATTCATTTTCTTTAGTTTTTTTTTTTTAATTACATTGCCCCATGAAATAATATAACAAAGGAAAATTAGGTATGCTTCGATGGAAGGAATGTAAAGAAATCAGTATTATTAAGGGTATTTAGATTGATAGCCAAAAAGATGGGGAAGAATTAGAAGTTTAGGAATCTATTTTCTGCACCTCCATTAATCGTTCTTTCATAAAACATGAATGGTAGTAGGTGCCTTCCAGTATTTCTGATACATATAGAAACTATAGTGCCTTCTATCAGGAAGCTTGAAATCCAAAGAGAGAGAGAGAGACAGAAAAAGAAGTGATTGCTTATAATATAATGGGGAGGAATAATGTATGGGTTATAATCTACTGCGGGATGAAATGGGAATAGATGTGGGATTCACAGAAGGTTTCCCACTGAAGTTGATAATGATCATGAATACTCACTATGTACTAAGCACTAGATTAAGCTCTTTGTGTGCATTAACTTATTTAATCTCTAGTAAAACTTTGAGAGAGGTACTGTCATTATACTCATTTCACATACGAATAAACATGTTCAGAGAGACCTTTTCCCCAAAGCCCCTAAGTAGACAAACAGATTTGAATCTAGATCTGTCTGATTTTATAGCTGAGGGGTCTTAACCTCTAGGCTCTAGTTTAAGCTAAGTTCTAAAGGACAACCTATGCAAGTAACCTTCCACTAGGAACTGCAGTTCTAAGTGTATACGTCAGGGGGTGCTCATTTGTGTATATAAAGGATTAAGACAAAGAAGTTTACTGTAGCAATGTTTATTTTTTTAAAAAAAATATGCAATTAGCTAATTGTCCACTAATGAGGGTATATCTTTAAAAAATCTTAGGCATTTATAAAGGATGATGTCGAATACTGAGAGAAGAATCAGCCTATCTGGATTAAAAACCTAGCTCTGCTGTTTCCCTGCAGTGTGAACTTGGGGCAATAGCTGAAATTTTCTGTGACTCTGTTTTCTCATCTGTAAAATGGAGATGATAAGAACATCTAACTCATTTGTGGGAATTAAAGGAAACAATACAAATAAACCACCAAAAGTGTATTGCACATACTAAGTGTTCAGTAAATATCGGCTAGTATTATGTAATGGACCTTCTGTATAGTTAAAAGGAACACTTAGATGTACCTAAAATGGAAAGTTCCCAAAGACATATTTCTGAGCATAAGTAAGTTGCAGACAGTTGACATAACATGATAATATTTATAAACTATATATTTTCATAGATACATATCATTTATATAAGCACATTTTAAAAAAGACACCTGACAAAGTTTTCCTCTCTCTCTCTCTCACACACACACACACACACACACACACACAGTCCTTCAAAGCATCAATACAGCTATCATAACTGTCTAAGTCTTTACTGATTGTGTTTATGCGTGTTGGTCAGGGGAAAAGAATGACTTGAGTGAGGGAGGAGGGAGGACTACCTGTTTAAAGTTACACTTTTCATTTGCTTTGACACAAACATATACATATATAAATATGTGTGTGCCTTTCTAAAATTGGAGAAAAATCAAGTTTTGTTGTTCCATTGAGAACAAAAATACATTCTGGAAAGATTTCACATGTGCTCCTGCCAAATATGGCTTTCATCCTATTTTCAAACAAATATTGATGTCTTTTGCTAGCAGGATTCTTTAAAAGAGTAATGAAGTATAAATGTTTTCCTATCACTAAAATTATGTGCCCCTTTGGGGAGATATTTAGATTTTCTTAATTTCTTTGGGATTTCTTAGCATTCATGATTTTGATGGGTATTTTTGAGTAATGGCAATGCTGTTTTTAATCCCTTCATCTCTGAGGATACAATTGCTACCATCATTTGCTCTTTGCCCAGATGTATGTTCTCTATTTCCTTCTTTGCTATTAGAGCTGGGCCACATTCTGACTGTTTCCGCAGGAGGACATGGCCAACCTCACACTAGTGATTTTTGTGCATTCTTTCTCAAGCTATGTCAGTCATTTTGCTCATACCACTAGAGGAGTTTCAGCAAAGCTTGTGAAAAGCATAGATTCTCTAGAAGTGTGGGAAATGATCAAGTTCTTGGAACATCAGGAGGAAGTAAGATTTCTGGGAAAAACAAAGCTCTGTTATCAACTAACTTTTAGAGGTTCAAACAAATGGATATCTGTGTCTTGATGCTAGATCCATCATTTTTTTGGTAAGGAGTGAAGGATTCTCTTTTCAATTATCTTCAACCCATTTTTCAGATATTTTAACTTGTTTATTTTGGCAGAGAATGTGAACATGCATGCATATACATATATGAATTCGTGTCACATCTATATCTATCATCTATCTATCTATCATCTATCTAATCAATCAAGAGTGCCAAGCATAACATTTTTTAAATGCCAGAAAATACATTCTTTTTAATCTTAAAAGTTGACAGTTTATTTTTAAAAGAAAGTAATTTATTTTCAAGAAAGTAATTCCAAACAGAAAGTATGCAGTATGTCTACAGCATTTAGGACATTGATTTATTATTTGAGAGTTATTAACTATCTGAGGTCCTAGGTAACAAAAGAAGAAAATATTCCACTTAAATACCATAGTGTAACTAATAAAATAAGTGTGCACTGATTTTGCAGTTTACAAGGCTCTTTCTCATTCCTGTTGTATTTTTATCTTTATGCAAAAAATTATAAAATCAGTCAATTACTTTTTATTTTATTAGAGAAAACTGATTATCTTTTCAAAGATAATCAAATTTTCAAAATTACATGTCATTTTTTCCCCAGGACTCTAATATTTATGATTAATGGAGAAAAGTTTTAAAATTAAATCACTGCTTTTCTTATAGTGATAAGCTACTTTGAGCAGAAGCCTTTTAGGTTTACATAAATCTGTAAGGAGCACTGGCTTTAGAACAGAAGGAGTACCTTAGTATTTTTCTATTGCTAACTGTAAACTTTATAAGTTAGTATAAAAACAATATTTTCCATTTAAAAATAATTTTTTTCAATCATAGATTTTTCAATCATCTTTTTGTAATCTATTTTAAAATAACATTTATTTTTTCTGCTCTTTTATGTCTAACATACAAACCTAACTTTTTCCTTAGAAAATTTAGAAATTATAGAATGATATAATCCCAGAGAAAATTAGTCAGTTAGAATTCTATCATTGAGAATAAAAGAAGTTAACATTATGGTTTATATATTTCCAGATTTGTATATAGATACAGCTTTAAAATAAAGGTGCTATGCAGTACTGTTTTATAACCTGCTGCTTTAAATAATAATATAAGTATTTTCTAGATTATTAGATTCATTTTTAAGTGACTTTGAAATTGTATGGTGTTTAGTGGTATGCATGTATCAGAGTTTTTTGTTTTTTGTTTTTGTTTGGTTTTGTTTTTTGCTTTTACTAACTTCCTATTCTTTTTCAGTTATATTACCTACTAATTTTGCTTATAAATTAGGCTTTCAAACTATCTTTGCTCAACACAAATATAACTTGGTACTTTTTTCGTATCTGAATTAACTGTTCATGTTTTTTACACATTTTCTTTTGGGATATTTCTTAGGAATCTTTTCATGGGCTATTGATTTACAAGAACTAATTTTATATTGAGGTTATTAGCACTGTATCTACTCTAATGTTACCAATATTTTTCTTAGTTTGTATTTTATCATTAAATTTAGTTTTTTTAATTGATGTTTAAAAATATATATTAAAATGTATTCTTATTTTTCTTTCTGAGATATATATATATATATATACACATATAAATATATATATAAATATAAAATTAGTATTTAGAAATGCCTTTCCCAGACTAATCTGAGACTTAATTGTGCCTTCCTCCACTACTGCTACAGTTGGACTCATTCTCTTTGACATTTTGAGTGTTATAAATTTTGAAGAATGTGTTGGTAAAGAAGAAAGGAGAAGGTGAATTTCAACAAGTTGCATTAAGGCCTAGGTAGAATTGATGAGGCTTGAGGGAGAGCAGAAAGTTTAATAGCTGGGATCATGGGGAACTTGAAGAAGTGTGATTGATGTCTAGGGTGGATAAGTAAATATTAGAGAATATGAGGAACTTGTCATCTGAAAAAGAGGAAATTACCTTTGTCAGAGAAAAAGCACTTTTAAATTGGAATGATCACATCACGTGACATCTTTTCAGCAAAATAGAGATACAAGAATCTTCTGAAAGCAAAGATTTGGAGTGGAGGAAGAGTGAAGTTGCACTAGACTTTCAGGTTAAGTTCAAAGGCAAGTACTTCCATAGTGCTGCAGAAATTCTTAGCAGTGAAAGACATATGACAGGAAGCAGGAAAAAAACAAACGAACACAAAGAAAATACAACAGTAATCCTTAATATTATTTAATGTTGTAGTTGTTTTTATAGATTGGATAAGGACTTGATGAGAGCTATGAATCCTCCCCTTAGATAAATGCATGTTTACACTATTTTGCACACAATTTTAGAAAGTGAGATGACTCTCTTACACTGAGTTAAGGACCTTTACTTTAGGGGACATATAAGACTTCCTCCCTAAATCTGTAGCCAGCCTGAGGGAGCCTTGTATCTAGATGGAAAAATGGAATCTTCAGAAACACAATAATGTCATATTGCAGCATATGGGTTTTAATTATAAAGAATAAAGTGAGAATAAATGGGAAGGCATAGAGACATGTTCACTTTCTTTGGTTATTACTTTGTTTCTTTTTTCTACTCCTCAGGCCGCTCTTTGGGTGGGTATCTCCTCTTTTCCTTTATATGTATACTTCTAATGGATGTGGGTATATTCCTTGATTGGCAATTGCCTTCACCCTTGAAGGCTAAGCATGAACCTATGAACCTATGAAAATGAGAGATAAAATCATTTATCAGAGTGGCTTCTACTTAAGCTGAAAGTCCAAAAATAGGTTGTTCAGTTTTCTACATGATCCCATCCATATTCTGATGACGAGAGTGTAAGCAGGCATACTGCATCCAATAAAGGAGTGTATTTGGCTCATGTATACTTCAAACCTAGCAAAGACTGCATTGAGAATTGGTAAAGAACATGACTCATAATGGGAACTCCATTTGTGATAAATCCCTTGTCTTCATAAAGGATTCAAAGGAAATTAACTCACCATACTGTTTACTGAAAATGTTTGTCTGTTGTCTAAGGCTGTGTCTATCCAACTGAAAATGAGCAGAGTACATTATTTTCTGCTGTTCTAATGCCAATATTAATATCAGTGTGGATTTCTTCGTGGTCGATTTGATAATTTCTTTGGAGATGGGCCATTCTTATAAAATAATAACAGGCATCTGGAATCAATTGCACTGTATTGACAAGGTTTATTGTTTTCTCTGAAATCATTTGAAAAGACATACATCTGAATTTCACTCAGAAGAAGACTTTGGTTACTAAAGTCCTTATGCTCTATGTCTCCCGCCAGAAACATTTGGACCTTTAGAAACATATTTTATGTATAATGTGAATAGGGTATTAAATATATAGGAGAGACTCAGGTAAAAATGGAAAGATTTGAAATCATAAAAGTAAAAAAATAAACCCCAAACATGTGAAATGATAATCTCAAATAAGTTATAACAGAGATAATTTGGAGTATTTAGGCACTCCCTTGTCTCTAGACATTTAATGTTGAATTGTGGTGAACACTGCACTTCAATAGAAATTAATACAGCCTGATGTGATTCCATCAAAGATGGAGATGCAGGTAAAATTAGTTATCTCCAGGCTTTATGCACAGATGAATACGGCAATAGGAAAAAAAAAGCTAGTACAGGAAAACTGAAGGAAAGGCTGAAGCTTGCTGTGCATCTGTAGAAGTGATATATGTATTGATGCAATACCATATGAAGATTGACTAATCTTTACCAAAACAATTTAGTCTTTTAATTATGTTCAATTTATAATTGAGAATACATATTCTTTAAAAAAACCAGTTGTAATCTCCCCTCCTCCCCCACAGACTGATTCATCCAGGGTTCTCTACATAACAATGTAGACATAATAATTTAATCATAAAGTAATTTACAAAATCACTTTTAAATTCTTGAGGACTTCAAAGAGCTAATAACAATAAAATTATAGAACAAGAGAATGTAGGGATTACAGCAGTGACACAAAGATAGCAAAATAAAGACATACAGTCCATGAAGATCTCTACATTATTTTCTTTTAAGTTTTGATGAAACTAAGCACTAACTCATTAGCTTAATCAGCAATCATGTTGCTATAGGGGCTGAAGGATGCTAAGTCAGGCCTGATATTGGGAGATGGGGGACTCCTCTGATGGGCAACTTTGGCTTGAAGATTCACCACCAGCCTTGCCAAGCTTTCTTAAAACTGCCACATTCTCTACTACTCTTGCACCTCACATTCCTTTCTTTTCTTTCCCCTCACAAGGGTCAGCCCTGCATACTGTCAGTTCTCCCACTCTCCTCCAGCTCCTTCCCCAGTTTCCTTCACAGATGTTTTCCCTAAAAAAAATTTTGCACATCTAATTCTGTCTAGGTGTCATCTGCTTCTCACAGTACCCAAATAACACAAGTGGTGTCAGGAGTTTTCCAAGAAAACAAGATAGGTATTTAGGACTGGCTTACTCATCGCCTTGTGGGTGAAGAGGAAGGATGTTGTCCTGTTTGGTAGGTGGGGCAATGATACTCCCTTGTACAAAGCAATGTTAATTGCTAAGGATTTCACTGCTGGTGGCAGGAAAATGTCTCCGTGAAGAACAAGGCTGTGATAGGGGATGAGGAGTCAGGCATTTGAAAGTTTTTTGTTAACAATGCCTTTAAAGACAGTGAACTTGGCTAGTTCCTTCTAAGTTGTATTTATGCCCTGCAGAGGGATAATAGTAAGAGACTGAGGGCTGTTAACAAGCTTTGGTATCCTACAAAGAGGCCCTTATTTCCTGTAGTGAAAACACAGAGCTGTTCAACAGGCTGAAGATCTAATAGAGTTGCAGGGCTTGAGAGACATTTGAATGATCACCCAGTGTTCTGCTTTGTTATGCCAAAGCCAGGGTGCTGGCTGGGAAAACCTGGGGCCCTGAGACATAGGATGGGGATATCTTGACACTAGTTCTGCATTTGTCCATGAACCTTCTGGGCTTCAGAGGTGGACTACTACCTTCCTGAGCAAGAGCTATCACTCTTACTGAAGGCCTTGTGGCCAGCCTGGCACTGCTCTCCCCCACCAGCAGCTTCTTGAGCAAGTAGCAGCTGGTAGGAGGCACTGTGCTCTGTCTGCTGGCTCCTCTGGTTCTGGTTCAGCAGCTGATGAGCTCAGCTGAGCAGGACATGAACTGCATGCGTCAGCTGCACAGCTGTGGAGGTGATGACGCCCTCATGGTGCTGCTTGGTGGCCTTGTCTACTGGTCACCATCCTGGTGCTGGCTGGCCTGGCCATTTCCCCTGCTTGGCCTCTGGCTGCCATGTTGTCAGTAGGCATTGCTCTGGTTGCCTCAGGTTCACTCTTGCTGCTGGGTTTGCTGCTGTATCAAGTGGGTGTGATTGGACACTGCCTGCCCTTCTGTGTGGCTGCCTGCCCAACCCCTGCTGCCCAAGGTGACCACCACAGTGGCAATGGAAGCATCTTCAGCATCTCACGATGGTTGTCTGCTGGCCAGTGTCATGCAACCACATCCAGCCTCATATGACCTAGCCTGCCTCAACATCCTGAGTGGTGTGTGTGTGTGTGTGTGTGTGTGTGTGAAGATGGTGAGCGTATTTGAGCAGATGCATATCCCAAGACTGTATAGCCCTCTGGTGGGATTGCATGATGTGTGATTCAGAGCCTATGGGTACCTACACATTCATACCACAGAAAGGTGAATGTCTGTCTCCTTGGAACCCCAGTTTTTGTCCATGGAACTGTGAGAGTCTGCCTGTCTGCTGTACATGGAGTCTCTAGGCCAAGAAGTATCTGGGGTCCCTGAAATGTCCTGACGCCTATTACCAACACCTGTCAAATCCAACCCTGCCTTGTAACACGCATCAGGAATTTCCACAGGAGTGACTATTTGTCCACACCAGAGACTTCACCAAGGACCCTCCACTGAGAAGAGTAACTGGTGGCTAAGTGGAAAGAACATGGGCTCTGGAATGTGACAGCTCAGGATTAGAATGTTTCCTCTAACACTTACCAGCTGGGGAACTCGGACAAGTGACTACCCTTTCTGAGCCTCAGTTTCTTGAGGGTCGTGGTCATAGTCCTGGTTGTGGTAATTAATTGTGAGGATTGAATGACATCACGCATGGAAGGATTGGACACGTGGTAGATGTGCAATAAGAATAGTGGCTGTTGAAACAAAAAGACAAGATAAACAAATGAAAAACTCTCCTCCCAAGGAGACAGGTGATCCCTTTCTCCATTTCTTGCTGCAGGCTGATACCTGGTAAGTCCCAGGATTACCTCAAAAAGAAGGCCTCAAAAAGAAGGAGAGGGCTTCCCTGGTGGCACAGTGGTTGAGAGTCCACCTGCCGATGCAGGGGACACGGGTTCGTTCCCCGGTCCGGGAAGATCCCACATGCCGCGGAGCGGCTGGGCCCGTGAGCCATGGCCGCTGAGCCTGCGCGTCCGGAGCCTGTGCTCCACAACGGGAGAGGCCACAACAGTGAGAGGCCCGTGTACCGCAAAAAAAAAAAAAAAAGGAGAGAGACTATATACAATGAATGAGTTGAAAGAAATAGCTAATAAGTACTTGAGCCAGGAGAATACCCCTGTGATGGGAATTTGAAGATGCTTCATTAAAGAGGCCAGAATGTAAGACTATGTAAGCAAGTATTCTTGATGTGGGACAGTTAATTGACTTTCCTGGGACAAGGCATATCCTAGCACAGACCCTAGGAGATGAAGTAAACTCACTGCTGCAGTGGCTCTTGGAGACCTAAGAAAAATGATGGCCAACATTAAATGAAGTAGAAACATCTGACTTATGGTATCTAATATTCAAGGCAGAAATAAAGAGGCTGAGGGAAGCAGGCATACTGGAGTGGATATATTATCTGAGGCCAGAAGATCCAGCAGATGAATGTGTTCCCCAGAGGGAACCAGAGGTCACATTACTCTCCAAGGCCATCACCAAAATGCTGGTGATAGGGACACTAGTATCAGAAATTCTGTGGAGCCTCCTTTGCAAGCCAGAGCTGATGGTAGGAAAAGCAGGTATAGTCTTTTTTTTTTTTAAACTTCTTTATTGGAGTATAATTGCTTTACAATGTTGTGTTAGTTTCTGCTGTATAACAAAGTGAATCAGCTATACGTATACATATATCCCCATATCCCCTCCCTCTTGCGTCTCCCTTCCACCCTCCCTATCCCACCCCTCTAGGTGGTTTCAAAGCACCGAACTGATCTCCCTGTGTTAATGTGGCTGAAAAGCAGATACAGTCTTTAGAAACCAGGTAGCAAAGTTAGGCCCCAGAGGCCAGGAGGCCACAATTCCTCTAAAGATCAGCAAGGTGAAAGGGGCAGCCAAATGAGCTTGACTCACAGGGAGTGGTTAAGGATGGTTAATGGAACATGGCGTCCCTGGGAGCAAGAATGCTGTTCAATAGCTACAACCAAAAAAAAAAAAAAAAAAAAAAAGGAAACAAAAGAGGAGCAGGAGTCTGAGGATTAAGGACAATCTCCTCAGTAAAAGATAAAAATCTCTTGCTCAGTTCCCAAGCATGAGTCAATTTTCAGATATTGAACCCATAACATCCAAATAGTGGGCGCACCTCACAATTAAAGAAGTGAGGTAAAGCCAGATGACCTTGGGAGCCACTGGTTGTATCACATAGTGTACCATGTAGAATATAGTGTACCAGCCAGCCCCACAGAACTCTGGAACAGCCTCTAGAAACCCAGACAAAGTGTCAGTCCAGAGACAACACTCTGAATTTATAGGGAACCATTCTCAGGATGTAGTGTATTCATTAAATCAGAGACAGCTCTGTGATGCTGTGTCCCCGAGGGAAAGAATATAGGGAACTGGGAACCATAGAATAGAAGCAGGATTATCCTCATGGACCATCTCTCTCAATGACCAGCTGAAGGATTTTGTTCCTCTCTACGCAGTGCTCTGGGTTTTGCAGAGTTGGGGGTCCTGGTGAGTAAAAGGGACATACTTTTGCCAAGGGACACATAAGAGGTTCCATTGAAGTGCATGTTACAGCTGCTGTCTGGGTATTTTGGATTCCTTGTGCCCAGACACCACCAGGGTAGAAGAGAAGTCATCATACTGGTAGAGGCAAGTGACCTTGATAACAAGAGGCCACAGAGCTACTTTTCATACAGTAGGAGTGGGTAGGAATATATGCAGCCCCCAGTTGGTTCAGGTGGGTACCTCCTAGCACTCATGTGCCCCATTGTAACTGTGAATGGATATGTGCAGTAACTGCCATCTGAGGGTCTGATTAACCAAGGATACAGACCTCTCAGGAAAGAAGGTTTGGGTCACACTAGTACTGAGGTGTGCCACCAACAACGTGCTGAGGCGATCCCTGAGTATGAAGGGAATTCTGAATGAATAACAGAGGAGGGATAGTTTGAATATCATTTATGGTCTCGAGATTGACTGCATCAACACTACCTCTTCTGAGTTTCTTGTCAGGTAGAGAGTCCCATGGGAACCATGGATAAGATGCTCCCCAACCAGTGAGGAAAGTAGATATATGTGATGCAATAGGTGGCCTGAGGCAGGCGTCAAATTGTGTTTCTCAGAGCTCCAACTGAGGGGAGCATAGTTCAGCAATGGCTCCAAGCACTGTGCTCTGAAATCCATCACCACTATCACACCAAGGCTGCCTTCTCAATCACTGTTCCCAGCCAAAGCTGACAGCAATGCTGAGAGAAGCAGGCTAGGTCATTACTGGAGATGCAGAACTCCTCTAATGGGCCACTTGGGCTCAGTCCTTCCCATTGGCCTTTGACCTTGCCAGATTTCTTAGATCTACCTTCTTCCAGGCAACATTTATTCCCTTTGTCCTCTCAAGAGTCAGATAAACATCTTGGTCTGAGGGGAGACCCTCCTGGTTCCTTTCTAATTTTCTCACAGACATTAACAAATCTCGTGCCCATCTGATCTTGTCTTGGCATCTGCTTCTCAGAGAACCTTCAGTACACATTGCTGTTGAAACATCAGTCAATTTGTGGAGTTTAAGTAAACTGTATCCTAAATCTAGACTGCTTCATAATACTAATAAGTCCATGAGTATTTCTTGCTTCTTGTAAATACTGGTTGGCTTTTCTTCATTCAGTAATGATAACAAGTGCACCTAATCCACCCAGCAACCTTTCAATTCTTTCTTCTTTAATATAAGACAGGAAGGATCAGCCAACAAGAGCATGTGAATATGTACAATTTCCCCACAATTATTAAACAAGCAACTAAAAAACTCATGCCTGTCTGACAACAGAATACTTCTAAAGCAGGATCTATATTAGAAAGTGAAGTAGAGATACATAGGAGTCAAAAAATAATGAAAGTCAAAACCTCCACTTGCTTCAATATTCTGATATGTCCACTTTGTTTAACCTTTTCATTGGCTTCAAATTCTAGTAATTAAGAAAGCTCACAAGATGGTTTGCAGAAGGAGAATATTAGTGAAAGGATTATTGCGTCCTTCATCCATAAGTCAGTTAAACAGGAAGCATATATCTTACAATGCTAACTAATTTCTTGAACAAACAGATACCTGTGATTGGATGGATTTATAAATTCATGTTTACATTACTAATATCATTATCAGCAAAAATATTTTACAACATCTATTATAGCAGCTTTCAGGTAGTTGATGCCTCCAGAAATATTTGTTGGTCTGAAATGAAAAATATCTTTGAGAAATGGGTTTAATTAAATACATGCCATAAAGGTAAAGCTGACTCACCAGCTGGGGGTGACAAAGAAATAAGTAGAGCAAGGTGTCATCAAATGGATCCTTCTGGTCCCATTAGTGGGAGAACCACACTGCAGCATAAGTGCCTTTGCCTATGGTAATTATTGCTGACATCCAAATGGCCTAAATGAGCACCATGTTAACACGATGTAGTTGATGATTTGGGCAAATGCCAACCCAACATGTATATTTCAGCATGCAACTCAGTCAGGGGCTCGACTGCATTCAATATGATTATGGTTTCCAGCTAGATAGGAGGCAAGTCTCTGGCCTTTGCGGGGTTTGATACCCTGAGAAAGTTTTCCAGTTTTATCCCATTTACCACTCCTCCCTAAGTGTACTTCATAGTGAAGGATATAGGAAGTTAGTTATAGGGAACTTCTGTTAAATATGGGAATAGATAAAGAATAAAAGGGAAATGATGGCATATGCCCAAATTAAGGGGACGAGAATCTTTTTATGAATGTGTTCTGAAGAATCCAAAGAGTTTTGTGACATTTCGGACAGGAAAAGTCACTTTTATACTGAAGTAACATAGGGTCGTGCAAACCTTCATATCAGCTGATAAAGAAAAATATTACTTTCATAGGTTCACACAAGAAGTTCAAGTATTTCATCTCAGCTTCAATTTTTAAGCCATTTTCCTGCAAACTGGCAAATTTCTGCCTACAGCAAACTGATGAAAATTCATGGGTGTTTTCACTCCTCCACTTTAGGGAGGAATAGTAAAACTTTTGCCTTAGATCAAACTTTTGAATATATGAGGGGAGAAAAAAAAACCCACATCACTTCTCAAATGTGAATACCCAAAGTGAAATGTGGCTGTTTCTTACATTTTTAGATGCCTGGAAGTTTTCCACAAACTTCTATAACAGTCACTCTGCAGGCTTCTGCTATAAATGTTTCAGGAACTATCTAGGGAAATATTCTATTGAGGGGGAAGGCAGGACTATCTAGCAGATAGAGCATGGAATTTGGACTTGGACAACCATCTGAGACCTGCACCTGCCTCTTTCATTGCCTTATGGTGCAGCATTGTATAAATGATTCAGGCTCTCTTTGCTTATATTTTTTCCCTGTGGTAATAGAGGGAAATGGGCTAAGCATTAGCCCCTTCTCAACAATCAGAGAACACTGTAAAGGCAAATATGACATTGTCTGTAAAGTGCTATGACCTGTAATCCAGAAAAACAGTGCAAGAGGTGTGAGGCCACAGAGTTTGTGTGAACATTACAGAACCCTAGCATGGAGAGCTGCGTAGCCTGGCCCCTCACTTCTGTATTTGATCAGGGGTCCTTATGACACATAGTCAACTATAGGTATTGCCAGTTGCTACTACCAATGGCACACATCTTGCCTTCAGCCTCTGGAACATGTTAATCTCCCTCTCACAAACTCAATGAATCGTAACAGTCAATCAACTTGCATCTATTGATTGTCTAATATGCAAAGTGCACTCTGCTGAGTATTAGACCTCTGGTGAAAGTCTCTTAGGACAATAATGATTTATAAAGCATAGTAGCTGTTCTCAAAACACTTTGTAATCACAATCTAGTTATAAAGGAGGATTGCCTAAAGTATTAAAAATCATATAAGATACCTGTAGATGACGATTAGAAATAATGATTCTAAAGAGTTTAAAGAGTAGAAGGAGGAAAGGTATGAGGATTCAGAGTGCCTCCACTGCATAAGATTTTAGTTTGTAATTAGGGAAAATGTACCCATAGATACAGAAGGAAAAACATGTACATGCTCGGAATCATAAAAAAAATAAAATGAAAATGGTATCCTTGGAAGTTATCATGCTAAAAAAAGTGATTTGTTATTATCTATGGCTGCCATCATTTATTTCACTGTCCTCATTGAATTTAAGCAATCTTTGTTCTTTTCTACTGATTATTTCTCTTATATGCTAAGTTTGAGGAATTTTGATGTCTTGTTTGAAACCCAGTTCAGTTAGTCAATATGGATGTGTCTTATGAAATAAATTCAGGGTGAAAGGAGGATCATGTGCTACAAAGGGAAGAGAATTAGATGCAGATCCCAGTGGTCTCACTCTGAACAATGAGCAGTCTCAACCTCTCAAGGCATCTGTTGATTCATTTGTAAAATAAGAGGGTTGGGCTAGATTTCTCTGGCCAGTTCTAAAATTTTCTGGAGAAAAAAATGCTGCTTAGAAGTTCTATATCTTTGTGCTACTGGAAAGCTCCTCTTGCTTTTGCATTCTGTCAGGGTCCATGATTATTTCTTGTCATTAAGATCAAAATCTCAATTTGATAAACCATGGATGCCTAAGGTAGAGGAGAAGCAGATGGCAATATGGTGTGCTCAAAAACAGGCTCTAACTGTAATTCTTAATTTAATTATTCTTAGGCTAGACTTTCCCAAGCTCTATTAAATTTTAATATTCAAGAGAGCTTTGGTCTTGCCTGTAAGGACTAACATAGGTGAATAGGCTGGTTCTTGGTAGTAGAACTTGTGTGTCAGTGAGCAAGCTGTCTGTAGAACAGAGTGGAGGCAGAACAACCTTGCTGGGGGATATATTGGCATATACCTTTATTTCAAGGTATATTGGTAAATATTTGTTGTAAATATGATAGTATGTATCACCAAAAAGATTAACAATGTCAAAACATCTAGTCAATTCAAAGAAAATAGTAATCCAATTTTAAATTAAGTATGAAATATGTTGTTTGGTTTATGTAGAAAATTGAAAATTTGGATTTTATTTTAAACAGACATGTTTTAATGTGTCACGTGAACAGCCTAGAAAAAAATTAAATTTATTTGTGCTGCATGGATAAATAATGTGAAAGATAGTAGTATATTGGAAAAAAAAGTCAGATATTTTGAGCATAAAATTGAAATTTTCTAGAATTAAAAAATATATGGTTTTAAGGACTTCCCTCATCCAGTAGGTAAGACTCTGTGCTCCCAATGCAGGGAGCTGGGGTTTGATCCCTAGTCGGGCAACTAGATCCTACAAGCATGCCACAACTAAGTCCACATGCCGCAACAAAGATCCTGTGTGCCACAACTAAGACCCAGCGCAGGCAAGATAAATAAATAAATATTTTAAAATAAATTTTAAACTATGGTTTTAAACAGTTAATATTATAAACTGACAATAAATAATTGAGGCAAGATACAGCTACTTTAACTTATTATGAAATGTGTTCACTTATTCAAGGGGGCTTTACTGAAGGCTTATGAGGTGTTATGCACAGTCGAGATAAGCACAGTCCAACAGAAATATAATTTAAACCACATGTGAAATTTAAAATTTTGTAACTTCCACATTAAGAAGAGTAGAAAAGACACAGGTAAATTTTATTTTTTTGTAAATTTCATTTAACACAATATATGTACAGTATTATTTCAACATAAAAATTATTGATATACTGTAATTTTTTACTAAGACTTCAAAATTCAGTGTGTTTTAGTTATAATTCAATTTGAACTAGCCATGTTTCAGGTGTACAATAGCCACATGTGGCTAGTAACCTTAGTATTGGCCACCTGGTCTGTATGATGGGATTGAATACTAAAGGACACAGGCATGGCCACTACCTTCAGAAAGTTGACAGTCTAGTATGGAAGAGAGACTCTGAACAATAAGTCAAAAGTGTAAAATTTTACACTTTTCACAGTTTTTATAAGCATCACAAAGTTAATATTGTTGAATACATGCCCAGCATTTAATGTATTTCCACTTTACATAAGCTATGGATAATGTGTTCTCTATGTGGGTGAGATTATTCTTAGTATTTTTAAAGAAATGCATTCTTAATTAACACACTTTTGTACTACTAATATTCTTTTATCCTTGTGCTTCCCATTTTCCCCAAATCAGTATTACACTGTAAGTTTGAAGTTGAATCCTGAGTCAGGAGCATAATAATCTTTTAATATGTTATATGTGGTTAAAAATATTAAGGCAACTAGGTACAAAATAAAGTTATCAGAGAAAACATTATTTAGGATGAGAAAAATATTCAGTGTTTTTCCATGAACTTTCTATAGCTTTATAATTTCCGTGATTTCTGCTGACATGTGTTTGTGAAGGCTTTCTACTAAGTGCTATAGACCTTCTCTAGTTTTATTTTAGATGTAATTTATTTCTTATGAAATCTTGCAATTGTTCCTACTTTATACATTAGCTGGTGTGATGAAAGTACTTAGGTATTAAAATAATAAGAGCATAAAACAAAAATATAAAGAGAATAGTTTGTACATGAAATAAACTCCATCTTGTTTAAGGATTTGCCTTAATTGATTCCATGTAGCTCAAGCTTAATTGTGGATGGTGCTGAAGTTAGTTGTCTATTTACTGAGATATGAAGAATGCCAAAAAGCACAGATGAACCAAAAGTTTAGTGTTCACTCATCTAACTAAAAATACATATATTTTCTGTCTTTGATTCCCAAATAAAATTGCTACAGAATTTCAGACAGAGATTTTATGGACTGGAAGAGTCAACCCTACCAGAAGAACTTCCTTAGCTGGAAATTGAAGACTGGATAGAGCTGGATTTTTCAGGAAGAAGTAGTCAAGTCTTTCTCACTTGGAAAAGCAGCATAAATAAAGCAAGAGAGTTGAAATTGGCAAGAGTTGTTGGAAAAATAAAGCAGATGGCTTAACTTTGAGACATAGTGGAAGTTAAAAAAAGGGATGAGCAATCTGAGGCTAGTTAATGGAGACTCGGAATCTTTAATCTGATCCAACAGGTGATATGGTACCAATATAGTTTTGTCAGGGAAGTGGCATAATGAAAATGGCAATTTTGGAAGATTCGTCTAGCAGAGGTGACATGATTGATTTAAAGAGGCTGAAGAAAAATAAAGAGGTTGAGTTGAGAGACCAGATCCAATAATAGATTTGGAAGATTTAAAACAAGCCTTCTTAAAATGGGAGACTCATGCTTTTTTGACAGCATAGGAGATGGAACTGGTAAGAAGGGAGAGTAAGAGAAGGCTGAGGAAATTTATAATAAATGCAGGATTCAATTTATTCAGAAAGTAGGCTATTACAGGATTCAGGGCTCTTGTTGGAGTGGGATGGACATAAAAAGAAGGAAAGACAATTCCTCCATAGACAGTATGATATAAGCCAGTGGTGTTTTGAATTGTAGAGGTGCTTTCTCTCAAGTTTCTCTAATACAGTGTAATATATAGTGGGGTTACATTTTATATTATTATTCTCAGGTCTCATTCCTCAGAGCTAAAGTAAATGGAAAGTTGGTTGAAAAATTACCAAGTGAACTATGGCAGTACTTCCATTCCCTTTCTTAAAGCATATATACTTTGGTTTGAATTATTTAGGAAATTATAGAGCAAAACAGAATTTATGTTTGCCTTATTTTGACATATGGTTTACATTTTGAAAACTTTGCCCTAGGATGGCATTGGATAAAATTATAAGGATAAAACTGGGTATAGAGAAAGCAAAATCGCAAGATTCAGAACAGTAATAGACTTTATAAGTCATGCAATTACATGTGTAGAAAAACAATAAATATTTATCAACTATCAGGTGCCAAACCTGTTGAGGGCATTGGGTGTATCTATGTGAAAAAAAAAAGTAAAAGATAAACTGTCTGGTAGAGGAAATGGTCACTAAAAAAATAAGCAAATACACACACACACACACACACACAATACATTTTGAAAAGTGCTTGTTATGAATTGAATTGTGTACTCTCCAAAAATTCTTATGTTCAAGTCCTAACCCCCAGTACCTCAGGATGTGATCTTATTTGGGAATAGTTTCATTGCAGATGTAATTAGCTAATTTAAGATGAGGGTACACTGGAGTAGGCTGGGCCCCTAATCCAATATGGCTGGTTCCTTATTAAAAGGGGAAATTCAGATACAGATATGAACACGGGAGGAACACCATGTGAACATGAAGACAGATATCAGGGTAATGTCAAAGATTGCTTGCAAACTGCCAGAAGCTAGAAGAGAAGGATGGAACGGAGTCTTCCTCACAGATCTCAGAAGGAACCAACTCTGCTGACACCTTGATCTCAAGATTCTAGCCTTCAGAACTGTGAAACAGTACATGTCTAGTCACCTGGTTTGTGGTATTTTGTTACAGCAACCCTAGCAAAATAATAGAGTGTTACCAAGGAGAATTATTGGTGACGCTGAGAGTGAATAAGGGGATGGAGGCTTATTTTAGATTGGATGGGACAATGGAGACCTCTTTTAAGAAGTTATATTTAGCCTAATACCTGAAGGATGAGAATGAACCAGCTATGTGGGGCAATGGAGAAAGTGATCTGGGCAGAGGAAAGAGCATGTGCAAAGGCACCCTGAGATAGGAAACAACTTGGAACAAGTAAGGAACTGGAAAAAGACCAGTATGTCAGGAGCATCGCCAACGAAAGCAAGAGTGGCACAAGATGAGACTCGATAGACCTAAATAAAAAGGAATTTGAATTTTATTTTAAGAGTAATAAGGAGACTTTCATGGACTTTAAGCAAGTGATGACATGATCCAATTTACATGTTTAAATAAATTTTAAGTACAGTACTATGTAGAGAATGGTATGGAGAGGGAAGTGGAATATGATATTAATAGTATCAAACCAGGTATTCAGGCTTGGAATAGGCTTATAGTAGCAGAATATAGATAATTTGAGAAAATATTTAATATTGGGATTTAGGGAGAGTGTGTCATAAAGAATTGCTCTAAATTTTTTGTCTCGAGCTACGGAGTGTTTCTTATTGAGATGTTATTTACTGAGATGGAAAAGGCTGGGGGGAAAACAGAATGAGGGGTAATAGAACAAGACTTCAGTTCTGGATATGGTAAAGCTGATATGTCTGTGAGATAGCCAAGTAGAGATGCTAAGTGAGATGTTTGTTGGACCAAAGAAAGGTCTAAGAAGGAGGTGGAGAAATAGAAATTAAGTGAGGTGTGCAGAGACCACAGATTACTGAACACTGATATTATAGCTAAAGTCTCCCAATTCCCAGTCCTGTGTCCTGGCAGATGCCTACTCAATGATATTAGAAGATCATTTGATTAATAGTAAGGGGGCACTTTTGTGGGTTTTTTGAGAATAATGCACAAGCATCTGTGTAGCAAATAAAAGACATGGATGAAGAGTGGTGACACAGTGTCAAGGGCACAGAATTAAGATCTGGAAGGCTTGGAATCTACTTTTAGCCTTGCCACTTGTTGGTTAATTATGCCTCAGAAAAGTGAGTTCAAGGCATTAGGACTACCGTCTTGTTAATGGAATTATTCTTATCAGTCATAACAAAGCTAGTTTCCACATTATTCTCTGGTTCTGTTCTTCTGATGAATATCTTTATAGCTGTTACAGTTTTGTTCCTCTTGGGAAAAAATATTGTGTTGTTATTTTTTATGTTAAAAGGGACAAAGATTTTGCTGCATCTAGGAGGAGAAGTGTTTCACTATTATAGAGAGTGCATATTCGTTGGTTGATTTTCTAAAAAAGAAAAAGTATAAGAAAACTTCAAGAAAAAGCTACAACAGACACATTTGACAAGAGGTTCACAAATGTAACTTTACAGTCATTTAATGGTTGCTTCTTTCTTATCTTCTTGGCCTATTGTCCCCGTTCCTCATCTTACAGTTTTTGTTATACTTGAATGATGAGCTCAAAGCATGAAAAGCTGTTGTTTTCAACCTTTATTAATGTTTCCCAACTCATTTCCCTGTTTGCCTGCTGACAACCTGCCAAAATCACCCTCTGGTGAATTGTGAAAAGATTGGGGTAGCAGTCGTGGGACCCGAAATGTGTTGCAGATAATTAGTAGATCAGATCTTTGTCACAGAAGATACTTGGCCACCCACACATCTCTATTTTTAAGCCTTGCGTGTCGCACAATGTGTATTCATTGTCTGTTTTAGTGTGAAGAGCACATCTCTGCATTGTATATAATAGAGCTGAGTTGATTGAGAAATTCCATTATTCTTTCATCGTTTTGTACTGTCCCTGGTTAACACATGAGATATACATATTTGGTGAATAATTGAAGCCACCTTTGGCTTTTAAATTGCTTTAGAAATGGGAATTGCCTATTTTGCTACTTACCGAATAATCCAACCACCACAGTCTTTGTTTTCCAATAAGGCAGGAAACAAAAATCTCCTTAGATGATCACATTTGTTTTCTTGCTAATTAGTTCCGACTAATTTGATTGGCAAGAATAGCAGGTCAGGGCTTCCCTGGTGGCGCAGTGGTTGAGAGTCCGCCTGCTGATGCAGGGGACACGGGTTCTTGCCCCGGTCCGGGAAGATCCCACATGCCGCGGAGCGGCTAGGCCCGTGAGCCGTGGCCGCTGAGCCTGTGCGTCCGGAGCCTGTGCTCCACAATGGGAGAGGCCACAACAGTGAGAGGCCCGCATACCGCAAAAAGAAAAAAAAAAAAAAAAAGAATAGCAGGTCAGGAGATTAGTTCTTTTTTTTTTTTTTTTTTTTTTTTTTTTTTTTTTTTTTTTTTTTTTTTTTTTTTTGTGGTACGCGGGCCTCTCACTGTTGTGGCCTCTCCCGTTGCGGAGCACAGGCTCCGGATGCGCAGGCTCAGCAGCCATGGCTCACAGGCCCAGCCGCTCCGCGGCATATGGGATCCTCCCAGACCGGGGCACGAACCCGTATCCCCTGCATCGGCAGGCGGACTCTCAACCACTGCGCCACCAGGGAGGCCCAGGAGATTAGTTCTTGAATGGCACAAAATAGAAAAGGTTTTTTAGTGTAAGATAAGAGGTGATAAGTTGAAGTAAAAAGAAGAAATTAGATTTGGGAATGATGAAAATGCCAGGGTTATCAGCAGACTTTCCACAAGAAGTGATCACAGAACAGCAGGTAATGAATTATTATCTAGTGATATGTTCCCTTTAGAATACTATCTAATGGTACAGCCTCTGCACACATGTGGGGGGGTTGTGGTTGTGTGTGTGTGTGTGTGTGTGTTTTATAATCAGCAGACGTACTCAACACTTGCCCCATTTAATTCTTCCCTTTCTTGTTTATGTGTTTCAGTATCAAAGGAAATTCATCAGTTGACACAATGTCAATGGTCTCAAAATATAAGAGTTATGTAGTCACAATATAATGAACTCTAGTTGCTATAATATTATAACCAGAAATAACTTATTCTTAAAAGATTAATAACACCAATACCAGTCTTAAAATCTGACAAAGCAGTAAAGATGATGCTTCCTCCTATAACTGAGATGGTTAACTTAGAGAAGTCACACAAACTCTAAAAGTTGTAGATTATCTGTAAAATGTGCACAAAACAACTCTTCTTCCTGTCTGACAAGATTCTTATCAGGTATAATTGAATTGATATACAGAAAACCCCTTTGAAATTTCTTAGATGTTTTACAAGTGTAAGTCATTATTGTAATAATCTAAATTTTGACCCTGGTTTCTTTTTTCCTAAATCCACATTTATTCATTTTTAAAAAAATGAATAAATACCTACTATATTTCAAGTCTGTGCCATTCTAGGTACAGGGAAGACAACAATAAACTAAACAGACAATAATTCCTGTCCTCATAGACCTTAAACTTCAGTGAATTGAAGTAACAATAATAGGTAAAAGTTAAAATATGTCAGTTGTTGGTAAGTGCTGTGAAGTAAAATAAGACAAAAGGATTCTTTAAAAATGATTCCTTTGTAGAATAACTTGAAGGAGGTGACGGTTTCAGCAGTGAGTGAGGGGCAAATTGTGTGTTGAAATACTAGTTTAAAGAAAATGGCCATTCTTGAATGAATAGTCTTTCACTTCTCAATTAAAGCCATGTGTGTCACTTACTAATACTTCATAGAAAACCCAGCTAAGTGGTTTGGCACTTAAAACTATTTTTTTCACTCCATGCTTTTATATTTAGAACGAAAATTTTGAAAATAATGCATCCTTATCTCTCTACTTCTTTGACTTGAACACAAAATTATTAATATAAGAAAATGAATGAAGTGTTTATATTGTGTAAGGTCATGTGAATGCAATGTAATAAAAATTAATTTCACATTAACATATGCAAGGTATTTTTAGAAGGGTACATCTACTATCCAAAATGACACAATGCTCTTGAAAGTAAAAAAGTTGAATTAGCCTCTCTCTCACATACATACACAGGAATCAAATGCACCCTTCCTTAGCACAGGTGCCATAGAAAACAGACCTAGAGGCAAAGACCTTATGTACTAACATTTCATTAGGGAAGGAAATCCATAATTCCCTAATTAGGAGGAAAATTTCTAACTTAATTAGGGAGGGAAGGAAGGAAGGAGTGCATTACTAAACAACTGACCACAGTGTCTTAGGCACAGCTGATTGCTTTGTGGCTTCAAGAGACAACTTCAGAGAGTGCATGTGAATTTCTGAGCCTTCTCAGAGTCTGTGGCCCAGTCATTCCAGAAGGAGCATAAACTTGTCTGGGACCTAATTCTTATTATAACCGATTCAATTTTAAGGAAGAAAAAGTTTAAACACATTGGAAATCTATGAAATACAAATTAAAGCAAAAAAAAAAAGAATTGTCTTTTAAAAAAATCTGTCAAATCAGTTAAGCTTAAACAAATCAATATACTGTACTATATTTTTGTTATATGGGAAGGGTGCATTTTTCTGTAATTCTAATGATTGTGTTAGCTGATTCAACTTTTATAGAAATATATTCTATTGTTTAAGATTATTCATTGCCACAGAATGACAGGCATTCTCTCTCTCCTGCACACATAAACACATACGTACTCACAGAAAAACAGCCACTGTGGATTAGATTGTCTCATATTTCTCAGAAGAGAGTAGCCGCATGATGTGGGAAAAATATAGTGTAACTTAGCTAGCTGTTCTTGGTTCCCAAGTTCCTAATGGGAGTATACAACCCCTCATAGTGCAAGATATGAAGAGCTGGGAAAGCCTACTTATTTAATGCACAGTCCTTTTATACCAGGTGTAGGCAAACTACAGCTGCTGTGTAAATCTGAACTACAGTCTGTGTTATAAATAAAGTTTTATTGGAGCACAGCCACCCTCATTAATTTACATACTGTCTATGGCTACTTTCCAAAGTTGAGTAATTGCAGCAGAGACCATATATCCTGTAAAGTCTAAAATATTTATTATCTGACCCTTTATAGAAAAAGTTTGGCAACTGTTTTGTATTATTGGCTTGCATTAAAATTCATGAAGACTTTAGAGTCACAAATAATATACACCCTTACAGAGAGTATTCATTGACATTTGAAGCATTCTTGGGTTTCGAGTTAATTCTGGCTCGAAACCCAAGAATGCTTATTAATAGCAAAGCCCCATCCCTGTTGAGGACGGGTCAAGTGTTTCTAGTCACCCAGAAAACCCATTTCCATAGTCCACCCTCTGACTCTAACTTCATAACTGTCTCTACAAGGTCATCGTAACTAAAGACCAACCAAATATCTAATGATATATTGGAGGTGCCTCTCGCTATCTTGCTATCTCTTTATCTATCTATCTATATACATACACACACACACACACATATATATAGGCAAAATATAGAAAATACCCTTTGTTACAGCAAATTCATCTCTACAGATTTATGCTAAAGACATATTTATCTACAATTTTGCTATAAGGTGTTCATTCACATAACATATCAGAGAAATAATTCTAAATGCTCAAAGACTGGTAAAATAAATTCTATCACCATTATGTTATAATTATTAAAAATTATATATATATATATGTGTATATATATATATTGTGCAAAATGGCAAAATAGTTTACTATGAATATGTAAAAACAGTCCCTGGCTTACAATGATTTGACTTAACGATTTTTCAACATTATGATTGTGTGAAAGAACGTGCATTCAGTAGAAACCGTATTTCTAATTTTGAATTTTGCTCTTTTCCCAGGATAGCAATATATGGTACAGTACTCTCTCATGATGCTGGGCAACAGCAGTGAGGGAGTCAGCCACACGTTCAGGAGGGTAAACAAAAGGTACACTCACAACATTCTGTACCCATACAACCATTCTGTTCTTCACTTTCAGTACAGTATTCGATAAGTTACATGAGATATTCAACACTTTATTATAAAATAGGCTTTGTGTTAGATGGCTTTGCCCAACTGTGGGTTAATGTAAGTGTTCTGAGCACGTTTAAGGTAGGCTGGGCTAAACTATGATGTTCAGCAGCTTAGATGTATTAAATGCAAATATTTTCAGCTTAGGGTGGGTTTATCTGGACGTTACCTCACTGTAAGTCAAGGAATATCTGTAGAGGATAATCACATTAAAAACTGTATTTGTATATAATGGAATAATATTTTAAAATGTAATTGCTGTCTTTTTTTTTTTTTTTTTTTTTTTTTTTGCGGTATGCGGGCCTCTCACTGTTGTGGCCTCTCCTGTTGCGGAGCACAGGCTCCGGACGCGCAGGCTCAGTGGCCATGGTCACGGGCCCAGCTGCTCCGCGGCATGTGGGATCTTCCTGGACCGGGGCATGAACCCGTGTCCCCTTCATCGGCAGGCGGAATCTCAACCACTGCGCCACCAGGGAAGCCCATTTTTTCATTTTTGATAACTATATTTTAATCCCTACACCCCTTCCACAACTAAGACCAGGTTACAAGGTGTATACCTATTACTCTAAGGAGAGAAAAGTGGAAGCATCTTACCAAAGTGATCAATCTTCCTTTAACTTTTAAAATAGAGTTTTAAAATTCAACTGCCAAATCAATAGTCCACAAACCAAAGCACATGTGGTATATAAGAACTAGAGGATTAAGGCAGAAAGTTTTTCTATGAGTTTTCCTATGAATTGTTGGATTGGAAGATCATAAACAAGAGCCATGAGGACTTAGACCCAAGAAAATCACAGAACTGGGTGAATTATATCCTACCTATGCATGGTAGGATATAATTAAAATTATAATGCTCTGCACTGGATGAAATCAACTGCTGCAAGTACTTTTCACATATTAGGTTGTTGAATCCTTGTGCAGTAGGTGTTGTATTAGTATTGCTATTTTATAGAGGAGGAAACTGAGGCACAGGAAGTTTAGGTGAGTTGAGCAGGGTTATACACAGCTGGTAAGTAGAGGAGCTCATGTTTTAATTCAGGTATTCTGGCTCCAGAGGACATGCTATTCACCTCTGTGCAGTATGGCTTCTCCAAGATATAATCATATTTCTCCAGCTGAAAAAGCGATACTGAGTTAGCCACTTGAGGGCTAGAGGGAGGGAAAGAATCAGAATCAAAAAGGAGACCTAGGGCTTCCCTGGTGGCGCAGTGGTTGAGAGTCCGCCTGCCGATGCAGGGGACACGGGTTCGTGCCCCGGTCCGGGAAGATCCCTCATGCCGCGGAGTGGCTGGGCCCGTGAGCCATGGCCGCTGAGCTTGTGCGTCCGGAGCCTGTGCTCCACAACGGGAGAGGCCACAGCAGTGAGAGGCCCGCGTACCACCAAAAAAAAAAAAAAAAAAAGGAGACCTAGAGAGACAATACAGGTGCATATAAGCCATTGAATCCTGGTTCTGTCTCCTTCTGGGTTTGAATTATGCAAAGGACTGAATATTTGTGTCTCCTCCCCCCCCCAATTCCTATGTTCAAACCCTAATCCCCAATATGATGGAGATGGGGTCTTTGGGAGGTAATGAGATCATGAGGATAGAACCGTCATGATGGGATTAGTGCTCTTACAACAGACACAAGAGAGCTTGCTACCACTTTCTCTGTTTTCTGCCCTGTGAGGACACAGCAAGAATATGACCATCTGCAACTCAGGAGGAAGGCTTTCACCAGAACCCACCCATGCTGATATCTTCATCTTGGACTTCCTAGATTACAGAACTGTGAGAAATAACTTGCTGTTGTTTAAGCCATCCCGTCCGTGGTAATTTTTTTATAGCAGCCCAAACTGTCTAAAGACAAACCCTAAGGGTATGGATGGTAATGGGGCAAAGAAATCTTTATTTCTACTGGAGAAATTCTACATGGAAATCCAAGGAACAAATTTACTTATACCCATAAGACTATGTATCTTCATTTCCCTCCATAGTCCTGGTTTTCACTTATTATTGTACTACTGTAATTATCAATAGCACACCCTTTCACTCTCAAAAGCATCCCAGCTTAGACAATAAATTATATGGTCTCCCTATTTATACATCAATTACCACATGGAACTCAGGGAGGAGGCTGACCCACAGGGCACCATCCTCCAACGCAAGCAGACTAGAACACAGAAATGGTGGCAGCAAATGTTCAGACAGAAAGAGGGCCTGAGAGAACCATCTCTCTGTGTCAGCCATCTATTGCTGTATAACAAGCCATCCCACAACATACTGGATTAAAACAACACAGTTTGTTTAGCTCTTGACTCTGTAGCCCAACAGTTTGGTCTGACATCAACTAGATTTACTCTTTCCTCTGCAATCATCTTCTCATTATATAATTGGTTGGCAGATAATTGCAGGGTACTGTCTGTACTGAGATGTCCTCGCTCACATCTCCGGCAGTGTCTGTGGCAGCTGAGTTCTGTCCATGTGGCTCCACATCCTCCAGCAGGCTAGCTTCGACTTGTTCACACAGTAGTTTCAGCAAGTCCAGCAAGAGAGAGGACATACCCCAACCCCTAAGTGTATTACTAGCCTCTGCTGGAGCCATATTAGCTAATATACCAATGGCCAAAGGAAGTGACATCACTGAACCCAGAATCAGCCTAGAAGGGTGCACAAAGTTCCATGGCAGGGGTACGTTACTAGAGGGAGGGGTAGGATTTGTAACCTTTTGGAATGGAGGCGTTAAGTAGTTACCAGGTACCTCACTGCAGGAGGTGGGAAGGTGCAAAAAGTCATTGATGTTCCATTTGTCATGGAAATGATTTGTATCCTTGAGCAAAGGAACTGTTCAATGTAGGACCTGAATGGGAGTTGAAGCACAGGCCAAGGTGACAGCCTAGCAGCTGGATACCATACCAGGGAGCTGTGCAGGAGAAATACCATGTGCTGCCTGTGACATAACATCAGCAGCAGATGCATCAGGGGCACACACACACACACTCAAATACTGTGTCTGTTGAGACCTCTCAGCTAAGGGCCAAATCTGTGTGCAAACGAGGGCAGCCCTACCATGCCATCTGTCTTAGTCCTCTTGGGCTGCTCTAACAAAATATCACAGACCAAGTGGCTATTAAACAACAGAAAAGTATTTCTCACAGTATAGAAAGTTGGAAGCCCGAGATCAGGTTGCAGACTTCGAGTTTTCGCCTCATATAGGGGTAGGAGCTCGGAGACCCCGTGGGGTCTCTATTACAAGGGCTCTGCCCTCATGATCTAATCACCTTCCAAAGGGCCCACCTCCTAGTACCATCACACTGGGGATTAGGTTTCAACATATGAATTTTGGGGGTATACGAACTTTCAGACCATAGCATCATCATATCATGGAGAGGAAGAAAAGAAAAAGAAGTTGAAACTTTAAATGAATGAGAGTGAGCTAATGCAGAAATGATTAAGTTAAATGGAGTGCTTTGATCATCTTAAAATGGAAAACTCAAGTTTATTTTCTTCCACTACAAATGTGAAAAGGGAGACTTGTGAATGAATCCAGTTATGAAGAAGTAAAATCATATGTATTTCTAAGTAGTGACATTAAATTTTAAACTATGTATATTTTCATATACACATAAATAAGTGAAAAGTGAACATATTCACCCAAAATGTTAAGAACAGTAATCCTAGGTAGTGAGCTTATGGATGACTTATATTTCTTTAACTTTTGTATATTCCCTAAATATCCTCACATGAACATGTATCAGCTTTGCAATAAGAGACAAATTTTGTTTTAGAACAGATGCATTTGTGCTTTTGCCCATTCTGTGCTTGCTGAAGCTAGTTAATCTGAAAAAAATTCCACCTTGAAGTGTTAATGAGCTAATAAGTCATTTCAGGGTGAGTTACTTTTCAAAACTGCTGATATCACACCTCTAACTGCACTTGTACTCTACTGATGGGGAGGACCTGGCTATTGAGGCTGTGACCTTATGTAAGAAAATATGACAAAATATGCTTGCTGTCTACACGAATTCTTCTAAACATCTAATTAATTGAAATAGTTCCCATTTTAATAAGTTCGTGACTGTGCTTTGAATCCACTCATTTCTCTATATGAGGCCTCAATAGAACATGGCTTAGTCTTTCATAAAGTAGCAAGAGAGTTCAAATTTACTTCCATTCATTCTCAGAAACTTTGCCAGATGTTACTGTAGAGTTTTAAATCTATTCAACTATTTGGAATTTGAAAACATATAAGCTAGGCTGTGAACTATGAATGAGAAGCTTGCAATTAGTTATATGAATGCCCAAAAGTCCTATCATGTAAAGATTACACCTAACCATAATGTTAGAAAATCCACATAGAGTGCTGGCTGTGCAAAATACCAGTTGATGGGAAATTTAGCTTTTGGAATGATTGACTTACACACTGGTATCTGCAAACGTATGCACATGAGTGTGCACATACACATATACAATTACTATCAGCCACAGAGGAAGGGAGAGAGAGAGAAGTAACCTGATGTTGAGGTTTTCCATTGCACCTGTGTTTATGTATTTTCCTTGGGTTGTCAAAAAAAAAATTTCATTCACTCTGCTTCCTGTTTCTTCCTTAATTATTCTTACAAAATTATTTTTCACTCTTATAAAACTCCTCTAGTAGTTATTGGCTATTAAGTGAAAGAGGCAATTTTATGATTATCACATACAATATAAGATACAATAGATTAGATAAAATATAGTGAATAATGAATAATCAAAATCATGAAAAAGTGCTGGGTTTGAAACATCAATTAGTTAAGACATGGTACATCCTTCAGAGGTAACAAACCTGGTATATTAGTTAAAATGCTTTATGTTGCAAATAATGATAACTCAACCTGGCTGATGTTAATTTCATGTGTCAACTTGACTGGGACAAGGAGTACCCAGATATTTGATTCAACATTATTCAACATTATTATGAAGGTATTTCTGGATGTGGGTAAACATTGTCCACTCTATGTTAAGGCCTGAATAGAACAAAATGTAGAGTGAGGGAGAATTTACTCTTTTTGTCTGATGGTCTTTGAGCTAGGACATGGGCCTTCTCCTGCCTTCAGACTTGGACTCAGATTGAAACTTTTTTTTTTTCAGATTTACTTTATTTATTGATTTTTTTTATTGGAGTATAGTTGCTTTACCATGTTGCGTTAGTTTCTACTGTACAGCGAAGTGGAGTTCCCTGTGCTATACAGCAGATTCTTATTAGTTATCTATTTTATACATATTAGTGTATACATGTCAATCCCAATCTCCCAGTTCATCGCCCCCACCCCCCACTTTCCCCCCTTGGTGTCCATACATTTGTTCTCTACATCTGTGTCTCTATTTCTGCCTTGAAAACCGGTTCATCTGTACCATTTTTCTAGATACCACATATATGTGTTAATATACATTTGTTTTTCTCTTTCTGACTTACCTCACTCTGTATGACAGACTCTAGGTCCACCCACGTCCCTACAAATGACCCAATTTCATTCCTTTTAATGGCTGAGTAATATATGCCATTGGCTCTCTTGGTTCTCAGACCTCTGGATTCAGACTGGAACTTACATCCTCATCATTACTGCTTCTCAGGTCTCTGGATTTTACTGGATCTGTAACATCCGCTTTCCTGGGTCTCCTGCTTGCAGATCCCGGGACTTCCCAGCCCTCATAATCATGTGAGCCAGTTCCTTGTAATGTGTGTGGCAAATGCCCTACACATGAGAGCCTTTGTAGAAGTTCAGGTCCCTAGAGGAGAAATTCCAGCACTCTACTGGAGCAAAAACAGAACAAAACAAGTTTGGACACATTGGAGTGGTCAGAAGGAACTTTGCCAGAATCACCCTCCCCACCACCAAGGAGGCACAGCATAGAGAATTAGAGAAAAAGAAAGCTGGGGATCCCTCCTATCAGTGAAAAGGGAGAGTGGTAAGTGAGCACCTGGCCTTCCCAGCCATGCAGGACACTGCTAAAGAAAATCATTTCTCTCTCAGATATTAAAGGAAGAGCTCCATGACTTGGGGGAGGGGAGGAGATCAGGAGATCCCCACACCTCTCTCCTCTCGGTGGCTGGCTCCTTGTGCATTCTCCCGAGGGCAGCAGCAGAAGCAAACTTAGACAGACAGTGAATACACACAAAACACTGAACAGGGTGTGTGGGGAAGGGAGAAGCCACAATTGTGAGCTGTAGTACCACCACTGGGGAAAAAAAAAGAGAGGTTTCCAATAGCGGGCCTGGTGCATTTTAAGTTTGAGAGACGGCATACTAGCTTAAAAATTCTGCCACAAGAGGGAGCAAGAAGCGTGGAGCAGGTGTACCCATATAAGGTCAGAGAAAGCCTCAGAATACAAGCAGGACCAACAAGGAGTATGTCGCCTGAAGGCTGCTGGTAAAGATCGAAGGATGTGACCAGTACTTTGTGAAAACAGCAATGTAAAACTCCAAGGAACATGAAGAATCAAGGAAAATGACATCACCAAAAGATCATAATAATCTTCTAATAACCAAATGCAAAGATACATAGGACAGGACAGAACATCCAATAACTGTAGGAAAATTTCAAAAGGTATCACACACATAATTGGAATACCAGAAGAAAAAGGAAATGGAGCAAAAGGAATATTTGAAGTAATAATGACTGACAATTTTCCAAAACTAGTGACAGACACCAGAGCATAGGTACAGAAAGAGCAAGAACACCAACCATGATGAATACCCCCCAAAAAAATCTACACCTAGGGCTTCCCTGGTGGCGCAGTGGTTGAGAGTCCGCCTGCCGATGCAGGGGACACGGGTTCGTGCCCCGGTCCGGGAAGATCCCACATGTCACGGAGTGGCTGGGCCTGTGAGCCATGGCCGCTGAGCCTGTGCTTCCGGAGCCTGTGCTCCGCAACGGGAGAGGCCACAGCAGTGAGAGGCCCGCGTACCACCAAAAAAAAAAAAAAAAAAAAAATCTACACCTAGGAATATCATATTCAGTGTGAAGTAAAAAATGATAAATTAAAAATCTTCAAAGAAGCCAGATGAAAAATAAATTTCCCTGTAGAATAACAAGGTTAAGAACTACATCAGACTTCTCACAAGAAAAAATTCAAAGGAGAAGACAGTGGAGTGGAATATTTGAAATGTTGAAAGAAAATACAAACCTAGAATTCTATATCTAATGAATTCATCCTTTAAAAGTGGTGAAATAAAGATTTTCTCACATGCAAACTTAAGGAATTCATTGTCTGCAGAACCACCCTGCAAAAAGCATAAAAGAAATTCTTCAGGGAGGAGAAAAATGATATAGGTCAGATATTTGAATCTTACTGAAAGAGTTCCCCATGTCCAAAGCTGGAAAAATTTCAACAATAAGTGAATAAGTTTGGATTATAATCCAAAGGATGAAATACATACTTATGAGTCCATGTTGACATAAATAAACAACTGAATAGATGGGAAAGAAGAGACAACTCTTCTAGACAGAATTCCAAATAATGAATGATGATACTCCATTCTCTAGGAGGCTGAGCAGAGCTCCCCATTTCCCAAGAATGGGCTGCAGATAGTGATTTCCCTCTAAAGAGCATAGTAAGAATGGGAAAAATATAATGGTAGATTTACAGTGGGGAAATCTGACAAGCACTAACTCAGCCAAGTGGTGAAGGTCAACATCAACAGTGATAAGTCATGTTGATAGATCATATATATCCTTGCTAGGGTGTGATGAGAATGGAACTTTACCTCTGTGGTCTTCCTTCCCCCAAACTCATATTCCCAGATGGATCAGGACAAAAATAACAGACAAATCTTGACTGAGGGACGGTCTAAAAAAATATCTAACTACTCCTCCTCAAAATTGCCAAGGTCATCAAAATACAAAGGAAGTCTGGGAAATTGTCACAGTCAAGAGAAGCCTAAGGGGACATGACAACTAATATGATAAGGACAGGACCTTGGAACAGAAAAGGAATATTATGTAAAAACTGAAGGAATCTGACTAAAACATGGACTTTAGCTAGTAAAAATGTATGGTATTTATTGTGACAATAATACCATACTAGTGTGTTAATAAGGTGTTATGAATTTGTCTAACACTTTTTAAGGAACACAGGGTGTTGAGTGGTGAGCAGTTCAACAACAGACCAAAAAAGAAATTGAAATAGAGAAGCTTATTACTCACATGTCCTGGAGGAAGCACACAGCATGCCTTGAGGAGCCTCGTGGGAGGTCAAGGCAGAGTGCAGACAAAGAGACAAAAGACCTGGGGCACATGCCTTTACTAGGGACCATGGGTGAAGTGCTTTGGGGCTCCCAGGCTAAGGGTGGATTAGTCTGTTCAAATTGAAAGGGCCGGTTATGGTAATCCACATGGGGATCTTATCTAAGTAGATCCCTTGTGAAGGCACTGGGAGGCAGAGGAGACTGTTGACCGCAAGGGATATTGGGTAAGTCATTACCAGGAATACAGTGACTGCAGGCTGCTATCTAGGACATGTGCTTGTATGAGGGAGTAGTGTCTGTTTAGGGTCACTGTAGGCTGCTTGGCCAAACAAAATGGTTGTCAAGGCAGCAATGCCATGGAGTAACTTAGCTAAACTCTCGACATAAGTGAAACTGGGGCTGGGATGTTTGAAACTCTCTGTATTATCTTCATAATTTTTCTGTTAATCTAGAACTGTTTTAAAAATTAGGTTTATTTTAAAAATAGTTATTAAGAAGGAAATAAAATTGGCATCAGCAAACTAAATCTTCAACTATCTTAGGAAAAATTATTTGGAATTTAGAGTTCTTTATTAGCATTCAAGAGTGGGAGAATAATAATATTTTGGAACAAAAAGGGCCTCAGAAAGTTTAGTACAAATGGACCTTTTAAAAATGTTTTACTTGAAGATGTCTTCTGTAAAATTTAATTTAAAAAGTCCAAAATGGACGAGATTTTGGTATAAATAAACAGCGGTGTGTGAAAAAACAAACTTATAACTGACACCAAATAATTTTTGATGAAAACATTTAAAAAATTATTGAAATATCAGATGTTCCAGTGTGCTATGTAGATTCTGATGTATTTGAGAGGTTTATATATTTAATACTAAGGGTTACAGTAGCAGAAAAGGAAAAGGATATATAACTCCCAATGTAATAGGAAAAATATAAAAACATAACAACAGAAATATACTAGATCAGTCAAATGAAGTGTGAGAAAGGAAATGTTTTTTTAAATCAAAAATAGAATACATATATTAAAATAGCAGGAATACTTATAAGCATTCATTAATCATAAAAATATTAATGAGTTAAATTCCATTTTAAAATATAGATATCCTTAGAATGTGTTAAAAATTCCCCAAACCAAATACACTTGCTATACAAGAGCCATACTTGAAATTAAAATACATAAAAAAGATTGAATGCAAAAGGGTAGAGTAATGTATTACCAACAATGAAGATTAATCAAAAGAAGAGTTGAAGAAATGTTATTATCAGACAAAATAGAATTGAAAGTGAATTATTTATATAGGGCAAGGGGAAACATTTCATACTGGCAATAATAACAGTATACCAAGGTGATATGAGAATCATGAACTTTTATGTGTACCTAGTTACAAAATGCATAAAGAAGAAATTCATAGAAAGCCAGGAGAAATGGACAAAAAAAAATTAAAAGATTTTAAATCCGTGTTAGAGACCACAAAGCAAAAAGACAAAAATGAGTGTAACAATCGAATAAAACATTTACAAGCTTCTGTGTGTGTATATGTGTGAGTGCATATGGTATGTGTGTATGCATAGATGTTAAGGATTACCAGTATCAGAAAAGGATAATTAAAATAAGTTCTCAAAAATGATAATAAACATTTCTTTTCAAACATACATGAAATATTCAGAAACATTAATGATGTATTAGAGCATGTGGAAGATAACTTTGGTTGCTCAACCAACAAATCTAAACTCTCCCCACCTCTTCTTTCTTCCTGGTTAAATAAAACAATAGGGAGTTTTCAATTCAAAGAAGAGTGAAAGGAACTTAATAAAGTGGACTTCAATGTAGAAAATCTTTTGTATCATTTTAATATGATATGGAGAATAGAAACATAAGCCAGTAGTTTAAAAATAGTGCTTGGGTTAAGGAAGGTATTTCTTTAAGTTGGAAGATTAGTATAGACTTTTATGCTAATGGATAAACAATTAGAGAAGGAGAAATTGATGAGGCAGGCTACTTTAAGTTGGAAGATTAGTATAGACTTTTATGCTAATGGATGAACAATTAGAGAAGGAGAAATTGATCAGGCAGGCTACCAGAGACAATTGCTGAAGTCAAGTCTTTCAAAAGGCAAGACACAAAGGGCTCCAGAGCATAAGAGGAAGTTGGGGCTTTTGATACGAATGGACACACCTCTTTTATTTTTAACAGGGATCACTTTATAAGGTTGTATAAGATACAATTTCTATCACATGATTGTAATTGAAGCACCAGTTAAATTAGCTATGCAGCAAAATTGTAAAGTTGGCAATTTCAGAAGTTGCTAAATTGGAAAGAAACATTAAAAAATTTTAGCATTTTCTTTGAATCAAGGAATTATGACAAGATTGTATTTTCCTCTATAAGTTTGGTTTGTTCATTTGATAATTACGAAAGGATATATTTTTATCGTATGACCTTGGGCAAGAGGGACTCTTCCAGCAAGGATTATGAGACTTTTTATTGGAGCTGAATATAAAACATCTAGTTGTAGATTAACTGAAAAATAGAGAACAGATAATGAGCTAAAGATTTTTAAAAGGTGTTATGCCAAAGATTGTTTCTGGGAAAAAAAGTACAGATAGCTCAGATAGGGCTAAAGAGGGAAGAAACATCTCTTACAACTTAAACCTTGCAGGTTTTAGAAATATACTTCAAGCTCTTTTCCAATAGCACTTTATCCACCTGGACAGAGACACTGAATGAGATCACTATTCTTTCATCTCCATGGCTGTTTTTCCTTTTTCTTTCAAATGAGTGTAGAGAGGGGATGCCATGGTGGAAATGAAAGAGAATGAACAAAATATCCAGGGAGAAGAATTTGATATTCTTTGCTTGACAGTTTTCTTGGAAGATGCTACCCTTCTTGCTCTTTTTATGTCTCGTCTTCCTTCATTTTTTCCCCTATTTTAGGGCCTGGTTATAAAGACTAGAAATATATAAAATGCTAGACCTGGATGTTCTTCAAAATGTTAACTGCTGAGTTCAGCAGCTTGAGTCATCACTGAATTACTTCATTGGAGGAAAAAGAAGAAGGAAAAAGAAAGCAACAAGAAAACTCCCGTTGATTGACAGACTGCCCCGGAATACAGATTTGCCTTCTGAAGTCACCAGGAGAGAAACTAATCATTCACTGTAATTAAACAATAGCTGAGTCTCCTCCAGCTGTTCTACCTTACCTAGATTTGAATTGTGAAAACTTACAGAGAGGTAGCATACTTTCAAGAATCAGCCTTAACACCGCATGCCTGGTTCAACTGAGTAAAACATTACATTGCTGGGGCTTCCTTCTGTCGAGCTTCTCCACATTGTCTTATTTTTCTCTGATGTAAAAATTCTCATTTTTTATAAAAAAAATCTCTGAATCTTTCTTCTTTGTGGTAGAATAAAGCTTAAGCAGTTGACAAGACTTACCCCTTGTATTCAGCCAGGTGATGTTAAAAATTATGATCTGTAGAGCTGATTCTTCTCTTGAAGTCTTTTAGGGATGGACAACAAAGAGGAAAGTGTAGTGAAAAAAAAGCGGAAAACTTTTAATACTAGAAGTGAAATTTGAATTGAATGTAAATTGAGGTGTAGAAGAAACAGCTGTCTAAGGGCATGTTGATACTGCCACTGTTTGAGAGATGCTAGATATGCACCTGGAGAAACTTAGTGAAGACGAACTTACTAACACAAATAAAGAAATGATTGTGACAAAAAGGGTGAATATATCCTAGAGGAAAGGTGACACCGGCAAAACCTTCGCATGAAAGGAACTCCCAGAGATATTTCACAACATTGCAAGTGCAAAGGATAAAATGTTGGAAGCTGATCCAAACTTAGAAAGGATTATGAAAATTCATCAGGGTGTAGAAAAGATGCCGGCTCCACATGGTAAATTATAAGATGATAAGTGAAGGCAAGCACTCTTAAAACTATTCTTGGTAAGTTTTTTTGTAAAGAAATAAAGCACTTTAAAATCTCAATGTAACAAGTTACAGTGCACAAAACAAATATTATTTTTATATGTTTTTTTTTCCCTATATATATTTAATTGACAATAAGAGAGTTTTAAAGTTCTGGAAAAGTAATTTTAGAGATCACAGAACAATTGTAATTTTTCCCATTAATTATTTAAGATCAGTGTGCATGGTATTAGCTTATATGCTCATTTTTATGGTCTGACATACTGTGTAAAGTAAGGACTGCCTGGATTATTAAATAAAGCCTTCCATTTTAAAGTCTGTGAAGTAAAGGCTATTTTATCTAGCATTTTTGAAGTAAAAGTGTAGAAGATGCCAGTTGTCTTTCCTTCACTTGAAGGAGATCATTTAGGACATGATGAGATGAGAATGATTCCAAAGCACCACTCTTAAAGTTCAGAACAATAAAAGTACAACACACAGTGACCAGATTTCTCATGATTTTTGTCTCAGGACCTGACTACAAAAATCAACTTCACTTTGTGGATTAAATCTAATTGGAATAAATAAGTGAAAGCTGAAGGACCTATTTTAGTGATCTGAAGGAAAGGAGACTAATTCATTATCCAAACCAGGATGTTACTGAGAGTAAAAGGGCTGCTAAATTAATTAAAATTATTTAACTATTGAAATATTTCTTGGTTTTATTGTATTGGTAAATATAATAATTTACTTTTTCAAGTCTTATTTTACAATTTTCTCTAACAAAATGAAAAGTAACATATCTTTGTACATTAAAGAATAATTTTTTTAAAAAACCCTCAGATTTAGTGTCTAAACATTAAAAATTAACATAAGCAAGATAGTTTTACTTGGTACATATTCACACCTTTTTCTCAGTTTTTAGAGTATACCTGTGTCTAATTAGATGCTACCCTTCTTGATAAAGAATATAATCTGTAAATAAGTCAATTTTTTCATAAAATCAACAATCTTCAAAGTTAACTTTTTGTGTAATACATTTGAAATTGCTAATACATTTAATGCAGTTATCTATGTAGATTATAATAGTTTAATTGAAAAAATACACTGCAGTTGCTGAAGTCCCTGATAAACTGAGAGCATATGATGTTAAATTGAGTTATTATAAACATTATATATTTTATTTAGATGTGTAAACATTTGATATGAAATAAGTTCACACATGCTGTCTTTTTTTCTTTATTCAGAGGAAGTTTCCTTGACAAGTAAGACAAATAAATTCTTCAAATAAGCTTTTTTTAAATGATTCTTTACTATGTATTATCAAATTAAATTGCTGTAAAATCATAGAGCTTTCCATTTCATTCTATTCTTATATATATTATCAAACTATCCAATTGAAAAGAGAGAGAGAGAGAGGGAGGGAGAGAGAGAGAAAGAGAGAGAGAGAGAGAGAGAGAGAAAGGGAATTTCAACAACTAAACTGTAGGCCCCATTTATACTGGTAGTATATCAGCTTTGGGGAGCAATTATGAATTATAACTCTTGAAACTAATTTCAAAAGCATCCCTACTACATAGCTTTTTGATTTAGAAAGACCATTGCTTTGTCTTCGCAATGTGTTCCATCAAAATTTAGATTCACATTTTTTTCAGCAAAATATAATAATAAAAATAATCTTAACATTAATGTTTAACTTTTGAACTGAATTTATAATAGCACTCATAATAATGTGAAATATTTATGCTTCAACTGAATACTCTTCCAAATTTTTATATCATATATAAAAATATCAAAACACTATGAGAATTAACTGATTTTCTATTTAAAACATGTCTTTGATAAAAATCTGGTTTTTTTCCAACTCTGTATAGAATTCTTATGCTGATGGAGCCAGTCCATTAATAGTTATAGCTTTACTTACAGTATATGTACAAGACAATTTCAACTAAAAATGAAAAATTAATTTAGAAGAGTCATTTGATCTAAATGAAAATTTATGTTTGAGTGAGAAGTAAACATACTTTTTTAAAATACAGATGATAAATTATTTTTCATCCCAGACTTCTTACATAAAATAATTACTACCTTTTGAAATAAAAACGGACAATTCTTTAGCATATTTGTGCCTTGTAGCTTTTATGTCTCTGCATTACTATGGCTGTAAGAGGAGAGGGTAAATGTCAATAAAAATTTTGTGCATGTTACATGTTCATAATGATATTTCATGATAAATGGAAATTTAGTACTTAATTTTTGTTTTGTTTTGTTTTTTTGGCTGCACCACAGCATGCAGGATCTTAGTTCTCAGACCAGGGATCGAACCTCTGCCCCCTGCAGTGGAAGCATGGAGTCTTAACCACTGGACCTCCAGAGAAGTTCCATGTACTTAATTCTTTTTTTTTTTTTTTTTTTCCGGTACGCGGGCCTCTCCTGTTGTGGAGCACAGGCTCTGGATGCGCAGGCTCAGTGGCCATGGCTCACGGGCCCAGCCGCTCTGCGGCATGTGGGATCTTCCCGGACCGGGGCACGAACCCATGTTCCCTGCATCGGCAGGTGGACTCTAAACCACTGTGCCACCAGAGAAGCCCTACTTAATTCTTTTTTGACTTGTACTTTTGTTTCTATTAAAACTCATTGCTCATTAGAGATTATTGCATTTCATTGCAAAATGAAAACATGGGACTAAAAAGGAACAAGGATAGTTTTAGACTTACACCATCTAATAAGTGAAAAGAAAATTGTAACAAGAGGTTTGAAATATTCTCTGTGAACTGTACAAAAGAACTGTTTGGCTTTCATTTGCTGCATATATTTCATGCACTACTAATTTACTACCTTTCATTCTAACCAGTGGTAGTCTGAGCTGCTTCAGGTGTTAGAGTTCAGTACTTGAACGGGTCATGGAAGGAGAGCTGGTTTATCAATGGTTTCTTTCAAAAATAATATACTATATCTGATGCGGTTTACAAAAAAATATGGAGTTAAAATTGTGATGGGGTTTATAAAGGAAAAGAACAAGTGTTAGGAGAGAGACTAAGAGGGGAAATAATTTAGAATAAAGATCAGAGAGTTCTGGGAGGAAGCATGATTAAAAAATATAAAATATTCCCAGTATTGGAAAAGGTTGAATTGAAATTTTTAAAACTGCAAGTCACAGTGAAAGATATTTTTATGAAAAATATTACGTTACAATGAAGATCTGCATGAGTCTCTATACTTCATAGAGTACAGCTTCAAAAGAAATTTTTAAATTGTAGGAATTGCAATGAAGTGTCGGAGACATTGAAAAACTTGAAATTACCTCTCAGACCATAAAAATCAAGTTGACAAAAACATGTAGACATACAGAATTAGGAGAACGGTAATGAAATCTAAAATAGACATAAGCTATGAATAAGTCATTGAATGTTTTAATAATAATTTTTAATGACGGCTTAGTGTTCATGATATAAGTGAAACAAGCACAATCCACAATCATGCATGCAGTATCAACTTAACGATGCAAATATATATGGATCTATATCAAATAAATATAAAACATTTTAAAGAAACCAGCATCAAATTACCGTGCAATTTTCTTTGGTTGGAGTTTGGGTGAGTTTTTATTTTCTTGTCTTTTTTATATTTACTGCAATATAATAAATGACATGATAAGATTAAACACTAGTTATTATTTTTTAATAGGAAAGATCACAACTGTTGGCTCTTTTAATAAAGCATGGGCATCAGAAGAAACTTACTAAATTTCTGTTTACCTATGTGGTAGACTGATTGTAAAAATGGACCCAATTTTCCATACTTGTCTTTAGCAACATCCTTCACAATCTGTCCTAGAAGCTCTTTTCATCATAGATCGTGTCTCCTCACATTAAATCTAGGCTGAGCTTTGACTAATTTTAGCAAACAAGTGACTAGACATTATTTCCAAGCCTGGGATTCCAAAAGCCTTAAATGATTGTGCTTTTTCCCCCCCCGCCCCCCCCCCCCCCTTGGACCTTGGCTTTGCCATGACAATGGGCTGGCACATTGGAGGGATGTGAGAGGCACATGGAGAAGAGTGACCCACAATTAGCCAACTCCACAGATTTGAGAGAATCCAGTCAAGATCAGCAGAGCCTCCAAACACCCACAGCTCACTCCAGACTTATTAGTGAGCACAGTCAAGATGAGAGGAGCCACCCAACCTATTCATAGCATTGTGAGTAAGAATAAACACTTACGGTTTTAGGACAGTGAGTTTGGGGGTAGTTTGCTACAACATTTGATTGTGGCAACAGATAGCTGATACAGAATTGATACTTGACAAAGGGCGCTGTCATATGAGAAACTTGAAATATGCAGCATCAGCTATGTGATTGGTTGCAGGTGGTGGTTGGAAAATGATAAGCAGACTGTTAACAGGGACTGGGGCCATGGTAGGAAACTGTAACTGGAGTCTGGAAAGAAGGATGATCCATGTAATGTCGTTGCAAAATAATTGACAAAACTGTTGCTTGCAGTAACTTGGAAGATGGAAAATACATCTAACGAACTTTTGGATTTGCCTAAGGAGATCTCCAGGCAGAATGTTGAGAGCATCAGCTGGATTTTCTTAATTGTGCGTGGTACAGCAAGAAAGTGATGAACTAAAAAAAAAAGCTGGCCCTTCCTAAGCAGAATTTAGAGGCAACATGAGAGGGCCAAACTTATGGGCTACAAAATAAAACATTTTCTCATCTCTAGTCCTTCTAGTCAGGAAAAGATTATCAAACTAAACTATAGCCTAGGGACAGATTAAATCATCAGTGTGTCTTAAGATGTGTTGTTAAGACCTCTGAAAGAGTTAAGGAAGTGCTTAGTCCACTCAGGTAGGCAGAAGGCTGCTAGGAACAAAGGGTGGCTCCCGCAATTGTCTGATATGGCCCAAATGAGTGTGATTAAAAATAATTTGTTGGGCTTCCCTGGTGGCGCAGTGGTTGAGAGTCCACCTGCTGATGCAGGGGACAAGGGTTCTTGCCCCGGTCTGGGAAGATCCCACATGCTATGGAGCAGCTAGGCCCGTGAGCCATGGCTGCTGAGCCTGTGCGTCTGGAGCCTGTGCTCCGCAACGGGAGAGGCCACAACAGTGAGAGGCCTGTGTACCGCAAATAATAATAATAATAATAATAATTTGTGGAGTGGATGTAAATCAAATTATTTGAAAGTTCAACAAAATTTTTTTAAGGAGTTGTACAGGCAAAAGTGGCCTCATCATCCTGGCCTCAAAGGTACTGAGATTGTCCAAAATGCAAAATGGCTTCTGGGTTCTCATCCTTTTAAGAAGAGAAAGCCAGCTGAAACCGATATTCAGAGGGTGTAAATTCCCCTGATCTCTTCAGAAGGGGTAAGGAGAGAGATGGGAAAAGAAGAAGTTTCCTAAAAGTGGAGCTGTGGAGAACAGTCTGTCCTCGGGAGCAGAATGGAGGCCAAATCTGGGGACATTCTTTTCTCCCAGTGTCAGGGAACCTGGCAGCATTTACCCAGTTGGATTTCAAAATTTTTAAGGTCCAGAGAGTTCTACATGCCTCCCATCTTTGCCTTTCTGAATGAGAGTGCTGTTTAACACAATTTTTCTGTCCTTGTCATTATTGCAATTTTCCTGTCCTCACTATCACATGCAGGGTGGGATTAGTAAAGTACAAATACCTTGTTTTTTTCGTTCATAAGTCTTTGAATCAAAATGTGACGCATCTGAAGAGCCTTATCTAGACTTCATGTAGATCCCAAGATGCTGGACGTTGAAGATGATACAATAATTGGAAGGGAATTTGGGCATCTTGGGAGGGGGTGAGCGTAATTTGTAATTTGTGAGTGGTAATTTATGGAGCCAAAGCCAGAGAGAGGAATGGTAGTAGATCAATTGCAACCATTGCCCCCAATTCTTCACCCCTCACTGAAACCACACCTTTTTCAATGTCGCTTCAAGCTCCTCGTCCAGAGGTGGAGTCAATTTCACCATTGCTTGAATGTTGGTAGGCCTTGTAACTTTGTTTTGCAAATAAAATACAGCATAAATAATTGCTGTATTATTTATGCTGTATTTTATAATTTATTTATGATGTGTTTATGATTGTGAGTCACCTCTTAAACTGGCCTCAGAGAGGCCTAGCTCACTTCTACTTTCTTTCTCTCTCTCAGACCTCAGCACTATGAGAACGTCCTGGGCTAGTTTGCTGGATGGATATGACAAATACATAAAAAACAGCTAGACCAGCCAGAGTCCAACAGCCACCAAACATTTGATCAGCCAAAATAAGAGGAATGACCTGCCCAAGATACAGCAGATAGTAGGTCTTGAGTGAGTCTGGCAGAGATTAGAACTGTTCATTGGATCCACTGATCTATGAATAGATCTTATCGCTTTAAGCCTCTGGATTATGGAGTGGTTTGACACACAACATTAACATAACAATAGATAACTGATAATTGATGTAACCTGCTATAGTAAGTGTGACTGCACTTAAATCAAGCATTGTAAATTTCAAGTTATTGATCATTAATGGAGGGGCTGGAAATTAAATAAATTAGTCTTTTTTAAAAGAGGGAATTACTCTCCTCTGGTTAGAAAAAGACAATTAATGTGATTCCCATTGTTCTTGTGTAGATGCAGGTGACACTGTATTCTTGTTTCTATTCTGAATTCTGTCAAGTCGCTTAAAAGTGAAAAGAATGTAGGAGAGGTAGACACCCCCCCCAGGGAATTGCTTTGGTAGCCAAGCAAGGAAGACACTGAGGTAGCAGACAGCTGCCACTGTGATAGAGGCTTTAGGGACCTAATACCAGACTCTGAAAATCTTTTTACAAGACCATGAGCTGTTGACAGGTGAAAGTAGTATTTTCACTCTTTGTGTCTCTTAATAGAAAAGAATAGAAGAATTAACAGTTATAATAGTTAAGTCAATTTTCCCCAAAAGGAATATTCATAGACTTTATACAAAAAAGGATCTATGTTCAGGAAAGTTTTAAAAACATTGGGTCAAACAAAGTGAAATACATTTTTTTTTTAACTGCAGGACTTCCCTGACTCTTACTATACCATTTGTATTGTGAATCCCCCACAGGAACATACAGCATTCAATATTCTCCAAGTTTATTTGACCATGGGACTCTTTTTTTTTCACAGAATATTTTGAAGGATTATATTTTCACCAAGTACACTTTGGGGAATGCTGAGTTCATGGTTTACCTCCTTTTTAAAGTATGTTCTATGAAGATAACCTTTCCACCAGTGTATGTTTTAATGTTCATACTCATTTGATAAAAAAACCTAAAAAGCATAAAGTGAAAAATCATGGCATAAATTTTATTGGTTCTAAGGTTCTATAATACGCCACATCTTTTAATACTTGTCAAATTGTAGGTCAAACATAACAGTAATCACTTTTTTTTTGTCTGCATTGGATTTTAGTTGTGGCGCACAGGCTCTCTCTAGTTGTGGCGTGCAGGCTTCTCTCTAGTTGTGGCACACAGGCTTCTCTCTAGCTGTGGCATGCATGTTTTCTCTTCTCTAGTTGTGGTGTTCAGGCTCCAGGGAACGTGGACTCTGTAGTATGTGGCACGCAGGCACTCTAGTTGAGGCGCAGGAGCTCAGTAGTTGTGGCACATGGGCTTAGTTGCCCCGCAGCAAGTGGGATCTTAGTTCCCTGACCAGGGATTGAACCCACATCCCCTGCATTGTAAGGCGGATTCTTTACCATTGGACCACCAGGGAAGTCCCAGTAATAACTTTTATAAATATTCACATGTAGAAAAACTTACCACATGTCAGGCACTGTGTGAATTGCTTTACATATGCCATACGATCATTATCAGAAAAACGCTGTGAGTCCAGCACAGCGATACTATGTTTAAAAATGATGAAATTGAAGCTTATAGAAGTATGGCTGTGTTTCAAATTAACTTATTTAAAAGAGATAAAACTGAGATTCATGCAGTTCTATCTAATGCCAACACCTGCTCACTTAATGACTAGACACCACTAACCAGTAGGCATACTGTTGGGTTTTAGAGGAGCACAACTCTGCCTAGAAAACCACGCTTGCTGTTGGAGAACTCTCAAGGAACAAATGCATCTTAGAGTAAGCTGATGAATGGAATAGTGAAGCTGATGAAGAAAAGGATATCTGAAGACAGTTTGGAAACTCAACAGAGTTTAGTCTAGACTGAGCATGGACTCTGCGATTACAGAGTTAATGTTTAATGTGGAAAGATATCAGATGCTTTGATTCCACTGGAATGTGTTATTTTGCCCAAACTCAAAGTTTATAATTTCTTTCCTTGTTTTTCCTTTTTTTTTACTATGAGAATTGGAATTTTGGTATGAATTCTAAAAACATACTAAGGTTAACTATGTGATGAGTAAATAATCAGATTATTATCTTGAGTAAACTTTGGGCACAGAAGCAAACATCATTTGTAAGGAAAGAAAATAGATGTATACATAAAACATTTTGGCAGATGTGAGCACTATTTGAGATGACCCATAATACACAACCAGTTAGTAACTTTTTTTAACTGACATTGTAGACATAATTATGACATACAGTAAACCATATGTATTTATACTGTGCAATCTGATAACTTCTGACCTGAGTATACATCCACAAAACCATAATCAAAATAAAGATAACAAGCATATCCATCACCTCAAAAATTTCCTTATGTTCTTTTATAATTCCTCTCTGCCACCTCTCCTCATCCTCCAAGTACTGGGGCAACCACTAATCGACTGCCACTGTAGATTAGCTTGAATGTTTTAGAATCTTATATAAATAGAATCATATAGTAAGTACCCTTTTTTTGTCTGCCTTCTTCATTCAGCATAATTGTTTTGAAATTCAACCATACTGTTTATATTACTTTTTATTGCTGAGTAGTATTCCACTGTAAAATCATCAGAGTTTATCCATTCACTTATCAGTGGACAGTTGTGTTGTTTTCAGTTTTTGGCTATTACAAACAGAACTGTGATGAATATTCAGGTACAAGTCTTTTGTGGACATATGCTTTTTTTTTTTTTTTTTTTTGGTGGTATGTGGGCCTCTCACTGTTGTGGCCTCTCCTGTTGCAGAGCACAGGCTCCGGACACACAGGCTCAGCGGCCATGGCTCATGGGCCCAGCCACTCCGCGGCATGTGGGATCTTCCCGGACCGGGGCACGAACCCGTGTCCCCTGCATCGGCAGGCAGACTCTCAACCACTGTGCCACCAGGGAAGCCCCATATGCTTTCTTTTATCTAGGGTAAACTTAGAATTGTAATGGAAGGATTATATGGTAGTTCATATAACTCTTTGATAAACTGAACTGTTTTCCAAAGTGGTTTTATAATTTTTACATTCCCATCATCAGTGTTTGAGAGTCCTCCTTTCTCCACATCCTTGCCAATGCTTGGTATGGTCTAGCTTTTTAATCTTAGATATTCTAGTAGGTCTCTAGCATAATTTTGTTGTGGTTTTAATTTGCATTTTGATGAATGATGTTGGGCATCTTTTCATGTGCTTATTTGCCATCGATGTATCTTTTTTGATGGACTGACTATTCAAATGTTTGTCCATTGTCTTTACTGGGTTATATGTTTTCTTATTAACTTTGAGAGTTTGTTATATATTTAGAATACCTGGTTTACTTGATTTTTTTTAATAATGAAATGGGGCTTTTGTTTAATGTTTAATTTTGATTCATATGCATGGTCTTACTACTCAGAGAGATAAGTCAGGTCCTAGAACTCTGGCTTGCTTCATTTCTCCTTCCTAGTTACCAAAGTGTTCCTCAGGTCCTCAGCATCTGGGTCTGGGGCATGTTGAGAATCAGTAGGAATTCCCTCAGAAACTTAAGATTACAGTGGAGATGCCTAAGATTCAGCTTCAGACCTAGCCTTTAGTTTTTGCCTTAAAATGGTCAAGGCAAAAAGTATTTCTAAGAATTAAAAAGTGTTTAAATTACAAGATAAGAACCTAAAAGTAACGGTGCTTGGTCCAAAGTAATCATCTTTAGGTATCCTTAAAAGTTGTTTTAGGCTCATTTATTAAATAAAAATGTATTTATCTTTTACATATGTCAGACACTTTGATATCTGCTAGGAAAAAAACATAATTCATTACTAGGAATTTGAAAGTAAAACTATCAGATACTTCACTCTAAAAAGGGAAGTATTTTATTTCAGAGCATCCTAACTATAAAGAATGTGCACTCTCTCTATATAAATAAATCAGAATTGATAATTACAATTTAAAATAAGAATATTAAGAAATAGATCTTTAAACACATAACACAATTGGTTTCTATTCTTTCTAAGTCCATATAATCTTTTCTGTGGTTCATACATTTTATGTTTCTTCAGTGGAAAACAAAGAGTAGCTTATGGCCACCTTTCCTGCCTCTATAAGTTATTGCTTCTGTGCTTGCTGTTTTTGCCCTGATGTTTTTCTTACTTTCTACACTCAGACTCTTTCCTCTCCAATTTATGGTTGTGGTATTGTGGTTGGTGTGTGTGTGTGTGTGTGTGTGTATGTGTTTATGAGGTGGTGGGGAGATTAATAAAAATTCTCATGTTATTTTTACTTCCTACTCAATCCCTGGTATTGCTTGTTGGGTGTGGAGCTGGAATTAGTACATATGCAGCACTATGCCATAACTTTCTGTTTCTTTCCTTGGCTAACAGTTTCTATGGTTTACGGCATAAGGTTGAATGGTTGTATGGTTATTAATGTTGAATTATGTTTTTTTTTCCCTCTACTCTTCTGTTGTCCTTACTCATTTTTTAACAGTTGGAGAAGGGAAATTATTTGTTTTGGCCTTACTTTTCCATCTTTACCCCCAAAACTGAGCTTGCTTATGAAATAGCCATTACATTTTTTAACAGTTTAAACCTTGACTTGAATGTAATAAAACATAGGTTTTGCAAAACAGACTTATTCTTTTGATTTCTGTATGTAAGGAATCCTCTAAGGAGCGTGGGCTTCAGGGGAGGGCACAAGAAAAAATAACTAAATTTCTTTTCACCATATTGTGACATTGAAGCTCAAACACCACGTATTTAATCAATCAATCAGTCAAGGGGAATCATGCTGCCAACATTGAATTAGATTACATAAAAATCTATATATAAGACCTGGTAATTGTTTAAAATGAATTTTCTTTTTACTTAAATTTTTATTCAAGTAATGTATAATCAAATTAAAAAGTCGTCAGGGGAGAGGATCTTTACCGAAATCAATGAAATAGATGAGAATGAATTCTGGGGGCTGTTCCTTTGTATTCTCTCTCTTCGTGGAGCTATATCATTCAAGGGTTATCTCTGCTTTTGAAATCTGATGTACCTCAGCTTAGAATTCCCTGTTGTTTTGGTTGCCAATTCACTCAATGCCACCATCAAAAATAAATTAACTCAACCAGCGTTCTTCTAAGAAAGAAGTGATAATAACAAAGAGAAGTGGAAATGAATGTTTGCAGAATTTATATTTCAAATGCCTATGAAATGAAATACTCATGTTTAAGTGCTCTGAAAAATGCATTTTTGTATAGGTCTGTTCATGAATGAGTTTCTGGTTACAATTTTTTTTTGCAGTATGCGGGCCTCTCACTGTTGTGGCCTCTCCCGTTGCGGAGCACAGGCTCCGGACATGCAGGCTCAGCGGCCATGGCTCACGGGCCTAGCCGCTCCGCGGCATGTGGGATCTTCCCGGACCGGGGCACGAACCCGTGTCCCCTGCATCGGCAGGCGATCTCCCAACCACTGCACCACCAGGGAAGGCCTCTGGTTACATTTTATATTTAAAATAATTTCCGGATATTATGCCATTTTTAAAAAGTATTTGTGGTTGGAATAAGAAGATATTTCAGTTATGTTTTCAGCTTTTTTTTTTTTTTTTTTTGCCCTAAATAATTATGTGACCCTCCAGAATTCAATGCTTTGGAAAGAAATTCTTTCTTTCCATTAGCACTTTCATAATTAGATGTACACTTATTCCATTTTGTTTTTTTTCCCGGGAAAACATTTCACCTTCCTGGGCATAGAATTGGATTTGTCCTTTCAATTAGATAATTACTGAGTAAATATTTATTGAGTATTATTTGCACAGCATTGTGTTGGCCATTTTAGAAGTAGTTTACAATCTAGTTGAGCAAGCAATGTGATGTTTATAAACAGATTTTGCAGCATTGTTAGTGCAAAATTTCAGAGAAGGGAGAGATCCCCATGGTATTCAACAGTCTAGGAAGTTCTTATAGAAGGGGTAAGGCTAAGTACAGGAATTTAAAGAATGAAATGTATTTAGGTTGGACAAATGGAAGTGACCATTCTAAGTTGGCAGAAAGGAAAAAGAGGGTGGTGATGAGAAAGCAGTCAAAGGTGCTGACATAAAGCAAGACATGTTAATTGTTTTGACTAGAAAAGAGGAACCTCTGAGGTGAATACAAGAAATACTATTTTGTGTGTGGTCAATTGAGTTTACAGTTAATTTCAGCTGCAGAGTTTCAGCTTGAGGCAATAGGAGGTAGACAATAAATAAATTAGTGAAGTGAAATTATGAAAGGCTAAAATATTTTTCAAATAAATTGGGTGGATTTTAGAAGGTAAAGCGTGGATTCAAGAAAGCCAGATGAGATTATGGTTTAAATATGTCATCCTGACAGAAGAAAGTCTTTCATTAGAGCGATAGTAAGGCTAATTGAAAAATTTAGGATCTGATGGTCCTTAGACGAATCATGTTATGATTGGGGCAATTCTAATCACACACACATAAACAGTGGTGAAAAACAGGAAGAACAAGGTGACTTTTCCTCAGCGTTTGGAATACAAATATCCTTGATAGCAACGAGAGTCTTGGGAATTATGAATATTTAGGAGTTGCCTAAATAGCATTTATTATGGGACAGATACTCTGTTAAATCCTTTACATTCATTATCTAAATTAAAAACCGAGGTGGTATATGGTGTTCTGCTGTCAATCAAACATGGATATGTTTACCAATCCTGTTGAGTCAGACCGCAACAACGGTGCTTCCGCCCGGCGTTGCTCACGCCAATAGAACGAAACAGTTTGGTTCAGAATTGGTTCAGAAGCGAAGGAAAGCTTTATTCTTCGATCCGAGAATGGAGAGGTGTGAGCTCCTGCTCTAGAGTCCATGCTCTTCCGCCAGGAGGTGGGCGGGTATGCTTTCTAGGGCTTCCTCGGAGGGGGAGGGGCAGAGTTCTCATCAGGCACGCACAGGTGTGCTGCTCAGGCTCCAGAGCGCAGCGCGAGGCGCAGCGTCTCTGCCCGTGGCCTGCCGCCGCCATCGTGAGTTGAGTGTGGTGGGCAGCGCTTCTGCACACCGTCCGGAGCTGAGGTGTCGCCGCAGCCATTTCGCACTGGGAACTCTGAGGTGCCGGGGCCAAGGCCTCTGTACACGACACTGTGAGCACGTGAGACTAGACTGAGCACAAAGGAAGAGAAAAAGGTTAGACTTGACTTTATTACCCACATTCTATTTTTATTTCCTGGGAATTGTTAATGGGCTTTGCCGGTGACACTGGTACATAATGTTCATTTTTTGTTTAAGTTTGTTTTGTTAATTGTGTTGAGACAATTAAGTAAATGGTCTCAACACCATTTATTATCCATAGTCTTTGATTTAAAATATTGTTCCTAAAATATACTAATGTTTTACACCCAGGTTAGTTTATGGACCTTTCATCTCATGCCTATGATTTATCTTTCTGTTCTGTTTGTGTATTTACTTACTATTTTAAATGTATTAAAATTTGTTTTTATTATTTCTAAGTCATAATTAGAAAACCTACTGACTTTTGGAGGTATTATACTGTCTCTAGTCTGCTTATAAAACTCTTAGTAATTATGATAATTTCTAGTATTTTCTTGGGTTTTCAAAGCAGCATATTATATCCTCTACAAATAATGATAAATTAATACCCCCCTTTCCAAAATGTAAACTTTATTCATTTTCGTCTCACTAGCTTGGCTAGAACTTACAAAACTGTATTGAATAGTAAAAGTATTAGTAGGCATTCTTTTAAATGAGAATATGTTTTAAAATCAAACATGCTGTTGGTTATTGATCTAAGATATGCATAGCAATCTGTATATTTTTAATAATAAATTCTGAGATGTTAGAATGTTTTTTATTTTAAAAAGCTATTTACTTTTACTACATAACTTTGACAGTTTAAAAAGATGATTATGTTTTTCTTTTCTTACCTGCTGAGGTGGTTAATAACAGTAAGTATGTCACATTTGAAACAACCTTGAAATAAAGTCAACTTAGTCATGGTGTTTTATTGTTTTAATGTATTAGTTGGATGGACTGGCTAGGAATGAAGTTTTCTGCACCGAGTTCCCTTTTCAGATGATGGTATAAAAAGTCACACTAGTGAAATGAATTGCAAAGCTTACACTCTTCTTATACTTTCTGGAACTCTGGAATTACCATTCTTGAAGATTTTGAAAGAAGGCGTTGATAAAAGTTTTTGTGTCTAGTAACATTTTGAGGGCAAACTTATTGGTCAAAAATTTCCTAATGGCTTTCGAATTTTAGTTTTCTTATTGAGTTACTTTTTGGTTGTTTATATTTTCTAAGGAAATATCCATTTCATGTTAATTTTAAAATATATTAGTGTGGTATTCTTTCTGTCTGCAGACAGAAAATTTAATTTAGTTCCTTGTGTATTTATATTGTCTTTATTAGATTTTCCAAAGGGTACTCTATTTTATTGGTCTCTTCTATAATTGTATTTTAATTGTTTTCTAATTCATTACTTCTACTTTTAATTAATACTATTCTTGGAATTATTTTGTTTTTCTTATTCTAACTTCTTGAGTTAAAAGTTCGGCTCAATTATTATTTTCTTTCTAGTCTAATAACTACAACATCAACAAATATAACTATTTAAGTATGGTTTTGTCTGCATTCCATATGTTTTAATATATTCTTAATTTTTAGAGTCCAGAACTGCAAATTGGATTTCCTCTTTAAAATTAAGATAGTACATTTGAAGTACTAAGTGATTTGATTTTTAAATTGTGTAATTTTCTATTTAATTCTGATGCTATTTAATTGTGAGCAGAGGATGTAGTTTATGTGATTAGGTGTTTCCATTTTGAAAAAATAAAACATTCATTCATGTAAACATCCACCTACAAGCATGTAGATGGGAAAAATAACCAATGATTCCCATGCTTCATTGAGCATTAGAATAACCTAGAGGGTTTGTTAAAACACAGTTTTCTCTCTCCACCCTTAGAGTTTCTGACTCAGTAAGTCTGGAGTGAGTCTCAATAATTTTCATTTCTAAAAAGTCACCAGGTGTTGCTGATGTCCCCAGTGTGGGGACCACACTCTAAGAATCAAAATTGTAAAGAACTTTAATTTTAATCACAGGATATTGTACTTAATAAAACTGGAAATTATAGTTATTGGGGATCTTTAGATGGAGGAAATGATTTGATGAAAGCAATTTTTTAGCAAAATTTATTTGACAAAAGTTAAAGAACAGGTTGTATCATATTGATAGAAACTATGTTTGGAATAATCAGCTATAGAAACTACTCACAGATGTGAACTTTTCAAGGTGTAGGCTAAGGTGGTCGTGGGGAGAGTAGGAAAAATGTGAAAGAAATAGAAATTAAAAAGAACACATCAGAATGTTATGTCATTGGATGTTGTCGGACTATAATGGGACAGTTTAAGGTAGTGAAAAAGGGGATCTTGGTCAGGGACTAAGGTGAGGAGAAGGAGACACATAGGGCACACAACTTAAGGAAGCACTTGCTGGTCTCACGCACATCTTTCTACTAGACCTGTGTTTTATCAGGATGAAGGCAGTGACTACTTCTGAGGTTACTGCAGGGTATGGGAAAGTGGAATTTCTATTGCTCTTGAAATTATGAAAGTATTCTGCATATGTCAATTCTGGTAAAATTGATATCCAAACACTAACTTTCCAGAATTTTCTCTTTAAACTCCTCTAGTAATGGCTGGATTTCTTTCATCAGATAGAAGAGTTTGGGAGGATGTGGGATTTTTAGTTGAATTGTATCCACCCATCAATGAGGGACTGACAGAACTGTCCTAAATGCAGATGGTGAGTGGTTTATTAGATGACGAGAGCCTGTTATCCAAAGGTCCATGTCTAGTTGATCTCAGTGGAAGCAAACACTGGGTAAGTGCAGCAAGTGAACATATACAGAGGCAGGCAGGAGGAAGGTAGTTTTTAAAAAGTCAAGCAGCTTGTGGGAAGACCTCAAGCATTAACTGTGTCTCAGAGACAAAACGGGAAGGTGGCCCATGGGAAGGGGTCTGGAAGGAACAGAGCAGTGCTGGCTGTTCTAGGATAGGATGAAAATACTAGGCTTCTTAACCAGAACTAAGGGAAAAGTCTAAATACCCAAATGTACCGTAAGGTCTGCTCTAGGATATTGGAAGAAACTAAGTATTATAAGATAACTGACACATAAACTTAACCACTGCTTTGAGCACAGACTTAGCCACTTTTCACAAAAGACCAAAGGGAGGGGCAGTAGCTGAGACAGAAAAGCTGTTTTCTAGGTACTACTTAGTAAATCATTCCTTCAAACATAATAATAAAGGAAAGCTATATCACTGAAAAGAAAGTAAAAGTTATCAAAGGACATGCCTGCCATGTGTTTTATGTGTGTGGATTAAATTCTTTCTAGCATGCTACTATTTGTGTTGACATTATCCCTTAGAAATCTTTCACTTCTGAAAAATACACATTTGGTAAGAAAAACTGAGTCAGTGATTCGTATGTATATAAATCACTTCATTCTTTCTTTTGGAGAAAATTTTGGTCTGAAAGCCTCCATTGGAAAAAATAAATTAAAAATAAATGAAAATAAAAAGGGAAAGGAGAAAAGTTAGAAAACATAGCCCAAATGACAGTAAATGTTAATGGTCTGATCACACACACAAAAATCCTCCTTCAAACTGAAGTGTGTATTAAATAGTAATGGATAGATATACTTCTCTGTGAGATCTGATTTGTCTAGCAAATCCTTCCTGACATATACTCTCATTTACTACTATAGAGCCTTTTGAAATTGCCATTCCAGCAGAGCATAAAAAAGGTTATTTAGATTAAGTATAGTTACAAGATAAGCAGTATACTGAGTTCATTGGACTTCATGCACCCTCATTTAATTTCCACCGCTCCATTACTCTGAATCAAACTGTCCCTGAAAGAACAAGAGGAAGGAAAAGGGCATTAAAAAACACAAATTACAAAGTGGAGAACATTCTTCTTAAAAACGAAATGGTCTCCATGTGTTACCATTTAATACCATGGAAATACTTTCTTGACTTTTATAGCATGCAAAGAAATTGCACCCATCTATTAAAGAATGCAATAAAAGAAGTCTTTGAGGTGGGTTAACATTTTCCAGGTCTCTATCATTCTGGATGGGCTTGGAACTTCAAAACATTGTAAAATATTATAAATGGTATCCATTTGCATCTGTGTGCAGCTCATGGCGTAATGAATGTGCGACCACTTAGCCGTTTATTGAATACAGGCAGAAATACGATGAGATCTTTGGTAATATGTTTTAAAACGGGGCCCAAAGCCAGGCTTTAAAGAAAGACAGTGCCAAAACAGTTTATCTTCTTATTTTTCCTTTTAACTTTAGTGCTACTAAGTGCCAATATGAGGCTTTTTGGACTTCATTTGAAATTCAAGTAATTAATATAACCGGAGAAAATAATTTTTAGAGGGGCAAGGTATTGTGATAATGTGTAAACAAGAAAGGCCTGAAGTTTAGAGGACGGAAAATGACAGTGCTAATAATAAAAGTTCTACTGGGTGGTGTATGTAATTGTTAAGACCTTTCACATGTTCCATTCGCATTTGACAGTGGCTGAACTTTATTAGCCTCTAATGGCCTTCATTAAATTATATTTGCTATGTAAGAGGCTATGGATCGAATGGGGATCATGAGGACGGTCTCCTTTATCAGCATATATACCTCAGCTAAAGAGGTATGACCCTCAGCATCCTGTTTTAGGGTATAGAGTGCTTTCTCTCTTATTTCAGACAGTGGAGAGATGGCAATTTTTATAGATTTTCTCTCAATGGGCTCCTCCCCAGTAACTTTTTTTTTTTTTTTTTTTTTTGCGGTTCGCAGGCCTCTCACTGTTGTGGCCTCTCCCGTTGCGGAGCACAGGCTCCGGACGCGCAGGCTCAGCGTCCATGGCTCACGGGCCCAGCTGCACCGTGGCACGCGGGATCCTCCCAGACCGGGGCACGAACCCGTGTCCCCTGCATCGGCAGGCAGACTCTCAACCACTGCGCCACCAGGGAAGCCCCCCAGTAACTTTTAAACATTCTCTAAAAAAAATTCCCTCATTGACTCTTCATTTTCCAACAGTTATTTACTGCCCTAGTTGCTATCGTTCTTTGTATCATCGTCCTCACAAATAGGAAAGCATTATCTGCACCTTCCCACCTCTCTCTCCCCAACCCACTATAAAATGGCACTTCACTGACCCTGCTCAGCTCACACCAAGGTCACTGGCAACTGCCATGCAGATGAAGTTAATTTAAACTTTAAGTCATTATCTAATGCATCTTCCTGTTATCAGTCCTTACTAGACCACTATATTTTGTAAAGGAAAAAAAAAAAAAACCCAAGCTTTATTTTTCCATTATTTTTGTACATTGCCCATAAACGTGTAGGCTCCCCCAGGTTCTTTCCTAAACCTGATTCTCTTGTGAATCTGTGACTTCTTTCTAGGAAACTGGTTCCCTCTCTAGCTTCAGCTAATGACACGACAGTGTGTACCTACAGCCAGACTCTAAATTCATGAGAACAGGACCCTTGGCTGTCTCTACATAACACCAAACAGTTTCTGGCACATAGTAGTCTGTCAGTAAGCATCTATTTCCTGGCTAGCTGACACATCTTCCTTCTGTTCACTAAGCCCATATAGCAAACTGCCTAGAGGACATTTTCAATTGGAGGTCTCTCTGTTACCTGGAACTCAGAATTTCCTAAAATAAATTTGTCATCTCCGTGAACTACTCCCAACTCCCACCCCCGTGTTCCCTTTTCAGGTGTTGGGAGACAGAACCTGCTTCTTCAGTGTGCTTCCTAATTTACATCATGGTGCCACCAGCCATCTGGTTACCCAGATGAGCACCCTGGGAGTCCTTAACTTCTTTCTTTCCCTCATTTATTTCCCAGTGAGCCACAATGTCCTGTCTTTCTAATCCTTCCCTTCTCTCCATCCTCATCACCACCATCTCAAGTATCAAGAAACAGTTATTGTTATAGACTTCAACTCCTTCAGCAGCCTACCAGCTGCTTTCCCAATCTTCAGTCTTAATCCAAGATTTTTTTTTTTTAAACCGGGTAAATTTCTTTTCTAAAATCTAAGCCAACCCCATTAGTGAAATCCTTACAATTTCTTTTTACTGCCCTTAGAGGAAAAAAAAAAAGCCTAATTTTTTAGCATGGATTAAAAGGTCCTAATTTACACCTCTCCAACCTTAACACCTATCAGTCCCCATTGCAATAATAAGCCCCAGTCAGAATAAAATTTTATTCCAATCTCCTATCTAGTTTGGAATGTACATGCACTGTTTCCATCTACTGGAATATTCTTTATTATTGTTTTGATTTCAGTTAAACTTCACTGGGACCAGGAGGCCAACCCTGTGCCACATGCCCCACTGCTCACATTCTCTATGCTATATACGCCTATTCTTCAGTCCTAACGCATGATGTGCCTTTCTTTTAAGACAGTAATTCTATAAGAGAAATATAGTAAAAACAGGTATTGTAATTTCTTCTTGATGAGCTTTCTTCTACACCATAAGTTCGGTTAGTACAGGAATCATGTATGTCTTGCTCACTGTACCTAATACAGGAATAATCTATTGCACATGCTCAGTGAAGATTTAGAGTATTAGAATATATTGAATGCCTTAGCAGTATTGGGAATCCCTGGGGTCATAATGGTGTACCCTATGGGTAATTTCAGCAGGATTTTGATTCCATTTATAATGCTTAGTCTTTCATAAAAGGAGGAATCCTAGTTTGTTGACTAATTGTAAGGGTATGAGAATTGCTATGTGTTAACGTTAATTTTCTCCACAGTATTTTTTGTCAAAAATGATTTCGAAATTACCCCTGAGCCCCATCCTGTCCAGGAAATCCTGCAGTTGTTTGAAAGGTTTTTTATATTGACTGGTAATTTATCATTCAAACATTCATTAATTTGCCCAAATTATTTAGTTTTCATTTGTATTTATGACTACACCTCTTCCTTATGGTAATATATCCTTTTGTTTATCGTAATTCTTCCTTATTCTAATTCTAAGGAGCTCTGCGTTCTACTTTTATTTTGGTGCTTGATGAAAGAAAACATGAGGCCCTGAAACAGTAATACACAAATTTATATAGTGTTTTATATGGTCCCTCTTCACTTTCCAAAATTGAAGAATCCAGTGATTTGTTTTGTTTTTATATCAAAGTCCACAGTCAACTCATTCTTGCAATTATTTAGGTTGTCTTAATCTTTGTATTTGCGTAACTATCAGTTCCATTCTAATTGATTTTTTTCATTTTTCTGCTTCAAATTGGCAATGGGATAAGAGAACTTTAAGAAACCATTAAGAGTCTATCATCCATATCTGTATTTTTGTCATCATGTTAAATCCTTAATGTGGTCAACCCTTGTCTCTTCTGATGGCCTAGTTGGTTATTGTGTAGGGATATGACTACCTGCCTATTTCATCCTTGTGCCTTTTCTTTTACCATCCAAGGGTATTTACAGTTTAACATAGATTCCCTACAGAGGACTATGATAAGCCCAAATAAATGACTCTTTAGTTTTAAGCACTCTAGCACTTAGATGTAGGAAATTGTATTTTCTCAGTGGGACTTTCCTTGGAATATTTCAGTCAACACCATAGGAAAAATTTCCTTTTGCCTACATATGAACATGGCTTTCCTGAGATTTCATGTTAGTCAAAGACAATGTGGTAGCATAGGTAGAAAGCATCCATGCTTTTAAACTGGTTACATCCTTCTAGAGTTGCTGGTTCATTGTAAAATAGGGAAGATTGGGACAAGATTTCCCATGTAAAATACTTATAATTTGGGCTTCCCTGGTGGCGCAGTGGTTGAGAGTCCACCTGACGATGCAGGGGACATGGGTTCGTGTCCCGGTCTGGGAGGATCCCACATGTCGCAGAGCGGCTCGGCCTGTGAGCCATGGCCACTGAGCCTGTGCATCCAGAGCCTGTGCTCCATGGTGGGAGAGGCCACAACAGTGAGAGGGCTGTGCGTGTACCGCAAAAAAAAAAAACAACTTATAATTTAAAGACCAAGGCATTTTAATGTAATAAATATAACTGAGATGTGAGCCATCTGGATGCCCCCCAAGTCCTTGTCTTGCTTAAGTAGACAGAACTTTTAAGCTCTGTATAAAATTGTCCTTGAATGTCTATTTCTCCTAAGGTGAAGGTCCACCTTACCTCCCAGTATCTCTAGGGATTTTGGATGGAGGCTTAAAGTTACCCTGAACTTCTCCAGATCCAATAAACCTATCCCACCAAACTCATCTCCAGAGTGTATGTCACCAAATGCATATGCTATTCTATTTCCACAGTGGATCACCCTACTGCACACCACCCAGTCGCTCTTAAGAATTGACTCCATGAGCAGCAGTTTTTACTAAACTTTTAGAACAGTGGAGAAGGGTTACTATCTAATAAAGAATCCAAAACATTTTTGAGCAAGCTTGGTAATCACTGACTAGGCAGTAATCTATCCTAATATAGCTTAACATGTCTGTTTTTATAACCGTAGAAATATTGAGTTTATAATTTTATCATCTGCTGGCCTTTTTTTTCCCTCAGAGTATAACATCTGGAATTTCCTAGATTTTAAGATTAAAAGTTGGGATGTAGTTACTATTGTAGTGGAAGAGGGAGGGAGATCAACAATAATATTGTCTAAACAGCATTTACCAATATATGAAGTATTTGAGGGACATTATTGAATATGGGGACTATTTTGGAATAGAAAAAACTTATTGTTAAGGATAGCTATATGTGGTGTATATCATTGTTTATTCAATAGTCGAGAGGTAACAGGATGTTCAAGATCACATTTCATGCTTTCTGGGTACTAATTTTCAAAATAGTGACAGAGCATGAACATTTTCATGATGTAATACATTTAAGAAGAAAGTCAGAATTTCTTATGAACCTGTAGGTTCTCTTTTGAATATACATGAATAAAGTGTAAGAAATGACAAATTCTCTCCAGGAACATGTAGGAATCCCAAGCTACTCTCGCCTTTGTGTTTGCCCAACTATATAATGCATAGTGCTGGAGAATTATCAACAAAATGTGTACAGCTTAGTGACAAAGAAATATCTCAATATACAAAATAAAGTGTCTGTGCAGCATCTCAGCATCAGTGTTATTAAAAAACGTTAAAAAACTACCAGTATGCTCATTGTTCTTCAGAAAAAATAAAAGATGCAATACAGTCTAAATTAGTGTTTTAAATTTTAAAGATTAGTGGTTTCAATATTCAAAAACTTTTAAGTCATTCCTTTGCTATGTCTACATCTTCAGTTCCTGTCTTTCTCTTAAACACACATACACAGACATAGTATCGGTCACATTTGAGTCATATAAGGAGTTGAGCTTTATTTTTAAATTAAGATTCTTTTCCCTAAACCTGATAGAAAGAAACAGCAGCATCATTTAAAAAAAATGGGTGTGTATTACTCTTCATTCAATTTGGAGACTTAAACATTTGCAAGTACTGGAATTAGTGATTAGTAGAGGCTCTGAACAGTCGTATTACATTTTTTTTACAATATTAGAAAGGTGAACTTACTATGAAGTTCCTTGAGTTTTATTTGAAGGTTTAAAACATAAAAAATAACTGAGATAACATAGTATATACAGTTGTTTACTCTTCATCCTGTCATTTTTGTTTCAAAACTTTATACAATTATTATTAAAAGTAAACTTGAATTTTCACTCCTTTCTGCAATCCCATGAGCCTCTGTTGCCCTCCAAAGGTAACTGTTGTATTTTTAGTTAATCCTTGACTACATGTGTCTTCACGTAGTATATGTCTTACCTGTATTTCATAAAATACTTGCAAATATGACTATATAAGTTTAACATTCTGCCCTTTTCACTCAATATATTTCTGAGATTTGCCAGTGTGTTCTACAGCTTTAAATTAATCTATCATATGAATAACTGTGGTTTATTTTTTCTAATTTTTGCTGCAAACATTGCTATGGTAAACATCCTTGTACACCCTATCTAGTACACACATGCAAGTATTTCTCTAGGGTCCATACATAGGCATGGAATTCCCAGGTGATAAGGCATTCACCAGATATTACCATATTGTCCTCCAGGGTGGGTTTTAACAATTTACAATTTTACAAGCAAAAAAATGAGTGTTCCTGTTTTCCTGTGCTCACTTCACTAACACTTGATATGTTTAGACATCTTGAATTGTCCTCACTTTCTTGTTTTCTTTGATTTTCATTTTAGATTTACTCTTATATCACAGAGTTCATACAGTTTGTTCTATGATGGAGATATTTGCCTTTGGTCTTGGTTTTGGATAAATGTTGATTTCAACCAAAATACTTATATGGTGCATCTGTTAATATATAATTAAATTTATATCTTTACACTTAAATATTTATATTGAAAATAAATACAAAGGGAGAATTTGAAGGAAGTTATCAATCCTACTCACTGAGAATTGAAAAAACAAGCAATTGTGATCTGGTATTCATTCATTTATTCACTTTTTTTTTTTTTTTTTTTTTTTTTGCGGTACGTGGGCCTCTCACTGTTGTGGCCTCTCCCGCTGCCAGGCACAGACTCCGGACGCGCAGGCTCAGTGGCCATGGCTCACGGGCCTAGCCGCTCCGCAGCATGTGAGATCCTCCCAGACCGGGGCACGAACCCGTGTCCCCTGCATCGGCAGGCGGACTCTCAACCACTGCGCCACCAGGGAAGCCCAATTTATTCACTCTTTTTTTACTCCTTGGTTCCTCTTTTGAATTCAATGACATCCATATCCCATGCTGATCACCAATAAAATAGAACCTTGCACCAGGGTATATAATACAAATTGTGGGGCAGTTCTCCATTCCTTTTTCTGCAATTACCTAAAGATCATTTTGAATTTAGTGTGTTTAACAAGTGCTTTTTAAAAAGAAATGTGCTTTTCTTTAATTAGCTCTTAAAAACACTGGTGATGGCCACTTAGCATAAAACAGTATTTAACTTTTCATGTCAATTAAGTGTCATTTTCTGATGAGAATTTCTTTTAATAGCATAATTCTTTGGAGGAGTGTCTATTGATGACTGTTCCACTTTTCCCATGTCCCTGTCTACTGAGACAGGGGAGCAGAGAGAAACAGGCAGCATCATAATTGCTTTCTATGGCCCCATAATTAGTATGACTAGAAAACATTTTATTCCAAATACTCTAGATGGAATTGAACCTTGGATTTTTACTAAATTCCAAATGCTACTGTGGGTTATTTTAAAAAACACTTCACTTGAACTCATCACCAAAGGAACACAGGAATTGGCAGAAGGACGATTTTTTTAAGTTTTCTATATTCAAACAAAAATGTCAAGTGTTTAAACATGTACCCAATGATAAATGTGCAAAATCTTTTCTGAGGGGTATAAAAATAAAAAATAATAATGACAGTAATAAAAAAAGAACTTGACATTTATTAAGGGGTCTTTCCATGGCAGGCACTGCAGTTATCACATGTATTCATTACAACTCTTAGGAGGTAGAGGATATTACTATCTCCCCACCACCATTGTGGAAACTGCTTCTTTGTACTAGTTGATATAATTGCTCAGTGACAGATTTGACGTATAGATCTATCTGACCCCAAAGCCAAGTATCTATCTACTTTCACCTACTGCTTTCCTTTAAATTGATAATACCCAGGAAACACATTTGTTAGCTTATTAAAAGCTAAAATGTTTTTACTCTATTAGGTACTATAGAGATTAGTTCAGTCTCCTAGTTTTATATAATAAATTGAAGAGACTAAGTTATAGAGAATGGCAACGATTTGAACAAAGTCCTACACAAAGTTAACAAAGGGCCTACACTCCAGTGCCTCATCCATTGTGCAGAACATATTTATTTTTATTCAGTATTTTCTGTAACTCCACTTTTTCTTTATTGATTTAATGGAATCTTATCACAAAGTTAACTTAGCTGCTCGTTTTATTTGCACAACAGTCTTTCCATTCTTCTGGCCATAGCACTCCTTCTGCTCTGGAGGCTATCTCTTTTCTGTCAATGGGGTTCTGGTCTATGTGGTTACTAATCACAGTTTTCCAGCTCCTGTCAACATATAGGTGGACATGTGACATATGTGAGCAGTAAATGTTCCGTTACCCTGGTCGTAGTAATTAGCTCAGAATTTGGACACAAAACCAAAGACATGTAGATCTCAAGGATTATGTAAAAAGGATTTGGGAACTATAGTTTTTTTATTCAGTAGTTCTCAAACTGAGTTGGTGTAAGTTTAAATCAGTTTTCGGTCATTTTCTTCAATTCTTCAGTAGTAGAGAATAAGATCAACACACACAGATAAATAGTGCAGAAAAGAAGGAGAAGCTAAGCAGATAAAAGAAACACACACACACACACACAGATTCAGTAATCCCTAAGGTAATTCTATCTCCCAGATTTATTGGGACTAATGAAATGCCTTTTTGTTTAAACTAAGTTTTGTCAGTAAAATATTTGGATATGAGCTTTAACTTGTTAAAGACAGAGATTATGCTCTTTATTTCTTAAACACTTCCTCTCACTTTTCTTCTAAAGGTACTTTAGGAGGAAAGGGTAATGGCAATGTTATGTTGTTTGATATTGTTTATACATATTTTATCCAGTAACTTTTTAAAAATAATGCTAGAAAGTTAGTTTTCTTTCATGTATTTTATTTAATATTAAAACCAGTTTCCATGAATGAGCATAGAATTGAATTATCATATTAATGCAAGAAATAATTGTTAAGTATAACAATCAGTGAAATTTATATAACATGAGATATATATATTTCATAAATGTAAGTTTATTTAATTTTTTAAAGCTTTCTCATATTTTTAGGAATATATATTTGCCAAGTACAAGAATACTCAAAAGAAAAGAGACACTTTCTGAAGAGAGAATGAAGATTCACTGTACTGTTATGTAGATTTAATGCTTAGTACCATTTGAACATTGTCATCAAAATTAAACAAATGATAAAATCCCTTTATAAAATAGATCATTTACAAATTCAAATAGGTCAGAATTTGCACCAAGAAAGATACATGTATAACAGAAAAGTTTAGCATAATAAATATATAAGGCAAATGGTTGTTCCATATTCTGACATTACCAAAGAGTGATGGTATTTTATGAACCTTGCTTTCCACAATTGCTTGTTCACATATCAATACTTGGGATCAAAGAAGCATTGCATTAAAACTATTAACAGGTAATATAATAATTTATATTTATTGAGAATTTACTCTCTGTGTTAAGCATTCTATATGCTTTATCTTATTATTCAAAATCCCTGTGATACAATATGGATTCATGTCTCTGTTTTACAGTTAGTAGATGAGTTTATAGATGATACGTAACTTGACAGGGGCAGAGTCCGGCTTGCGCTAAGGTCTCTCTAATGACCATATTCTTAACTCTTAAACAATATTGTAACTCAGACATTATTTCCACCTTTATTATGATAGATCGCAGTTTTAATCACAACTTCTTGTCAGATTTGGAAGGGAAAGAGGCAGATATTTTCTCTTCAAGCACTTTACCTAATTAAAAAATTCATTCTCTAATATTTGTATAGGCGTAAATGTATGTGCATGTGTCATGGTGAATACATATCCTTAATATACGTGCTTAACATTTAAAAAATGCATATCAAAGAGTTCATCTCTTGTATAAGGAATAAAAATTGTGGCACTGGCCATTATAAGGTATTAAAAAATTCATGGCAACTTTTGAAAAAGGAGGAATGTTATTAACCTTGGTGTCTTGACCAAATTACAATTCGAGTAATTACATTTGTCTTCCCTAATCTCCTTTTCAGTTTTCAATTGGGTAGTGTATTCTTAATGGATTTCATTACCAAGCTTCCCTTAGGATTTAAAATAGGACTTATCTTCTAAGACTTGGTTCACTCCAAATTTATGTTCTCTTACTTCAACTGAGCTGTCACTGAAACTCTTCAATTGTGTGTTTATGTCTTCAATTCATTCCTCTTTTTTTGTTGTTTTTCTTTTTTGTTTTTTGCTTTCTCATTTTGACTCTTCCAAACCATTTCTATTCTCTTCAAGACCCAAATACAGCAATTATTTTTGAATGCTAAATATGCAACCACTCTCCTATTTGCTGAAATACCAAGATCAGTTAAGTGTTGTTTGCTAGTTTCCATGAGCTTCCATATCAGAAAGTATTGCTTTTTTACCCTTTTAGAGATGAATTTACCTCCTACCTCACAGGAAAAAAAAAAAATCAGTCATCTAGGGTGTACTTCTGCAGCCATCCCTTCCCTGTAAAAATATCTTCCTATAATCATGTCTTTGACTTTTCAAAACTCCACCATATCATTCTTCCATTTCTTATTTCTTCATTTCTGCCTGTATTAAAGAAAAGTGTGTGCCTTCTTTTTTACATAGGTGCCTTCACCTGTGCTCTTGATCCCTCCCTTCCTTATTGCCTTACTTCCCTCACTGTTAAATCAATCAGTTTCACTAACAACATTCCATAACATTCCATTTTTTAATGGGGAAAAATCCATTTCATCTTGCTTTCTCTAGCCCTTAGGCAATCACACACTCTTTTTTTTATTCTTTTATCACCATGTCATTACTTCTCATTTTTTCATCAATTCCACACAATATGATTTCCTTTTCTACTATTTTGTTGAAATTGTTCTTCAAAGAAACCAGTAAATTTCAAATTGCAAAATCAATACCCTTTTCTTAGCACTCAAAATTTGTATTTCTCTGTTGGCCTTAATGTTGCTGACTGCCACTTATTCATAAACTCTGTGCTTCTTCAACTTCTCATATGTTGTTTTCATCTGATTTTCTTCTCCTGCCTTCATGAATTTTTTAACTTTCTTGCTTGTTTCCCTTTATTTTTAAAATTTTAGTGTAAGGCCTTACCAGTGTTGTGTCTTTGCCTTTCTTTTCTTTCTATAATTTTTTTTATTAGTGATCAATTTTAATTAACTAGTAGATTGAGGGAAAAATAAGAAAGGTAAAAATGCAGCATTTGTATACTTTGTGCTAGCCATTAGACTAAATACATAAATAATTTCATGTATTCAGGAAATCAAAACCAGGGATAATATCAGCATTTTAAAGATTAAAAAACTAAGACTGAATATGACCTAAATATATTTTAAAGCCACTTCTTATATACCGGGTTTTGTATTTTCTTACTTAATTCAATTCATTCAGTAATCTCAGACTTAGATATTATCTCTAGTGGTTAGTTGCAGTATTTCAGACAAAAAACTATGAGTAAGCTATTCAATGTTTCATAGCTAAATTTTATAGTAACTCCAGGCTACAAATTCGGGTATATTCACATCCAAAGTTTATGTTTAGCCCTTTACAACATCTTGCTTCAAAATGGATCACTTTGTCATATATATACCTTCATTTATAAACTCTCTCTGGAATAGCCATCCCATGTCCCTGAATATGCATTAGTTATATTTATATGGGTATCTGGCTATCATTATATATTCCACACATGCAAGTAGCTTAATTTTAATATTTTCTAAAAACTCATTTTTCTATCCGGTATTGTTTGACTTTCTAATTCTCTCAAGGAGGGCTTGATTTTTAAAACATTTACTTGATTGAAGTATAGTTGATTTATAATGTTGTGTTAATTTCTGCTGTACAGCAAAGTGACTCAGTTTTATATACACATGCACACACACACATTCTTTTTCATATTCTTTTCCATTATGGTTTACCACAGGATATTGAATAGGATTCCCTGTGCTATACAGTAGGACCTTGTCATTTATGCATTCTATGTGTAATAGTTTGCATCTGCTAATCCCAAACTCCCAATCCATCCCTCCCCCACCCCCTCCCCCTTGGCAACTACAAGTCTGTTCTCTATGTCTGTGAGTCTGTTTATGTTTTGTAGATAAGTTCATTTGTGTCATATTTTAGATTCCAGATATAAGTGATATAGTATGATATTTGTCTTTCTCTGTCTGACTTACTTCACTTAGTATTATAATCTCTAGGCCCATCCATGTTGCTGCAAATGGCGTTACTTCATTCACCTTTATACCTGAATAATAGTCCATTGTGTGTGTGTGTGTGTATATATATATATATATATATATATATATATATATATATATATATATATACCACATCCCCTTTATTCATTCATCTGTCCATGGACATTTATGTTGTTTCTATGTCTTAGCTATTATGAATAGTGCTGCTGTGAACATAGGAGTGCAGGTATCTTTTCGAACTAGAGTTTTGTCCAGATATATGCCCAGGAGTAGGATTGCTGAGATCATATGTCAGCTCTATTTTTAGTGTTTTGAGGAACGTCCGTACTATTTTCCTTAGTGGCTGTATCAATTTACATTCCCACCAGCAGTGCAAGAGGGTTCCCTTCTCTCCACACCCTCTACAGCATTTGATATTTGTAGGATTTTTAATGATGGCCATCCTGACTGGTGTGAGGTGATACCTCATTATAGTTTTGATTTGCATTTCTCTAATAATTGGTGATGTTGAGCCTCTTTTCATGTGCCTATTGGCCATCTGTATGTCTTCTCTGGAGAAATGTCTATTTAGGTCTTCTGCCCATTTTTCGATTGGGTTATTTGTTTTTTTGTTGTTGAGTTGTATGAGCTATTTGTATACTTTAGAAATTAAGCCCTTGTCGGTCATATCATTTGCAAACATTTTCTCCCAGTCTGTAGGTTGTCTTTTCATTTTGTTTATGGTTTCCTCTGCTGTACGAAGGCTTGTAAGTTTGTTTAGGTCCCGTTTGTTTATTTTTGCTTTTACTTTTATTTCTTTGAGAGACTGACCTAAGAAAACATTGGTAAGATTTATGTCAGAGAATGTTTTGCCTATGTTCTATTCTAGGAGTTTTATGGTGTCACATTTTATATTTAAGTCTTTAAGCCATTTTGAGTTTATTTTTGTGTATGGTGAGAGGGTATGTTCTGACTTCATTGATTTACATGTGGCTGTCTAACTTTACCAGCACCACTTGCTGAAGAGACTGTCTTTTCTCCATTGTATATACTTGCCAAGGAGGGCTTAATTTTTATATCAGTGTTTGTATTTCTATTTTCAGTTCTTTCCCCTATAATTTCATCTAGAAACTCATGTGACCAGTTATCACTGACACACTGGTCCAGAAAAGGAGTTGTGGAATAGTAAGTTAAGAATTATGGAATATTTAACTTAGTGGTTTAAAGATATACATCTTCAATAGTATATTGTGTCAAATAGATGGATGTGTCAAATTGGTAAAATCTATGTTGCTTACTAATATCTTACACATTGATAGATTGAGAAGAAATATATTACAGGCTGAGTGACTTAGATTCATATTTCTTCATACTTTGCACAAAGAAGCAGGGTGCTATGGACTAAATTGTCTCCTCCAATATCATATGTTTATGCCCTAACACCATTGTGATTTTATCTGGAGATAGAGTGTTTAGGAGGTAAAGTTAAATCCAGTCATAATGTAGGGCCCTAATCTGATAGGACCCTGGTCTTAGAAGAAGAAAAAGAAGACGAAGAAGGAGAAGGAAAAAAGAGAAGGAAAAGAAGATCTTTCTTTCCTCACCCTACTCCCTACCATGTTAGAACACAGTGAGAAGATGACCATCTGCAAGCCAGGGAGAGAGCTGTTGTCAGAAACTGACCATGCTGGCTTGCTCCCTGATCTTGGACTTCCTGCCTCCAGAACTGTGAGAAATTAAATTTCTATTAAATAGAACACCTAGTATGGTAGTTTGTTATGGCAGCCTAAGCTGACTAACACATAGGGCAAGTGGATACATTTCCAGAGCATTTTACAAAGAAAAAAAGAGAAAAGTTATGTAGCTAAAGAGCTAAAATTATGAACACTGAAAGAAATGCATCAGTAACATGTAATCTTGGGCATAGGTATATTTCTGCCTGAGGTTGTGCCATTTTGTTTGTAACTCTTAGAAAAAGATAAAGAAATCAGTGCTTTCTATATCTACTATTCAGAAGAGAGCATGATTGCTACATTAAAGATTAAGGAGAGTTCTAACATTCTAGTTCATATTCAACTTAAGGTAAATGTCAAAATTTCTTGTATAGTAACAACTCTTAACATGAATCATGTGCTTATTCTTTGCCAAACTCTGAGCTTTCTTGCATAATGTTATTTAATACAACAATTAAGATTTCAGAATACTATTTTCATTTTAATGCCCATTTTAATAACATGGTGGGCTAGATGCCTGCGTAGATTTGCCTGCTGAAAAACAATAATATTCTAAAATGCAATATATGTTTAAAAAATCTTCTTTTAAGTATCAATGTTATCTCAAGAGGGTAAAATATCTTTCATGCTAGGAATTGAGTGAAAGAATCCAGGGAGTAAACAGAATAAGGATGCTTGTTTTTGTCTTTAGGCATTTACATATCTGATAAATCTGAGTTTTGGATTTCATTGCCTAGGTTCATACCAAAAGTATACATTAGGGGATAATATTTTCAGTTATCTGAGATCCAAAAGGACAATGCTCTCAGGGTGGATTTAGATCAAATCTACATCCTGTCCTTTTAGAGGATTACATTGAAAATAACTGTCTTGACCCAAAGTAGGAGAGGATGAGTAAGGAATATTGCCAAGGATTTGAAACCACAAAATGCCCCCATGAGGATCCGCTGTCTCAATTTACACTCTAGTTTTTTTAAAAAAAAATCCTCTCTGGAAAGCTCTCCCTTATATCTCAGTCTTCTTTCCTCTCTCTCTCTCTGTCTCTCTCTCTCTCTCCGTCTCTCTCTCTGTCAGAGGAGTAACAAAAAAAACTAAGGATAGAAAGAAATAAGGCACCATGAACAAAAGCCAGCAAGTGGCAAAAGAAACTGATCCAGAAAATTTTTGGTAATAGAATTATACACAGAGACTTTTAAATGACTGAAGGTTATGCTTAACGACATAAAATCCAAGCTTAAAATATGTGCAGCAAGTAAGAAACAATAAAGAATGATCAAGGATATTTGAAAAATAACTCAATAAAAATTTTAGAAATTAAAACCTGAGTAATTGAAATCAGAACTTAGTGGACAATTATTACACAGATTAAGTATGGAATTAGTGAACTAGATGACAGATAGAAAGAAAGAATATAATAAAAAGAGGGAAAGAAAGATAAAATGGGAAAAGTGTTGATATATGAAGAACAGAGTAAGAAGATTTAACAAACGTGTAATTTTAGTTCTAGAAGTAGGGAAGAAATAATATGACAGAGAACTTATTTGAAGATATAATGTAAAAAAACAAAGAAACCCAGGACAGATGAAATTACAAAACTACCAATTTAAGAAGCTCAACAAAACTCCAGGAAGATAAGCAAAAAATACCCACCCCTATACACACATAGGGAAACTGCAGAATGACCAACAAGAAGAGATCTTAGGAGGAGCCAGAGTGAAGCAGATTTGCTCTAATGGTGCAGTGGTTAGACTGACAGCTGTCTTCAGATATGTGGTAGCGGAAACCAGAAGATGGAGCCATCATATCTTCAGTGTGCTAAAAGAAAATATCTCTCAAACCAGTATTCCATGAGCAGTGGAAATTTCTTCAAGAGCAAGAGATGACAAGTAAAAACTAAAAGATTGCCATCAGAACATTCGCAGCAAAATACATTTTAAAGAATATGCTTCAGACAGAAGGCAAGTGATCTGAGAAGGAAGATTTGATATTCAAGAAGTAATAAATACAGAAGATGATAAATATGTGAATAAATTTTAAAACAACAAAGACTTGGGAAACAATAATAAAGTCTAATGGTCTATTATTATTATTATTATTATTTTTGTGGTATGCGGGCCTCTCACTGTTGTGGCCTCTCCCGTTGCAGAGCACAGGCTCCGGACACACAGGCTCAGCGGCCATGGCTCACGGTCCCAGCCGCTCCACAGTGTGTGGGATCCTCCCGGACCGGGGCACAAACCTGCATCCCCTGCATCGGCAGGCGGACTCTCAACCACTGCTCCACCAGGGAAGCCCTAATGGTCTATTATTATCCATATTTTACAGATGTGGAAAGAGAGTGAGAGAGAGCCTGGGTAATTTTCTCAAAATCATATAACTATTAAGTGTCAGACTTAAATTCAAACCCAAGAATGCTGATACCCAAATTCTCTGATTATATCCTCTGTTCAACTATATTTCTGAATAAAAGGATAAAGGACAGATAGAATCCATCTCACAGAATTAGTGAGTTAAAAGTTAGATTCTGATAAAAGAATAATACAGGGGAGACAAAGAGTTGAAAAGTCAGAATTCAAAATTCGTGGACCCACAACGAAATTACCTCCCTGGGTAATCTTGTGTAAGTCCCTTATATAGCTCACCTCAGCTTCATACCTGTAACATGGGAATGATATTTGTCCCCTCAGCTAAAGTTTTGTAAGAACAAACTACAGAATGATTTTAGGAATTGAATGAGAAAATAAGGACCAGCTCAATCCCCCCTTATATTTCACACACCAGTCAACTCAAGGGATCACTTCAAAAAAAGGCAAGAACCCTGTAGTGGGAAGGGTGGTGCTGTGGACACAGTAGTAACAAAAGGCAAAGCAGCAGTTACACATTCCCCCTTCCCACTCTGGGTTTTCTAAGAATCTTTGAAAAAAAAGATGTGGATGATTTTGAACACAGTATTATCAACCCTTTTGGGGGTCATGCTTTATTCCAGCCACCAATATTTTAATGTTCTGCTTACTCTTAAGGGGCTATCATAATAACAGGATCATTGTGATAAAAGTGAGTGTCCACTGTAGACCCAGCCCACCCACTAACAGGCCAGAGCCTACCCTGAGACAGGCTGGGCCCTGGCCCTGCCCACCAGTGAGCCTGCTCTAATCTTGGGACCAGTCTCATCCACCAGGGGGCAGACACCAGCTACAAGAAAACTGCAGCCCCACAGCCTGTGGACCTGGCCAACCCAACAGCAGGCCAGATTCTGCACTGGGCCCAGGTGGGCCCTGTGCTTACTCACTGCCAGGCCTACACAAGCTTTAGGACACCCAGGCCCTGCACCCAACTATGTCAGGAACTTGCCCCACCCACCAGCAATCTGATACCAGCTCTAGGACCCTTGGACCCTGCAACCAGACTCCAGGACCTGGCTTTGCCCGGCAGTAGGCTGACACTAGCCCCAGGACCTGGCTTCACCCATCAGTGGGTGGGCAACAGCCCCCAAGCATCCTGAGCACTGAATCTGCCTACCAGTATGCCAGAACCAGCCCCAGAACCCCCTTAGGGTTCTGCAGTCAGCCACTTCATGACCTGGTCCTGCCAGCCAGCAGCCAGCAGCTGACACACAAGGCAGGGTTTGGCAATCAACTGGACTGGGGGCCAACCAAACCTACCAGCCCACCCACATAACCTTCACAACAGAAGTACCCACACAGCCCTCATAGGGGACATCCCTAGAGTATATAGCTTTAGTAATTAGAGGGGAGTGTGCTGCTGGGACACATAGAACATCTCCTACAAAAGACCACTTCTCCAAGGTTGGGAAGTGTAACCAACCAATAAAAATAAAAACAGCAACCTAGGCAAAATGAGGCAACATAGGAACATGTTCCAAATGAAGGAATAAGATAAAATTCCAGAAGAACTAAGTGAAGTGAAGATAAGCAATCTACTGAAAAAGAGTTCAGAGTAGTGATCTTAAAGATGATCAGAGAACTTGGGAGAAGAATGGGTGCACAGAGTGAGAAGTTAGTAGTTTTTAACAAAGAGTTAGAAAATAAGAGAATAACTAGAGATGAAGAATACAATAAGCGAAATTAAAAATACATTAGAAGAAAATAACAGTATATTAAATGATGCAGAGAAACAGCTCAGCAAGCTGGAAGACAGAGTAGTGGAAATCTCTGTTGCTGAACAGAAAAAAGAGAAAAGAACGAAAGGAAGTGAGGACAGTTTAAGAGATTTCTGGGACAACATCAAGCAGTAATATTCACATTATAAGGGTCCCAGAAGGAGAAGAGACAGAGAAAGGGGCTAAGGACATATTTGAAGACATAGTAGCTGAAAAATTTCCTAACCTGGGAAAGGAAACAGTCATCCAAGTCCAGGAAGTGCAGAGAGTCAAAATATAGGATTAACTCAAAGAGAAACACACTAAGACATTTTATAATTAAAATGGCAAAAATTACAAATAGAGACTATTAAAAGCAGCAAGGGAAAAGCAACAAGTAACATACAAGGGAACTCCCATAAGTCAGTCAGCTGACTTTTCAGCAGAAAATCTGCAGACCAGAAGGGAGTGGCATGACATATTTAAAGTGACGAAAGGGAAAAGCCTACAGCCAAGAATACCCAGTAAGGCTCTCAGATTTGATGAAGAGATCAAAAGCTTTACTAGCAAAAACTAAAAGAGTTCAGCACTGCCAAACCAGCTTTAACAGGAAATGTTAAGGCAAATTCTATACGTGAAAAGGACAAGCCCCCAACTTAAAACATAAAAAGCACAAAAGGAAAAAGCTCAACAGGAAAGGCAAACATACAGTAAAGGTCGTAAATCACCCACACACAAAGACAGTAGGAAGGTTAAAAGACAAAAGTCCCACAGTAAGAAGGGACACACAACAAAATAAGATGTAAAATATGATATCAAAAACAGTAATCATGAGGGGAGGAGAGTACAAATACAGAGTTCTTAAAATGTTTTTGAAAAAAGAGATCAGCAATTTAAAACTTCTACATATATATGAAAACTCATGGTACCCACAAACAAAAGCCTATAATACAATAGGTTCACAGAAAAAAAGAAAAAGGAACCCAAACATAACACTGAAGATAGTCATCAAATCAAAAGAGAAGAGAATGAAAGAAGAAAGGAACAAAAGAGACCTACAAAACAACCCCCAAACAACAAAATGGCAATAAGAACATATATTTCAATAATTACATTAAATGTAAATGGACTAAATGGTACAATTAAAAGACATAGAGTGGCTGAATGGATACAAAAACAAGACTTGTATATGTGCTGCCTACAAGAGACTCACTTAAGATATAAAGACACACACTGACTGAAAGTGAGTGGATAGTAAAAGGTATTCCATGCAAATGGAAATCAAAAGAAAGCTGGGGTGGCAGTACTTATATGAGACAAACTAGAGTTTAAAATAAAGACTGTTACAAGAGACAAAGACATTACATAATAATTGAGGGATCAATCCAAGTAAAAGATATAACAATTATAAATATATTTACACCCAACATAGGAGCACCTAAATACATAAAGCAAATATTAACAGACATAAAGGGAGAAATTGACAGTAACACAATAATAGTAGGGAACTTCAACATCCCACTTACAACAATGGACAGACCATCCAAACAGAAAATCAAAAAGGTAACGCTGGCCTTGAATGACACATTAGACTAGATGGACTTTATAGAAATATATAGAAGATTCTACCCCAAAGCAGCAGAATGCACATTCTTTTCTAGTGCACATGGAACATTCTTCAGGATAGATCACATGCTTGGCCACAAAACAAGACTTGGTAAATTTAAGAAAATAGAATCATATTAAGCATCTTTTCTGACCACAACACTATGAGATGAGAAATCAACCACAAGAAAAAACTGCAAAAATACACAAACACATGGAAGCTAAACAATAAGAAGCTAAAGAACCAATGGAACACTGAAGAAATCAAAGAGGAGATAAAACAGTATGTGGAGACAAATGAAAATGAAAACACAACAATCCAAAATCTATGGGACACAGCAAAAATAGTTCTAAGAGGGAAGCTTATCGCAATACAAGCTTACCTCAGGAAAGAGGAGAAATGTCAAAAAACAACCAACAAGATACCTAAAGGAACTAGAAAAAGAATAACAACAACAAAAACCCCAAAGCTAGTAGAAGGAAAGAAATCATAAAGATAAGAACAGAAATAAATGAAATAGAAATGAAAAAAACAGAATAAAAGATCAAAGAAACTAAAAGCTGGTTCTTTGAAAAGGTAAACAAAATTGATGAACCTTTAGCCAGACTCATCAAGAGAAAAAGAGATTCCCAAATCAATAAAAATGAAAATGAAAAAGGTGAAGTTACAGCTGACACCACAGAAGTACAAAGAATCATAAGAGACTATCTTGATGTGCAGCTAAGAACAAATATAAGCCAATAAAATGGACCTAGAAGAAATGGACAAATTCCTAGAAATGTACAACCTCTCAAGAGTGAATCAGGAAGAAATAGAAAATGTGAACAGACTGATTACCAGTAATGAAATTGAATCAGTAATTTAAAAACTCCCAACAAACAAAAGTCCAGGAGCAGATGGCTTCACACCTGTCAGAATGACTAACATGAAAACTAACCCAAATAACATGTTGGTGAGAATTTGGAGAAAAGGGAGCCCTCTTATGCTTTTGATAGGAATGTAGATTAGTACAGACACTGTGGAAAGCAGCGTGGAGGTTTCTCAAAAAACTAAAAATAGAACTTCGGTATGACCTAGCAATTCCACTTTTGGGTATACATCAAAAAAAATGAAAACACTAATTCAAAAACGTACATGGACCCCAATGTTTATTGCAGCATTATTTATAACTGCCAAGTTACAGAAGCAAGCTAAGCATCCATCAACAGATGGATGGATAAATAAGATATGTTATATATATACAATGGAATACTATCTGGGCTTAGAAAAGAATGAAATTTTGCCACTTGCAACAACATAGATGGACTTGGAGGGTATTATGCTAAGTGAAATAAATCAGACTGAGAAAGACAAATACTGTATAGTATCACTTATATGGGGGATCTAAAAAACAAACTAGTGAGTATAACATAAAAGAAACAGACTCACAGATATAGGGAACAAACTAATGATTACCAGTAGGGAGAGGGAAGGGGGGGAGGGGAAAGATAAGGGTAAGGGATGAAGAGGTACAAACTACTGTGTATAAATCAATAAGCTACAAGGATATATTATACAACACAGGGGATGTAGTCAATAATTTATAATAACTATAAATGGAGTATAGCCTTTAAAAATTGTGAATCATTATGCTGTGCTTCTGAAATTTATATAATTATGTACATCAACTATACCTCAATAAAAAGTAAAAAAATGTTCGTGTCCAGCACCCACTGGCTGTGACAAGTCTTCTCAAATTTTAATTTCCCCTCCTCTGCATTCTTTTTTTTTTTCTTTTCATCATGTGTTCTTGATCTTCAGAAACAGTCATCCTCATTTCTCCCTATCTTCAACTGCATTGGTTGGGGCTCATTTCTCCCTAGACCTTGGCAGAAGAGAATGGAGTAAATCATTTATCCGTTTATTCAGTACATGTTGAGCACTGACCTTGAGTTGTTCCAGGTGACCCATGAGAGGACAGAACACACAGATCTCCACCCTCTTGGGGCTTGTATTCAAGTAGGGCTGACTGACAGTTAACAAAATATGTAACAATTAACAATGTTAACAGACACATATTAGTAATAGTAGATGATAAATGGACCAAATAAAAGAAAAAAATGTGAGCAGTAAAGAGAGGCAGGAATGCTGGGATTGGGTTAGGCCTCAAGGACAGAGTTAAAATGTTTTATTTTACTCATTGGATCAATTTTTACAAAATAATTAGCAATTCACAATTATGTATTGCCTCAAAATCAAAACATTATTTCCTTTCTGACTCATCTAAAAATTTTAAGGTGTAATAAGCTCAAAATTAATGCAAATATCCTCAATATGATTTCATTCTTATTTTCTGAGGAGAAATAAGCATATCTGTTTTCTGTGGGAAATTTCCCACTCCCACAGAGAACTGCTTCTCTATTTTACTCATTGCAATGAGGCTAGATAATCACAAATAGAACTTGAAGAAAATTTGTATATATAGCGTCAAAGGAAATAATGTGGATGCAAACGTGCTTCAAGAAAAACCTATAAATAACTATAAAATGAAAATGCTTATTTCAGTCTCTAAAAAGATCTCCATATATTATATGTATCTCTTAAAAATTCATTCAGAGGGTTTTGATATTATATATCTTTTGGAAGTTGTGTTATTGTCCTATGACTGCCATAAGAAATTACCACAAATTGGGTGGCTTAAAACAACAAAATTTATTCTCTCACAATTCAGGAGGCTGTAAATCTAAAACCAACATGCCACACTCCAACCTAAGGGCTCTAGGGGAGAAGGCTTCCTTGCCTCTTCCACCCTCTCATGACTGTAGGTATTCCTTGGCTTCGGACCACATCACTCCAGTCTCTGCCTCCATGTGCCTGTGTCTTCTCTCTTGTCTGTGTGTTTCTTACAAGGACACGTGTCATTGTATACTATTTAGGCCCTACCTACCCATATAATCCAGGAATATCGTCTCAAGATCCTTAATTTAATTACATCTAAAAAGACCCTATTTCCAAAATAGCTAACATTAATAAATTCTGGCATTGGCATCTGAGCATATCTTTTGGGGGGCTAACATTCAACCCAGTACAGGGGAGTTGATTTTCATTTTTGTAATCACATTTTTGTTTCAATGGTCTTATAGCTTAAAACATTTGCCATGGTTCCTAGTTATAGCCCATCAATATATGCAATGGAAATATTTTAGAAAGTAAAATACAGAGTAAAAATGCAATTTTATAAACTACAACACACACAATCTGATGATACTGACTGGACCTTAATCATATATTTTTGGGGGAATAATTGGTTAATTTTGATGAAAACAGAAATATATCTTATATAATAGACTTGATTTTCTTCGCTACTGCCGTGAACCCCATTAGTTACTTAGACAACCCTGTGCTTCTGCATAAAATTAAATGTTGTAGAAAATTCCAGTAGGAAGTAAAATGTCAGAGCTCTACCTTTTTTCTTTTGTGCCACAAAGGACAGAAAAGAGGAAAAGGACTGGAAAAATTTGAAGCATTGATATAAGAAAAGAGGAATGAAAAAAGAAAGAATTTTAATAAAATAAAAATGAAACATTTATACAAAACAGAAATAAAATTGAAAAATGTCATTAAAGGGACAAGGCACAAGTGGAACAGGCATTTGAAAACTGATGAATACATAAGCTGTATCTCAGATTTTCTGGTATATTCTGCTTCTGTCCTGAAATTCATATATCTGACCTAGCTGCCTCAGAGAATGCTGGGTGTTGGAAAACTCTTGCCTCTCTGGACATTACAGACCTCTACATGCCTCAAGGACAATGACCTAGTAGGTACCAATGGCAAGTCAAAATGGCCATTAGTAAGAATACAGAAGACCCTCTGACAACATTCACTTACCTGCTGTTGTGCTGCTCTGAGCTGATCATTTCCTTTACTCTTAAAACTTGTCTTTCAGTGCTGCACTGAGGCCTATTTTCCTCTCTAAGTAAGCAGTAATGCGCTTGATTGAGTCTCCTGTTTTTCTGAGAGTGACCAGTGTAGATTTATGTTTCCTCTCTTTTTTCCCCTGTGTAGAGTTGCAAAACTTTTCTGCTTCAACTACAAAACTGCACTGGGGTCCTCTCTGTTCTTGAACAATAAAGAAATGTATTACCTCAATTCAATAACAAATTAAAGACAGAAGAGCAAAAGCAAATTTGCTGATTTAAAAGTCATCACTTATCCTTGTTCTTTTTTACTTCTTCCAAAAGAGAAGGAAAGTTCTCGGGCAGAAAATAGGTTATCCCAAGGGGATGGTGGGCATGTTTAATGAAACCAGCACTGTTTGATCAATTGCTTTTGCATAACTGAGAGGAAAAGATTTGCTGTCCATCCAGCTTTTATGATGGCTGAAAAATATCTTCATAAAAATCAACCTTTTAAACTTATATAGCCAAAGCCCTAGCATCCTACTTCCTTGTCTTTATTCAATAAAGGTTTTAAAGACAAATGAAATGATCACTATTCAGTTTTCATTCTCACCTGAAATCGTTTGCTGGTGGTAAAATTGGTCAGTGTGACACGGATGAGTTCTAATGGAAATTGACATTAGCTCACTGTGAGGCCACGAAATCAGAAGTAACCAATCAGCTATGTTCTGCACCTTGAGTGTGATTTTTCCTACTTATATGTTCCGTATGATGATGATTGTCACTCTTACATTTGTCAGTGAGTACTGGGTTGGAGTTTGGTAATATGAGAATATAAAACATGCAATACTCTGAGTGGTCAGAGATAGCTAGTGTAACTTGATATCATATTTCTAGGAGAAATGTTTTTCTGGGAGTTTGGGAGAAAGCCTGTAAGAAGATGCTATGACCTTTGGAGGAAAAGCCCAATCCAAATTTAAGAGATGTTATCTTGGGCTTGAAGCTCTTTGCAGATCTACTTTAAATATTTAGCTATTTATTAGGTAATATGAGTATTACAGTTTTAATCTCTGCTGTGATTTAGAAAGGAATAAAGAAGTAGGGATCTGTTTACAGTACGTATTAACTAAATGCATTCATTTGCATAATACCTCTTTAGGGATGGACTACATTATACAGAGATTTCTATATGTAGAACTGCAGGGATATTTTAGGCTTCAGTGTCACTGAGGCCTTAACTTAAAGTCTATTAGATTAGCACGACAACTTTTCCTGATTAAAAATTCCCATTAGTGGTGAGACGACTTCTCAGAAGCACTTTTCACCTTATGGTGCCAGCAACAGGGTGGAATAAGTTTTCTTGTTTGAAAGTGAATTCCAAATAGTAAGGCCTACAGTTGCTTTTAAAGATATGAAAACAATCACTTTTTGATGCTGGAGGAATTTAAATGTCCTGGAGAAAAAAAATCCACCACACAATCCTACAATTTAAAAAATATTTAAATTCCAAATTTCTAATACAAGTTCTAAGGGCAGCAATGTAAAAAATGCTGATTCCATGGCAGATTTCAATTTTGACATGTTCATTAAAAAATGAAAAGTCTTGATACTTGTTCTTGATTGCAAACTGCTAGTCTTGCTTTTAACTGGGTAGTTATATGTGGTAGATTAAATTACAATTTCCAAATGTTTCCTTCTCTTCCTTGTGAAAAACATTCTCCCCCTCCATAATCAGGCTTGATCATGTGATTTTTATTACTCAACCTTATGAGAAGATTTTTCTTCTCCACCCATTGAAAGCAACCTTATCTGGTGACTTGGTTTAGCCAATGAATTGTGGGTAGCAGTGATGTATACCCCTTTCAAGAAAAAGTTTAAGAGCCACCAGCGGTCTATCATTTCTTTCTGTCTGCCATGGAAATGGCAATATTCTATCCTATATCCTCCTTCAACCTGGAACTGGAACAGATTTCCACTTGACCTACCATGTAAAAGACAATAACCTTTAATTATTTACGTGAGAGACCTTTGTTGTTGGAAACCATTGGCATTTTGTGTGTGTATGTGTCTAGTGTTGTTGTTGTAGCCATTGATGTTACTGTAAAAGTAAACAAGGGGAAGTTAAATGGTATAGCATTTTATTTATTTTTTTTTAAGATTTTTTTTTTGATATGGACCATTTTTAAAATCTTTATTGAATTTGTTACAACGTTGCTTCTGTTTTATGTTTCGGTGTTTTGGCCATGAGGCATGTGGGATCTTAGCTCTCTGACCAGAGACAGAACCCACACCCCCTGCTTTGGAAGGCAAAGTCTTAGCCACTGGACCTCCAGGGAAGTCCCATGGTACAGCATTTTAAAATTCAAAATAATTATGGCAAATATTGGGAAACAGGAAGATGAAGTTTTTACTACAAAAAATAAAAGAACAACGCTGCAATATCAATGCATATTTCTTTTCTTCTTTGAAGGTTATATAATATTATTTCATGTTATGGAAGATTACATCAATTGTTTACCTCTTATGTGGCTTAAACCAAACCATTACATAGTATAATTTTCAAGTCCATCACATGAAGAGGATGAAGGCCCCAATTATCAGTTCTTCTCCCTCCCCCCCTTCTCTTTCCTTCTTTTTTTTTTTTTTTTTTTTTTTTTTTTGTGGTACGCGGGCCTCTTACTGTTGTGGCCTCTCCCGTTGCGGAGCACAGGCTCCAGACGCACAGGCTCAGCGGTCATGGCTCACGGGCCCAGCCGCTCCGCGGCAAGTGAGATCTTCCCGGACCGGGGCACGAACCCGCGTCCCCTGCATCGGCAGGTGGACGCTCAACCACTGCGCCACCAGGGAAGCCCCTCTTTCCTTCTTTAACAAACCTTTTAAAAACACTTCTTGCAGTCAAACTTTTATGTGCTATTATCCTATGAAAATAATAGAATTAGATTGTTTTCTCTCTTTTACTATGTCTGTTATGGAAGTTCTCTGCTCCCACTTTCCTCAACTCAGTAAAGCCCAAAGCTTCGGAATAAGGAAGATATGAAAATGTCTGGCAGGTGAATAGAAGTACCAAAGAGAGTAATTCCTTGGGCTCTAGAATTCTAGTGTGAAAATGTTCCTAAGAAGGCACAAATTGTCTATATTTTTGGCTTTATGTGTAGATACCATGCATAAATAGAGAACTGCATTAGTTTGGAAGGTATATGAATAGAAATAAACATTCACCATAGGATGATTTTTTTTTTTTTACTGTGTAGCCCAAAAGATATTTAGTTGGGTTCTTCTTTAGGTGTATAGTCTATGAATAAGTCTAAAGTTTTAATAAAGTACAACTAAAAATTACTGTTTGACTGATGCAATTAAATATAATTTTCAGCATCTGGAGTAAAAATTGTTGTTGAACCCAAGTTCATGTGCCTGATAGACAGTGAAGCCAAACAAACCAAAATGGAGTTTGGAGCAGAGAAAGGTTTATTGCAAGGGCCAAGAAAGGAGAACAGGGCATCTTATGCTCAAAAGGCCCGAACTCACCTATGGGTTTCAGGGAAGCATTTTTAAAGGCCAGGTGAGGGAGGGGAGTTGCAGGGTATGTGATCAGCTCCTGAACAATTCTCTAATTGATTGATGGTGAGGTAGCAGGGCGGTGTCACAGGGGTTAACATTGATGTGCAGGCTCCAGTCAGTCTGAGGGCCACGTGCTCATGGTCATGATGTAGTTAACTTCTTCCATTGGTGGGGGCTTTGGTATCTGTAAAACAATTCAGGAAGGTGCATCAGATACTGTTATCTATGTATTTCAGAGAGGAACTAAAGATTCTGTGGCTGCCATATGGCTGATTGACTGTTTAAATTGTTACCAGTTCTCCTGGCCCAACTGCTACTTTTGTCACTACATGTTCACATCTTTTCAGTCACTGATTCTTGAGCCAAGCTTTTGTGACTCAAGGGAGGCCTGGGAGACTACAGTTTTTCCACAAACAAGAGGCAGGCAGAGGACATGAGGGGAGGGGTCTGTCCTGGGAAGGTGCCAGAGATTCCTGCTCAATTACAAAATAAAAACCTTCCTGGGAGAAAAATGAAACAGTGGTTATGAGAGTGAAAATAAAACATAAGCCATAAGAAGTTGCAACAAGGTATTGTTGGTATCATATTGCTAATATGAAGATAAGATTGTTTTCTTACATCTATCACTAACCTTGAAAAAGTACATGTGAAATTCTCTATTTTGGCTAACCAAATTTTAATTTTTTGCTGTTGTTTTTTAAATTTTGTTTTATTTTTGTTTTGTTTCTGCTTTTTAAACAGGAACTGTGAAATATGAGCTATGGTAACTTTACATCTGAAATTTAGTGGGAACAAAACTTAAATTATACCTCATAAATAATAGTGCTCCCCGTGTCTATTACTTTCAATGCAACCGCTGCATGGCTAGTATTAATCTCTCAACCTAGCTCATTACTGTCCACTAGTCAAAGAGCATAACACTGGCTTAAGGCAGGTGTTTAAAATATCGCCAAGGATGGTGACATTAGGCCTCAGAGCAAGCATTTGTATTTGTCAAATGATGGAGTCACCTCCCATGTCTTACTGACTGCTTGGAATTTTCAGTTATTTATAATATATGTATATTTATTTGATGTATTTGATAAAGGTTTTGACTCTTATTTATAGGATATTCTATATTAAAAACATGTTTATAGCATCAAAATTATGTTCATCCAAAGTGAAATAAAAATGAAGAAATTCTGTTGTGAGGAAGAATTAGAATCAGTTATATTAGACAGAATGGGGAATGAGCATTGAAAGGGAATCTAAAATCAAAGAAAACAAGAAAGAAATGAGAAGACCATGCAAAAAGAAAGAAAAGGAGATGATTTTAGCTGTAAATGCCTTGGTCAGGAATTTAGAGTTTTCTAGTGACACGATTTATAAACAAATGCCCAAAGGTTAAATAGATGGATAATTTTGAGAACATAAAGAAAATAAATTCAGAGAAATTCAAATTAAAAATATGTATGTGAATATGGAGACAATGAGAGAAAACTGAGAAACCATACCTCCTTCTCCCTCATTCAGATCTACTCTTTCAAGGCATGATCCTTGGAAGGATTTGAAGGTGATGTGCAACCTGTGAATGAGTCTCTGTCCTCAGAAACATTCAAAGGATGCTTTCCAATGTTATAGAATTCACGGTGGGTCCTAGAGGGAAACTTGCAGTCATTTTGTCTTGTCTTACCTCAGGTAAGACAAAATTTCAGAAAACAACATTCAGAGACATTCCTGAATAAGTTAAATTGAGCACACTCAATTGTGCCTTCATTTTCTACTTTTTGTTTCTCTACTGAGAAAACAAAGTCCATTTGGCCTTGTCCGTTTTCAGGAATAAAAACATTGCAATTTTTCACATCTGCTTCTGACTGTAATCTGCTGCCCCACCTACAAGTGTGGAGTGTGAAAGTGAGAAATGAGGAGTATGTTGAAAAACACTAATGACAAGAAAAGGGGTAAAAGTTTTTTTTTTTTCTTTTTGGTACGCGGGCCTCTCACTGTTGTGGCCTCTCCCGTTGCGGAGCACAGGCCCTGGACACGCAGGTCCAGCAGCCATGGCCCACGGGCCCAGCCGCTCCGCGGCATGTGGGATCCTCCTGGACCGGGGCACGAACCTGTGTCCCCTGCATTGGCAGGTGGACTCCTAACCACTGCGCCACCAGGGAAGCCCGGGGTAAAAGTTTTAACTGGCCTGGAATAAGCAGTGACCAGTCAAAACAGGATGGTGCACAAGTGCATTAGAAGACCTGTATGAGTGCTTATCAGAAGGAAATCAGTTCTGAAATTGTCAACAAGACCACTGAGTTGTGAAAAGCTGAGAGAGATTCATGAATACAGTTACAGTGTTCTCATATAATTTGCCTTAACTCATAATTCCTGAGTAAAAACATCTTTGTGTTCTTTCTCATCAGCCTGCTTTCCCTGTTGAATCAAAATAATAACAGGAGCAAAGTAGTATAAAATTTCCATCATTTATATGTTAATGCGATTTCACACCTGAACTGGGTTATATTCACGTGGTGGCCTGTGCACAGGAATCTGAAAGGCCAGAAAAACATCAGTAAGAGGAGGAGTGGGCAGCTTCCCTGAGTAAAAGCCAAAACCTATGACTGTCCTACTGAGGTCAAAGTGTCTCTTCTCTTGGGAAGCAATACATTTTCATGGTTAAGAGTATGAACTATGAAACTAAAATGTCTGTATTTGAATCTACCAATCTGTGTTGACCTTGGCAAGCTATGTAAATAGTGTGCACCTCAGTTTCCTCATCTGTAAAATGGGAAATACTCTATTATCTACTCCGTAGGGTTTTTGGGGAGAATTAACTAAGTACATATGTAAACAGTTATAAAAGTGCCTGGTACATACTATACATGTGAGTCACTATTGTATTAGTAGTGATAGAGGTCTAGAGTCTATTTCCCCTGTGTTTTCTCCCAAAGTCTCTCTATTCTGGCTTTATTCTCCACTTTTAGTTGTGATGAAAATATTCTCACCTGTGGACTGGCCATCTCCACCTCCTGTCACCCAGTATCCTTAGCCTGAGCTTTTCTAGAAATTAGGGAAGGGCAGAAAACTGACATATGTTCTATTAAATATTTTTTAGAAAAAGGATTTCAACAGATAGAGGACTCATGGGAGACATCTCAGTTCTGGGACATTCTGGGGACAAACAGTAAAAAATCCAGGTGAAGTTGGATATTGTTAGAGTATATATGTGTGACTGAGTGTATCCATTAAAATGAAATTAAACTGCACATAGAATGAGGAAAATTATCAACGGCAGTGTTTATTTTAGAAACTGTAAAACTAAAATAACAAAGAAAACTAGAAGCTTAACCTAGTTTTTTAAAAAATAATTTTCATAGAATTTTTATATCTATTTTGATTACATTATGACTCAAAAGTTTGTGTCATGCTATCTTTAATGTAACTTGGTTAATAAGACACAGGCTGTCATGAATGTTTGATTTTTTATTCATAACACACCTTTCATGAAATGAGACATGTTTACTGTGTTGGTCTTTATTTTACCAGGGTGTTGCCAATTTCCATCCAAAAGCACATAATACCCAGAATGACTCGTCCTGTTACTTCTTTTAGAGACTGGTTTCCTACTTTGGCAGGAAATATAGTCAAATCCATATGACACTGGAATATATTTGAAGAAAGTTATTTTTGAAAGAGGAGGCATATGACTTAGTAAAATTTTCTCTCTTTGTAAGATTCCACTCCATCTCCTTACAAGGCTACATTGCTGTTTATTTTATATTCTCCTTTTCTTGGTTTCTTTTTTTCTGCTTCTCCTTTAATATTAATGTTCTTTTAGATGGCCCAGTACTTCTTATTTTATTACATACACTTCGTATGTGTTACCTCATTCAACAATGCTCCCACTCTCCTTATGTTAATGAAATAGACCAGTGCTTTCTGAAGAATCATTCCAAGATATTTGAAATGTACCAAAACGACTTTGAGTCACTTTTATGGGAAACAGAAGGTTGATAAATCCATAGCAGTAGAGACTCAAATATTTGAGTAAACTCCTGAACCCCGAAATAGTATGAGGAAATTCAAATGACTAGTTATGGAAAATCTTGAAAATAGTTTTACTATTATTGGTAAAAATAGGTTTTTTAAAAATCAATTTATGAGTTCTCCAGTTGAGTCATTTTATTTAAAAATCTTTAGTCTGTGATGAATAGAATTTTAGCATATTTAAATTTCAAGGACCATCTAATCTGCATCAATGGCTAAAAATATTTGAGGTAAAAGAGAAAATGAGAATTTTATTACAAAAAAAAAGGAAAATGTAAAGGAGAGGGAGCGGTATGGGAAAACTTGGTGAAACTGCAGAGGAAAGCCAAAAGATGCTCTCAGAAGCTTCATGCTGTTAAGTAAAGTATTACTCTAAAGTTGATTCAGCTTGATGGGGAGTGTGTGAAGAGTAATTTGAAGGGGGTAGATGGCATACAGCTTCTGATTGATTCGTAAAGACATATATCTGCTATCCCTTAATCATCTCTTAACAACTAAGCAGGTTGAAGAGATAGAATCAATTATCAGAGATAATGCTACAGGATAAAAGCAGTACAGAGAAGGACCTTTCTCTGCCAACTGTCCTGAGGTCCTAGACATGTTAGTAATCCATGGGAGTATCTACATGTGATTTAGAAAGACTTATGCCTAAAGTTTGGGGATGCACCAAACTCAGCAGCAGTTAAGAATATTTTAAAATATACCCGATTACATCTAGGCATATGGTTCTTATCTATTATTGTAGAGGCATATGAATGTTGATACCACCACTCAACATTTTTTCAACTTGAATAGGTTGTTTTCTGCTTGGGAAAGCAATCCAAGACCCTAAATAACTTCCCTAAACATGGCTGACTCTACACAGGCAAGCCTAGTTACAAAATGTCCTGATTTTACATGTGAGCTTCAGTAAAGAAACATGTATTAACAATGACAATGGAATGGAATGGGAAATAGAAATAGTATCCATGAAGATAAATAAAGAAAATAGGGTTTTAAAAATAATTCTTCCCCCATCCAAGTCCTAATATTTCCTGCCATTTTAATTATCAACTACTAAAATATGTACACTTTGAGGCATATAGACAAGAAACTTCCCATGTACACTGGTTGCAAAATATATTTTTGAGAACCACTGAAAAGGGTCCAGTTCCCCAACACTAATCATCTAAGAAATTGTGCAAATAACCATTTTCTTTGTAAATATGCATCAGGGAGAGATTGAACATGCATTTATTTTAGTGTGTGTGTAGTCTACACATTCAGTCACCTCATGTATTTTAAAGCTTTCTAGGTATAAGTATTCTTAAAGATATAAGAACATAAGAATATACGTGTAATAACATATAACACCTAAAAGAGGAGTCTGGACTCAAATGCACATACCTAGGATATGGTGTAAAATGTATATAAGAAGTTTTATAATTAATTGAAGTAGATAGAGTTAGCAAAAGTTTTGAATCAAAACTTAACGGTGAAGGACATTTATTTAGCCCAATAAAAGATCCTAGACAAAGGAATAGAATAAACAAAGGCATAGTGGAAAGTGGATGGATGGATGCATGGATGAATAGATGGATGGATCAATGAATGAATGTATAGGGAATTTTAACTTTATTTAATAGAAAATCAACACATTTGAAAATGTTTAAGTAAGGAGAAAGTACGAATGGGTATGGGATGCTGTGGAGTGAACAGCATGTTCAGAGATGTTCTTCAGAAGCATAAATATATGCACAGCCTAAAATGAATCAAATGGAGAGGAGAAAGTGAAATAGTGTTCCAACGTTTTTGACCAGGTTAGTTGGAAAAGGAGAAAGACTTTTAAAAGAAATGTTGAGAATTACTAAAAATATGGATTTAGAAATCATCTCCATATTTGTAATATCAGAAGAAATGGGAGGTAATCAGATCATCATTTATGATAAAATTAACTGCCATTTATTAAACCTTTATTATGTTCCACTTTGCTTAGTGCTTTACATCTTATTTTATTAATTCTCACAACTCTTTGAAGCAGGTATTATCATTCACAACCCTCCTCCATTTACAGAGGTAGAAGTGGTGCTCCAGAAACCAAATGACTTGTTAAAATTTACACAGTTGGTAGGTGGTAGGCTGGAGATTTGAACATGTCTGCCTGGCGCAAGACTTGAATTTTTTTTGCTACTGCTATTTGCTTCCCTCTCAAGACAAATAGTTTAGCAAGATAAAGGAACAAGGCAAAACCATGGGGAGTCTTCATGTTTAAATGGGAGGCAGGGGTTTACATGGAATAGGGAAGAGGCAATTTAAAGTTAAAGACCTAGTCAGAGAAATGAGAAAAGAATCACATGTTTTATCCGTCATTTCATGGAAGGAGAGAGAGAAGCTATTTGGGGGAGTGGGGTGGTAAGGGGAGTAATCACAGAAAGGCCGCGAGATACAGGTGAAGTGAGAGACAAGTCCATAGACGTGTACATGTAGGGTTTTTTTCTTTCCTTGCGGTGGCGGGGGGCGGTTTTAGAATCATTAACGTGATTATTATGAAAGCAGCCATTTCCAAGTGCCCTGATGTGTTATCATAGGGTCATTAGAAACCTGTTGAAGTTTTATCACTTTCAAAGAAGGTTTTTAGTTATACAAATGCCAATTTTAACCTTTCCTAATAGAACAACTGCAACAAAGTATGTATGGTATTGAAATCTTGACTATGATGACGTTTAAAAGCAGAAAAACTATAATGAACATTTTACAACTTGAGCAGGTTGTTTTGTTATTTTCAAGTGAGAAACATAAGATTCTAAATAATTTCTCCAAAAACGGCTAACTTTGCACAACAAGCTTATTTATAACATGGTCGATTCTGAAATGTGTACTCCAATAAAAACACACACACATACAAATTTTTAAAACTATGATAAATCTCTAAGTTTTAATGATATCCTAAATATTCATGGCATTATCAAAAGCTGAGGCTGTGCTGAAATTATGGCTGGTTTGTGTAATCTGTAGTACTCTTGCCTTATCTTCCAAACTGATGTGGAGAGTTTGAACTGATGACTAAAAAATGTCGTTTGCCACCTGGTTCTACAAGGATTTGGTCACTAGCCACTGTAGTCACTGACCTTTAACTCACCCTGAAAGGAGTTCAGGGTGGAGATGAGGAATGAGGCGCTCTGTGCTCTGATAAAACTGGCAGAATGGGCCTTCAGATAGATATTTTGAGAAGACAATTTTATGAATCTAGAATCTTGCATCTTCCTATACTTAGAAAAGCACTAAAACCATTAACTAAGATATCTGTTCCTTGTGACCAGCAGCAACCCTCTATGGAGATAACTGCTTTGTTGGTACTTTTTGGCAAAGTACCCCCTTTGTCAAAATCACATATATGCCTCTTCTGAGCAGTTCCTCAGAGCTATCTGAGAGGCTGTCTTCTGGGCCATAGTCTTTAGTAAGTCTACAAATAAAACTGAAACTCACAGCTCTTGCTGTGTGTGTTTTTATTTCAGTCCACAAGACCCAAACAACAGATGGATTGTAACAATGATAGCAACCATGCTGTCTTAGAGAAGATCTGGGCTTGACGCTTTGCTTTTTTCTTTACTAGCTAGTGACTGTGGGCACCCGCTTAAATTCTCCATTGCCCAGTTGCTTCATTTATAAAATTGGAATGATATTCCCTATACTGGAATGGAGTTGTGTGGTAATATTTGTGAAAATGCTATGTAAACTGGGAAGTATTTTAAAAATCCAAGCTTTTGTTATTGGTTCGGCAAACCACTTTCTTTCTGCTTTTTTTGGTTGTTGTCTGTGTAATCAAACCTTGGTCTTAGAGTAAATATTTGGAAAAACAAGACCAACTGTGAGAAAGTCCTTTTCCAGACTTTAATTTTACTTTGCTTATGTAGTAGACAAAATTTCCGCCAAAGGAAAAATAGGTCAGTTGGAGAACATAGATTTTTATTGAAGCAATAATACATTATAGGAAAAAAAAAACTTCAGGGTTATGGGATCATTTTTCATTCTCAGTTGAGTTTTAATTTAAAGGTTTGTGTGTTATTTTTTGATTATTTTCTGAATCAGCTACTGAAACAATAAGACTAAATTGGACACATTACCCAAAGTTATAAATAGAGAGCATCATTTAATGTGAATTTTCTTCTAAATTATGCATGAATTATATAAAATTTAAAAAAAAACCTCACTCCAATCAATGTTTTTCTTATGTCAGGGAAAGAAAGAAGCCCTTGTAAAGTGCACCTAGCATTTTACCATTTCCTTCTGGCTCCTTGACACTTGTGTTGCTGTTAATGTTGCCCTTGAATATTTCTCCTCTGTGAAATGCAGCTGGGAAATTTCATCGCTTGACATTCTATAGCACCCTACTAAAGACAGTACACTTAATCATGGTATTTTGCAGATTAGATAAGGCTTCATCCTTGCTTTCTCCTTTCCTCCAGCAATTTAATATTGTGGTTGGCTTGCATACTTGTAATTAAAAAGTGACATATGAAAGTGCACTACAAACAAGACACCTGCACCCCTTAGCAACCAGAGCTGGTGACTAGATGCAATAATAATACATACAATGTCAAAATGATATGATTGTTCCAATGATTGCTCCTGCTTTTCTTGTAAAAGATTGTTTAACATGCAGCTATGTTTGATATTCCAAGAAAAGTAGTACCTAGAGCAGAAGAAGGGTGAATCAGCATTAATGTGCTCTGCAGCTTAAAGATGATGGGTCAAAAAGTATATCCTTTCTGTACTTATATCTACACTTATCTCTATGCATATGTTGCTATTTTGTTTATGTGGCTTTTTAAGGTAAAGTATTTCTCTTAATAAATTTGGTTTCTTATATACTATGGAAGTGCACTGAACTCCAAAGTAGTGACTCTACTTTAGTGAGAATTGTATAGCAAATGCCAGAGCTGTCCTGGGTCAGTATTGTTGATTAGGTAAAGTGTGTCTTCAGGATATTCAATGTGCCATACAAGATTCCCAGCTTCGTGGACTTCATCCTCAGGAAGTAAAATATCTTACAATTTTCTCTTTGTCTCTCTCTCTGTTTCACTTTATGCAGTCAGATGTGTATAAAATTTATTAAACCTGCAAACCATTATTGCACACCTGTACCTCCGCCAGGCATGGATAGGATACTGCGGGTAGGTGATAACAACAGTGGGGAAACAAACGTGGGAGATGGAGATGTTCTGATAGCTGGGAAATACACGATCTATTAGGACCTAGAAAGGAGAGGATGAACTCTTTTTTTTTCTTAACATCTTGACTGGAGTATAATAGCTTTACAATATTGTGTTAGTTTCTGCTGTATAACAAAGTGAATCAGCTATACATATACATATATCCCCGTATCTCCTCCCTCTTGCTTCTCCTTCCCACCCTCCCTATCCCACCCCTCCAGGTGGACACAAAGCACTGAGCTGATGTCCCTGTGCTATGTGACTTCTTCCCACTAGCTATCTATTTTACATTTGGTAGTGTATATATGTCCATGCCACTCTCTCACTTCGTCCCACCTTACCCTTCCCAATTCCCATGTCCTCAAGTCCATTCTCTACGTCTGCGTCTTTATGCCTGTCCTGCCCATAGGTTCATCAGAACCATTTTTTTTTTAGATTCCATATATATTTGTTAGCGTACAGTATTTGTTTTTTCTCTTTCTGACTTACTTCACTCTGTATGACAGATTCTAGGTCCATCCACCTCACTACAAATAATTCAATTTTGTTTCTTTTTATGGCTGAGTAATATTCCACTGTATATATGTGCCACATCTTCTTTATCCATTCATCTGTGAATGGACACTTAGGTTGCTTCCATGTCCTGGCTATTGTAAATAGAGCTGCAATGAATATTGTGGTACATGACTCTTTTTGAATTATGGTTTTCTCAGGTTATATGTCCAGTAGTGAGATTACTGGGTCATATGGTAGTTCTATTTTGACTTTTTTAACGAACCTCCATACTGTTCTCCATAGTGGCTGTATCAATTCACATTCCCACAAACAGTGCAAGAGGGTTCCCTTTTCTCCACACTCTCTCCAGCATTTATTGTTTGTAGAATTTTGATGATGGCCATTCTGACTGGTGTGAGGTGAGATACCTCATTGTAGTTTTGATTTGCATTCCTCTAAGGATTAGTGATGTTGAGCATCCTTTCATGTGTTTGTTGGCAATCTGTATATCTTCTTTGGAGAAATGTCTATTTAGGTCTTCTGCCCATTTTTGGATTAGGTTGTTTGTTTTTTTGTTATTGAGCTGCATGAGCCGCTTGTAACTTTTGGAGATTAAACCTTTGTCAGTTGCTCCATTTGCAAATATTTTCTCCCATTCTGAGGGTTGTCTTTTCTTCTTGTTTATGGCTTCCTTTGCAGTGCAAAAGATTTTAAGTTTCATTAGGTCCCATTTGTTTATTTTTGTTTTTATTTCCATTTCTCTAGGAGGTGGGTTGAAAAGGAAATTGCTGTGATTTATGTCACAGAGTGTTCTGCCTATGTTTTCCTGTAAAACTTTCATAGTGTCTGGTCTTACATTTAGGTCTTTAATCCATTTTGAGTTTATTTTTGTGTGTGCTGTTAGGGAGTGTTCTAATTTCATTCTTTACATGTAGCTGTCCAGTTTTACCAGCACCACTTATTGAAGAGGCTGTCTTTTCTCCATTGCATATTCTTGCCTCCTTTATCAAAAATAAGGTGACCATATGTGCATGGGTTTATCTCTGGGCTTTCTATCCTGTTCCATTGATCTATATTTCTGTTTTTGTGCCAGTACCATACTGTCTTGATTACTGTAGCTTTGTAGTATAGCCTGAAGTCAGGAAGCCTGATTCCTCCAGATCTGTTTGTCTTTCTCAAGATTGCTTTGGCTATTCGGGGTCTTTTGTGTTTCCATACAAATTGTGAAATTTTTTGTTCTAGTTCTGTGAAAAATGCCAGTGGTAGTTTGATAGGGATTGCATTGCTTTGGGTAGTATTGTCATTTTCACAATGTTGATTCCTCCAATCCAAGAACATAGTATATCTCTCCATCTCTTTGTATCATCTTTAATTTCTTTCCTCAGTGTCTTATAGGTTTCTGCATACAGGTCTTTTGTCTCCTTACATAGGTTTATTCCCAGCTATTTTATTCTGTTTGTTGTAATGGTAAATGGGAGTGTTTCCTTAATTTCAATTTCAGATATTTCATCATTAGTGTATAGGAATTCAAGAGATTTCTGTGCATTAATTTTGTGTCCTGCTACTTTACCAAATTCATTGATTAGCTCTAGTAGTTTTCTGGTAGCATCTTTAGGATTCTCTATGTAGAGTATCATGTCATCTGCAAACAGTGACAGCTTCACTTCTTCTTTTCTGATTTGGATTCCTTTTATTTCTTTTTCTTCTCTGCTTGCTGTGACTAAAAGTTCCAAAACTATGTTGAATAATAGTGGTGAGAGTGGGCAACCTTGTCTTGTTTCTGATTTTAGTGGAAATGGTTTCAGTTTTTCACCATTGAGAATGATGCTGCTGTGGGTTTGTCATATGTAGCCTTTATTATGTTGAGATAAGTTCCCTCTATACTTACTTTCTGGAGGGTTTTTATCTTAAATGGGTGTTGAATTTTGTTGAAAGCTTTTTCTGCATCGATTGAGATGATCATATGGTTTTTATTCTTCAGTTTGTTAATATGGTGTATCACATTGATTGATTTGCGTATATTGAAAAATCCTTGCATTCCTGTGATGAACCCCACTTGATCATGGATTATGATCCTTTTAGTGTGCTGTTGGATTCTGTTTGCTAGTATTTTGTTGAGGATTTTTGCATCTATGTTCATCAGTGATATTGGCCTGTAGTTTTCTTTCTTTGTGACATCTTTGTTGGGTTTTGATATTAGGATGATGGTGGCCTCGTAGAATGAGTTTGACAGTGTTCCTCCCTCTGCTGTATTTTGGAAGAGTTTGAGAAGGATAGGTGTTAGCTCTTCTCTAAATGTTTGATAGAATTTGCCTGTGAAGCCAACTGGTCCTGGGCTTTTGTTTGTTGGAAGATTTTTAATCACAGTCTGAATTTCAGTGCTTGTGATTGGTCTGTTTATACTTGCTATTTCTTCCTGGTTCAGTCTTGGCAGGTTGTGCATTTCTAAGAATTTGTCCATTTCTTCCAGGTTGTCCATTTTATTGGCATATAGTTGCTTGTAATAATCTCTCATGATCCTTTGTATTTCTGCAGTGTCAGTTGTTACTTCTCCTTTTTCATTTCTAATTCTATTGATTTGAGTCTTCTCCCTTTTTTTTCTTGATGAGTCTGGCTAATGGTTTATCAATTTTGTTTATCTTCTCAAAGAACCAGCTTTTAGTTTTATTGATCTTTGATATCGTTTCCTTCATTTCTTTCTCATTTTTTCTGATGTGATCTTTATGATTTCTTTCCTTCAGCTAACTTTGTGGATTTTTTTCTTCTTTCTGTAATTGCTTTAGGTGTAAGGTTAGGTTGTTTATCTGAGATGTTTCTTGTGTCTTAAGGTAGGGTTGTATTACTATAACCTTCCCTCTTAGAACTGCTTTTGCTGCACCCCATAGGTTTTGGGTCATCGTGTTTTCATTATCATTTGTTTCTAGGTATTTTTTGATTTCCTCTTTGATTTCTTCAGTGATCTCTTGGTTATTAAGTAGTGTACACTGTTTAGCCTCCATGTGTTTTTATTTTTTACAGTTTTTACCTGTGACTGATATCTAGTCTTATAGCATTGTGGTCAGAAAAGATACTTAATACAATTTCAATTTTCTTAAATTCATCAAGGCTTGATTTGTGACCAAAGTTATGGTCTATCCTGGAGGATGTTCCATGAGCACTTGAGAAGAAAGTATGTTCTGTTGTTTTTGGATGGAATGTCTTATAAATATCAATTAAGTCCATCTTGTTTAATGTATCATTTAAAGCTTGTGTTTCCTTCCTTATTTTCATTTTGGATGATCTGTCCATTTGTTAAAGTGGGGTATTAAAGTCCTCTACTATGATTGTGTTACTTTTGATTTCTCCTTTTATGGCTGTTAGCATTTGTCTTATGTATTGAGGTGCTCTATGTTGGGTATATAAATATTTACCATTATTATACCTTCTTCTTCGATTGATCCCTTGATCATTATGTAGTGTCCTTCTTTGTCTCTTGTGATAGACTTTATTTTAAAGTCTATTTTGTCTGATATGAGAAATGTTACTCCAGCTTTCTTTTGATTTCCATTTGCATGGAATATCTTTTCCATCCCCTCACTTTCAGTCTGTCTGTGTTCCTAGGTCTGAAGTGGGTCTCTTGTAGACAGCATATATACAGGTCTTGTTTTTGTATCCATTCAGCCAGTCTTTGTCTTTTGGTTGGAGCATTTAATCCATTTACATTTAAGGTAAGTATCAATATGTCTGTTCCTATTACCGTTTTCTTAATTGTTTTGGGTTTGTTATTGTAGGTCTTTTCCTTCTCTTGTGTTTCCTACCTAGAGAAATTCCTTTTGCATTTGTTGTAAAGCTGGTTTGGTGATGCTGAATTCTCTTAGCTTTTGCTTGTCTGTAAAGGTTTCAGTTTTTCCATAGAATGTGAATGAGATCCTTGCTGGGTAGGGTAATCTTGGTTGTACGTTTTTCCATTTCATCACTTTAAATACGTCCTTCCACTCCCTTCTGGCTTGCAGAGTTTGTGCTGAATGAACTAATTTTTGGAGTAAATTCATATAAGTATCTTAAGGAGTGTTTTCAAATTAAACTCTAGTATTATAATCAAAGTCCTTGCTAAACAGTAACAAAAGTTAATAGTTATGTCTAATACATTTTATAGGTTATTAAAAATCTAAGTTTCTGTTCTGCTTTGCAATGTGGTGGTCAGTTAGAGCAGGTGGAAAGAAGAAGTTGTAACATGTAGTGTGACTTCTAAACGCTAGGTTAGGACAAAGGATACAGGCTCGTATCTGTTTTCAGTGTGTGTTTCTGGCATTTAAACTGATAAGTAGATTTGACCACAGATAGAAACAGGTTGGAACATTCTACAAATGGTCTATAAAAGTGCTTCCAGGGCTTCCCTGGTGGCGCAGTGATTGAGAGTCCGCCTGCCGATGCAGGGGACACGGGTTCGTGCCCCAGTTCGGGAAGATCCCACATGCCGCGGAGCGGCTGGGCCCGTGAGCCATGGCCACTGAGCCTGTGCATCCGGAGCCTATGCTTCACAATGGGCGAGGCCATAACAGTGAGAGGCCCATGTACTACAAAAAAAAAAAAAGAAAAAATAGTGCTTCCAATTTTAGAGAAGGGGGTGAAGTACAGGAGTTAAAAATATGAAGAAGTAGTGAAAACTTGAGAAAGACTAGCTAGCTGATTTTCCATGTTACTCCTGATTCTAAGCCATCAGCTTTGAGTGTTTGGAAAAACTTGGGTGACTGTAATATCTAGATACTAAACTGGAACACCCTTCCAGGGTTAAACGAAGCTCTATTAGTAATTGCACCAGGACAAGAGTAATAAACAGGAAATGACCCTGGGCAAATTTGGACAGATGGTCACTCTAAATAACTCCACTTCTAGGACCAGGCCCAATGTCAAACCTTATGACATTGGCTTTTCTATCTCCTTTTCTTATTGCCCTTTCTGCCTCCCCTCAGTGATGATAGAGACCATTTCTATGTGAAGCACACCTCTAATGCCCTGGGGAGGGAGAGAATAATGAGCTAAGACTGTAGTGGCTGGCTGGTCTTCTCCTTCATACTTCAGGAGACACTGGCCTCTGCTTTTACCACTATGTCTTCATGCATGGAATTCTCTACATTTTCCACAGCAGAGCTAATGACAGCAATTCTTGTTTTTGTATTTAATTACATTGAGGTATAATTTACTTATAATTAAATACTGTCATTTTAAGTTTACAGTTTTGACAAGTACACTCACCTGTGTACATACTTACCACTGCCAAGAAGATACAGAACATTTCCAACATCTCAGAAACTTCATTCATCTTCTTTGCACTCCTTTTCTGTTTTCTAAAGCTAACATTAGTTTGCTCTTCTAGACTTTCATATAAATGTACTCCTTTGATTTGGCTTCTTTTGTTTGGCATAATGATTTTGGATTCATCCATGATGTTGCCAGTATCACTAATTCACTCTGCATTATTGTTGCTCAGTGTCATTCAGTTGCATGGATATACCATGATATGTTTATGCCTTCACTAGTAGCTAGACATCTGGTTTGTTTCTAGTTTTGGGCTTTATTTATGAATAAACTTACTATTAAGATTCATACACAGGTCTTTATGTGGATATCTGTTTTAATTTATCTTGATTTAATAGTTTGAAATAGAATTTTGTGATTGTATGGTGTAAGAAACTGCCAAATTGTTGTCAAAAGGGGTTGTACAATTTTATATTCCCACCATCAAAGTATAAACGTTCCTGTTACTCCACAACCTTACCAGCACTTCCTGTCATCAGTCTTTTTAATTTTAAACATCCCTGTAGCTGTGTAGTGATATTTCATTGGGATTTTTATTTCTTAATATTTATTTATTTATTTGGTTTGCTGAGTCTTAGTTGTGCCAGGCAGGCTCCTTAGTTGTGGCTCGCTGGCTCCTTACCTGCATCACATGGGCTCTTTAGTTGTGGCACATGAACTCTTAGTTGTGGCATGCATGTGGGATCTAGTTCCCTGACCAGGGATCAAACCCAGTTACCCTGAATTGGGAGTGCGGAGTCTTATCCACTGCACCACCAGGGAAGTCCCTCACTGTTTTAATTAACATTTTTCTCATGACTAATTATGGTGAATATCTTTACATATGCTTATTCTGCATATTTTGTTTTGCAAAGTCTGTTCAAAACCTATGTTCATTTTGCTAAAAATTTTATTATAAAAATTTTCTGATGTACAGCAAATTTTAAAGAATGTTACTGTTAATATGTGTATATCCAACACTTACAACCTATCATTTCAGGGCAAGTTTTTAAAACATCATGTATCTGTTCATTTGTCCTTACTTCTATCTGTCCATCAGTAAATATTATTATTACTTTTTTGTTTCAGAGTAAATTGCTTATAATGGTATGTTTTTCCCTCAAATATCTGAATGTGAAATTCATTAACTGGATTTTAGCATGCTCACAGTTTAGATGTGATTTTTGTAAGAAAATTGCTTATACTTCTGTAACAAATCCGTATCAATATATAGAATGTTGCCAGAATATTCTTTTAGGTCATTTAATCCTAATTGAAATCACTTTTGTGATTTTTTTAAAATCATAGATTAGTTTTTTGTGTCCTGGGATATTATTTTTTAGTTATGGATCAAAATATTTTATATTTTATCTTTAGCTATTCAAGATATTTTAAAATATAAAATATTTTACATTTTATCTTTATCTTTTAAAATATTTTAAAATTCTTTTAATATTTTAATTTTATCTTTAGCTTTTTTCCTCCACATATTTTTGAGATTTATTCATATTTTTATATTCCTTTTTATTAGTGAGTGACATTCCATTGAATATTTATCTATCAATTCTCCTCTGATGTTTTTTTTTTTTTCCCTGCTTGAGTCTTTTAGGAATAAAACTGCAGTAAACATTCTTATACAATGTTTTTTGTGAACACACATTGTCATTTCTCTTAAGTAAATTCCCAGGAGTGGGATTGTTGGATGATAGGATAATTTAACATTTAATTTTACAAGAAACTGTCATAAAATTCCCAATACCGTTGTACCAGTTTACATTTTCACCAATAATGTATGAGAGCTCCAGTTTCTTCACATCCTTGCCAACACTGAAGTTGTCGGTCTCTTTATTTTTAGTCACTCTGAGGTATGTGGAGTGGTATCTCACTGTAGTTTTAATTTGCTTTTCCTTGATGACATTGGGCACTTTTTCATGTAGTTATTGGACATTTGTACATCATTTTTTATGAAATGTTACTTCAAATCTTTTTCGTATTACAAATTGGTTGCTTATATTTATTATTGGCTTGTTCTTTATCTCAATCTCTGACTTGTCTTTCTTTGCCTTATGGTGCCTCTTACAAACTAGACATCACTGACTTTTCCCTGTGCAGTAGAAAACTTGAGATTTCAGCCAAACCAATATCCAGTCTTTTCTCACATACTATTGGTAAATATAAGCTATATTTATCTATGTATCTATCTATCTATATATATATAATGATGACAAAGAAATTATGCTTAATGTAATCTTTATTTCTAATTTGTGGAACAATTACTGAAGGAAAAGACAAACACTAGGAGATATAAATTTTGATTTATTTTATCACAGAGTGTTGCATCATTCAGAGTGATTTGCTATATATAGCTTAATAAAAAGAGTAAAGAATATTAATGATCATTGAACTTGAGCTTTCTGATCCAATGAAATCATGTTAGATTTATACCCCATTAAAACTCTTGGACAGGGCATGCAGGGCACTTATTTTTTTTCTTTAAAGAAATAAAAATAAATCTTCATAGATTCATGTTTTCTACTGTATCTGTTATATTAGCCATGTGTAAATTGATCCACCTGAATCTCACTTCAGCAGATAAGTATGTATATATATATGTTAGTATTATATAGATATATAGTATATGTAAAATGGTATTATATAGGAATCTATCTATCTATCTATCTATTTAACATGCTTGGCCATGCCCTTGAAGTCATCATTAGGCTTTTTTGTCAAAAGGACATAGGCGGTGTAGGTGTCTGGTTCTGGCCTAAGGAGTTCTTTAGTAAATGTGATTATTCCAAAGTTTCTAGGCCTACAATTTTTTAGGAGAATAACTCAGGGAAAATGTTCCACTGGCATTGAACAAGAAGACCAAATATTCCAACCCAAATGTCCAGATGTCTCCAGTTGTTTATTTTCCTTGGTGCGCCCAAGCATCACGGTCCATGGAAAACCTTTATCTGAGTATTCTTGGGTACTTCACTGAGATATAGATTCATTTGCCACACTCAGACTCTGAGTCAGAATCTCTGTATAGAGATGCTAGTATCTGTGTTTTCTAGCAAGCAGTACCGATAATTTTATGGTCTGCTAGATATAAAAGATTTTGCTCAATTCTTAATCCTAGCCAAACAGCATCATGAAGAGGTTAGAGGTTTACTTGGCATGAGGTATCTTGGCTAAGGTTAAGGTTTTCCAGTTGCTAGAAAGGTGTAGGTGTTGATGGGATGAAGGAAGCTCATTTAAGGGCAGAAAAATCATTAGCTGATCTATAGGCTTAATCATGTTTTCTCTGAAGGAACTGAGGAGGCTGTTTAGGGATAGCCTTTATCTTTCCTAAGATAGAGGTGGATCACATATTGTTCCTAAAGGAAAGAAATATCTTTATAGAGTAGTCAGAAATAAGAGAGATATGGGCACATTTGCCCCTTAATTTTGTATCAGTCAGATCTATTCATAAAACAGAAAAGATTCCTTATATGTGAATCTCAGATAATTTAAGACAAATGATTTAAAAAATAACTAAGAACCTGGGCAGGACAATAGGACAGCTAAGATAGTCACAACAGAAGGACACTGTAAATCCTAAATTAGAGGAACAAAGAAGGGAGATGATATTAACAGAGCCTAAGTGCTTAAAGGCACTCAGAAGAAGCAGAAATAGTGGTGGGTCTTCCCAGTAGGAGCTGCAGCCATTGAAAAAACATAGTCACGTCCAAAGACATTTCCAGAAACAGAAAAGTGCTACCTTCCAGTCTCCAGACAGAATCTTAATTGGCCAAACTGCAACTTAAATGGGTCAGTCCCTCAGTGGCACAGAGCAGAGGAAGGATGAAATGGATCTGAGGGCAAACAAGCCCAGGACTGATGCAATCTGCATTTCACCTGGTTTAGAGAATTTGGACTCATTATCCAAGACTTGTTTTATTCCTCATCATCATTCTCTTAATTTAGAATTGCCATTTCTTTTTATAAATGGAACCATGGAAAATGGTGAAATTCAATCACTCTTGAATTACAAAACCACATTTTCATATGGTTCAGTTTAACATCTTCCCCTGTTATACATGATACACACTAATTAGGATTCATAGGGAGGATATAAAACAAGATTGTCCTAATTTACACACATGTCCCTCTGCTAAGCTGTAAGAGCTTTGATGGCTGAAATGTGCCTTACTTAATTTCCTGTCCTCAGTGCCACGCACAGAATCTGGGACAAGATTGGTACTTAAATGCTTGTTGGATGAAAGAAGGAAGGACGAATAGTTTTGCATTACAACCTAAATTATCAAACTAGATAACATTACATAAGCAAAAATCCAGCATTTAATAAAACATATCTCAAAATAATATATTTTTTCATGTTAAAAGTTCAGAAATTTAGAGCTATGGTTTTGCTTAAAAAAGTTGGACTTCAGTTGTAGATTTGTACTATGTACTCAAGGAAGTTTTGAAATTATGTAGGTATTAAGACTGAAATAAATCTAAGTTTATATATGTTATATACTGTTGACCATTGAACAACATGAGTTTGAACTGTACTTATAGGAAGATTTTTTTCAGTAAATATATATTACAGTATTACATGTTTTTTGATTGGCTGAATCCACAGATTTGAAACCATGGATATTGAAGGAGGGCTGTATATCTGTATCTATATCTATATCTATCTATATCTATATCTATTTTTGACTGCGTGGGGGCCAGCACCCCCTAGCCGTCAAGTTGTTCAAGGATCAACTGTATATCATATTGCTCGGCCATGTTTACTGCATACTCTCCAGATTTGTTAATTTTAATTTTTGAACTCTTTCACACAATTTGTCATTCTTTGTATAAAAAAAATGTGAAGTAAGCTTCTTTTGTTCATGAGACTGGAATTTGAAATTTGTCTTCTAAGTAAAATTTTCGTATCATATCATAGCTAAAAGTGGAAGGAATATATGAAGTCTTAGTACATATGGATTTATTTTACCTTAATTTGAAACTAAACTAAATAGTTAATAAACAAAACCCTAGAATGAAACTACTGATAAAACTAATAAAATTGTATATGCTTCTGTAAAATAATTAACTCAATAAAGTTGTAAATAACATGTTCTTTAACAAAAATATAAAAACTGAGACAACTCAGAAAATGATAAGGTTTGTTTTAATTTTCCCAAAAGTTCATGATTTTTATGCTAAAGAAAAAAAAAAAGCATGAGGTGGGATTTTTCTGTGGAAAAAGGCAAGACGATGAAAAGACAAAAGCAGCACTCCATCACGTTTTTTGTTTGTTTTTGAGTGTGCATTCTGTAAGGTACCTTTATAACAAGGTAGTTACCGTATTCACTGAGGCCACATCATCTTATTTACTATAGGAAGTCACTGAACCCATGAAGATTTCATGATTTGTAGACACAGAACCTCTAATCAGAGAAGAAAAATAATGGGGCAAGAACTGCGCAAAACAGCACAGAGAAATAAAAATAAAGATCTTTGGTTCATGGTTATTAAAACATAGGGATCCATGAAAAAGTGTCAGCTAATATTTTTTTCCTGTGGCTGGGAAATTCGTGAGCTCATCTCATATGTCTCAAAAGATTCCAAAGGATGAATTGGGGGATGAGTAAATGCTATCCCTTGATTTGATTCACTCACTCCTCAAAAATTTATTGAAAGCCCCTATACGTAAAGCTCAATTGGAGGTGCTCTATAAAAGGGAAAAAATGAGCCTAATGTAAATAATACACTTCCTCAAGGAGATTACTATCTTGATAGGGAAGAAAGACTAAATGATACCTATACCAGTAAATGGTACCTGAGATGCTGATGTTATATTTCTATGATATATGCACATAGAAATAACTAACTCAAAGATTGAAATTCTCTTTAGCTACAGAAATGAAATAAGCATGAATTAAGGATAGGTAAGAATCAAATCTTAATATATGGAAGAAGGAAGAGAATAATATATTAGTACATGACTAGAAAGGGTTGAGATGGGTGGGCTGGGGCATACAAATCATGGAGGGGAATGGGAAGAGCTAAAGCTGGAAGGATGAACTGACTGCAGATGGTTACAAGTTTGCATGGTATGGTCAAATGTTTGAACTTAATTTGTTATGTTAAAGAAAGTCATTGAGAATTTTGAGCCAGATATGAAGGGAGACACAATCAGAGTTTGGATTTAGGAAAATACAGGAAAAGCCATGGGTTAAATCTCTTAGACCCTTTAAAGCTTTAAAACTGCATTTTTTCCATGATTCTGTGAGTGTTTTGGCAGAGGATATAGAAGAGTTGGTCTAAAGAAGGTCTAGCTGCTAGAGGTTGCCTTGATGCTATTCAAAGTGCCTAGGGGTGAAGGCAGGAGCATGTGGGGTTCTTTCAGGGAGAATGGCTAGAAAGAAGCTTTGTAGCAATATAAAGGGAAACTGACAACTGCTAGCATGGGAATGAACGAAAGAGAAGAAGCTAAGGAGGTTTTGAGTTTTTTTGGCTGGATTGTGTCATTATGGAGAATTGAAAGTTTGAAAGAAATGGGATAAATGATGGCACATTTTGAAACTTTAAATTTAGATATGTTAATTTTAAATACTGACAAGACATGTGCTTATGAAACCTTACCAAATGCACTTGGCTCAGGTTTTAAAATGTGCACACAGCCAACATGAGGTCATTGACTGGATGTGCAGAACACAGAGGGAGGTGTCTGTGAGGGACAATCAAGATGAAAGATAGGCCTGGTAATTAATCAGGTGCCAAGAAGTGAGTTGCTTTCTCTAAGTGAGAATCAGAATGCAAAACTCAGTTTGCCTATATCACTGGAAGAGCATGGAAACAAAAGCAAAGGAAATAAAATTTAATATATAATTATGCAAAGAAATTTGAAGGCATTATTCCCATGTGGTCCTTTTCAAAGCCATATCATGCATCTGCTGTTCTTGAAGAATCATTGACAGAATTTTGGAAACTGGAAGAAAGTTCAAATATTAGAACTACTGCAGACAGGATTGTTGAGTTAGGAAGACATTTGAACTAGATTAGTGGTAAAGACCACAGTGAGGAGTTATGATTTTAGAAATTCTTAGTCAAATGAAGAGTCAGATTGAAACTATTCTGATAAAAAACGACCTCTTGTCAGAAAGTCATTATTCATTTCAACCAACTGCATAGATTGATTATTCATAGATAAATGCTAGTTTTAATTTTGTGATGATCAAATGGAAAAGTGGATGGGACTACCTTTGTATATTACATGGAAATATACTGTTTTAAGTTAAGAGAAATGAGCAATTATGATATTATCTGTATAATCCAAGGCCTTCCAAAATAAAGGTACATATGTTCAGGTATTATATTGTGGAACTAGCAAAATTCATCTTATGAACAGTGTTCCTTTTACTCTGGCTGGTCATTATTTAATAATTATAACACTAGAAAATGTAGGGAAAATGTAGAAAAATTATATATTATAATTATAATATATTATGATTGTATATTATAATTATATAAACATATACTTATATATAGTTTTGAAATCAAAGATATAATCCCAATTTAATGGGATTTAAATAGCATTCTTTAAACTCCTGCTTCAACAGTTTCTTTCATAACAATTCATGTGTATTCCAAAGGTGTTATCAAATAGATAGGAAAGGTGACAACACTGATTAATAGTGTAATAGTACATAGTAAACTTTCACTACATGCTATTTACCTATTATAATCATTATTATCAATATTATTGTTATTTATATGGTCACACAAAATCTGGAAACAAGGGATAGGGAAAAGTGTCATTTTAAAATTTATGAATTAGAAGGAAATAGTTGAGAAGAGAGCTTCCTGCAATGTTGAAGAATCTTACTTATGATCTTACTCACTTTTCCTGCTATAGTCTTGTGATTCCTACTTATTTAAATGAATATATTTTAATAAATTGAAAATTTAAATTCAAATTACTTTTCTTCATAACAAACATATTACTAAAAGCTTGAATGTATGATAATAGAGAGACCAATGGAGTTGACATCAGCAAGATGCAGAGCAGGAAACCCTGGACTCTTTTTTTCCCGAACAAACAAAGATTCAGCAACAACTCATGGACAGATTCTCTTTGTGAGAACCTCAGAAATGAATTAAAAGTTTCCTGCTCCTAAGAGAATGTGAAACCAGACTCAGTGAAGCTAGTGGTGAGATTTGGGACACTCCAGGATCCCTACCCCTGGCACAAAACCATATAATCAAGGAGAAACCCACTAGTTCCCAGATTTTCCCAGGTGTGGAAAAGGGTTAATTTGTGCATCCAGCACCCCAACTTTTCTGAGGGGTGTCCCCAGAGGACTGGATTCTGTCTTTCCAGTCTTGGAACTCTGTAGGTACTGGCACAGTCTAGCCACCTGGAGGAGAAAGGAGATGGCAGCTTGGATCAGTAGATTCTTCCCTCTGCCCAGAGAGTGAGTGGATGAAAAATCCAGCTTTCAGCTTCTTCTGAGGAGGAAAAGAGTTGATCAGTGTGTCAAACATCCCACTTTTTCTGGGGCTGCCAAATAGCTAACATTTATCTTGTCAGTCTTAGAGTTCTGAAGGGTCTAATGAATAGTTAACTCAAGAGTTCAAAATAGTCATCTCTGGATGGCATAATTATGAGTGACATTTGTGTTATTTAAATTTTAAAAAAATGTTTTCCCATTGTACCATATTTGAACATGGATTTTATAATTATAAAAACCACAATAAATTTTGTGAAAAAGAATGCAATACATCATGTTCAGGCAAAAGGGAGAGTTTTTGTTTTCATTTATAATATTATTTCAGTTTTCTAATTCTCTGGGTTTATGTGTGCATCAAGATAACTTGAACACAAGTTTTATTTTACAAGTTATTCTTACTATACTATGAATATCATTTGCTCAAGGCAGATTGTAGAGATTAGGATCTCTATGTATTTAAATCTATGATAAAAATTAGAAACCATTTAAATGATCCCTGGTACATGCTGATCACTGGGTTGAGTATTAAAGTGCACTGTTTTTTGAATTCTAGTCTTGCTACACAGAGGATGTTCCTCATTATCCAAAACAAATTAATCCATGCAAAAGCCCATTGATGTGAACCTAATTAAAAGCATCCAAGTTTATAGTATATAAACAACAATCTAGCTCTACCTCAAAATATAAAACTAAGGGTCTGAAAATATTGTTATATTTAATAAAATTTATTTTATAATAGCAACTATGAATAAGTACATGAAGAAATGATAATTCTTATATAATAATATTCTCTCATTTTTTAAGCTCCCAAGATTTTTCTGTTAGTGATAAACACCATCCTTTACTTTTTTTTTTTTTTTTTTTTTGCGGTAGGCGGGCCTCTCACTGTTGTGGCCTCTCCCATTGCGGAGCACAGGCTCCGGACGCGCAGGCTCAGCGGCCATGGCTCACAGGCCCAGCTGCTCCGCGGCATGTGGGATATTCCCGGACCGGGGCACGAAACCGTGTCCCCTGCATCGGCAGGCAGCTCTTAACCACTGCGCCACCAGGGAAGCCCCATCCTTTACTTTTGACCTTCGCATAATCAGAGCGTGTCACCATGCTGATAGAACTTTGCCACCAAAATAAAATTCTGTGGAGGAAAATCCACACTGCACCAGTGAGATTTCTTATAAAATTAGCTGGGTGACATTGGAGACTTAAAATTAATTGGCATACTGGGGACTCTGTTCCTCTTTGCCTCTGCATACCCAGTTTTGTTACCAGCACTGAGGGACAATAAGGCACACAATTTGCATTCTGAGAGTTCTTGTGATGTGAGAATTATATTCTATATTACTCCTGAGTTACTGCTTGATCATCAATGCAGAGATGGACAGCTGTCCAAGGAAGATTTCTGCATGATCATTCAAATTGGTATTGATCTTGTCATTTTAGAATAATAGAGATTATGTTTGTTTATGCTTTCCTATGCTATTTCTAAAAGTATCCAATGGCTTACACTAGTGGCAAACCAAATACTAACCAAGACCATTATCCAAAAACCCCCTGTTATTATAGGGCTGAAGTTGGTCAAGTATAGACATACCTTAAGTTTTAAGACCTCCAACAGACTTTAGCACATAGCAGGCTGATAGTTTAATGATAAAACAAAAGTTCAGATTAATATACAGACATTAACACTTTAGGAGGACCTTGAATGCAACATGTTGCAACGGTTTTATATTAATAGAGTCATAAAATTTCTTTAGAAGACAGGCATTTATTATAAATGGGTTAATTTGAAGCACATAATTAAATTCCTTGCCAAATGGCAAATAGCCAATCAAAGGTAGAGCATGATTTCTGACCTTCTTTTCTCCTTAGTCACCAATGAGAGTTACTTTCAAACTGTGTGTGAATATCACAATTTTACACTTCATTAGCCCTGTGTCTGGGAACAACACATTCACAGGGATTATAGATTCCAGTTTTCCTATATTTTAAACCAATTTATTTAATAAAAATTATGTAATGATATTTGGATGTTGAAATCTTGTCTTTAAAACAGAGTTAAATAGTAAGAATCAAATGATTACAGTATGCATCAATTGTGTAAAGGTTAAATTTTTAAAGTTTCTATAACTTTCATGACATGAAAAATACTTATTCTGCCATTTAATCTAAGAATTTGCCTTGATTTACATAATCCCAATATTTACATTACTTGCCCTAATCCTTTCTTTTTTAAACATTTTATTTTATATTGGAGTATAGCCAATTAACAATGTTGTGAGAGTTTCAGGTACACAGAAAAGCGTCTCAGCCATACACATGCATGTATCTATTCTCCCCCGCCCTAATCTTTATTTTGTTGTTGTTGTTGCAGAGATTCTTGGTCCTGAAGAATCAAATATTAACATATTCAAACATCATTAACTGTCTGATTACAAACAAAGGCATTCTCACCTCCTCATCATGACTTACTTCTACCACACTTACAAATATGAGCTTCTTAAAGGCTTAAATAAATCAGGAAATTTTCAAATATACAGATGAAAGTGAATTTTAACATACATACATAATTTATTTTGCTTATGGATGCAGAGTTAAATACATAAGATAATCATGGTATCATCAGTCATAAATTTATATACCATTTCCCAAGGAACATTGATTTGGACATGAAACTAAACAAGATGCTGATTTCAGAACATGTAGGAATCCTTTTTAATGATAAATATATACTTATCTACCTTTTAATTTTTGTGAGAAAATTTACAAACACATTATTAAAAACTAAAAAATATACATTAAAGTAATTGTGAACTAGCCCTAAAAAAGAAAAATCTTGAAAAGATCTTAGGCTTTTGAGATCTAACTAGTAAGGCTTTATATAAGCCTAATGAAACTCCTAAGTATGACATTACATGGCAGACAAACTGCTCTTTCTCTAGAGAATGTTACAAAGGACATTCATTATCTATTAATGGTGTCAGATTCATAGTGAAGACTGTAGCTATTTCCCTGAAACAAGGAAACTATTTCAAAATTACATAATTTGGATTTAAGATAAAATGTCCTATTCTGTTCACTGAGTACCCATTTTAAATATTTATTTCAAAAACAAAACATAAAATAACAATAGAATTTAAAAATAGATATTATTGCATGTCAGAACAATCTGGGAACTTTGTTTATACCATAATACAGTTTTCTTTCTTATTTCTAAACAGCAGCAAAAAGTTTTAATAGCACTTTTACTGCTACTAAATTATTTCAAGGGTTAATGCAGGTGTTTCTCAAGCTGTGTTCCAGGGAACATTTGTTCTGGTGAATACTACTAGGAATTTTCTTTAAGTGTCCTGTAATAAGTTTGAAGAATGCCAAATTGGAAAGGGTTTTGGATTCAGAATTTTCAGACAGACACTGTGATTATGTATCTTCTTCAGAAACTCTCTAAAGTTTGTTTTTTGAACTGGATAGAGAGGAGAAAGTGTGGTAGGGGAAACAGAAAGCTGAGAAATAAAAGCAAAGAGAATCTGTGTCCTAGCTCCATGAAAGCTCCAGAGAAGTTTGTTTCCTACATGATTAAGAACAGCATGGACCCAGCACTAAGAGCTGGCAGCCCTGAACAGGACATAACGAGGCCGTGTGGGGGTGGCCACGTGGCCTAACCATCAGACGTCAGAAAAGGAAAAGGACACCTTGGAAGATGCCGCTTTCATGGACAATGACAACCCAGACAAGATACCACCTGTCCCCCATGGGCTTTGAGTGATTGAAATTGTATTTCCACAACAGGCTGGAATGGAAACCCAACTTAGAAATTATGCTCAGTGAAAGAAAAGTATAGAAAATTGCATTCCTTGCACATTGGAGTCTGTAGCTTGAAATTTATTTTGACTGTAGGAACATTTCTTTGGACTAGGATTCCTAGGAATATACTTTAGAAAGCAGTAATCAAGCTAATTAATTCCTGGCAGTATATATGTTTCATACTCATTGAGCTGAGCAAGTTTATCTTCAAAACACAAAGTACTTAATAGGTCTGATCAACTTAAGCCTCATACTAGATGTATGAGGTATGGAATATTGATAATTATCTTAATCAATGAGGAAAAAGAAACAAGTTCTGTCTAAACGTTCTGTGACATTGCAGTCTTGACCTCGGCTTATCTTAGACTTCAGTTCCTACTGTTTTTAGTCTAAGGATATTTTGTGTGGCTATAATTTATGAAAAATAATTATTTTTCATCTAAGAATTTTTTCTAATCTAAGTTGTCCTTTAAAACAATCCTTTCTTCCTTCAAAAAATTGTTGCAATCCTCTCCTTCAAGCATTCCTGTCTTCTGGAATAAAACTTTCACTTTGATCTAAAAAAAAAAATTGTTGCAATCAAGCAAGACAATGTAGCACATTTTAAAACTTTCTTTGGGGTTATTTTACAAGCTATAATCAAAACTCATTTTATTACTTTAACTTCACATGCACTTTTAGATCGTACATAGTATTACCTAAACTCATCACTGTGTAGGGTCTGGTGATTTTGGAAAGTTTAATGAGCCATATTGAATCTTGAAAGTTGAAGATTTGCTGCTATTAAAAATATCTCTGGTTCATAGTAGGGGTGCATTAAGTACTCGTTGAATAAATGAAAAAAAAATTCTGAGAGTATACTACAGGTTCTTCATAGCTTTTCAAAGCCTAGTTTAATTGTTACCTTCTTATAAGGCATTCCCTGTGACCTTTCTCCTTGGCATTCTTCTATTATTTTTGTGTTAAAGGCTACCTATATGTTAAAATTAATATAATATAATTATTTATAGTTTTTATTTATTTTATTTTATTTATTTATTTTACTCTCATTAGCTTTGAAGAAAAGGATAAGATATTATTAAATTTTAATCTTACATGTATCTAGTTCTGTATCTATTACATAATAATTTGGTAAAGATTTGTAGCATTCCCGTTGTATTTGAATTGTTTTTATTAGTTTTACCATTTAATCAAGAGAGATTTTCAGTTATAGAAACAAGTATGTGCTAAACACTGAAAGATACTATATAAAATAATGTCAGTCATATATGCCAAAAGGCTAATACCAATATGTGGTTGTACAAAATTTGACAATTAAGAAATGAAAGAAAATTCCAAAAGCATGAAAATATATTCCATTTATAACAATGTTACATTTCTATTTGTTGTTATAAATAGAAATATCTATTTCATATGATTAATATTTTGGCTTAAAAACAGCTGTCTTGATTTCCCCTTTTACACTCAGATAATCAATAAACATCTTCGTTAATTATAATGGGTTTGTGCTGAATAAGATCAAGGGTTGGTGTTTTTAAGAAATCACAGTTTAAATAGGGAGGATAAGGAAATGCACACTGAATCAATAAATGATAAAACAATATAAACTCACTGCAGTCAAACTGTGTTCAATCAAATCAACTGCTAAATTGTGCAGTGAAAGTTACAGATAATGAGAGTTCAGAAAAGTGGTATCTCTGTTAACGTGTGTAATCTGAGGAGGGCTTTACAGAGGAGGGGAGTTGAGATGGACTTCGAGTTTAAGTTTAAGTTTATACAAGATCTGTATAGGAACTGACTGAAATAAGGAGAGAAGCTAGAATTAACTCTGTGTTTCCCAGCCAAAGAAAACTGTCCTTTTTTTCCTCCAAAATATTCGGATTTCAGCTTTAAAATAGTAAGAGTTGAATTTCTGAATATACAGTATTTTTAGAAGTCACAGTCATAATATACTACAAGTTGAAAACACCAAGAAAATCAGTATTCTGTTATTATTTAAACTACTCATACTGTGTTTTTAAGAGAATTTTGATTGCTTTACTCTCTTATAAACACTGGAATTATTAGGTCATCGCTGTTAAACTATTTTCTTATTGCCAGTATAGATTTGCACAGTGGCCTAGAATGTTTAGCAGGACCTAAACTTTTGACTAAATTTGTATGAAAGAGCCTTAGTGTTTTACAAATGTCAACAGAAAATCGATTCCATTTGTGATGCCTTTTTTTTTTTGTACTTCTGTCAATTGATTCTTTTTGCAGGTGTTTTTACAGTAATTTCTAAACAATCAATCAAAGCTGTGAAGAAGATTTTCCATTCCAAGACTTTTGTCATTTCTTAAAAGATACACAAATCATTATATATAAAATTAGTAAAGACCACTAATTATCTGAGATATTGTACGTTCTTCATTAATTATAGATTTCCATGATGAGTAATGCTGGGTAACAAAATGTTAAACAAGTTCCTTTGCTGAGTTTTCCCAGATTTTATTACACCAAAGTGTATGTAAATTGCGAGGGGTAGATATGTTATGCAGCATCTAATATTTAATCATGAAATATCTATTAATACTTAATGGAATGAGTATTCTGAGGAACATAGTGAGGGAAATGCTAATTTAAGTCAAATACCTGAACCCCCTTCCGTTTTATAGATGGAAAATTAGAAGCCCAGATAAGTTGTATGTCTTGTTCTAGGTCATCTAAGTGGTCACTTGCAGAACAAACACTTACAGCCTCTCCTTCCTGAAACTGCATTAAAATGAGAATAAAGGAGGTTTAAAGTGTAACAGTAGAACAACAGAAGGCATATGGAAGAGGAGTGATTGATGGAAGAAATGGAAGTGAGAAAGTGCAGCTAGAATATGAGGCCTGCTTAGCAAAATCAACACAGGTTCCTGAATCAGATGGATGATGGGGAACAGCCGTAAGAAGTTAGGCAGGAAAGAGAAGACTAATTGAGGGTGCATGACAAAATAGTTGACGCTCCAAACGCTGCATATGAAGGGAAGAGAGGCCAGATATGTACATGTTCAACAAGCAAATAATAATTCAAACCCACATATATAAAAAAAGATATTTCTTGCAAAAAATATAAGCAACTATGACATGATGTTTCAGCTAGTGGGTATTCCTGCTGCAAATCAAAGCCTTCTGTATTCCCTTTGGGATTACCTGTCTAACATCTAATCCTAAACATTTCCTGCCAGTCAGCAGTACCCACTCAGATAGTGAGAGATACCAGCAGCCTTTCTATTGCCTCATTCTTAAATATGGGTGGATTAAAAAAAATCTATGAAATAGTTGAAGCAAAAATAAACATCAAGATAATCAGAAAACCAGACCTAGTGCAGACAGACATACTTAAAAAGCAGAAATAAACTTAAAAAAAAAAAACCTCATGATCTCAGAAAAGTTTGAGATATTATTTTTGGAGAAAAAAGCAAATATTAAAAATAATCCAAATAAAATATTGTATAACTAAGCTACATAAATCACTATATAAATATGGTAAGAGCAGAAATACAAAATACTAAAAAAATTCAGGAAAAATATGTAGTCGTAGCATACTGCTTGACACTACATTGAATATTATTTCTTTATTTGTAATAATGCATATTCTGATTTATGGAGTTTTCAACATTTAAAACCAACTAAGGAACAAAGAAGATCTAGTTATGTTATGCAGCAGAATGTAAATTTTATCCCTATTGTGAACGTCTTTCTTTTAAAAATCTCTCTAACAGTGGAACATCGAGACAGGGCTGTATCAGCATATTATTTTAGAGACTTGAAAATAGCCATCAGACAAATGAAAACATGTAACCAGTTAATGGTGGTTCTTTAGGTGAGAGTAACAGATGGCGAGCAGTAGAGAAGGAAACCACTGGCTTTTAAGCCCATAGGATTTAAAATTATGTGCATGTATGTATTACTCTAATAAGAATAATAAATCAATTTTAAAATAGCATTTAGCAAATAAATTAAAATGCGGGTCATTTCTTAATAAACTTTGGAGAGAGATATAAGAAGCCTTAATATCTTTTCCTTTTAGAGATTGAAATTGTTTAATTCCATCTTTCTAATACTTCAAATTTAGTAAGGCTCATTATGTTATGGATTTTGAGAGCACATATATTCTCTAATTATCTTTGTATCCCCAGCCTCTAGTAAGTACTTTCTATAGAACAGGTATTGAAATGTTGGTACTTTCCATAGACAAGGAACTCAAATATTGGTAATGCATCAAAAAGACGTGATTGAGATCACATTAATATTCATTAAAATTTATTTACAAAATTAATACTAAAATAATTGAGGAATAGATAGCTAGGGTGTGTACAATGTTCTCTATGAGATTGTTTCCTTGTAAACAGGCATATGCACAATATACACGTTTGCTTACACTCAAGTATGTATTCTATATGGATTTTAAATCTTATATGTTATTTTTCCATATATTGAAGTCAGTCATTGATTTTTTTTTTTTTTCCTGCGGTACGCGGGCCTCTCGCTGCCATGGCCTCTCCCATTGCGGAGCACAGGCTCCGGACGTGCAGGCTCAGGGGCCATGGCCCACGGGCCCAGCCGCTCTGCGGTATGTGGGATCTTCCCGGATGGGGGCACGAACCCGTGTCCCCTGCATCGGCAGGTGGACTCTCAACCACTGCGCCACCAGGGAAGCCCCAGTCATTGATTTTTTTTAAGTTCAAAGAAGATAACTGAGCTTTCTATAGGAAGTATTTGGAATCTTATCAGCTCTCATTCATGCAAAGTAAATATATTGTCTGAAGTTTACCAAAATTAATTATTAGCATTGATCTCTTATTCAAAGTACAGACAGATGAATGTATCAATAATGATTGCAAACAAGAATTTTTAAGCCTAGATTCTCTCAGAAGATTTATTTTTGCGTGCTTAATAATGCATGCAATCTGATATTTTTTGCATGCTTAAATAAGAATAAATGTATGCTTATTCCCTTTATTTTGAATTATCTGTTTTGGGGAATGCTTGTATTATTCACAATTAATACTGATCACTTATCTTTTTACTTATGAATCCTAAAGAGAAACGGTCATAGTCTTCCTGGACTATTGTCTTTATATTATCTCAGAGGTCAGTGTCTGCCAAATTTTAAGCTATCCTTTATTATAATAAACAGATTTGCATATGTGAGATCAATTATAGATACTTCTGTCTTTTAATATAAACACTGTATTTGTTCAGGATTCCACCAACAGGAAATATTTTAACATGGTGAGATTAGGAAGGATAGTAGAAAGAACATACTGTGAGGATTTAAAGGAAAAATCATTTTCTCACTAAGCCAACAAACCTAGAATTGTTTGATTGAATGTGGATGCAAATAAGGTCACTTGTTATTAACTTTTGTTTCTCCTGAGGCCTTCTTGTTTGACTTGTAATTCTGTATTCCTGCAAGGCAGTGACTTTCAGGAGGGAATTTCTGTCTCTTGTTTCATGGAAAGATTGAGGTAGCAAAATATTTTGTAATAAGGAAGAAGTCAACCTTTGCCCTGAACACAAAACAAACCTTCAGCATACTTTCCAAAGCTCAGCAAAACTTGGATACATTGTTTAAAAGTCTATGTACAGGTGAAACCTGTAACTTTTAATTCTTCCTGGGTCTGGAGACAATCAGTGTGAAAAATGAATAGAAAACCTGTTCTGGAAGAAATTTTTAGTCTCTCTAGATGTAGGAATGGATACCTGAACAGAGACTGAACTCATATTTACATTAATTAAGATTCTTCTAATTTACTGTCTATTTAATAAGAGACCCAAATAGCTCAGAACATAATGCCAACTTTTTCTTTCAACCCTAAAATGTGTTGAAGAGATGTGAAAAATGGTTACATGCTCTTAAATGTTTCACTAAACAGACTTAAATAAAATTCAAATATTCACATCTACTCTTACTTAGCTACTATTAGGAAAAAGAAGTCCAAAGGAATACAATGTTATTTTATTATAATATATATGTAATATGTAATAGTCTCAAATGTAGGTGTCATGTAAGGAAACATGACATATGAGAATACTTGCAAATGGGCAGAAAATAATATGCATAGAAAAGCTTAATCTGAAAAATCTATTTAATGCACAATTTCTCATTTCTTGGTATTTTTTATTCACGTATATTATAATGGCTTAATTTAGTAAAAATGGGTTAGTTTCTATAGTTAGGACTTTATATAGAAAGAAAAAAAAAGACATTCACTAGTTAAGAGTGGAATGGTATAACAAAAATAGTAGGATTATTTTAAGGTAAATAAATACAGCCTAGCAAGATATTAAAAATGTAAATAGATGGGAAATTAATACAATTTCCATCAATTCATAGAATTTAAAATTTAAGGTGAATTGCTAATCATCAAGTTCAATTTCTTCTGTCACATTTTTAGAGTTTCATACAGAAAATCATATAATATACTCTCTTTGGGTCTGGTTAAACTCAGTATAACACTTTTAGATGCATCATGTGTCTTTTTGCAGGGTTAGTAGTTTGTCCATTTGTACTGCTGAGTAGTATTCTATTTTATGATTGATCTACACTGTGTCCATTTACATGTTGATGTACGAGTTTGTATGAAATTTATTATTTCTTCCTAACAGTATTTTACAGAATTCATGAAGGTCTGAGGGCTTTCTTTGCATGCATTTTTCATTAGAAAATTCTACTGATAAATAATACAGCCATTCAGATTTTCTATTTCATTTTGAGTTAGTTCTGGTAATTTTTGTCTTGCAAGTAGTTTCTAAATTTCATGTAGATTATTGAATTTATTGGCATTAATTGTTCATAATTTTCCCTCCTTCTGGTAATGTCTGTAGGATCTGTGAATCTCTTCTTATATTCCTGTTATTAGTAATTCATGGGGTTTTTTTGTTATTGTTGATGATTCTAACTGAGGTATATAAATGTTTTTAATATTTTCAGAGAACTACATTTTGGTTTTATTGATCTTTTCACTATTTTTTCTCTTTGTGTTTTCTATTTTATTAACATCTCTTATTTTTATTTTTTGTTCTTTCTACTTGTTTGGATTTAATTTGCTCATATTCTTCTGGTTCCATGTGTTCTTAAATCATTGATTTTAGTTCTCTCTCAATATCTGGTAGAAGCATTTAAAACAAAACATAACTCTAATTGCTATTGTAACTGCCCCCCACAGATTTTGATATGTTGTGTTTTTATTTTCACTCAGTTCAAGGTATGTTCTTATTTGCCTTGTGATTTCTTCCTGGACCTATGATTTATGTACAAATTTAATGTTTAATTTCAAAATATTTGCAAATTTTCAAAATATCTTTCTGTAGCTGATTTTGTTGTTGTTGTTATTCATTTACCTTCTATCCATCAAGACCCTGAGCTCAAGGGACTTGCAGTTACAAAGAGCAACTGTGTCTCTGTTTCTGCTTTGCAAATAAGATCATCTCTACCATTTTTTTAGATTCCACATATATGTGTTAGTACACAATATTTGTTTTTCTCTTTCTGACTTACTTCACTCTGTATGACAGTTTCTAGGTCCATCCATGTCTCTACACATGATCCAATTTCGTTCCTTTTAATGGCTGAGTAATATTCCATCATGTATATATACCACATCTTCTTTATCCATTCCTCTGTTGATAGGCATTTAGGTTGCTTCCATGTCTTGGCTATAGTAAGTAATGCTGCAGTGAACGTTAGGGTGCATGTATCTTTTTGAATTATGGTTTTCTCTGGGCATATGCCCAGTAGTGGGATTGTTGCATCATATTGGAGTTCTGTTTTTAGTTTCTTAAGGAACCTCCATACTGTTCCTTAAGAAACAGTATGGGGGTTCCTTAAGAAACTAGTGGTTGTATCAGTTTACATTCCCACCAACAGTGCAAGAGGGTTCTCTTTTCTCCACGCCCTCTCTGGTACTTATTGTTTGTAGATATTTTGATGATGGCCATTCTGACTGGTGTGAGGTGATGACCTCATTGTAGTTTTGATTTGCATTTCTCTAATGATTAGTGATGTTGAGCCTCTTTTCATGTGCCTCTTGGCCACCTATATGTCTTCTTCGGAGAAATGTCTATTTAGGTCTTCTGCCCATTTTTGGATTGGGTCGTTTGTTTTTTTGCTATTGAGCTGCATGAACTTTTTGCATATTTTGGAGATTGATCCTTTTTCAGTCGCTTCATTTGCAAATATTTTCTCCCACTCTGAGGGTTGTCATTTCATCTTGTTTATGGTTGTAGCTGATTTCTAATTTAATTTTGTTGCAGTCTGCATTCTGAGCAATTCTCTCTATATGATCTCAATATTTGGGAATTATCAAGACTTTTCAATTCTGTTGAAAGATACATTTGCACTTGGAAAGAATGTGCCTTACACTGTAGTTGGGTTGTTGTAACAAATTACCACAAATTGGATGGCTTAAAGCAACAGAAATTTATTCTCTCACCATTCGGGAAGGCCAGAAGTCTGAAATCAAGTGTTGGTAGGGTTTGTTTTTTCTGGATGCTCTGAGGAAGAAGCCATTCCATGCCTCTCTCTTAGTTTTTGGTAGTTGCCAACAATCTTTGATATTCCTTGGCTTGTGGAAGCATCTTTCCACTCTGTACCTCTATCTCTACATCATCTTCTCTGTGTCTTCTCCTTTTCAGTCATTATAAGGACAGTGTCATTGGATTTAGGGACACCCTAATCCAGGATGATCTCATTTAAGATCCTTATCTTAATTACATCTGCAAAGACTCTTATTCCAAATAAGTTTACATTCTGAGGTTCCAGGTGGACATGAATTGGGGGACCATTATGCCACTCACTATTACTGTGGGTGGGTGTTTCATAAAAGTCAATTAGGTTCAGTTGGTTGATGGCATAGTTTATGGGTTTCTCTTTCTTTATTTTTGTCTACTTGTTCTATCAGTATTAGCTGCTGAGAGGTCTGTTAACATCTTCAACTACAATTGTAGATTTGTCTATTACTCCTGTCAGTTCTTTCAGTTTTTGCTTCATGTATTTTGAACATTTAGGATTGCAATGTGTTCTGTGTGAATTAATCCTGTATCATTAAGGAATGTCCCTCTTTATTCCTGGTATTATTTCTTGTCCAGAAGTCTCTTTCTGATGTTTATCTCACCACTCATATTTCTTTTGATTAATATGTGCATGTTATATCTCTTTTTATTACTTTACTTTTAACTTCCCTCTCTTTTTTAAAATTTAAGATGTATCTCTTTTTAGACAGCAAATAATTTTGTCTTGCTCTTATCTGATCTGAAAAGACCTACTTTTAATTGATATATTTAGATTATTTCCTTTACATGTAATTATTGATATTTCCAGGTTTGAATCTACCATCTTAGTCGGTATTGTCTATTTATCTCATCTGTTGTTTAGTTTATATTTCCTCTTTGCATTAACTTATTATCTTTGTCATTTCTGGCTCTTTTTCTCCCCCCCCCCACCCCAGTGCTTATGGGTCATGTTTTCTTTCTTTTTCTTTTTTCTTTGCATATCTGGTGTTTTTGGTATTGCCATTGTATACTTTACATTGTCAAATGTGTAGTTTGTTTTTTTCTTTAAAGAGTCTTGGACTTTGTTCTTGCCTTAAGTTAGGTAGTTTGGGTGCAAGTTTGATTCCTTTAACATTTTTTAACCTATTAAGAGATGATCTGTTATAACCTTTACACTTGGGCTAAATTAGCCCCACAACTGAGGCATGGCCTTCCTGTGGGTTCAATGGCTGCCATCATGTAGTCACCAAGGTTTCTACATGCCTGCTAGTTAAAGATTGGCCACTCATTGGATTTTAGTGTGTTCTGCTAATTATTTAGCTCACAGCTCTCCTATAATTGTTTTTTCCCTAAAAGTTGTTCTTCATTCAGCATCATGGAATTTCCCTTTACATATGTACAGACTGATATTCAGAGAAAGATTCAAGATCGCTCTGTGCATATGTATAGAGGTCTTTGCCTGTTGATTCCTCTTTTCTAGTATTCAGCCCTATGAATTCTATTTTTTGAGTATTATGGTTTTAGCTGGCCTTTTCAACTTTTCTCTTCATAACTCCTACCAATTATCTTCTCTTCATTACCCGCTGATGGCTTCATTTTCTAGATTATTGAGAAATTTTGAAACAATAAGAAGGGAACTTTGGTAAGCTTTATCACCACACCTATCTACCCTCAAGCATCTGAGCACATACACACTTGGATGTTATTACCTTGGATGAATGATTTATGCTATTCACAGTGATCCATGCCTGCACATGTATAGTAGGAATCATGTACTCTCACCTACTCAAGGACATTGCTCCTGCAGTTCTTCCGTCTTTCTCTTGATTCATTAGTTCCTTTTTTCCAGTATACAAATATCCTATAATAACTTCTACACCTAAACAAAAACAACCCAGTCACCTTCTCATCAGTCCAAAATCCTCTTCATCAATTGCTTCCATTTCTCTACTTCTCTATGGAGAGAAATTCCTCCAAAGGTAATTTATATTCTCTTTCTCTACTTCCTCTTCACTCATTTTCCTTTGGATTTAGTCTAATCAGACTTTTATCTTTACCATTCTACTGAAACAGCTTTCGCCAAGTCACCAATAACCTCAAAATTGCCATGTCGAATCTAATCCAGGATTGTCTAGTCTAATCCCTGCCCCCATGCTACTCATCCAATTGTCAGAATTTGGAGCAACTGATCAGCCTCTTTTTCTTGATATACTTCCTTCATTTGGCTCTGAGGCTCCTACCCCACCTCACCACCTGTTCCTGTAGTGTCCTCTTTGCTGGTCTCTTCTCTCCTCCTCAGACTTTCTTTTCACCCTTAGAATGCTCTATGGTTTACTTCTTGAACTTCTTCTATAGACTCACTATCTAAATTGTATTATCCTCTTTTATGGATGTAAATTCTATCTACATGGTGATGAATTCCAAATTTATATCTCAAAGCCTGACTATTCTGTAAGTTCCAGACTTTAAAGCTGACTGTCCAAAGAATTCATTTTGATGTATAACGAATGACTTTAAAACCAAAGTCCTGATGTTGCTTCTCTCATTTTATCATCTCATAATTGTTAATTGAACATTTCTAGTTCCTGAGACCAAATACCCAGGGAGTATCCTTGACTTTCCTCTTTTCCTCACAATCCACCCATATATCAGCAAATTCTTATAGTTCTACTTTCAAAATATACCTCAAATCTATCTCCTTTCTTCTGCTTCTGCTGCTGCTTCTTTGCACCACAGTACCATAATTTCTCTCTTCTTCAGTTGAAATAGAGCATAACTTGTTTCCATGCCTCTTTTGCTTTATCCCTCCTTCACCACTATTTCTCACACTGTAAACAGAGATACACCTTAAAAATGGAATCGTTCTTCTGTTATATTAGTCCAATATATTCCCTCTCAATTCACAGTAAAATCCCAATTTGGTGTACTTGTTACCTCTTGTTCTTCTCTGTCATCACTTCTCTTTGATTGCTCCTCTCTACCCACACTTACCTCCTTGATATTTTTCAAACATATTCTGCCCTCAGTGCTCTGATATTCTCTTTGCAGGCATTATTGAGTACACAGTAAATATTAACTAATTAAAGTGAGAAACTGAGATAGATGGATTATGTAATTGGCTAATAAAATACACCAAGTTTAGGGCAGAATAAGGACTAAAACCTAATCTCTTTTTCCACAATGTTTTTTCTCTAGAGATGTAGAATTTAAAATTCAAACAATGAATGCACCTTCACAGTAGAAACATGTTATATATTCAGGTAGACATGGTGTTTATTTATTTATACTTTCTAATTTTTTCTACCTTGCAACCTATTTCTTTTTAAACACTGTCTGTATACTTTTAGTATTAAAAAGTGTTTCTTGTGTTACCATGAATGTTGTTGAAGATCTTTCAATAGATTTCTTCTGGTTGTAGGGAGAAATTTAAATTGTGCTAGTTTCATATTAAAACAATCAGCAACAGAACAATCTAGCTATCTAGAGTTTTACTCAGAAAAATACTCAAAAAGGAAATATGTGTAGATTACTTACAATGTTGAATTAAAAAATAAACACCTCCAAAATGACTACTATAATTTTGTCATGTGAGCTATAAAATGTTTTATCCTTTAACTTCTATAAAAAGTTAGCAGTAAATCTCTGTCCATTTGGATGGTGCCATAGTTATTTCATTGAGCAATTTTCCCTAATTCCATATTGCCAGCTGAAAAAACCAAATTGTATTTCAGTAAGAAAGAAATGGCTACACTCTTCCTCAATTCTGCCATAATTCAATTTCCTCTGCTGGCTGCTCCAGTCCACCCCTGACTGATGGTAGGAAGCAACATATGGCAACCTTGAGAGAATTTATAAAAGAAATATTCTAATGGCAACAAACAAACAATCAGGAAGACCCAACAGTCAGGAAGAATTAATAAAACTGGAGAGTGCTTGGTTAGTAGAGCTTCTCACAGTGAACAAAGCCACGTGTCTGCATGTATCTTGGTTGAGCTTTTCTCTTGTCAGGCAGAGCATATTAATTTCCAGGGCTGCACTGAATTTAATATAGTTGCAAATATAAGTACATTGTTACTAAGGCCTTCCGTATTGCTTGGGCTCTGAACCTCCAAAAACCAAGTAGGCAAGCTTTGATGATCTTAGCAGAATGCAAAATCTAATTATTTCTGACTTACAATTCAAAACAAACAAATAAACAAACAATCCCCCCGAAACAAAACAGAAACCAAACAACAAAAGATGCAAACTTTCCCAAAACATGGCTAGATTTGTGCCTTTTATGTCTTATTAACAATACTGAATGGAACTTTAGGCTTCAAGGATAGTTTGATGTACAGTAAAAAATAAGTGTATGCTTTGAAAATTAATTTGCTTTTTCTAAACTAGTTGCTGAGTCCCTCTTTTAGTGACAAGTAACTATTTTTCCATTCCTGTTATCATAATACTTAATAAAAAGATGAAAGTTTTTCTAATCAAAGAATACAAGAAAACAAAGGAAAATATCAATATTTTAGTAGACTATATTTTCCTCCTTTGGTTATGTGCCTTTGATTTCACTTTTGTCTAATTCTTCTAGACTTTAAAGGTGAAGAAAACTGCTTGTATTTTGGTCCCAAATTAGAATTTTCATCTTAAACATGCCATATAGATCCATTTCCTTTTTAAATTGTGGTGCTTAGCCCATGTAGTTCTTTGGAATGCAGAATTGTTTGTTCAACTTTCTAGGTTTTTAATGTAGTTTTGAGTCTATTTAAAATGATCAGTTTTCAATTTTATTCTTCAATGACTATATTCATGCTCTTTTTCTGTCTCTAAGATATGAATTTACCTCCTCCATTAATGATGAGGGGACGGATTATCAGTGGGTCTCAAACTTAGATTCAGACACTAATCACCAGGAGGAATTTAAAACAAAATCAACAATGAAAAACAAACAAACAAAAACTAAAACTGAGCTCTAGATAAGTAGTAATAGACTTTAGATGAGTTAAAATTGGAGTCTTTTGAGACTGAAGTCCAGATAACATCTTTTATTAATAGTTTTAAGTCTCCACGTGATTCAAGGGTTAAAACAGCCAGTGTTGAAACCACTGCATTGGAGATTGTAGCCAAAGCTCTACATCCCTTTCTGTATCTATGATGAGGAATCTTCAGAGTTTGGGTCTTTTCAAGCTTCACGCAGTACAACACAAGAAGCCCAAAACTTCTGGGACCCTACCCAGTTTGGACTTCCTCAAGTTAGTTGTCCCCCATCCTCATTAAGGAAAACTAAAGCAACTCACCAACATTCATAGGAATTCCTGGACAGTGTTCCACAGTCTTGGCCTTAGCAGATCTGGTGCCTTGAGCTGAGCCATTTGAACCTTGGAAGATACTTAATCCTGCATGGCATTCCATCTCAGTTTTCTCCCTTATAAATTGTACCTCAAACTCCTCCGTTCATCAACATTCTCCTATACTCTCATCTTTATGTTTCCCTGTATTTCATCAGCAACAGGATAAACTGTCAAGTCAAATATTTTCAAGTAAGAAAGACCTGTTTGTGACTTTTATTTCCCTGAAATGTACATTCAAGCTTTATAGAAGAGATAGCAGAGCCTACTCCTTGGGTTTGCTTCAAGGACCATGCAAAGTAATGTATGTGAAGTGCTTAATAGAGGGTTTGTTGCCTAAAAGCTACTTCCTTTTCTAATCTGCTGCATCCTCATACATCCTCAAGAATACAGGCCCTTTGGAAACTAACTTCCACCGTTCTGAACTTTTTTTCCCAGTAGGCTCTTCATGGTCCCAGCTGCCACCAAACTCAAATTCTTCTCTGAAATTGCAATATCCCTGTGGTCTTCCTAAAAGGAAATACTCAAGCTCCCACATTTTCTCTATTATTTTCATATTACAGCCCCTTGAATGAATACTTAAGCATATTAGAAAGTTTACGATTCTAAAAAATAATGCCATTGAAATGACTAAACGTGTATTGACCACTTACTCTTTGCCAGGCACTGTTCTATGCAAAGAGGAAATGTGACTTGCAGTCTAGTAACTGGCCCAGGGACAAAAGTGCTGTTAATGATCAGCACTCAGATGCAGCTTGTGGTTACTGATTATATTCTGCTTAAAACCTAAGTATGCTTTTTTTTCCATGCCTATATTTGAGTAGATTTCCTAACCAGCTAGAAAAGCCCTTTTGATGCTGTGGATTTAATGTACTAATAGGATTTGATGCTGTGGATTTATGTACTTCTAACTCTTAATTTAAAAAAAAAACACAGATTGATTCTTAGGTGAATAAGACCACAATGGGTGGAAATGGCATCATCTACTTTGTGATATATCCCATCCAGAAAGGTGGGCCAAGGGCAGCTGAGGATGCTCAGGGCAAATCTCCCAATGGAGTAATTCTGCAATGAGTAGAAAAGCCAACTGTACACTGAGTCAGAAAACTTACAATTAGATTTGGTATTTCCATTACCTGGCTACGATGACTCAAATCAGTTAACTCTCAGGGCCAGATACGTCTCATCTGTAAGCATTCATGTAATGTGTACTTTGTGTCCTAAGTTCCATTAGACACTATAAAGTATAGGTATAAAGCTTAAGAGCTTTATGGTTTTGCTGGAAGGAGAAGATCTTCAGACATGTCATGAAGAACAAAATAAAATGTTATACTTGCATTCTATGTATTTGGTTACAAACTAAGTAATATTATTAAAACACCATAAAGAGAGCAAAATTATTGCTAGCCACTGTAGTCAGTGATGACCCATGTACTACTACAAAAGGTTATTGGGAGAATTAAGTTAAGAAAAGGGTTGGTATGCATTGTAAAGTGTAAGTGTTCAAAATAAAGTATAAGATCTTTACAAAGGTCTTCATATGGTTAAGTGCTATTATTCTTTGAAAGCAGAAATCCATTGCTGAGATTTTTATGTTAGATCCATAGTTATTTCATTTGAATTGAAAACATATGAGTAAATTCACCAGTGGGCTAGTGTGATTTTATTATCTGAAATAATTGCCTAGAGAGCAGGTGGCTTTTATGGAGCTTTATGGCCTCTTCCAGTGTTATGTGATGTGCTTTCATCATTCACTTCCTGTTAGCACCAATCCATCTAGATTCTGTTTCTTTGGTGTAAAATTTTTAATCTTTCCCCTTAAACAGCAAAGGTCACTTGACAACAAACTTTTGGACAATACCCAAATACCATTCCAGGCAAGCTACCAACATCATGGGAAAGGCACTGAGGGTGTGTAGGTCCTTCATAATGGGCAAAGTCAGATCTGTGATGGAATTGATAGTAGTTTTCATTTACATAGAATCTTTAACACTGTAAATTCACAGACTTTGCAAACTACCTGTCATGAAAGTGAAGAACAAACTAGAACATAGCAACCATACATTGGTACATAGGGATTTGATAGACTGAAGTGTTATATTTAATTGAAAATGTAAGGGGATGTTAAATAGGAAGAGTGCAATTATGTGAAATGGAATGGTGCCAGGCCTTTTACTCTGTCCTGGGGGTATTATGGACTCCCAAGAAGTGACCAGATTGTCGGTACTAAGGCTTACCTGTGAAGGACACCACAGGAGCAACTGGTCACTGGGGACAGTTATAAAGTGAGAGTGGGGATTTTATTTCTTACAGTGAAATAGCCCTTGTCTAGATGACAGTACAATCATAGGGTGAGGTGACCTAGAGAAAAGTTCCTTGCATGAGCACTTTTTCTGTTTTAATCTCTTGTTAAAAATCTCAGAGCTGAAATTAGAATTTGGCTTAAATTTTACAAAGTGAATTATTATCCAAATAATGATGCTGTGTAGGATTAAGGATAGAATACTATGTAGGATTAAGGATAGAATTCTGAAGAACTAACCACTTCAAATGAACCACACGTATTTCCAGCTAGCTGCATGTATTTTAAAGGCTAATTACTCAGGGGAGAGAATAGGTAAGTTCATGTTTTGGAGCTGAAGAAAATACATACAAAAGAGCAAAGGAAAAGGGCAAGGGTACGAAGAAATCCCTTCATGTAGACCATGATCCCAAAGGCAGTTTTATTGTTATTAATATTTCATAACATTTTTCCATTTTAACATTTATTTTTACATATTACTGTTTCCTTTTACTGCTCTTTGACATTACAACATGACATGAGTTCACATGTACTAGGTGAAAAATGATTGTACTGATATAGCTTTATATTTTATTTCCATTTCCTTCATAATGAGGCAATGGAAGGAAGAAGTTAGCTGGCAAGTGACAGTTGTATGTCAAGAACCCTAGGCTAGCCTCTGGTACATTTCCACTATGCACATTTCTTTGAGTTGTATTGGGAGGCATTTTCTATTTACAAAGTTCTTTACATTCTCAGATGTGCTTTCAAGACATAGCCCCTCATCTTCTCCCATCTTTACGTCTGTTTGCTAGAGCACTAATCTGAGTCTTTCATAAATTATCTTCTTATTTCTTACTTATTCCTACTGCTTGTTGCAGTCCTAACCCCCATTTTGACTGTGTTTGGAGATAGGGTCTTTAGGAGATTCATAAGGTTAAATGAAGTCATCAGGGCGGGGTCCTAATCTAATAGGACTTGAACATGCTCAGAGGAAAAGCCATGTGAGGTTAAAGAGGCCATCTGTAAGCCAGGAAGAGAGAACTTACCAGAATCTAATCCCTCCCAGAACCTTGATCTTGGATTTTCCAGCCTCCAGAACTATGAGAAAATAAAATTTTTGTTGTTTAAAAGACACACAGTCTATAGTATTTTGTTATAGCAGTCCAAGCAGACTAGGACATCTGTTTCACACATATTCCTCCCCACCTCCATCCTTAACTGTGGCTATTTCCAAAATCAGAGATCCCATAATTCTGGAAAATTGCTAATTAAAAGCAAATATGACAATCAAGATGTGAACTCAGTCGGAGACAGAAATTTTACCACAGTGCTTACTGCTGGGCTGAACTTCTATGACCTAACAAATTTCTTAAATCATAGGATTTCAGTGCCAGGAAGGAAATATTGTTGGGTGTGTTCTAGAAATTGAAATAAATCTAAAGTGTGTATAGCCTCTACTGTGACAGAAATTGCATGTGGTAGATTGCAATTGACATCCCACCTGTTGCCGGACTTGCTAAGGGAGGCGTATGCCCCACCTCCTTGTCTCCTCTTAATATCAAAATTAGTCATTGACTTGGTTCAGTCAGAGAAATATGAGCAGAAGTGACAGCATGCAGTTTTTAGCAGAATCTTTAATAGCCCCTGTTGGTTTTGCCAGTTTTCTTGTTCATTTGCCTTTGTCAAGAGAATAGCATGTCCTGAGTAGGGCTGTTTCTCAGCCTAGATCCTGAGAAACAGCATAGCCACTGAGCTGTGTTGGAAGAAGCTGAGACTTAGGACTTTGTTACCACAGCTGAACTTAACAAAAGACACCTGATGCTGAGTATTATGAAATCTGGAAAGCTAAGTCAGATCATGAAGGATCTTATACACTAAATGTTTAGACTTGATCTTATTGGCAAGAGGAAAAGCACAGAAAGGTTTTAAGGATGGGAATGTAAGCTTTACTTGTTCATTTTTGTTTAGTTTTATTGAGGTAACAAGGGCAAATGATTCAAAAATTAAATAGTAATAAACATTTTATAATGAAAAAGACTGGTATCCTATTAGACTCTTTCCCAAACACAGGTCTTATTTCCCAGTGGAAAAGAATTTTAATAATTCATCTTGCATGTTAGATCATATTTCCTCCATATTTCTTAAACATTTGTTCATAATGCTTTTTTGATTTATACATTTTAAACATTATTGTTATTTTTTACTTAGATAGATGCGGTAGTTATTTGTTTTTAAATGGCTGTAAAATCTTTGACACTCCTTCTGTTGAGAGATGGGGTTTATGCTTCTTCCTCTAAAATCTGGGCAAACTTAAATGGCTTTCTTGTAACCAATGCATTGTAGCAGAATGTGCATGACTTCTGAGGCTCGTTTTGGCCACATGCAGATGTGTCTGTCAGATTTATTTGCTGTGGGGAGCCTAAATGAAAGACAAACTCAGTCTCTGCCCTCTGGATCCACCCCAGCCTTCATGTTGAGATGATGCTTCCCATGGGCTGTTTCCAGTCAGTGACTGAATATAGTAGGGACCCTAAGGCAGGCCTGTTCCTACCAGATGTGGGACTCCTTTGACATGAATCTTTGGCTTAAAGACTTCCCATCAGCTTGTCTAATACCTTTCTGGATTGTCCTGCAGTCAGAGACTCTGCCTATCCAAACTTCTCCCTTCTCTCCCTCCCTCATAAGAGTCAGACCTGCATTGCCATCTGAAAATGCTCATTGCCTCCTCTGGCTTTCTCCTCTTTTTCCTTCACTGGTGTATGACCCAATAAATCTCTTGCACAACTAATTCCCATCTTGATGCTGTTCTTCAAAGGACCCAAACTAACACTCTAGGTCAGAAAGGGCAGTGTAGCTTTCTCCTTGTGTACAGGGCCCCCCTATGTTGAAGGTCTGATCCACCACGTAAGAAGTCTGACCACCCTCACACTGTTATTCTGGAAGGAAGCCCAGAGAATGAGGAACCATGTGAAGGTACGTCTGGGATCAGTCACCAGACATGGGAGAGGAGATGCAGCTCCATGATTCCAAACCCCAGACATCGTCACCCCTAGCTGTTCGGTTTTCCTATCTGAGGCTCTAGTCATTTTATATTAAAGGGAAGCCATTTCTTCTGTGCCATGCTGGAATTTCTGACACACAGAATCATAAGCATAATATGTTTTTTAACTACTAAGTTGTGGTTGGTTATTTGTGGATTGTGAGTTTGATCCATAGGAACCTTTTGTGGCCTACTGTGAGGATGTGTCCTTCCTGGGAAATTTTGCAGTTGTATCTTTCAGGTACTCCAGGGGCAAATGGGAGGCTATGTTAGTTTTCAGCACGAAGTTTCTCAGAAAGTATAGATATGTTAACAAGTTCATGGCTACATGTATTTTTTCAACCAGAGACCTCTGCACCAGAGACCTTTACAACCAGAGAGTTTTACTGAAACAGTTCCAATGTTAGCTGATACGCTCATCACAGAATTTCTTTTTTTTAACTGGGTGTGTTTTCAGGCTGTCTGTTGGTGGACATGGAAGTAGTTACTACACTTGGTAATGGAAAGTACTTTTGGTTTAAAATCGTTTTCTCGCAGAAATAATTATTCTGTTGTATTTTAGCAGTAAATATTACTGTTGGGGAGTCTGATAATGATGAGGTTGGGCCTTTTTCTGAAATCCTGCCCTAGCTTGGGGTCTTCTCCTTCACTGTCCTACACCACCCCCCCTTCCTTATACAGATTTTTTTGGGAGCCTGTCCTTAATAAATCACTTACACGCACCTCCAGTTCTCAGAGTTTGCTTCCTGGAATCACACCTAAGGTAGGTGGTGGACTCAAATGTTTTATTCTCTAAGAGAAAGGCATTTCAAAGAGGGATGCAGAAGCAATTGAGGTGCAGAGAGGTCACTGAGTAGAGCCTTGATCCCTGAAGTATGTCCAGTTGGGGAAGGCTAAGAGCATAAGAAGTTTTGTATGGGAGGGCCCAAGAAGTGCATTTTAAATAGAAAACATTACAGAGTCTCTGTACCCTTCTTTCAGACATCTGCGTTTTTGGTGAAATTTTAGCTACTGCATCGCAGAAATACCAACTACTGTCTCAACTTCTAGATAGCCTTTGAATTTAGTTAGGTTATTTTCAATAAGGTAAATGTATTACAAAGTCTAATCAAATTATTCAGTGTCTTGGTTTTTATTTATCAAATAAAAGCTCACAAGCTTCAGATACAAGAAATTTATCAAGATGCTTTCATATGCACCTAAACACCTACTATTTCATTTTCCTCAGGACACTAATCTTTGCATTTATCATCTTTGCTTTTTCATATGTTCAGACCCTGGCGCCTTATCACAACTTCATAAGAACACAATAAAAACAATGTTTGCTTGTGTGTGTTTTGGAGCAAATCGATACAACCTTCCAAGGGAGGAAAACATTCAAAGGTTCCACTTTAAACCGTGTTTTCAATAATATCCTTCATTTGCTGTTATCTTCCCTTTATTCTCAGTATTCAGAGTCGCCTATGGAGATATTATTCCTTCTGTTTATCAAGGTTCCTGCTGTGCTTGAAAGCTAGTTCCTGACAGCTCACAGTCACTTCTGTGAGAAGAATTTAGGGCTCAAATTCTAAAATGCTTACCCAAGAGGTAAAATGCTTATATGTTTCATTTCTACCATCTTCCAACATTTCTATGCTGATAAAATATAGAAAGAGGGCAAATGAGGGATAAGTTTCATGATAACCTTTTGGTGCTAGTGCAGACCTCCCGCTGGGATACATTACCCACCTAACAGGTGGTCTATTCTCCTAAATACTACTGAGCTGGTGAACTTAAGCAAGAACATATGACCCACTTCTCAAACCTGGGGCTCAGAGCAGCAGGGTTCTTATAACCGTCTGAGAACTCATGTTGAAAATCTTTTCTGTAATGTCTTTATTAACCTGTGCATCTGCTCTGCCAACTTAGAAATTTCTGTGGATGATGAAGGCTGAGATAACAGAAGGAGCCTTCCGCTCCTCATGTTTTCTGGGAACTCTCTCACCTGTGTCTGAAGGACTTCTAATGGGTTCTGACTATAGATTTAAGAAAACCATATTCACATCAAGAATTTGCATTTGTATTCTTTCCTTAGGTTAGAACCATTTTTAGTTTTAGTTGCCTTTGAGATTTGATAACAAATACATGCTAAGGCTTCTCATTACAGGAGAAACATATAGTTACTGTCAAATTTCCAAAGTGTTAGGAAAAGTGAGAATCTCTTCTTTGTAATAATTACATATAACAGTAATTAATGGTCTGGGACGTGTATGATTAAGGAGATTTCACACTTAGATTGTTCTGTAAGTCAATACACCTGAGTATTTCCAGTTGCTAAACATATTTACCTTCTTAATTCATATCGACCCCATTTCTTTAAACTGTACCTCCAAATATTTGAAGTTCTCAAAAGTTTATCTGTTTTATCCCCTTTCCAATTCACAAACAGAAGCCATGTCAAGGTAATTAACTGTGATAACCTATTTACCATGAAGTTATTATAAGGGAACAAAGAGCACAAAAACTTTCCAGAAACACCCCCAAATTCTTAAGTTTCTAAATTAGAGCACATATTGCCATCTTCAAACCTTCATTTTTTATTGTTTGAGTGAAGAAATATTTTCAGTAAATTACAGTAAAGAAAAAAATCCAGAGATAGGCCTAATCATCAGGTTTTAATTGCATTGATTATAAGTAAATACTTTTCAGCCAAAGATCTTCTATAATTTCAACTGTGCTAACACTTTCTGAAGTTGTACAGGATTTGATGATGTTGGGTCTACCAGAAAAAAAATCCACTAATTTTTGAGAAAGCCCTCAGCTTTTGGTTACATGACAATTCGTTGTCAATGTCTACTTCATAAGTTTGCTTCTTAATTTTTGATGTTCTATTGGTGAGGCCCTCCAGGGATATATTAATTTGGGTTGGAATATCCCAGATACTAGAAGAAATAAAATGAGGTCTCATCTTCAAGCGCATTTTAGACATCGGTCAGTATTTAGAAATGCTCACAAAATAATGATAAAGAAGGCAACTGGGAGAAATGCCAGATAACGACGAGCCGTGTGTTTATACTGTGGTTTAAGTCATCTGCACAGAGATCCTCAGTAACTTTGAATATCAGCACATCCTTCTTGCCTGAACTGGGAATGCTAAACTTTCTATGTAACTACAAGAAAGCTAATCAATTCTGTGTGACAACATAAGCCAAATTAAAATAAAACCATTTTTTTCTTTCTTTCTTTCCTTTTTTTTTTTTTTTTGTCTTCTGTGTTTAAAACATTGCTAGGTTTTTTAGGTGAGAGGAGGGGAAGTTTCCAAGTGGGAGCAAGAGAGACTGATTAGAAAAGTTGGTCTAAATTCTCTTACCCCAGATCTAAAAGAGGCAGGGAAATTGACATTTTATAATGAAATCGTCTAGGGTTTTTTTCCCCTCTGTTTAAAATGCTAGATTGGGGCTTCCCTGGTGGCTCAGTGGTTGAGAGTCTGCCTGCCAATGCAGGGGACACGGGTTCGAGCCCTGGTCTGGGAGGATCCCACATGCCGCGGAGCAACTAAGCCCGTGCGCCACAGCTACTGAGCCTGCGCGTCTGAAGCCTGTGCTCCTCAACAAGAGAAGGCCGCGACAGTGAGAGGCCCGCGCACCGCGATGAAGAGTGGCCCCCACTCGCCGCAACTAGAGAAAGCCTTAGCACAGAAACGAAGACCCAACACAGCCATAAATAAATAAATAAATAAATAAATTTATAAAATACTAGATCGATCATTTTCCAGAGGAGAAAATAAGTTTCTGATATCTCTAGAAGTTTGCCAAATTTATAAATAGGTACAACATTTGAAACTTTAGATGAATATTGTTGTTGGCTTTTCTGTTAGATCTATTAGCTGTACCTTTGATATATTAAAACTTATTGTGACAGTAGAAGATGTCTTTCTAAAAAAGTTTTAATTTACATTAAAAAAGCTTTAAAAATAGTCCAAATATGAGACCAAATTAAAATAATAAGTGAAAGTACTAAATGTCTGCTTTAAAATCTAAGTGTTCATATTCACACACATGTAGCTGATTCTCCCAATTTGTATTTGAAGTTATAGCAAGTGAATTGTTTGAGATACAGTGTGTGAAAATCGAACTTTAAATGAGAAATTTGATGTCTCATGTTAGCATGAAATGCTGCCATTCTGCGGAGGAAAGAAGGAAATATATAGAGTTTACTGCTAGCATGCACCAAAACTGGGACCTAATTTCCTTGCATTTTTGTTCAACGCTGTTCCAGTTGGAATGAGCTGGATGCATCATCTGAGGATGGCAGCTCCACAGGCATCCACGAACCTGCTAAAAGGCATTGCATGTGTTTGTTTATTTTTGTGATTGTATTTCTCAGTTTACAGATGCTTATCCAGAACCAGCCTTCTACGCTGGCAAGCAAAAATAAATGTACTTCAAATGTGTGTGTTCTAGTCACATTGACATACTTCAGTGGGAAATTAAAAACTATTTGTTGATGAAAGTGGGGTCAGGGAATCTGGTGATTTTAAAAGGATAAATACCAATCAGATATACTTGAATAAAATCTGACTACTGCTGAATGGATAGCAGAATTAAATAACTGAGTGATAGAAAGTTATTGTGTAATATGCAAGCGATTTGTTATGGGAAAAGGTAGTGCCCGTGTGTTAGAAATGTGACTATGCAAATTACAGAAAACATATTTTTCCTCTTCTGATCTCTGACAGGTATATGTAGGCATAGTGAGCTTTCTCACATAATGTCCTCATTCCTTTTGGATCATTTACGTTATTGTATAGACATAATCGTAAATAAGACTAAGCAACTATAAGACATAGATAGGCATATATCAGCAGCAAATTTATGTACAGAAATGTTAAGAGGCTGGTTTCCTGGGGTGAAGATTTCCACAGGTTGGAAGGAAAATTCAGAGATAATAGGGCAAACTGGATGGACCAGCTGAAACATCTTGGTAAAAACTTGAATAGTACTTTATTTTATAGCAATACACTGCTTTGTCTCATGTTTCTCATTTGTGATTTATTCTGTGATGTGAATCTTTTGTCTGAAATTTGTTAATAAGCTCTTGATTTAGCCCTTCCACATGCTGGTCTCAGTTTTTCCTCCCAGTTTTGTCCTTCAACATCAGCTCTGCCATCCCCTTCTCCATAAAAATGGATCTGATTTGTAGTTTCTTTTTTTTTTTTTTTTTTTTTTTTTTTTTTTTTTTTTTTTTTTTGCGGTAGGCGGGCCTCTCACTGTTGTGGCCTCTCCCCTTGCGGAGCACAGGCTCCGGAGCACAGGCTCAGTGGCCATGGCTCACGGGCCTAGCCGCTCTGCGGCATGTGGGATCTTCCCAGACCGGGGCACGAACCCGTGTCCCCTGCATCGGCAGGCGGACTCTCAACCACTGCGCCACCAGGGAAGCCCTGTAGTTTCTTGAATGACTTCTAACTTAGGCCATTTCTGTCACTCATAAAATTTCTTCCCTTCTCTACTCTACTATATTTATTTAAGCCTTAGATAGACCGTATCCCATCTTCTTTGTGGAATCTTCTCTGAGAACTCTGGGCAGAAGTGACTTATCTATTCTCTGAATCCTCTACCCTGACCTTTTTAAAAATGTGTTTGTGTGTCTGTGTGTGTCTGTGTGTAGTGTAGTGTGTTAATGGCCTGTTAGTGTGTTAGTTTTTTATTGCTGTCATAACAAATTACCATGTATTTAGCAAAAACAGCATATTTATTATTTCGCTATTTGGTATGTCAGAATTTAAGGCACATGGTGGTAGTTTCACAGGTGTATACTTACCCCCAAATCATTGAGTTGTACACATGAAAAATGCACATCTTCTTACATGTCAATCATACCTCAATAAAATGGTGTAAAAAATAGTTCAGGCACAGAGTGACTCATCTGGTTTTCTGCTTAGAGTCTCCCATAGCCAATATCAAGGGGTCAGCAGGGCTGCATTCCTTTCTGAAGGCTCTGGGCATGAATTTGCTTCCAAGTTCATACAAATTGTTCACAGAATTCAGACCCACAGAGTGGCCATAGGACTGAGGTTGCCATTTCCTTTCTGGATGCTGGCCTAAGGTCTTTCTTAGCTTCTAGAGGCCCCTATGTTCCTTGGTGGTTGGCCTCATTCCTCCATCTTCAAAGGGTGAGTCCTTCTCAAGCTTTGTATCTCTCTGACTTCCTCTTCTGCAGCATCTCTTCTGCCTCCAGTCAGAGAATTTTCTCTGCCTTTAAGGGTTCATATGATTAGCTTGGACTTACCTGGATAATTCAGGATAATGTATCTTTTCAGAACCATAATCTTGTTTTCATGTCTTGGCTATTGTGAATAACGATGTGATAAACATGGCAGTGCATATATCTCTGCTAAATCCTGTTTTCATTTCCTTTGGGTATATATCCAGAAGTGGAATTGCTGGATCATAAGGCAGATTTATTTTTAATTTTTTGGGGAGTCTCTATATATATTTTTCTTTTTTTTGTCCAAGTATAATTGATTTACAACGTTGTGCCAATCTCTGCTGTACAACAAAGTGACTCAGTTATACACATAGAGACATTCTTTTTTCATATTTTTTTCCATTATGGTTTATCGCAGGATATTGGATATAGTTTCCTGTGTTATACAGTAGGACCTTGCTGTTCATCCATTCTCTATATGATAGTTTACGTCTGCTAATCCCACACGCCCAGTCCTTCCCTCCCTCATCCCACTCCCCCCTTGGCAACCACAAGTCTGTTCTCTATGTCTGTGAGTCTGTTTCTGTTTTGTAGAGAGGTTCATTGTGCCATATTTTAGATTCCATATATAAGTGATATCATATGGTATTTCTCTTTCTCTTTCTGACTTATTTCACTTAGTATGATAATCTCTAGTTGTATCCATGTTGCTCCAAATGGCATTATTTCATTCTTTTTTATGGCTGAGTAGTATTCCATCATATATATGTACCACATTTTCTTTATCCATTCATCTCTCAATGGACATTTAAGTTATTTCTATGTTTTGGCTATAGTGAATAGTGCTGCTATGAACATAAGGGTGCATGTGTCTTTTTGAATTATAGTTTTGTATGGGTATATGCCCAGGAGAGGGATTGCTGGATCATATAGTAATGGTAATTCTATTTTTAGTTTTCTGAGGAATCTACACACTGTTTTCCATAGTGGCTGTACCAACTGACATTCCCACTAACAGTGCAAGAGGGTTCTCTTTTCTCCACACCCTCTCCAGCATTAGTTATTTGTAGACTTTTTAATGATGGCCAGTCTTATCAGTGAGGTGGTATCTCACTGTAGTTTTGATTTGAATTTTTCTAATAATTCGTGATGTTGAGCATCTTTTTATGTGCCTACTGGCCATCTGTCTGTCTTCTTTGGAGAAGTGTCAATTAAGGTCTTCTGCCCATATTTAAAAATTTTTATTTATTTATTTATTTGTTTGTTTGTTTGTTTAAACATCTTTATTGGAGTATAATTCCTTTACAATGGTGTTAGTTTCTGCTTTATAACAAAGTGAATCAGTTATACATATACATATATACCCATATCTCTTCCCTCTTGTGTCTCCCTCCCACCCTCCCTATCCCACCCCTCTAGGTGGTCACAAAACACTGAGTTGACCTCCCTGTGCTGTGCCCATTTTTTGATTGGGTTGTTTGATTTTTTGTTGTTGAGTTGTATGAGCTATTTGTATATTTTGGACATTAAGCCCTTGTGTGTTGCATCATTTGCAAATATACTCTCATTCAGTAGGTTTTCTCTTTTTTTTTTTTATGGTTTCCTTTGCTGTGTAAAAGCTTGTAAGTTTGATTAGGTCCCATTTGTTTATTTTTGTTTTTATTTCTATTGCTTTGGGAGGCTGACCTAAGAAAACATTTGTGTGATTTATGTCAGAGAATGTTTTGCCTATGCTCTCTTCTAGGAGCTTTATGGTGTCATGTCTTGTGTTTAAGTCTTTAAGCCATTCTGAGTTTATTTTTTTTTTTTTTTTTTTTTTTTTTTTTTTTTTTTTGCTGTACGTGGGCCTCTCACTGCCGTGGCCTCTCCCGTTGCGGAGCACAGGCTCCGGACACACAGGCTCCGCGGCCATGGCTCGCGGGCCCAGCCGCTCCGCGGCACGTGGGATCCTCCGGGACCGGGGCACGAACCCGCGTCCCCTGCATCGGCAGGCGGACTCCCAACCACTGCGCCACCAGGGAAGCCCCCTGAGTTTATTTTTGTGCATGGTGTGAGAGTGTTTTCTACCTTCATTGATTTTACAAGCTGTCCAACTTTCCCAGCACCAGTTGCTGAAGAGACTGTCTTTTTCCCATTTTATATTCTTGCCTCCCTTGTTGAAGATTAATTGATCATAGGTGTGTGGGTTTATTTCTGAGCTCTCTATTCTCTTCCATTGATCTGTATGTCTGTTTTTGTACCAATACTACACTGTTTTGATTATTGTAGCTTTGTAGTATCATCTGACATCTGGAAGGGCTATGCCTCCTGCTTTGTTTTGTTTTTTCCTCAGGATTGCTTTGGCAATTCTGGGTCTTTTATGGTTCCATATAAATTTTGGATAATTTGTTCTAGGTCTGTGAAAAATGTCATGGGTATTTTGATAGGGATCACATTAAATCAGTAGATTGTTTTGGGTAGTATTGCCATCTTAACAATGTTAATTCTTCCAATCCAAGAGCATGGGATATCTTCCCATTTCTTTGAATCTTCTTTAATTTCCTTTAGTAATGTTTTATAGTTCTCAGCATATAAATCTTTCACCTCCTTGGTCAGGTTTATTCCTAGGTATTTTATTTTTTTGGTGCTATTTTAAAAGGTATTGGTTTTTTGCATTCCCTTTCTGACATTTTATTCTTAGTGTAAAGAAATGCAACCAATCTTTGAATGTTAATCTTGTATCCTACTATCCATATTGTTTTCTATAGTGGTTGGATCCATCAACAGGTGAACGGATAAATGAGTTACACACACACACACACACACACAGAATGGAATATTATTCAGCCATGAGAAAGGACATCCTGGCATTTGTCACAACATGGATGGACCTTGAGCATATACATTATACTTAGTGAGATAAGTCAGATAGAGAAACACAAGTACTGTAGGATACCACTTATATGTGGATTCTAAAGAAGGCAAACTTAAAATCAGAGAGTAAAATGGTGGCTACCAGGAGATGGGGGCTGGGGGGATAAGACAGACACTGTTTAAGGTACAAGTTTGCAATGAATAGTAAATAATCCCTACAGATCTAATGAACAATACTGTATAGTGAATATAGACAATGATAGTATACTATAATCACCAAGTTTGCTGAGAGACTAGAACTTAATTATTCCAACCACTATAAAGAAAGGATAATTATGTAATATGCTAGAGGTGCTAATTATCACTACAATGGCAATCATATTACAATATATAAATGTACCAAATTAACATGTTGTACACCTTATATTTACACAATATTATAAGTCAAATATATTCAATGAAAACATTTTTAAAAGGATCGGAATCTTAATTACATATGCAAAATCCCTTCTCAGCAGTAACTAGATTAGCATTTGATGGAATAACTAGGGGATGGAGAATTCTTCCTATCACAGCCATTACCACACAGTTGGCTTCTATCCTTTATTATCTCGCTTTGGCCATGGTAGTATCTTTTTGAATTTTCTTTCCACACTCCCTTGGAGTTAGTGTTCTTGGTGTGAATTAAATTGTGCAAAGGAAATCCTTCATGTAGATTTGAAAAGTACGAGTTAGAGAAAGATACTATTCATATAGTGCTATAGCGCCTTGCGAATCAGCTAGTAAAGTAATCGTTATCCTGACGCCGATTTCAGTATTTATTTCTAGCTTCCTAGGTGTCAAGAAACAGTGGGGGTTGCATTGGCTTCTTGATTTAACTCCATATTCCCTGATTTATGCTGAGTCTTTAGCTTTGTCTTGTTCAGGATGCTACAGCAGTGGTGGCAGATGTAGGCCATAATGAACAGTCCCCAGTGGTGGTTTCAAAGGAAATAGCTCCCCTGATGAGCCGGTTCTCTATTCTTGGAATCTTTTTAAGAGGCTCAGGCTTGAACATGTTTCTTTATTTCCTATAAGGTTTAATAAGAGCCTATTTCTCTGTGTTCTTCTTTATGCTTAAAACATAGCAATGGCTTATGGTTCCTGCACTGAACCCTGCCTGACACAGTATTTGATCCCAGGAATAAGTGCCACATAATAGATCCTTAAAATATGTGGCTTTGGTTAAGTGGTTAGGTAACAGATGTAGGGAAATGACGCTGCAAGTTAGGACCTGTGAGGCTTTGGCCAAACATTTGTAAAATTGTCATCTATAGTGACCTGGAAGGAAAATGTTCTACAGTGCCTACAGCTTTGAGGGAAATTGTTATATAGAGCCATAATGTTGGCATACCATACCTGTTTCTAGCTGTATTTAACAAAGTATTATATAAAAACCCACCATCTGTCACAGGCAAGAATTGTTAAGTGTGTAGACAGAGAGAGAAAGATATGGAAAGGTCCACAAATTTGGGGCTTCACAGCATTAAAAAATCTATGGCTACCTCTGTGCCCAGAGACTTAGGTGCTAAAGCCAATCAAGTAAGCCAGTAAAATAAGACAGAGTTAATGTAATTGTTAAGTCCAGAAAAGAAGTTTGGATATGGTTATTGGCATATGGAACCAATTGCAAGCAAATAGATCAGATGCTTAATATATTTTGAGATAGTCATGTTACCAAAGAAACCATTAAAAAAACCCCTGTGTTTTTTCAATTTCAAAAGCAACCTTCAAGTTTCCAACGACGAGCAAGGAGAAAATAGACAGCCTCTGGGGAGAATCCACTCTCTAACATCCATTTCTTATATGTCCCCAAGGGATGAAGGAGAAGAAATAATCTCTAAGAGGGTAAACCGTGGCAACAGAAGAAACTGGAAAGGTGTTACTCTCAGAATGCTGAGGTAGAGTTTATATGAGGAACCCATTTTATTGCCAGGAAAGGAGTTTTGCAATTCTAGCCCACCAGGATTTTTTTTCACTAGTGACCAACTATCGCTGAGAATCCTTAACGCCTTTCCTTTTTTTGAATGGTAATTTTAATTATATTTATCTTGTTCCTATTCCTTCATGTATCTCTCAGTTAAAGACTTTATTCTGAAATCACATAGGTAAAATGAATTATTTAAAACCTTAGTTTAAGTGTATTTAAAAAATTCATTGGGAACAATGACAGTGATCAGTTTTATTTCTTAGTTATGTTTCTACATTAGAAACATTGCAGTTTTATACTCAATTGCATAATTTATACAAGGGTTAAATTATCCATTTCCTAATGTAACCACCTTAGAGTTATGAATAAATTTTAATAAATGCCTTGAATTATTTTATGATTTTCATATTCTGCCAAATTTCTGTAGTTTGTATAAATGATACCAAATGTTTCCCCCTTATTCCCTAAATAATTAAGAAATAGCGATAAAGAGATATAACCTTTAGATGAATCCAAGCATCATTAGAATGTAACAGAATTTTTAGCTATTTGAATATTAGATGATAACATCTTGATTATTTGTTGGTCTTCACAAGTTAATTTTTTTTGTCACAAACTGCAGGAATCAAGATGCAGTCTTTGATGCAGTAAGGGTAAATTGATGGGAGATTTTATACACCCATAACTTTTGGGGACTTGAAAAAACTTATTTTTATTATGGTGATATCATACTCATATCTTCTTTAAAAATCCTTTAAATCTATTATAGAAGTTAATAAAAATAATATCTGTAACATATTTATCAACTACAATGTTCTAGGTATTCTGTTAGGCATATTTAATATGTTATTTATAATCTACCAGTACATAAATATTATTTCAAATAACATAGTAAAAACAATTTAAGAATTTCTAGAGGTACAATATGAATCTTTAAAATGAAACAAACATAAAGAATGAGAGTGAATAGGAATGAGAAAACATTAGAAAAGGTAAGAATGGATTTTACTTGTAGAGAAAATACATTCTGTTTGCTTTTCTGTAAGGTATCACCACATACATAGAAACTTGTGCAATAAACCCCCATGAGTTACAAAACACTATCAACATTTTGTTGATTATGTTTTATCTATCTCCTCCAACTTTCTCCATACTCCTTTAAGGGAAAAAAATCTAGATGTCTTGATCATATCGCTAGGCTAAATTTAGTGAAGTGATACTTTATAGAAGGAATTGGTTATCTCTATTTTCATATACAGAACGTGCAAAAATTTTGAGAATTTTTAAAGTTATTTGCCATTGAAATTCACCCTTTTTCTTCTTTCCTAGAAATTTTACAGTTAATTATAGTCAATATCCTTCCTTCTTCAGTGTTTACATGTGAATATTTCCTGTTGCTGTGGAGTGTGTCACTTGAACAGGAAAGGTCTCACTCCAACTCCAATCCTATGCTTCTAGAATCCCAGGAAGAGGGAAGCTCCACTTAAATTAAAGGCATTCTACTAATTTCTTAGGAATTGGGGAGGTTTTCTCACTTGAGTAGGGTCAAAGGGTCTGAGTAAAAGTAAATATATGCATTTACTTTCAGTTTGCATTCCAATAATTATGGCATAAAGGAAAGATGTTACTTCGACTTGTAAAATATATGTTTAGTTATATCAGTGATTCATTCATTCATTCCAAAAAATATTTATTGGAATCCTGCCAAATTATATGATCAAATACAGTTAATTTAACCATAGTTCATGTGCCATGTAGTGCCAACGAGGTATGTTGAAAGATATGTATCATTAACTGAGCCAACTAACTAAATTAAAATTGGGGTGAAAAACTGTACAGATTCTATGATAATTCAGCTTTATTTTCACATATTTTTACTATTGAAGCCTATGGCTACTGCTAAAACCCCAAAGGAGTGAGAGCATTTTCCCTTTTCCCTCTTTGAGTCTCAATTCAGGTTTATTCTTTAGTGAGAGGAAAGAATTTCTGATCAGCATACTGCAGCCTTGAACACAGCTGGCATCTGCAATATTTTTGTGCATGTCCAAGAGCCATGCAGAGAAATGACATACCAGGGACTTAGACATGATTTCTCTACTCCCTGTAGAAGTCTGAACTCAGCAGAGTGGCAGAGGGCTCAAAAGGGAGCTGAAGGAAAGTCATTTCTGCACACATGCGTAAATCTGCACCTGGGTTTCCATCCCAAGATTTAGATTGGTCTAGTGTCTGATTTCTTGGATCGAAGTATCAAGTCATTTTTTTTTCTGTAATTACTATTGTGACCATAGCATTTGCTGTAAGGATTGCATTCACATCACTCCCCATAGGCAAGTCTAAGGATTTGTTTATTGGTGGTTGTTTAGAGAGGAAAAAAAAGTCCCTGTGCATTCAGGATTGTGGTTTGTAAATGCCGTACCAGTGTCATTCATTGTTCTCGAGTTTCCCTAGTGAGGAAGAAATTTCATTTGGGCGTAATTTTGTCAGAGCTCTGGGAAGTGCTTACCACTTCTGACATGTGAGACATCACAGCTCTGGGAAAGAGCTGATTACCAAGTCATATTTGTTATGGTTTTCCAGGTGTCTGGGTATTTCTAAAGCATCATGTCTGTCATACAGCTGTACTCACACTGTTCCTTTAGAAGACTGAGTCTACACTACACAACAGCAGGCAAAGAAATGCTGCCATTTATATAGAAAATTTATGCTTCATAATAAGGAGAATCAGAAAGGCAGTAGAGTGCAGTAGTTCCACTCAGTGGTTACATTGGATTATCCTTGAACCATTCATTCTTCAACAGTGTTATTGTGGACAACTTACTAAATGTTTAAAATCTAATTTCCATAATCTGTAAAATGGGGTTACTAAGAACTCCCTCATAGGCATCATTTTATACTGTTTAAAGTTTTTTCAATGTATGTAAAGCATTTATCTCAGTATCTGTCACGTAATTACCTCTCAATAATTAGTAGCTCTTAGTGATGCATTACATAGTTCTAAAATGTTTCAGATCTGGCATAAAATCTAGTTATGTATGCTGAAGAAATAAGAAATTTATAAGGATTTGGAATACCTATTCATTTCCTTTGTGAAGCCAGTTTCCATTCATTTGCATTCTTCATTTTTCAGGAGAGGGGTATATCATATCCGTAGTCTATATGGAGCATCGATGCATTCCATTCACTGGTCTTTTTCAAATAAAAACCTTACAGACAAGGGGAAAATTTTTGTTTACTTCTGCTCAAATTGCAGGCTACAGTTACTTTTAAATTACTCCCTTTGATAAATAGAAGAGCAGATTACTAAAATTTTAGCAAAGAAATGCACCACAGAAAGATCCTTTTTGACCAACCTACTAGAGAAATGGAAATAAAAACAAAAATAAACAAATGGGACCTAATAAAACATAAAAGCTGTTGCACAGCAAAGGAAACCGTAAATAAGACCAAAAGAGAGCCCTCAGAATGGGAGAAAATATTTGCAAATGAAGCAACTGACAAAGGATTAATTTCCAAAATTTACAAGCAGCTCATACAGCTCAATATCAAAAAACCAAATAACCCAATCAAAAAATGGGCAGAAGACCTAAATAGACATTTCTCCAAAGAAGATATACAGATTGCCAACAAACACATGAAAGGATGCTCAGCATCACTAATCATTAGAGAAATGCAAATCAAAACTACAATGAGGTATCACCTCACACCAGTCAGAATGGCCATCATCAAAAAATCTACAAACAGTAAATGCTGAAGAGGGTGTGGAGAAAAGGGAACCCTCTTGCACTGTTGGTGGATATGTAAATTGATATGGCCACTATGGAGAACAGTATGGAGATTCCTTAAAAAACTAAAAATAGAACTACCATATAACCCAGCAATCCCACTACTGGGCATATACCCTGAGAAAACTATAATTCAAAAAGAGTCATGTACCATGATGTTCACTGCAGCTCTATTTACAATAGCCAGGACATGGAAGCAACCTAAGTGTCCATTGACAGATGAATGGGTAAAGAAGATGTGGCACATATATACAAGGGAATATTACTCAGCCATAAAAAGAAACGAAATTGAGTTGTTTGTAGTGAGGTGGATGTACCTAGAGTCTGTCATACAGAGTGAAGTTAAGTCAGAAAGAGAAAAACAAATACCATATGCTAACACATATATATGGAATCTAAAAAAAAAAAAAAAAAAAAAAAAAAGGTTCTGAAGAACCTAGGGGCAGGATAGGAATAATGACGCAGATGTAGAGAATGGACTTGAGGACACAGGGAAGGGGAAGGGTAAGCTGGGACGAAGTGAGAGAGTGGCATGGACATATATACACTACCAAACGTAAAATAGATAGCTAGTGAAAAGCAGCCGCATAGCACAGGGAGATCAGCTCGGTGCTTTGTGACCACCTAGAGTGGTGGGATAGGGAGGGTAGGAGGGAGACGCAAGAGGGAGGAGATATGGGGATATATGTATATGTATAGCTGATTCACTTTGTTATAAAGCAGAAATTAACACCCCATTGTAAAGCAATTATACTCCAATAAAGATTAAAAAAAAAAAGAAGTAGGAGCTTTATTGAAGTAGTCACTGAAAGATCAGATCAAACCATTTGTTATATTGCTATCATTACTATTAGTTTTTATATGTTGACATATAGTGTAGGGTGTCTGGAGCCTGACTTTATTGATGGGGTTAGTGGTAATTTACTTTCACAGCGCCTTGCTTGTTCAATGAATTTAGAACTAGAAAGTTTACATTTGCTTCTGTAAACCTGTAAATCCGTGTGAGTGTTTAAACGTTGAGCACTTAAATACAATTAACTGGTTGGCAAGAATTTGACCAGCTTTGATTTCAACAACCATTTATTTATTGTGGGTTTCCAGTTGCAATTGTACTGTATCATAGTGAATGGTATCGATCAAGTCATTTGGGTGATTGGCATGAACCCTCTGGAAATAACTCACCTCATACCCAGCTTGTCTTAATGCTAGATCATTTATCATTGTGTAGCATGGATATCTGGGTTTATTTTGCTTCCTTTTTAAATGATAGAGAGTACTCTATTTAAATGAATAGAACAGTTAGAGGAAACTATCAAACTTTCCTCTCAGATAATCTGGGAGGTCCTTACCAAAATTACTGATCAGTCCTGAATAATGAGTAAGTAAATGTTATGGAAATTATTATTTAAATTATATAACCAATCGTTATTTCAGATTTGAAGTCTGATGTAAATGTAGTATCAAAGGACAAAAGGAAGGATCAGAATTTCACAAAAAAGTAAACAAATGAGCTAACTTCAAATAATGATTTTAATAGTGTTAATTACTTAATATTTGAATATTATATTTCACCAAACCATTTTATAGCCTATTGATATATTGGGGAAATTTAGAGAATATAGTTGCTGATCATCTTCTTTTTAGAAAAAAGAAAATCTGGAACTTAAATCCTCATCTTCAACTTGGAGAATATAGTGCCCAACTCATAGGATTGTTGAGTGTTAAATGAGAAAACACAGATCAGGTGCCTGAGAGTTGGGTACAGAGAATGTTATTTTTCTTTTTCCATTTCCACTGTTGCACTTTATCCTTAAAACATCAGGGTTCATATTTTTTTAATATTTACCTCATCACCCAAAATGAACACTACACCAAGATACAGAAATGAAAACAATAACAACAACAAATGTGGTGGGTGATTAAAGCCCAAAAGAAGGTAACTTATGCATAGAAGATACAACTGAACTTCCTCCTGAGTATACAACCTTCCCAGCTTGAAACACTTTCATGAATGTAGTTCAGTTTTACATTAAAAAAAAGTAGAGAAGGCAAAGTTAAATTCAATTTAAGGGATTACTAGAAGAGCATACATCAGACTGAACCTGATTTTAATGCTAGAATGTACCTGTGTCCAGATAAGTTTTCAGATTTTAAGGATCTCCCCTCCCTTCAACCAGTGATTATTTGACATTAGGATTTAGGGATATTTTAAGACAGCCCTGCTAAATTTTCAGCAGAGGAAGGTTGAGTAAGAAATAGACTAAGAATCATTTTAAAGCCTGGAGGACATCAAAAGTAATTTGTTCTAGTAATTAAATGATCTTTATGCTTTCTTTAAGGAAGCACCATTGAGGCTAGAGTCTATGGACTATGAGGGTCTACAGAAAATTCTGGGCAACCCACAAACACCCAAAGGTGCTCAAAGGTAGACTGGGCCAGAGCTGGGTTTAGAGTACAGTGGATCTCCAGGCAGTAAGGGAGGACCAGGTCTGACAGGCAGGAGGAAGCCTGATAAATTTAAAAAGCTGACTCAGGTCCCCCTTTTTTTTTAACTGATTTATTTCAGTTGGGGACTTCTCAGAGCTTTAAAATGAAGCTGGGTATTATGGATTTCCAAGAAAGGAATCTAGGATTCTGTACTACCTAAATTTGACCACGAAATGATTTTATTTTCTGAATGCCTATTAATGTCTTATAGAATTAGTTATTCTTTTGTGGGACACAACTGTTAAAATATGGACCTACAAAGTTCAAAGCCCCTTAAGAGAAATTCTTTCTACATCTTCTTGGCCTCCTGATGCTCCTAAAACTGGAGGAGATTTTGCATCTCCTTGGGGATCCCAGTGAGATATGAGCCATAATTAAATGATAGCAACATGAAAATAAATATCAATGTATTAATAAAATAGTATGAATATAAAATCTATCTTTCACCATTCCTGTGGATGAATTCAAGTGGAATACACTATCAATCAAGTCAGCTTTATAAAATTGATGAGGTACTAAGAATAGATTTGACTATTGGTTGAATTATGTTTAAAGAAAACAAGAACTAAGTTGAAATATGCCTTAATTGTCCACTTGCATCTTTTAAAAACTTATACATTGCTCATGGATATATAAAAAGTAAGATAATAATAAAACAGTTTGGAAATAAGTATACTATATTTTCCCTGAGAAAACTATGTATATATGCATGTCTCTAAATGTTCTTCTATCTATACAATTTTCAGGAAAATTTAAGGACATGACATCAGTTTTATTAAAGGACATTTAAACTGAAGTATGTGGAGCTATTTGAATAATTAGAACAAAAAATTATTCAGAATGTCACTTCAAAATATGGACAGTTGTTTGGGTTGTAAGAGAATAATGCTCTGGAGGGCTGAGTGGCCCTGCCAGAACCAAACACATTTGAGAAATCTCAAGGGAAGCTTCATCCTCCAGAGATATTCCGTTTGCTTTTCACTTCAAAGCAGTCAGGCTCAGCATCTTGATAATAAGCCAATGTGAACATCCAAACATCTGTGGTTTCTCTCTTAAGATACTCAGTCCTTTTGTTGGTATGTCAGAACATGGCAATGTAAATGATAAAGAAAAGATTGCCCTTTTACTTATGTTTTAAATTCAGCACATGCCTCACAGAGTCAAATGATCATATTTATGTTACTTGTCCATGGAATTAAAGAAATAACTATTTAAAGCTGGATGGCATCATAGAATCTGATTTTGCTGCTTTACAGAGAATAAATGGGGGCACGGAAATGTCCAGTAACTTGCCTAATGCCACACAGTGGGTAGGAAGATCAGCTCCGGTCCTGTCTCATGTGTCCCTCTTCTCTCCCGTCATATGCTGCTTATTGGCCATCTGCCTTCACAGCAGCACTGTGCCAGGCTCTGTGCCAGAGGATGCTAAATTCGAATATGATGTGATCCTATTTTGTCCTAGAGAAGCTAAGGGTATATTTTTTCACCAAACTTTTTTGAGGGGCATAGTAAGATCATTTATTTATAATGATTAAAATTCAAAGAGTTTCATATATGTTTGCTTATGCAAGAACACAAAGGACATAGAGTTAACATATTTTTGCTAGTGTATAATGTGTAAAGAATTAAAGTAACTTAAGAGTGATTTTTTTCCAATTTATTTTTTTGGTGAAAATGTTTAATTGGATGTATTTGTATCTGTATCTATATCATCTGTATCTATAGCCATACCCATTATCATTAGCCTTTCAACCATTTGAGAGCAAGCTGTAGATGTAATGCTTCTTTACTCCTAAATTCTCAAGTGGGAATTTCCCCTAAAGGAGTATACTTTTTTTTATTACTCCATAAAACCCTCTGAATAGGATAACCAACTTTTTAGGTCAACCCAGTACACAACCATACAAGATCAAAATTTTTTATATAATGTATAATCAGTAAGGATATACATGCATATTGTTATTTTAACATAAATATAGGAAAAATAGGTGTTTATTTGAAATGTATTATTCTGTGTTTTTGTTACACAAATGCTATTATTTAAATAGGACTGATTAACAGTGGCAGTTAGTAGTAATTTGTATTACTAATTAAACCAATTATAAAAAAAGAAAAATATAACACTATTTTAGCATGTTTCCTTCTGTCTTCTTTTTTTTTTTTTTTTTTACATCTTTATTGGAGTAAAATTGCTTTACAATGGTGTGTTAGTTTCTGCTTTATAACAAAATGAATCAGTTATACATATACATATGTTCCCATATCTCTTCCCTCTTGCGTCTCCCTCCCTCCCACCCTCCCTATCCCACCCCTCCAGGCGGTCAACAAAGCACCGAGCTGATCTCCCTGTGCTATGCAGCTGCTTCCCACTAGCTATATGTTTTATGTTTGGTAGTGTATATATGTCCATGCCAATCTCTCACTTTGTCACAGCTTACCCTTCCCCCTGCCCATATCCTCAAGTCCATTCTCTAGTAGATCTGTGTCTTTATTCCTGTCTTACCCCTAGGTTCTTCATGACATTTCTTTTTTTTTCTTAAATTCCATATAAATGTGTTAGCATTCGGTATTTCTCTTTCTCTTTCTGACTTACTTCACTCTGTATGACAGACTCTAGGTCCATCCACCTCATTACAAATAGCTCAATTTCATTTCTTTTGGCTGAGTAATATTCCACTGTATATATATGCCACATCTTCTTTATCCATTTATCCGATGATGGACACTTAGGTTGTTTCCATCTCCTGGCTACTGTAAATAGAGCTGTAATAAACATTTTGGTACATGACTCTATTTGAATTATGGTTTTCTCAGGGTATATGCCCAGTAGTGGGATTGCTGGGTCATAAGGTAGTTCTATTTTTAGTTTTTTAAGGAACCTCCATACTGTTCTCCATAGTGGCTGTACCAATTCACATTCCCACCATCAGTGCAACAGTGTACCCTTTTCTCCACACCCTCTCCAGCATTTATTGTTTCTAGATTTTTTCATGATGGCCATCCTGACTGGTGTGAGATGATATCTCATTGTAGTTTTGATTTGCATATCTCTAATGACTAATGATGTTGAACCTTCTTTCATGTGTTTGTTGGCCATCTGTATATCTCCTTTGGAGAAATGTCTATTTAGATCTTCTGCCCATTTTTGATTGGGTTGTTTGTTTTTTTGATATTGAGCTGTATGAGCTGCTTGTAAATTTTGGAAATTAATCCTTTGTCGGTTGCTTCATTTGCAAATATTTTCTCCTGTTCTGAGGGTTGACTTTTGGTCTTATTTAGGGTTTCCTTTGCTGTGCAAAAGCTTTTAAGTTTCATTAGGTCCCATGTGTTTATTTTTGTCTTTATTTCCATTTCTCTAGGAGGTGGGTCAAAAAGGATCTTGCTGTGATTTATGTCATAGAGTGTTCTGCCTATGTTTTCCTCTAAGAGTTTGATAGTGTCTGGCCTTACATTTAGGTTTTTAATCCATTTTGAGCTTATTTTTGTGTACGGCATTAGGGAGTGATCTAATCTCATACTTTTACAGGTACCTGTCCAGTTTTCCCAGCACCATTTACTGAAGAGGTTGTCCTTTCTCCACTGTACATTCCTGCCTCCTTTATCAAAGATAAGGTGACCATATGTGCGTGGGTTTATCTCTGGGCTTTCTATCCTGTTCCATTGATGTATATTTGTATTTTTGTGCCAGTACCATACTGTTTTGATTATTGTAGCTTTGTAGTATAGTCTGAAGAAAGGCAGCCTGATTCCTCCAGCTCCGTTTTTCGTTCTCAAGATTGCTTTGGCTATTTGGGGTCTTTTGTGTTTCCATACAAATTGTGAAATTTTTTGTTCTAGTTCTGTGAAAAATGCCAGTGGTAGTTTGATAGGGATTGCATTGAATCTGTAGATTGCTTTGGGTAGTAGAGTCATTTCCACAATGTTGATTGTTCCAATTCAAGAACATGGTATATCTCTCCATCTATTTGTATCATCTTTAATTTCTTTCATCAATGTCTTATAATTTTCTGGATAGAGGTCTTCTGTCTCCATAGGTAGCTTTGTTCCTAGATATTTATTCTTTTTGTTGCAATGGTAAATGGAAGTGTTTTCTTGATTTCACTTTCAGATTTTTCATCATTAGAGTATAGGAATGCCAGAGATTTCTGTGCATTAATTTTGTATCCTGCAACTTTACCAAATTCATTGATTAGCTCTAGTAGTGTTCTGGCAGCATCTTTAGAATTCTTTATGTATAGTATCATGTCATCTGCAAACAGTGACAGCTTTAATTCTTCTTTTCCGATTTGGATTCCTTTTATTTCCTTTTCTTCTCTGATTGCTGTGCCTAAAACTTCCAAAACTGTGTTGAATAAGAGTGGTGAGAGTGGGCAGCCTTGTCTTGTTCCTGATCTTAGTGGAAATGCTTTCAGTTTTTCACCATTGAGGATGATGCTGGCTGTGGGTTTGTCATATATGGCCTTTATTATGTTGAGGAAAATTCCCTCTATGCCTATTTTTTGGAGGGTTTTTATCATAAATGGGTGTTGAATTTTCTCGAAAGATTTCTCTGCATCTGTTGAGATGACCATCTGGTTTTTCTCCTTCAGTTTGTTAGTATGGTGTATCACATTGATTGATTTGTGTATATTGAAGAATCCTTGCATTCCTGGAATAAACCCCACTTGATCGTGGTGTATGATCCTTTGAATATGCTGTTGGATTCTGTTTGCTAGTATTTTGTTGAGGATTTTTACATCTATGTTCATCAGTGCTATTGGCCTGTAGTTTTCTTTCTTTGTGACATCCTTGTCTGGTTTTGGTATCAGGGTGATGGTGGACTCGTAGAATGAGTTTGGGAGTGTTCCTCCCTCTGCTGTATTCTGGAAGAGTTTGAGAAGGATAGGTGTTAGCTCTTCTCTAAATGTTTGATAGAATTTGCCTGTGAGGCCATCTGGTCCTGGGCTTTTGCTTGCAGGAAGATTTTTAATCACAGTCTCAATTTCAGTGCTTGTGGTTGGTCTGTTTATATTTTCTATTTCTTCCTGGTTCAGTGTTGGCAGGTTGTTCATTTCTAAGAATTTGTCCATTTCTTCCAGGTTGTCCATTGTATTGGCATATGGTTGCTTGTAGTAATCTCTCATGATCCTTTGTATTTCTGCAGTGTCAGTTGTTACTTCTCCTTCTTCATTTCTAATTTTATTGATTTGAATCTTCTCCCTTTTTTTCTTGATGAGTCCGGCTAATGGTTTATCAATTTTGTTTATCTTCTCGAAGAACCAACTTTTAGTTTTATTGATCTTTGCTATTGTTTCCTTCATTTCTTTTTCATTTATTTCTGATCTGATCTTTATGATTTCTTTCCTTCTACTAACTTTGGGTTTTTTTTTGTTCTTTTTTCTCTAATTGCTTTAGGTGCAATGTTAGGTTTTTTATTCGAGATGTTTCCTGTTTCTTAAGGTAGGATTGTATTGCTATAAACTTCCCTCTTAGAACTGCTTTTGCTGCATCCCATAGGTTTTGGGTCGTCGTGTCTCCATTGTCATTTGTTTCTAGGTATTTTTCTATTTCCTCTTTGATTTCTTCAGTGATCACTTCGTTATTAATAGTATATTGTTTAGTGTCCATGTGTTTGTATTTTTAACAGATCTTTTCCTGTAATTAATATCTAGTCTCATAGCATTGTGGTCGGAAAAGATACTTGATACAATTTCAGTTTTCTTAAATTTCCCATGGCTTGATTTGTGAACCAAGATATGATCTATCCTGGAGAATGTTCCCTGAGCACTTGAGAAAAATGTGTATTCTGTTGTTTTTGGATGGAATGTCCTATAAATATCAATTAAGTCCATCTTGTTTAATTTGTCTTTTAAAGCTTGTGTTTCCTTATTTATTTTCATTTTGGATGATCTGTCCATTAGTGAAAGTGGGGTGTTAAAGTCCCCTACTATGAATGTGTTACTGTCAATGTCCCCTTTTATGGCTGTTAGTATTTGCCTTATGTATTGAGGTGCTCCTATGTTGGGTGCATAGATATTTACAATTGTTATATCTTCTTCTTGGATCGATCCCTTGTTCATTATGTAGTGTCCTTCTTTGTCTCTTCTAACAGTCTTTATTTTAAAGTCTATTTTGTCTGATATGAGAATTGCTACTCCAGCTTTCTTTTGGTTTCCATTTGCATGGAATATATTTTTCCATCCCCTCACTTTCAGTCTGTATGTGTCCCTAGGTCTGAATTGGTTCTCTTGTAGACAGCATATATATGAGTCTTGTATCCATGCAGCCAGTCTATGTCTTTTGGTGTGAGCATTTACTCCATTTACATTTAAGGTAGTTATCGATATGTATGTTCCTTTTCCCATTTTCTTAATTGTTTTGGGCTTGTTTTTGTAGGTCTTTTCCTTCTGTTGTGTTTCTTGCCTAGAGAAGTTCCTTTAGTGTTTGTTGTAAAGCTGGTTTTGTGGTGCTGAACTCTCTTAGCTTTTGCTTGTCTGTAAAGGTTTTAATTTCTCCATCAAATCTAAATGACATCCTTGCTGGGTAGAGTAATCTTGGTTGTAGGTTTTTCTCCTTCATCACTTTAAATATGTCCTGCCAGTCCCTTCTGGCTTGCAGTTTCTGCTGAAAAATCAGCTGTTAACCTTATGAGGATTCCCTTGTGTGTTACTTGTTGTTTTTCCCTTGCTGCTTTTAATTTGTTTTCTTTGTATTTAATTTTTAACAGTTTGATTAATATGTGTCTTGACATGTTTCTCCTTGGGTTTATCCTGTATGGGACTCTTTGTGCTTCCTGTATTTGATTAACTATTTCCTTTCCCATATTAGGGAAGTTCTCAAGTATAATCTCTTCAAATATTTTCTCAGTCCCTTTCTTTTTCTCTTCTTCTTCTGGAACCCCTATAATTCGAATGTTGGTGCATTTAATGTTGTCCCAGAGCCTCTGAGACTGTCCTCATTTCTTTTCATTCTTTTTTCTTTATTGTGCTCTGCAGTAATTTCCACTATTTTATCTTCCAGGTCACCTATCCATTCTTCTGCCTCAGTTATTCTGCTATTGATCCCTTCTAGAGTATTTTTGATTTCATTTATTGTGCTGTCATCATTGCTTGTTTCATCTTTAGTCCTTCTTGGTCCTTGTTAACTGTTTCTTGCATTTTGTCTATGCTGTTTCCAGGATTTTGGGTCATCTTTTCTATCATTATCTGAATTTTTTTTTCAGGTAGACTGCCTATTTCCTCTTCATTTGTTAGGTCTGGTGGGTTTTTATCTTGGTCCTTCATCTGCTGTGTGTTTTTCTGTCTTCTCATTTTGCTTATCTTACTGTGTTTGGGGTCTCCTTTTTGCAGCCTGCAGATTCATAGTTACCATTGTTTTTAGTGTCTGTCCCCAGTGGCTCAAGTTCTTTTAGTGGGTTGTGTAGGCTTCCTGGTGGAAGGGACTAGTGCCTGTGTTCTGGTGGATGAGGCTGGATCTTGTCTTTCTGGTGGACAGGTCCACGTCTGGTGGTGTGTTTTGGGGTGTCTGTGGACTTTTTATGATTTTAGGCAGCCTCTCTGCTAATGGGTGGGGTTGTGTTCCTGTCTTGCAAGTTGTTTGGCATAGAGTGTCCAGCACTATAGCTTGCTGGTCGTTGAGTGAAGCTGGGTGCTGGTGTTGAGATGGAGATCTCTGGACCATTTTTGCTGTTTGGTATTACATGGAGCTGGGAGGTCTCTTGTGGACCAGTGTCATGAAGTTGGCTCTCCCACCTCAGAGGCACAACACTGACTTCTGGCTGTAGCACCCAGAGCCTTTCATTCACATGGCTCAGAATAAAAGGGAGAAAAAATAGAAAGAAAGAAAGAGGATAAAATTAAAGAAAATAAAGTAAGGTAAAATAGAATAAAGTTATTAAAATAAAAAAATAATTATTAAGAAAAAAAATTTTTTTAAAAAGTAAAAAAAAAAAGGACGGAATAAACCCTAGTACAAATGGTGAAAGCAAATTTATACAGACAAAATCTCACACAGAAGCATACACACACACACTCACAAAAAGAGGAAAGGGGAAAAAATAGTAAATCTTGCTGTCAAAGTCCACCTCCTCAATTTGGGATTGTTCGTTGTCTATTCAGGTATTCCACAGATCAGGGTACATCAAGTTGACTGTAGAGATTTAATCCGCTGCTCCTGAGGCTGCTGGGCGAGATTTCCCTTTCTCTTCTTTGTTCACGCAGCTCCCGGGGTTCAGCTCTGGGTTTGGCCCCTCCTCTGCATATAGGTCACCTGAAGGCCTCTGTTCTTCGCTCAGACAGGACGGGGTTAAAGGAGCCGCTGATTCGGGGGCTCTGGCTCACTCAGGCCAGGGGGAGGGAGGGGTACGGAGTGCGGGGCGAGCCTGCGGTGGCAGAGGCCAGCGTGACGTTGCACCAGCCTGAGGCGCGCCATGCGCTCTCCCGGGGAATTTGTCCCTGGATTTCGGGAACCTGGCAGTGGCGGGCTGCACAGGCTCCCGGGAGGGGAGGTCTGGTGAGTGACCTGTGCTTGCACACAGGCTTCTTGGTGGTGGCAGTAGCAGCCTTATCATCTCATGCTTGTCTCTGGGGTCCGCGCTGTTAGCCGCGCCTCGCGCCGGTCTCTGGAGCTCCTTTAAGCAGCGCTCTTAATCCCCTCTCCTCGCACACCAGGAAACAAAGAGGGAAGAAAAAGTCTCTTGCCTCTTTGGCAGGTCCAGACTTTTCCAGGACTCCCTCCCGGCTATCTGTGGTGCACTAACCCCTTCAGGCTGTGTTCACGGCGCCAGTCATTTCCCCGAGCTCTGACCAAAGCCCTAGCCTCAGCTCCCAGCCCTGCCTGCCCTGGCTGGTGAGCGGACAAGCCTCTCGGGCTGGTGAGTGCTGGTCGGCACCCATCCTCTGTGTGGGAATCTCTCCGCTTTGCCCTCTGCACCCCTGTGGCTGTGCTCTCCTCCGCGACTCGGAAGCTTTCCCCCTCCACCACCCGCAGTCTCCGCCCGCGAAGGAGCTTCCTAGTGTGTGGAAACCTTTCCTCCTTCCCGGCTCCCTCCCACTGGTGCAGGTCCCGTCCCTATTCTTTTGTCTCTGTTTTTTCTTTTTTCTTTTGCCCTACCCAGGTACGTGGGGAGTTTCTTGCCTTTTGGGAGGTCTGAGGTCTCCTGCCAGCGTTCAGTAGGTGTTCTGTAGGAGTTGTTCCACATGTAGATGTATTTCTGATGTATCTGTGGGGAGGAAGGTGATCTCCGCGTCTTACTCTAACGCCATCTTCCCCTAGATCCCTCCTTCTGTCTTCTGATACAGCAATTTATAACCTAGTTTTAAAAATATTTATTTGATATTTATAGTTTTTAGGCTATATTATTGGATATTCTTAAAATAGTTAAATGTGTTTTTAAAAGGAGAATGTAAAAACAATAAGGCTAATTAAATAGGCATCATCTAATACTTAATAAAAATAACAATGACTTTTTTTTCCTTCACATGGTACAGTAGGATATTTTCACTCTTTTATATGGTGGTAGAACTGAATACCATCAAACATAACATTCACTTTGTCTTGTAGCTCCACTTTGGTCAAGCCTATATTACACTTACCTCTATGTCAGTCCAATGTGATGACATCAAGCTAAGTATACTCTCGACAGAAGCATTTAATCATGGAATACTTCGAAGTTTTTGAACTAATGTTAATATTTTAAAAAACAATTTTTATTGAAGAAAAATTCACATAACACAAAGTTACCATTTTAAAGTGTATGTTCATGATGTTGTATGACCATAATCTATCTCTGTTTCTAAAATATTTTCAACATCCCAAAAGGTAACCCTCTACCCATTAAGCAGTCCCTCACCATTCCTTCTTTCCCCAAGGCCCGCGCAACCACTAATCTGCTTTTTGTCTCCATAGATTTATCTATTCTGGGATATAACACATAAATGGAATTATATAATGTGAACTTTGTGTCTGATTTCTTTCAATTAATGTTTCAGGGCTCATCTATGTTGTGGTAGATACCAGCACTTTATTCATTTTTTCTCACTGACTACTATTCCATTGTTTAGATACACTGCATTTTGTTTATACATTCATCTGTTGATGTCCATGTGGGTTGTTTCCACTTTTTGCCCATTGTAAGTAGTGCTGCTATACAGATTTGTGTATATGTTTTTGCTTGAATACCTATTTTTAAAATTTTTTGCTAGTGAACCTAGGATTAGAATTGCTACATCATGTGGTAATTTTGTGTTTAGCTTTTTGAGGAAACACTAAACTGTTTTCCACAGTAGCTGAACCATTTTAATTTCTACCAGCAATGTCCAGTGATTCCAGTGTCTCCACATTCGTGCCACCATTTTTTACTTTCAGTACGATTATTATTATTGTTGCCATGCTAGTGGGTGTGAGGTGGTATCTCATTGTGGTTTTGATTTGCATTTTCCTAGTGGCTAATGATATTACACATCTTTTCATGTATTTGTTGGCCATTTTTGTAATTTTCTTTGGAAAAAGATGTCAACTCAAATTCTTTTTTTATTTCTAAACTAGATTTTTCTGTTGTTGAGTTTAAGACTTATTTATTTATTCTGGATACCAGACCTTGTCCGATATAGGATTTGCAAATTTTTCCTCCCATTCTTGTGAGTTACCTTTTATTCTCTTGATAATAGCCTTTGATGTACAAAAGTTTAAATTTTATCAAGTCAAATTTATCCATTTTTTAGTTGTTTCTTGTGATTTGGGTGTCATATCTGAATCCATTGCCAAATTCAAGATCATGAGTATATACCACTATATGTCCTTCTAAGAGTTTTATAGTTTTACTTCTTATATTTAGGTCTTTGACAGATCTTGTGTTAATTTTTGCATATGGTGTGAGGTAAGGTTAATACTTAGAATTTTACTTATTAGTAACAGCAGGTTTTTAGACTGGTAGGAATTAGCTTCCAACTCTTCAAAAATGTCCAGCCTCTGTGTATCTACAAGCTTATTCTGGTAGATCATCTGTTTTTCAATCATGTCTTTTGCATCTATAAATTCATCATACAGACTATCCATGTCTACACTCTGAAGCTCATAGGATAAACCTCTCTTTCTTAGAGAAAATGGTTTTAAAGCATAGAGATGATTTGAATTGTGAAATTGAAGGTGGATTTCAAATGAGTTATATTTTTAGTAAAGAAATTGAGAAAGTCCTTTTAAAATTGGCTGCACCTTTTTTGATGGTTTTTTGAGTTCTGAAGCAATCTTGTATCTAAGAATTGAGGCTGGTTTTTTGGCTATATAGTTTTGTCATAACCTACACATAACATTGAACAACTAAGGTTCAGTCAGTCAGTCCATAATTTTCTCCTCTTTATAACCTCTTCAAATATCAACAAATAATTTTGGAGAAACAAAACATAAATTTTTGTTTTACTGAAATCTTTTAATGATTCTCATTCACAGTGTATTTCCACATTAGAGAAGAACGTTCTTCTTGTCTCACATTTTGAAAATATGATGGCACAATTGGCCAACATTTTAATTTAAAAAATATTTCTGACAATGATAGCCATTGTGTAGGCACATGTCTAGGGAGACTGTCTTCTTCAATTTCTATAAAATGAAAGTCTCATAAAGTGCTTCTGAATGTTTTGAGAAAACTGAAAATGACAAAAAAATTATGAAAGCTTCAATATCACAGACAGGAAAATCACACCCATTTTAACAGTGTTATGTACAAGGTATGAAAGATATTCAGAAGAAAATATCATTTTCTTTGGTAAGGATGTTATAGACTGAAAAGAATTTGCCAAAATGTATATTTGAACTGTCTGCTGAATATACAAATAGGTGAACAAAGTCTGATTTTTATTTGGGCAGATATTAATGATTCTTTGTTATATGTTTTCTCAAGTTGCCTTATAATCTTCACAGATTTCAAGAATATACTTTGATAATCCTTTATAAAAATCAAAGCACTTGAGAGCTGGGAGTAGGGACATTTTTTGTTGTTGCTATGATTCTGTGCATCACTTAGTCTAGAAAGCATGGTCCTTGGTATGATCTGATAGAATCAGCTCTTCACTGTAAAGTGCTAACACATCTGTTATCAAAATCTCTTTTTTGTCCACCCACAGGACAGTAGTTATGACCTCTGATACAGGTAATGTAAATTTACTTAGTTTCATAGATCAGTTAAGGAAACCATGCAGTAATTTGTTAATGTGCTATGTCCAAGTTAATTCAGTGCTGCTATTTCCAATTAAGCAGTTAGTGACCTTTTGGTAGATACAAACTTTTGATTGCTTTAGAAAAACTTGCCTGTCTTATCCTATACTCATTAGACTCAGTATTCGGGGACTTCCCTAGTGGTCCAGTGGTTAAGACGCTGCACTCCCAATGCTAAGGACATACTCAGTATTCATATGTACTTTCACAGCTGTTGCTCCACTATGCTTAGTCCCCAGTTAATTTCTATATATTGTCCAGTATGCCCTCTCTAGATTACTAACCTCCCTAATCCATTTGTATGTGTTCTTCTCTCTTAAAATACACAGCAGATTAGTCTTCTTTCTTGGTGATATTTATATCATGATGGCATTGATATTGTAATCATTCTCATTTTTCTTATAGTAACCATTAGAAAACTTGATCCTAATAATCACAATGTTAATAGTAAACTAGACTATCTGGATAAAAAAGCACAACAGTTAATCCACAGCAATGTCAAAGATGAACAATTTTTAGTGTCACTATGGTTGGTTTTTATTTTCTTAAGTGCTGATATAATTTCTGTCACAAACTGCTTTTTCAAAAACAAATGGAAATAACAAATTTTTAATAGAAATAATGAAGACAAAAGTGTTACTTGGTAAACAAGAAAGCAGTTGTTCAATGGTTAATATGTGTTGATTTCATAGTATAACTCAGAGTTATGGGATAATTTTTGGAGTGAATGTGTTTATTTATATATTTATTTATCAGTATTGAGTAGTGTATAGTTCACATACAATATTATATTAGTTTCAGGTGCACAACATAGTGATTCAACGTTCTTACTGATTTTACACCACAGTAAGTATAATATTATTGACTGTATTCCCTGTGTTGTACGTTACATCCCTGTGCCTTATTTATTTTAAAACTAGTAGTTTATACCTCTTAATCCTGTTCACCTATTTTGCCCAGCCCCTCAGCCCCCTCCATATGGCAACAATTGGTTTGTTCTCTGTATCTCTGAGTCTGTTTCTGTTTTGTTATATTCATTCATCTATTTTGCATTTTAGATTCCACATATAAGTGAAAACATGCAGTATTTGTCTTTCTCAGTCTGACTTCCTTCACTCAGCATAATACCCTCTTGGTACATTCATGTTGTCACAAATAGCAAGATTTCCTTCTTTTTTATGGCTGAGTTATATTCCATTTTGTATATATATATATCACATCTCCTTTACCCATTCATCTATTGATAGGCATTCAGGTTGTTTCCAAATCTTGCTTAGTGTAAATAATGCTACAATAAACATTGGGGCGCATATATCTTTTTGAATTAGTGTTTTTATTTCTTTGGATAAATACCCATAAGTGGAATTGCTGGATCATATGATAGTTCTATTTATTTTTTTGAGGAGCCTCCATACTGTTTTCCATAGTGGATGTACCAATTTACACTCCCACTAATAGTATACGAGGATTTCTTTTTTTTTCACATCTTCGTGAGTACTTGTTATTTCTTGTCTTTTGACAGGCGTGTAGTGATATTTCATTGTGGTTTTGATTTGCATTTCCTTACTTATTTGTGATGTCACATCTTTTCATATGCCTGTTGGCCATCTGTATGGCTTCTTTGGAAAAATGCCTATTTAGGTCCTCTGACCATTTTTTAATTAGATTATTTGATTTTTTTTGCTATCGAGTTGTATAAGAAATTTGAATATTTTGGATATCAACCCTTTATCAGACATATTATTTGCAAATATCTTTTCCCATTCAGGAAGATACATTTTTGTTTTGTTTATGGTTTCCTTTGCTGTGCAAGAGCTCTTTAGTTTTATTAGGTCCCATTTGTTTATTTTCTTTCTTTCCGTAACCTGAAAGAACAGAGTCAAAAAAACATTGCTAAGACCTATGTTAAAGAGCATCCTGCCCTCATTTTCTTTTAGAAGTTTTATTGTTTCAAGTCTTACATTTAGATCTTTAATGCATTTTGAGTATACTTTTGTATATTGTGTGGAATATGGTCTAGTTTCATTCTTTTACATGTAGCTGTCCAGTTTTCCCAGCACCACTTATTGAAGTGGTGCTTCAATTGCATATTTTTCCCATTGTATATTCTTGCCTCCTTTTCCCCATTGTATATTCTTGTCTCCTTCATCTTAGATTAATTGACCATATGTGGAGGGTGTCATATCTTATGGTTAAGTCTTTAAGCCATTTTGAGTTTATTTTTGTGCATGGAATTAGGGTGTATTATAACTTCTTTGATTTACATACAGCTGTCCTCCTTTCCCAGCATCACTTGCTGAAGAGATAGTTTTTTTCCCATTTTGTATTCTTGCCTCCTTATCGAAGATTAATTGACCGTAGGTGTGTGGGTTTATTTCTGGGCTCTCTATTCTGTTCCATTGGTCTCTGTGTCTATTTCTATGCCAGTTCCATACTGTTTAGAATACTATAGCTTAGAGCTTAGTAGTATACTTTGAAGTCAGGGAGTGTGATGCCTACAGCTTTGTTTTTTGGTTTTTTTCCCCAAGATTTCTTTGGCTATTTGGGATCTTTTGTGGTTCCATGCAAATTTTAGAATTATTTACCGTAGTTCTGCCCCTGAAATTTTGATAGGGTTTGCATTGACTCTACAGATTTCTTTGGGTAGTACAGATACTAATACTGACACAATTAGTATTAGATTCAGTAATAATTCTTCCAATCCACGAACACAGGATATATTTCCATTATTTTTATCATCTTCAGTTTCTTTCAGTGTATTACAGTTTTCAGAATATAGGTTTTTCACATCCTTGGTTAAATTTTTTTGCTAGCTATTTTGTCCTTTTTGATGTGATTGTAAACAGGATTGTTTTCTTGGTTTTTATTTATGATACTTCATTATTAGTGTACAGAAATGCAAGAGATTTCTGTATGGTGATTTTTGTATCCTACAACTTTCCTGAATTCATTTATTAGTCCTCATAGTTTTTTTTTTGTGTGTGGAATCTTTAGGATTTTCTATATATAATACTAAGTCATCTACAAATAGTGACAATTTTACTTCTCTTCTAGTTTGAATTCCTTTTTTTTTCTTTCTTTTGTCTGCTTGCTGTGGCGAGGACCTCTAATAAATTCTATGTTAAGTAGAAATGGCAAGATTGGGCATCCTTGTCTTGTTCCTGATCCAAGAGGAAGAGCTTTTACCTTTTCACCACTGAGTATGATGTTAGCTGTGGGTTTGTCATAAATAGCCTTTATTATGTTGAGGTATGTTCCCTTTATGACAACTTTAATAAGAGTTTTATCATGAATGGATGTGAATTTTGTCAAATGCTTTTCCTGTGCCTATTGAGATCATCATGAAATTTTTATCCATCCTTTTGTTAATGTGGTTTATCACATTGATTAATTTATGGATACTGAGCCATTCTCACATCCCTGGAATAAATCCCACTTGTTCATCTGTTCTTTTCTTCTTCATTTACTCTCTTCCAGTAACTACTTATTGTAGTTATTATTGATTTTATGACTTTTGTGTTTTAACCGTCATACTCTCTTTTTAAGTGGTTGATCCAGTGCGTTTACTACCTATTTACATTTACCAGTGAGATTTTTTCTTCACATATTTTATTATTTCTTGGTATAGCCTTTTCTTTTTCACTTAGACAAGGCCTTTTAACATTTTTTTTGTCAGGCTGGTAGGAGTGGCAGTGAACTCTTTTAGTTTTTGCTTGTCTGGGAAACTCTTTCTCTCTTCTTCAATTCTGTGTGATAACTTTGCTGAGTAGAGTATCCTTGGTTGTGGAATTTTTCCTTTCAGCACTTTAAATATATCATGCCACTTCCTTCTAGACTGCAAAGTTTCTGCTGAAAAATCAGCCTATAGCCTTATAGGAGGTTCCCTTGTACATGATTCTTTGTTCTTCTCTTGCTGTCTTTAAAATTCTCTCTTTATATCTAACATTTGCCATTTTATTATAATATGTCTTGGGGTGAATCTCTTTTGGGTTCATCTTGTTTGGGACTCTCTGTTTTTCCTGGACATGGGTATGTTTCCTTCCCCAGGTTAGGAAAGTTTTCAACCATTATTTTACCAAATATGTTTTCTGCTCTTTCCCTCTTCTTATTCTGGGATCCCTATAATGCAAACGTTAGTACACTTGATGTTGTCTCAGAGGTCCCTTAAACTAACCGTATTTTTTAACATTCCTTTTTCTCTTTGCTGTTTTGACTGGGTAATTTTCACTATTCTGTCTTCTAGTTCACTCATGCATTCTTCTGTATCATCTAATCTTCTGTTGATTCCTTCTAGTGCAGTTTTAATTTCATTCATTGTATTCTTTAGCTCTGATTTCCCCTATATTTTTGGTATCTATTTTCTAACTCTTTGATGAAGTTCTCACTTTGTTCCTCTATTCTTCCCCCCAAGTTTGGTGAGTATTTTTATGAATACTCTTTTTCAGATAAATTACTTATCTCCATTTCATTAATTTTTTTTTTCTGAGTTTCATCTTGTTCTTTTGTTTGGGACATATTCCTCTGTCTTCTTATTTTGTTTGACTTTCTCACTTTGTCTTTGTGAAATTAGGCAAAACTATTTCAAGACTATGCCAGTCTTGGAAGTATGTCCTTGTGTAGGAGCAATGCTTGCAGACTGCATGTGCCTGGTGGCTTTGGTGGGAGAGTTGGAGACAACATAGGCAGGGGCCAGGGCTTCTCACAGGGTACACTGGGGGCTTCCATCTTGACAGAGGTGGGCTGAAGCCAGAGGGGCTAGAGCTGGATTCCATTGTGGCCCAGGGCTTCTACCAGGGTATGGTAGAGGCTACCACCTTGGTGATGGTGTTGGAGCCAGAGTGTGGCGTGGGCTGCTGCTTCTCTTGGGGCAAGCTGGTGGCTGCTTCCTTGGTGGGGTCAGCATAGAGCCAGGGTTCTAGAGCTGGAGCCTGAGGTAGGCTGGGGCTTCTCCTGCAGTACTCCAGTGGCTGCTGACTTGGAAAGGTTTTGGAGCTGAAACCAAGTGCTGGCTGGAGGTGTGCTTGGACAGTTTCGGCAGGCCAGCTAAAGTGCCAGGTGCTTTTCAACCTGCTGCCTCTGTGCTGAGACTCAGAGCTAGTAAGTTTGTGAACGTACCCAAAACCCATTAAGACTGCAGGGCTAGAGTACCTAATGTGGGGCTTGAACACCTCCTTCTTAGTGAAGATCTCCAAGTTTGTGATATCCCCTTCTTTTGGGTTGCCTGCCAGAGATGTGGGTCCTGAGTTGATCACTTCTCTTCCCTTCCTATCCATTTCAGTGTGTTTTTTTCTTTATATCCTTAGTTGCAGAAGAACTGTTCTACTAGTCGTCTATTTGTTTTCAGAGAGATTTATACTATATATAGTTGTAGTTTTGGTGTATTCATGGGAGGAGCTGAGCTCAGGGTCTTCCAACTTTGCCATCTTGATCTTGCTAATGGTAAACTGTTACTGTAATGATTACAACCTATGTACTTTGCACACTTAAGTCACATCATTCAGAGTGGTGTAACAATGAGTAATTCATACTTGAGACTCACAAATCATAATTTTTAATATCAGTGGTCAGGGTAAAAACAGCAACCTTGACTATGGAAGGGAGATAATCTATGCTGTATTCATTTCATACAAAAGCATCATATTCTGTCTATAGTATGAGTTTTGTAATTTTCCCCAAAACTTCTGCACCTATCCTCAAAAGCAAGTGTACTTTTGTGACTTTTTGTGACTAGGGAAAGTTTTTCTGTGATACTGAACTTTCTGTGGTAAAATCTGGTTGGTCCTGGGCATAGTAGGGCAGATGGTCAACCTACCTTGATGACAACAGCAGATCAACCTTGATACAACACTACCATTAAATTCACAGACCTTATTCACATTTCTTGAACTGTTTTTATTTATATCCATGTAGACAATGTTTCTTTTTTCTTTCTGGTTCTAGGTCCAATCCAAGATCATGTGTGGCATCTATTTGACATGTCATTCCATTCTTTAATGTGTAACTGTTTCCAGTTCCCTTCTTCTTGTATGACCTTGACAGTTTCTTTTTTATGAATGAACTGAATTTGATGTTTTCCTCCAATCAAACTTAAGTCATTCATTATTTGCAGAAATTCCATAGAACTGATACAGTGCTAGTCTAAGATGCCTCACATCAGGAGGTGCCTGCTGAGGACTTATCCTGCTAATGGTGATGGTAACCTTGATCACTATGTCAGTTTCATGTCTTCCAAATTTTTTTCCCTCCAGAAAGACATTTTCCAATTTGTAATTGGTAAGCATTTCATTGGAAGCTACTCTGAATCTATGCCAATATTCTACTCCTCCTCAAACTTTCACTAGCCTAAGCATCCATTGATGATTCCTGTGTGAATCAACCACCACTATGCTTGCCATCATTTCTTCTGCAGCTGTTAATTATCTTTTTACTATAAGTAGATGTTTTCCCTTCTCGTGAAGCTATTTATTTCTATTTTTATCAATATAGACTCATGGATAATTGTTTTAATCAGTGAGCTGTATTCTGTTTACTATCATTATTTATTTTGATGCTTAAATTGTTCTAGATTTAGCATGTGAGTCCCTTCTGCATGTTGATGTAGCCCTATCATTTTTTCAACACTTACTTTTTCTTGCAAAAGATTTTCCAGGCTCATCTTATTTTCCTCACTTAACCCTGGAATTAGCCATTTCTTTCACAAACTGTATATTCTTTCAATGAAAATACATATATATTTTACATATATATGTATATATTTATATACATTTATATAGTACATATATATTTACTTACCTATATATTTATTTATAACTAAAACCTTAAATCAAGTGTTTTACACCAATATTTTCAATTCAAATGCAATACCTCAGCATTTTTTTCCAGTATGCCAACATGCCATGTTTGTAAATTGTTCTCTGACATGCAAGAAATTTTTTACTACCCTAAAGTTTTTTTGGCTTTGCTCAGTCCCTTTTCCACCACTTTGACTCTTGACACTCCATCACCTCTGCTTAGCTGCCACCTCACTGCCACCTTCTTAGATATTAGGTCAGCCTCACCTCTGCACGGCATCCTCACTATGACCCTTTCTTCAGCTGCCAGGAAGATGCCTGCCTCCACACAGCCTCTTCATCATCACCAACAACTTGGTACTTGTACCTGCTCATGTCTCAGCTTCCTGTCCTCCTGCCTCCACTTTCTCAGATTTAGGGGTTGGTTACCTCCTCTGCAAAGTTTCTCTGCTATCCCATAGAGACTCTTTAAAAAATGGTACACACATTTTGCATATCATCATTTACTCAATTTATCTATGTTGTTTACTTTGCTTGTGGGAGCGGAGTAATGCACTGAAGTCAGGCAGCATTTAATCAGAATTATTCAAATTTTATCTGAAATTTAGTGAATAATCTCCAGGAGGGTTTTGGTTACTATACTTTATTACTATCTGTGATGTATTGAATCATTTATTTGTTCATTCATTCATTCATTTTCACTTAAGACATTCTCTCCTTTTAAATTGGAAGATGACAGGAAAGTGATAATACTAATCTCTTAAAAAGACTTATTTTATAGTTTGCTCTGGGCCTATAATCAAAGGAAAAATATTTTTCTGTTAGATACAGACCACATAAAATTAGAAACTATTTTCTGAGGGTGTCTTCTATTCTTCTCAACACTTGGCTCACTCATAAACAACACAAGAAAACCAGACTTGTAAAGGATGCTCACATTGGAATTACTGGATTCAGAGAATACAGAAATCTGATATAAAAGAGGAGAGTAAAAGTTTGACAGTACAGAATTTTAAGTGTTTCTTAGGAGCATTGTGGTAGTTATTTTTGATAGTATTTTTCACAGTTATTGGCTTAAATTATTCATGTTACTTATTTTATTTTTAATTTGGGAAAGATATATTCTTTCTTGATCAGGCTTGTGAAGTGCCTATTAATTTTATTAGTTTCTTCAAAGAAAATACTTTGCCCTTGTTGATTTTTTCCTATGTACTTTATAATATTTCTGAATCAATGTACATGGGCTATTTGTTTATGCTCTATAGTTTAGTGTGATTGATTCTTCTTCTGCATTATTTATAATATGTTGTCAGTAAGCTGAAATTGTTTCATTCCAGGCATTATAAATGTATATATTTATTTATAATGTGAATTCTTATATATACAAATATATCTATTTTGTTTGAAGTAAGATTCAATAAATTAAAAATATAGAGGTCATATTAGTGATGAGAATGCATTCTCTAAACATAAAAGAAAAAGGATGATGTGTAATCTCCTGAAAATTAAAAAAAAATTTAGTGACTCTAAAGTGTGTTTTGTTATATAAGAAACAAAGAATGTGAATTAATGTATGTAACTTAATACATATTTGAAAATAAGTATGAACATAGTTTTTGTAAATTCTGTTCACTAGTGTGTTTGTAATTGATTTGTAAATTGATCATTGATTGTAAATGTAATGTTGTAATTATGGACCATTTTACAAGAAATCCAGATTCATAAAATTAGGTACTCAGAATGACACAAGAAAATTGCCATCCTAGATTGTTGTTGCTATAAAAACACCCAAGAATAAGTTAGCCATCTATATGTTGAAAAGAAAATTAAGCAGTTTTGACTGTGAATAACATAGGTAGAAAAAGGGTTGCCTTGCAGGCTTTCTAGTAAATGCTTTCATAGTGCTTAAAAATAATTCATTTCTTAAATTCAGTAAATATATTCCTAGTGTTCACTATTGATTTAATAATAGCTTAATCAACATATCTTTATGGTTAAAGGTTAACATCACCAAATTCCATAGCCAAATTATGATATATTGGGAATTTAAGAAGATTTAAATATTATAAATTTATTATATTAAGTCTAATGATCAATTTTTGTCTCAATCCAAAGCAAGTGTTAATTAAATAATGTTGCATGTCATTGTGTGTTCCACATATCAGGAAGTTAAGAGGCCCTCTTTTTCCTGTTTCATTAGAGCAATTACCTGTTTTGCTTCATTAACTTCTTCCTGTACTTTCTGTGGAAATTATCTTCTTGGCCTGGAGCTTTTGAATCAGTTCATAAAGTGATAACTCATTAAATCATCTGTCCTAAACTTTATGAATATTGTGAACATTTGCATAACCTAAATTTCTTCAGCATCTTCAGGGTCAGATTGGTATACAATCCAATCAATGTAGTGCACCTTTCTTTTGTATAATTGAAATCAAATGAGGAGAGGCAAAGTTGAACATAAATAGAAAATTTATTAAAGCAGATAGTTTAACTGAAATTCTGAATTCATTGATACCTTATTTTTATCTTTAGAGTAATCGACCTCATTTTCTATGTAAAGATATGGAAAACTCTGATGTGTACAATACATTTTATATATGTGTATGTATGTGTATGTGTGTGTGTGTGTGTGTATAAAACACTATATCCATTATATATAATATATCCTGACACTTTCTTATAAATCTCTAGTGGATGCTGTTGGTACCTGGCCCAGATCCTTTGGGCTTTTCCTTTTTAGTAAACACTGGCTTGATTTCTAAATGCCAGGACCTGCTTTTCTTGGTGTGAGGATTCCTCTAGTAGCCAAAACCTTCTTTGCTTCCATGCAGCAGACTAGGAATGCAGGAGAAATAGTGACCCCTAGAAGCAGTTGTCAACCAGTGACTGATGGGAGGCGGTCATCACCTCCTGTAATTGAGGTATCAATACCTCAGCTTTCTCACTTACTGGGTGTCGTAATTCTGATGTACATGTTCTGTATATTCCCTCAAGGTGAAACTTCTGTTATGCACAGTGGTAGGTAACTGACTTGACAACACACAACACTTTGATGACTGTCCTTTTTCTATCCCCCTTAACTGGTCCACTACCCATGTTTCCTGGGATCATCTCTCAAATAAACTACTTGTATTTGAATCAGATCTCTGGTTCTTGTTGGGGTAAACAAAACTAAGACAAATTCATTTATTCAGCCAACAAATGTTTATGTGAAAAAAGTATACAAAAATTCCTTCCTCATGGGGTTTACATTCTAGTAGGAAGAGGGCAAAAAACAAAAACTAAACATATATATGTGTGTGTATATATATATACACACACACACACACACACATGATTGTAGCAGACATTGATGAGTACCTCAGAAAATATCAAGGCAGGGAAGGAGGAGATGGAGTGCAACTTTGGTGTGCATTGCATCCTATAACAGGGTGGGCAAGGAAGCCTTAACTAAGATGGTCATTTGAACAGAGCCCTGAAGGATATGAGGTCGTGTCATTGGGAGGAATATGATCTCAGTTCTAATGGACTTAAAATTATTTCTTTATATGTTTATTTCCTTACGAATTTTGTTTTATTTAAAATATTATAGGAATGTAACATTTTTTAAAATGGAATGTAAAAATCCTATATAACAAGGGAAGAAGTGTCATGAAAGTCAAATACATTGCACTTTGACAGAGACATTTCGATGCCTGACTGTATCGAAATGACTCTCCACATGATTCCCACATTAAATACAGCTATATCTAAATGTCCTGCTCTGAATAAGATAATGTTCCTTCCCTCAAGAGACTAAATTTTAGACATGTAAACAAACTAATACAAAAATATATTATGTTCTAAAAAAGGAAAGAATTTAGAGTAATAAGGAATTAATCTGTGAGAGTGCAGATCAAAGAAACTTTTAGAGACATGCTGGCACATGAATAGCATACTGAAGATCAATCAGACAAACAAGCTAGGACATCCAGGATTCAGAGAACAATAGGTGCAGTGCTGTGAAATCATGTGGTGAATGCCTTATCTTTGTTAAGATTGCAGGAGTATGCATTTCAACAATTATGAGATAGAAGGTGAGGCCAAAGAAAGAGGTAGCGTTCAGATCTTGAAAGAACTTGGGTGCCTGGCGAAGGGGCTCCTGAATAATTTTGAGCAAGACAAATGACATCATTAGGCTTACTTTCTGAAAACATTCCTCTGGATGCAATGTGGAATGTCAGTTGGAGGGAGCAGAGAAGATGCTGAAAGCAACCTTAGGAATTTGGACCTTCAGTCATGTTAGATTCGATGAAGAACAGAAAACAGATTCAGAATGATACATATGAGAAAACCAACGGGATTTGATTATTGGCAGACTTGGAGAGTTGAGTGAGAGTTACCTGAATGACAATGCAGGTTTCTAGATGGTGTTCCTGGTTGGATGGGGCACTAATCTCAAAACAGGATATGAGCTCAGAAATACTCTATATTACTTCATAGCGAAATATTACTTCAATCTGCCTCTAATTATCTATCATGTTACTGTAGTATTTTGTTCCTGGATTAATGGAAATGAAACATTGAGGTGAGCTGGATCATAATAAAATTATTGGTGCCTATTGATTAGTCTTCAGAATGAAACATTTTCACCTTCTTTCATTTTATTCTATAAATGACAAGATACATTTGGCTAGCCAGTGGTTAATGTCGACTGTTAATAATTTGGCTACCCAAAATTTTCCTCTATAAGAGGGACAAAACTAATTTTGATTGTCTAGTAAGCACACTTTGCTAACGTTCCCTCCCTCATGAGAATGCTATACAGTAAGACAATACCATTTTAAAAGTGAGAAACCAAGGATCTTTTGTTCATTGTTCCATGAGTCATAAGTGGTGAAACTGGGGAATTTAAACTCTCTTGTCTTTGATGCCAAAGTCCCAGATTTCTCCACAACAGGATGACAAAATTCAAAAGTAAATGAATAGTCTGCTTTTTATATATATGATTCTAATTAGATAAGGCATCTGTATTTTTGTTTCGATAATAGATTATAATGAGCCATTGAAACTTTTCATTGAAGGCAAATTGTGATCATTTTAATCAGGAATTGTTGTAATTGAGACGAAGCTTGGGAACTCTGATACTGCTGTTGTGCAAAGGTGAATTATGATTAGATTTAAAGTTGAGTGAACTCAACCAGGGACATTTATCGTAGTATTTATTTCTTTTTAAACTGGCTGCATTTGATTTTATATTCTAAATCAAGAAAACATTTAGGAATTTTTGCTCAAAGAGAAGATGTGGGCATATTACCTTGTCTGAAAAAAATGATTTAATGAAGTTACTTTATGTAGAAATACAAAAAATATATAATACATATATTTCATATGAGGTATGTGAAATTTATCTTATGTATATGATACGTACATGCACATACATATATACACATATAATTATATATAAATTTATATATGAATGTTTGTTATTAAAATCATAGTAGCAAGGAGAAAATTACAAGGGCATCATTCACTAATGTTACTGAGTGGTTATTTATTTGCTCTCAAATTTGTATTGACAAAAACATAATCAGATGCCAGTTATATACAAATACAATTCCATATACTCAAAACCAAAGTCCCCTTTGATGTGTATATAAGAATACTGTAAGAAAAGAAAGAAATTTTTAAGCAATGATGTCAAATGTTCTTTTAGTACTGAACGATGAATTCAACACTACTAAAAGAGGTCAGTGATGAGTTTACAACTTCTTATACGGTGTTTAATTTTTAGATAGGAAAAAATGACTGAACATTTTAGAATCAGAGCAAACATTTTTGTTGAGAACAGAAGTTTTCTTAAAATGTAGACCATTTTCAAAACCACTTACATAATCAATAAGTGCTGCATATGGGAATTTTGGTTCCAGTATATTGATCAGTCAAGCAAATACAAGGATTACAGCAGAGTGGGATTTAGGACTTCCCTAAAAGTCCTAAGTCATAACCGCTGTGGCTCAGTGGTTAAGAATACTCCTGCCAATGCAAGGGACACGGGTTTAATCCCTGGTCCGGGAAGATTCCACCTGCCACGGAGCAACTAACTCCGAGTGCCAAAACTACTGAAGCCCGTGTGCCTAGAGCCCATGCTTTGCAGCAAGAGAAGCCACCACAATGAGAAGCCCATGCACAACAACGAAAAGTAGCCCCTGCTCGCCGCAACTAGAGAAAGCCTGCATGCAGCAATGAAGACCCAACGCAGCCAAAAATAAATTAAAAAATGAAAAAAAAAAAGTGGGATTTAGAAGAGAGCTGGAAATTGGTTCCTTTGTATTTTCCATCCATAGTTCTTAGTTACCCTCCAGGACTTCACAAAACACAGTCTGTTCAAAGCAGAAAATATGATCATGCCTCATCTCTTTAAAAACCTTTAATAACTTTTAATTGTCTTATAATCTCAAATCCCAACATGCTCTCAAAATTTCCAGCATGATCTGCAACTCATCTTGCCCTCCTCTTTACCTCTCTCATTTTACTTGAGCTACTTGGGTTTTTCTGAGGTCCTCAAGTCCCACACACTCTCCTCCATCTTGGGACTGTCATACTTCACAGCTACTTCAAACTTATTTACTCTTTTTTTTTTTTTTTTGGCGGTGCTGTGCTTGGTGTGTGGAACCTTAGTTCCCCAACCAGGGATCAACCTGCGCCCCCTGCAGTGGAAGCACAGAGGGCTAACCACTGGACAGCCAGGGAAGTTCCAAACTTAACTACTCTTTCAAGTCTCAACTTAAACATTATTTTCTCTCTAGGAATCATCTCCTAAACCCACAGTTTAGGCTAAAGTCTTCTATTAAATAATCCCATCTTATAGGATACTTCTCTTAAAGAGCACCTTGCACAATTGAAGTGAATGAGATTTATTTAAAAGTAATTTTTTAATGACCATTTTCTCCATTGACATCTAGACCCCTTGAGCACAGAGGCTGCTATGTACAGACTTGTATGCCCAGTGTCTGACATTTAGCAGGAACAGAGAAGATGGCTGTAGATTAACTACTTCGTGATGGTGCTTTCCTATAAAAAGTTTTTTAAAATTTCAAGCTGTCATTAAGTGGCCTGGGAGGCTTTTCTTGTCTAGACAAGCTCATTAAGGAAACAACAGAGAAGCATTCTTCTTTTAACATGTGTATAAAGTCCTCTGCCATTTTGGTTCTTTCCTCACCTATTTGTTAATGTCTGTTTTTAAGAGTGGTAGGGAAGTAGGCTGATGTGCTTACATGTAAGACTAGTGGTTGTCAACCAGGGTGATTTCGCTCTTCAGGGGATATCTGGAAATGTCTGGAGAGAATGTTGCTTGTCAAATGGTGGGGGGTGGGTTGGTACTGGCATCTAGAGAAGCGGATGCAGCTAAAATCCTACAATGCACAGTGAAGGTACTCAAAACAAGGAATTATCCAGCTGACGTGCCAGTAGTGCAAAGGTTGAGAAACCCTGATATGGAGAATGGGACTATAAATTATTATGTCCTGGATAAAGAAAGTTTCTATAATATAGCATCAGAGTATATTATTTTAGTTAATTTATTTTGGATAGTTATATAGACATGAATATTAGTCTTGTTTCATTATGTGTAAGTGGTTTATTTAGAGTCTAGTACAAATAGCTTTCCATACTGAGCACATATCTTGCACATTACTGGCATTCGATAAATCTTTGTTGAATTGAATTTTATTTGGCATATCATTCCAACTTGTCAAGATCATTTTGTGCCCAAGACTTGATATCTAAATTATATCTAACTTCCTAGTTTCATGTCAAGCAAAAAGTTGAATTGTATGGCATCTATGCTGTTGATAGAAGTAGTGAACAGGAGACCATACACTAAGATGAAATTCTGGAGATTCCATTTTGAAATATAAGCATTGTTTATATTACCATTTCATCATAGTGGTGTACTTGATCCTGTGACACCTGCTTTGTGTAAGTTTGCCATTCACTGATGGAAAAAATGTGATTACACTTTCAAGGAGATTCCACATATAGAAAGGAATATGAAAAGATGGGTAATATTTTGAGTAATTATGAAAAAAATGGGTTAATGTTTTAAAAGATTGAATTATTCATACAGATGGCTAAAAGTGCATTATATCTTCTATAGACAAATGGACAAAGATCAAGAAAAAATTACACAAGATAAAATTATTTTAAAATATGAGGCATTTAAAAAGTAATAGTCAACATTATTGAACACTATTTTTTAGGCACTAGGCTAAGTGCTATTCATGCACTTTCTGACTTACTGTGAAGTATGTATTATTTGTATCTATATTTGATGGGCTCATCAAGGGTAACTAATTTGCCAAGATCCCTTAGCTATAAAGGGTTATAAGAAAATATATTTAAATTCACTAGAGGTTAAACACTTGCAAATTAAGCAACTGCATGATAAATTTTGCATTACAGATTAGGGAAAATTAAAAATATAATAATATTCAATGTTGTAAATCCTGGAATAAAATATATACACATATTGGTGGAGATGAGGTCTTTAACTCAATGGAAATCAAATTGACAATGTTCTAAAGCATCATAAAAATGTATTTATGCTTTAGCCTATAATCCTACATATAATAATTTATCTTAAAAATAAATTTTAAAACCATTATTTGTATATACAAGTTTATTTATGTGTAACCTTAGTATTATTTAGAATGACAAGACAGTTAATTAAATATCCAGAAGCAATTTAAATAAATTAGACAATGACCAATTGATGAAACATTATATATATCTTATTAAGGACTATTTTAGTTTTGAAGAATATATAACAACCTAGCAACATTTTCTTGATATAATTCTAAGCAAAGAAAGCTGCAGGGTAAACTGATTGTCACTTTATCAAAATATGCCTGCCTATGACAAAAATCTGGAGAGTAATATGTGATAAAAATAGCTCTGTAATGTAGTGGCAGTATAATTAAATCAATGGAAACAAAGTTAATACTGTAAATATATTCTATTCAATTTCTATGAATACCAAAAATAAGTTAATTAAAGTAATTCACTTTTAGGCTATATTGTAGAATCTATCATCCATCCAGAAGAGAAGAATTTAGTCATGCTCCCCATATCACGGTTTCTCAACCTCTGAACTATTGATAGTTTGGGTTCCATGACTCTTTGTGTGGGGGAACCACCCTGTGTATTGTAAGGTGTTTAGAAGCAACTCTGGCCTCTATATGACTAGAAACCATTACATCACTCCCTCACCCCCGATCATCCATTATAACAACCAAAAACCTGTGAACTATAATTTTGTAAGAAGATCATTTGGAAGACTGGCCACAAGCATTCCTCTGTATACATAAATGCATTTGTAATGTGACTTCATACCTCCTTTCAAGTGGATTCTACTTTTCTACCCCCTTAATCTGGTCTGGCTTTGTGACTGATTTTGGCCAGTGCAGTGAGCTAGTAGTAATGGGTTTCAGTTCTAAGCCCAGGTCTTGTGAGGCTATACACTCTTCCACTTGATTTTTTTGCACCCCTGGCTCTCAGCTAAATAAACCCAAACTAGGGGATTAGAGGAAGAAAGACAACATAGATCAGTGGACAGTTAACCAGATGTCCCAGCTGAGTTTCCAAGTATGTCTGAGAGACCCCAGCTAGCATAGCAAAAGACAACTCACAGGCTAACCACAAATGTGGTTAAATTACACTCTGGAGCAGAACATCCCCGCTGAGCTTAAATTCCCATACCACAGAATTGTGAGCTAAATATATAGTTGTTTTAAGTAACTAAATGTTTGTATCCTTTGTTATGTAGCAATAGTTTACCAATATATTTTGTGACAATAAACTGTATACCTTCTGAAAAATTTGTGTTAATGCCATACCTCAGGAAAATGAAGTTCTGTATCCTACAGTTTACCTTTTCCCCAGGATTGATCACTAATACTTCTAGTATTATATACCTGGGTTTTCTACAGGATGTTTAATTTCCAATCAAGTAGTAGAAACAATCACATTTTGTAGATTTTGACCACATAAGTAGCTAGATTTTTACTCTAAGATATAATTTGTTTTTACTTGATTAGAGCCAATTAGGCTTATTCAATTTATTTCACACTTTTTTCAATTAATTTGTGTTTTATGGAAGTAATGAAGTTGCAAGGGAAAACAGCAAAACAACTTTAAGATATAAAGATTTGTGAGAAGTAGGTTGAAACTGCTGGGATATTTTGTGAAAATAATTAGGTTTGAAGATTAGTGAAGTAAAAATTATTTTAATTGTATTCTAGCAGTAGGACACTGCTGATGCTAAGACTGTACTGAAATCTTTGAGTTGTATAAACTTTCCACTTCTTAGAAATCTATATAAGCATTCCAGTGAAGGCTTTTTAAAAAAATTTTCTCATCTCAGGTTGTAGTGCTAACAATAATTTAATATGAGATCTTATTCTATTTTGGCAATTGCTGCTACGTTTTGTTTAAAGTATTTTTGAAGACATATTGAGCAACCTTACAGATATGGAAATACAAAAATATTTCTAGATTTTGAATCAGATGTCGTTAAAACTTTTTGTACTGACATTTTTCAAATTTCTAAATTTCTTGCAGTTTCCTTATTTGAAATTTAGACATTGTGATAAACTAATGGCAAAAGTGGCCCCAATTTTTCCCCTTAACCTATATATGGTCCTTGCAATGTGACCTTATAGCTTCCTCTGTCAAGAAGTGCAATTTATTTTCCCACTCTGAATCTGAACTGACCTGTAACTTACTTTGGCCGTTAGAACACTGTAGCAGAAATGGTGCACCAAGGTCTGATACTACACCTTGAAACAGTGCTTTTTCTCACTGTCCTGGACTCCTCCCTTTACATGAAAATGAGTCTGACAAAGACCACTGGAGGAGGGGAGAACACATGAAACAAAGCCATTGAATCACCCATGTGAGGCTAGGCTAGACCAGCCTGCACCCATCCGACCTGCGGGCTGATTGCAGATGCATGAGCAAACCCAGATGAGATCAGCCACACCCAGAGCAGATAAACAGAACCATCCAGCTGACATATAGTCTCATGGGAAATAATGAATCTTCACTTTTTAAGCCACTGTGTTTTGGAGTGGTTTGTTACACAGCAATGACAAACTATATTACATAAAATCATTTCCACAGTTTTCTTTATCTCATATGTGAAGCTTAAGTGGCATTATTTGTATGAAAAAACAAGCACATATTTTTGACCAATAATAGTTTATATAATAGCCAATATAATTTTATATAATAATGCCATAAATCATTTTATAAATTAACTGTATTGCATTTTCTAAATAAACAAAGTCTATAAATTATTTTATACGTATGATATATATCTAGTTTATCTGAATTTTAATTTTACTGATTATTTGAAATTAACAATACTAGATGGAGACATTAAAATTTTTTCTGCATGTGCTTAAAAGCATTGTTTCCCAAATTGTGTTTTGAATTTGAGAAAACGTTGTTATAAAATTATTTTAAAATAGAAAAATCCATTAAAATTTTTTTTTAAAAACTTAAAAAATATTAATTTGATTGAGTAATAAGTATGTAGACATTTCTCATTTAAATATGAAGCAAAGACAAGTTAAAGAAAACAAACTGTCTAGATTTCAGTGTTTCAGATTTCCTTTTTTAAAAAAATCAGATGTCCATCGAGAGATGAATGGATAAAGAAGACGTGGCACATATATACAATGGAATATTACTCAGCCATAAAAAGAAACGAAATTGAGTTATTTGTAGGGAGGTGGATGGACCTAGAGTCTGTCATACAGAGTGAAGTAAGTCAGAAAAAGAAAAACAAATACCATATGCTAACATATATATGTAATCTAAAGGAAAAAAAAGGTTCTGAAGAACCTAGGGGCAGGACAGGCAAAAAAACACAGACGTAGAGAATGGACTTGAGGACACGGGGAGGGGGAAGGGGAAGGTGGGATGAAGTGAGAGAGTGGCACTGACATATATACACTACCAAATGTAAAACAGCCAGTGGGAAGCAGCCGCATAGCACAGGGAGATCAGCTTGTTGCTTTGTGACCACCTATAGAAGGATGGGATAGGGAGAGTGGGAGGGAGACGCAAGAGGGAGGAGATATGGGGATATATGTATATGTATAGCTGATTCACTTTGTTATACAGCAGAAACTAACACACCATTGTAAAGCAGTTATACTCCAATAAAGATGTTAAAATAATAAAACATATGAAAAAGATGTATAAATATTTAATTATTTAAAACATTTATTGAAAATAAAAATAGGGGAAAATAATAGACCCTCAACAATGAATTTGCAAGTCATTCTTGTGACTTGAATAATCGCGAACAGTTTAAGCCATTGCTAAATGACAGCAGATTCTCTGTAATAGGACATGTTTACTCTGTTCTGATAAGAACAGGTGTTACTGTAATTTTCACCCCTGAAAGGGCACATGTGGGAAAATAACATTTACAGTGAATTCATTGACTTGGCTCAGGAATTGTCTTATTTGTACCGATGGCTGCTGGAAAAAGCCGGCAATATGTTCTGGCCTGGTGTTTCTTAACTTTTGCAGGTGCTCTGCTTTCCAGGGCCTTCTATAAACCCCTGGCTTTCATTCTTTTACCCTTGTTTGAGCTGATATTGTCATTCATGACTGCACAGGACTATAAGTGATGATCTAATGTCACTTATCTAATTACTTGGCATCCTGCACTAAAGTTTAATCTTCCTGGGTCAATATCAGCTCTCAGCTTGGTGTTCAACAAACAAGCATAGGTATGTGTATGGATATATCTACAGGGGGCAAGAGTACAGCTTGTCTTTTCTTTACTGAGGCATTACTGACATGTAAAAAATTGTACCTATTTAATATATACATCTTGATGAATTTGAAGGTAAGTATACACTCATGAAGCTCTCACCATAAATAATATATAAACTTAACCTCTAAAAATTCCCTCTCTCTCTCTTTTATTTGTGGTAAGAACATTTAACATAAGATCTACCCTCTTAACCAATTTTAAGTATACAGTATTGTTAATTATATGCTCTATTCTGTACATTAGATCACTAGGACTTACTCATCCTGTATAACTGAAACTGTGTACCCAACATCTCCTTGATTCCCCCTTCTCTGAGTCCCTGGTAACCATTCTTCAGCTGTCTATTTCTATGAGCTTGACTATTTTAGATTTCTACTATAAGCGGGATCATGCAGCATTTGTTCTTTTGTGTTTGTCTTGTTCACTTAGCATAATGTCCTCCAAATTTCTATATGTTATAGGAAATGGCAAAATTTCCTTCTTTTCTTTTTATTGGAGTATAATTGCTTTACAATGTTGTGTTAGTTTCTGCTGTACAATGAAGTGAATCCACTATATGTATACCTATATCCCCTCCCTCTTGGACGAACCTCCCACCTCCCGCATCCCACCCATCTAGGTTGTAGCAGAGCACCGAGCTGAGCTCCCTGTGCTATACAGTGGGTTCCCACTAGCTAGCTATTTTACACATGGTAGTGTATTTATGTCAAACCTAATCTCCCAATTCATCCCACTCTCCCCTTCCCACCCTGTGTCCACATGTCCATCCTCTATGTCTGTGTCTCTATTCCTGCCCTACAAATAGGTTTATCTGTACCATTTTTCAAGATTCCACATATATGCATTATTATATTTGTTTTCTCTTTCTGGTTTACTTCACTCTGTATTGAGTGGTATCATCATTGATTCTTTGAATCCAAGAACATGGTATATTTCTCCACTGTTTATATCATCTTTGATTTCTTTCATCAGCATTTTATAGTTTTCTGAGTACAAGTCTTTTGCCTCTTTAGGTAGGCTTATTCCTAGGTATTTTATTCTTTTTGTTGTGGTGGTAAATGGGATTGTTTCCTTAATTTCTCTTTCTGATTTTTCATTGTTAGTGTATAGGAATGCAAGAGATTTCTGTGCATTAATTTTGTATACTGCAACCTTACCAAATTCATTGATTAGTTCTAGTAGTTTTCTGTGGCATATTTAGGATTTTCTATGTATAGTATCAAGTCACCTGCAAACAGTGACAGTTTTACTTCTTATTTTCCAATTTGTATTCCTTTTATTTCTTTTTCTTGTCTGATTGTTGTGGCTAGGACTTCCAAAACTATGTTGAATAAGAGTGGCGAGAGTGGACATCCTTGTCTTTTTCCTGATCTTAGTGGAAATGCTTTCAGTTTTTCACTATTGAGAATGATGTTTGCTGTGGGTTTGTCATGTATGGCCTTTATTGGGTTGAGGTAGTTTCCCTCTATGCCCATTTTCTGGAGAGTTTTTATCATAAATCGGTTTTGTGTTTTGTCAAAAGCTTTTTCTGCATCTATTCAGATGATCATATGGTTTTTATTCATTAATTTGTTAATATGATGTATCACATTGATTTATTTGTGTATATTGAAGAATCCTTGCATTCCTGGCACAAATCCCATTTGATCATGGTGTATGATCCTTTTCATGTGCTGTTGGATTCTGTTTGCTAGTATTTTGTTAAGGATTTTGGCATCTATGTTCATCAGTGATATTAGTCTGTAATTATCTTTTTTTGTGATATCTTTGCCTGATTTTGGTATCAGGGTGATGGTGGCCTTGTAGAACGGATTTGGGAGTATTCCTCCCTCTGCAATTTTTGGGAAGAGTTTGAGAAGGATAGGTCTGAGCTCTCCTCTAAATGTTTGATAGAATTTGCCTGGGAAGCCATCTGGTCCTGGACTTTTGTTTGTTGGAAGATTTTTAATTACAGTTTCAATTTCATTACATGTGATAGGTCTGTTTATGTTTTCTAATTCTTCCTGGTTCAGTCTTGGAAAATTGTACCTTTCCAAGAATTTTTCCATTTCTTCGTGCTTGTCCATTTTATTGGCATATAGTTGTTTGTAATAGTCTCTTATAATCCTTTGTATTTCTGTGGTGTCAGTTGTGATTTCCCCCTTTTCATTTCTAATTTTATTGATTTGCATCCTTTCCCTTTGTTTCTTGATGAGTCTGGCTAAAGGTTTATCAATTTTGTTTATCCTATCAAAGAACCAGATTTTATTGATATTTGCTATTTTCTTCATTTCTATTTCATTTATTTCTGCTCTGGTCTTTATGATTTCTTTCCTTCTATTGACTTTGGGTTTTCTTTGACCTTCTTTCTCTGTTTGCTTTAGTTGTATGGTTAGATTGTTTATTTGAGATTTTTCTTGTTTCTTGCGGTGAGATTGAATTGCTATGAACTTCCCTTGAGGTCCCCCACCAGTGTCTGGCAGGTGCCCTAGTTATGGGGAGACATGAATTCCTCATCCTCCCACACTGCCATCTTGACTCCGCCCCTCCTTCCTTTCTAAAGCTAATATTCTGTTTATGTATATACCATATTTTCTGTATATATTCATCTATTGATGGGCATTTAGGTTTTTTCCACATCTTGGCTATTGTGAATAGTGGTGCCATGAACATGAGACTGTTAATATCTCTGAGATCATGATTTCAATTCTTTTGGGTAAATATCCAGAAATGAGATTGATGGATCATACAGTAGTTCTATTTTTAAAATTTTGAAGACCCTCAAACCTCTACTCTCTGCTACTTTTCCATAATGCTGTACCAATTTACATTCATACCAACAGTATACAAGGATTTCTTTTTCTCCACATCCTCGACAGCATTTGTTATCTCTTGTGTTTTAGATAATACCCATCCGAATAGAGGGTGAGGTGATATCTCCTTGTGATTTTTTTTTGTCAGTGTCTCATTGTGATTTTGATTTGCATTTCCCTGATGCTTTGTGATATTGAGCATCTTTTCATATATTTCTTTGCCATTTTTATGTCTTCTTTAGAGAAATGTCTAATCAGGTTCTTTGCCTATTTTTTAATTGGGTTATTTGCTTTTTTTGCTGTTGAGTTTTAAGAGTTCCTTACACATTTTCAAATTAAGCCTATGTTAAATATATGATTTGCAAATATTTTCTCAGATTTTGCTGGTTACCTTTTCGTTCTGTTGACTGTTTCCTTTGTTGTGTAAAAGCTTTTTAGTTTAATATAATTCCATTTTTCTATTTTTATTTTTATTGACTGTGTGCTTTGGTGTCATATCCAATAAATCATTACCAAGACCAAGGTCAAGAAGCTTCTTCTTCTTGAAATTCTTTTCTGCTAGGAGTTTTATAGTTTCGGATCATGCATTTAAGCCTTTAATCTACTTTAAGCTGATTTTTGTGCTTTGTGTAAGATAAAAGTTCAATTTCATTACCTTACATGTGGATATCCAGTTTTCCCAACACCTTTTATTGAAGAGACTATTCTTTCCTCTTGGTGTATTTCCCACCCAGCGAGTCAAAGATCAGTTCATAATAAACATGTGGGTTTAGCAGCATGCATTTTAAGGCCTTACTAAGCATGCACCTTTGATAAATCCTGAATGAACAAAATGTTGATTTTTTTTAAGGGCAAGCTTTAAAAAATCTCACTTGAATATTTCTGAATCTGAACAAGAAAAGGCTTCCTTGTGTGAATGTGATTTATGGAAATGTGTTTATCTAATATTTAACATATTTGACCAGTTGAACCACACCCAGTTCCTTCAGGAGAAGTGCTTTTATTGTTTCCTTTTAGTAGATGAGAAAATTGAGATGTTGGGCAGTTTGCCCAGTTCCATACCATAAATCACCAATAGGGATGAGATTAGCATTCAGTGAACTTGGACTCTATTCATACATCCACATCCCTGAATCCATAGGTCTGATGAAGATCTTTTAGAAGTTGAATTATCATTACATTAGGAAAGATTGCAAATCCTTAAAAGTACTTTAAGTAGTCGAGCAAAATAAAAAATTTAAAAAAAACCAAGCAACTTTAAGCTGATCTCTTACTGTCTTAGGAGACCATTGTTAATCTCTGAATTTAGTCCATTAATAAAGTTTGTGTAGGGGAGAAAGAGAGAGGAAGAGGGGGAAAAGAGAGAGAGAGATTCAGGTCACCAGGATTTATAATGTTAGAATGTCATGGCTTTAAATGTCATATTAGTTCTAGCTTTATTTTAACAAATTTTTAAAATCTTGTTTTATATTCCCAGAAAAGGACAATGTTCTGTGATTTTTTAAAATATGGTTGAAGCAATTGACAGGATGTAATTTGTCCTTTTATGCATCTGTACTTCATTTTAGGCTATGATAAAGTTGATAATGTTAGCATTGACATAAAAGATAGTTTATCACATAGGACAGATTGGAGGATATAGAACTCTTCATAAAAAATTTACTCCAAGGACATGTTTTGTGTAATAATATTCCTTTTCTGCGTATAAGTCATCTGCTGGATATTGACAACATATTTCTTAGGGATTTTCATTACATTTTCTTTAAGGTAAAGAAGAAATCCCCTGAATGCTACCCCTAATTAAACTCCCTTATTTTGACTTTTTATATTTTTAGCATGCATTTGGAAATTCACCCTTGGTAGGCATGTTCTATTTTTTTTTATTATTATACAAGAATCAAAAAGAAGCCAAGTTTTTTTGAGAAAACTTTTCTTTTACATCTTTGACCACCTCAGATCACCTGCTAGCTTCTATTTGGAGTCATGTTTCCCTTTGAAGCTCAAGACAACTGAGGGTCAGTTCAGGTATTTTTTTCCATGTTAATATCATTTATGCCCCATTCTGAGCTGGATGGTGGAGACATAACTTCTGAGAGTAGGTAGAGAGAGTTGCTAAAATTATTTCCCTCTAAATTCAGTGACAATTCATTTTCCCCACATAAGGGTGGTGGTGATGGAATCAGGATTGTGTTGCTCAAAATTCTCAAATCCTTTCTATGGAATTCATGTGCCTCACAGTTTGGTTCTATATTAGTGTTCTTACCTGATGCCAGACATTCCTTTACAGATTACTGCTTTCATCAGAATTTCATTGGCTTCATTAACAACATAGACAAAGCCTGGCAACAGGGGATAAAAAAACTGAGGGTGTTTCTGCTTTTCATTCTCTAGAAACACTACAATATAAACAATTCAATGTGTTAAAATGCTGAAGCAGCCATCCTTGTTCTTAGGACCATACAACTGTCAAATATAGTGTAAAGTCTAAAGAATCAGTGCAAAAAAGTAAAATTATAATATATTGTAGCACATTGGGTTTTTTATTCCTGGTAATAGAACTCTAGAAAAGACATAAAAACAAGCCACAAGCCTTTCTTATCCAATTGATAAGTTGCCCTGATTGCTTCGTGTTCTCATTGGCAAAGAGGTGCTAGGTTCCTAAAGGGGATAAATGATGTTTTAAAGTCCTGTCCTGTCTCTAGTACTCAAAATCATGCTTCAATACCTCTGCAGAACCTGTTTTTTAAAAAATTTTTAGCTAAATTTATGTTTGCACATCAACATAACAAAGAGAATAAGTAGGAAGGAGATCTTTATCATACTTCTCTGAGCATGAATGGATAATAAAATCAAGATAGCTCACTCGGGAGTTCTCTGCTTTCATACTGTCTGCATAAGGGCAGGAAAATGACTTAGGACACAACAGCATATTAGATCTGAAAAAAATTAAAAGGGATTGCTGTCTTCTCCTGTGTGTGAATGTGTGTCTGTCTTTATGTGTGTTTTTGAAATATATATGTCAAATATTACTGAGTACTTATTAAATAGTAGGATGTAGCTCTAGGTGCTGGGACTATAACTTTAGAGTGGTTGCATTTTCTGAATTGTTGAAATATAGAATTGAGCTCAAGGTGAGAATAGCAGCCATTTTTAGACTTCAAGTGTTAATCAAAAATAACTATCTGTTTCATTAGAGATGGAGGTTTGAATTAATTTTGAAAGATTCCTTCATTTTAGAAAAATACTTTAATAGTGATGTGATGGTAAAACAATAGTGTTCTTCTGGAATAGGCATGGGCTAGGCAATGGGGAGATAAAATGATCTTCATATTAAGATAAAAAACTTTTCTTTACTGTGGTAAGAGCTGGATTCTAAAGATTTTAATATAACTGCTTGCTGATGGAATGGGTTTATAGAGCAAGCTGGAGTCTGTTAGGAGTGAACAGAAAGCAACTTTATTATTTATTTTTATTTACACTTTTTCAAATTGGCTTTGTTGGATCACTCTTTCCTGCCCTTACACTAAATAAAAGTGATCACAGATGCCATAGATTATATTTAGAACTTCTCAGGTATTAATGCATAGTCATAATTTAAAGGTGTTAAAAATTCTAATTTCACCAAATTAAAGCTTTTCTATCTCATCTCTCCTCTCCTATACCCAGCTTTGGCTGGATTCAGTTTTGAAAACTCACACAGTGGGTTTAATAATGAGAGTTTCAAGCTGAAAAAATAAAAGCTATTACTGTTTAAGGCTTAACACTAATACATTTTTATATCCAGTGGATAATATACTATGTTTATAGAAATTCTAAACATTTGCCACTCCCCCAGTTGGAGAATCCATAATAATATAAGAAGGAAGTCACAGATTTATGTTTACATTAGACACCAAGCCAACATGGTTTGAAAAATGCTTAGAGTCTAAATATTGGGAACAGATAATTTCCAAATTGCTTAAAATATTGCAGATCACAAAAGAGGAAAAGAAGCTATTCAATTTATTTTATGATATTAATATTCCCACTATCAAAAGTAGTTAAGGGCAGCATAAAAAATACAAGAATAGAGGAAAACACACAAGTTAACTTTAATCAGGCAAGCAAACAACAAAATAAATCCCAAACACATAAGTCAATCTCATACATTCATGTGGAGGTGTACATCTTAAATAAAATATTATTAAAAGTACATTAGGGGCTTCCCTGGTGGCGCAGTGGTTGGGAGTCCGCCTGCCGATGCAGGGGACATGGGTTCATTCCCCGATCCGGGAGGATCCCACATGCCGCGGAGCAGCTGGGCCCGTGGGCCATGGCCACTGAGCCTGCACATCCGGAGCCTGTGCTCCACAGCGGGAGAGGCCACAGCAGTGGGAGGCCTGTGGACTGCAAAAAAGGAAAAAAATGTATATTAGTGCATTAAAACAATAACATATTATAACCAAGTAAGTTTCTCATTCATGCACTGCAATAACAAAATAATTCAACATTAAAAATAATATCAAAGGGAAAATATTTATAAATATATTAAAGCAAAAATATAGTAATCTCAATTGAAGCTCCAAATATATTTTTGAAAATTCATCATCCATTTCTGATGTGATTGTGTGTGTTTGCTTGAGAAAGAGTAAAGAGTGAGATTTTCCTCAAAACTCATACTTAGTGAAAAGAAAAATAATAAAAGCAATTTGAATTAAGCAGCACAGGCAAGGTGACTGCCCTCATTAATACTATTCAGTAGGAAAGCCCATAGACTTCTAGTAAAATAAATACTGTGGAAGAGAAATAAAAGTATAAACACAGGAAAAGAAGAGACAAATCTTTCATTATTTGTAGAAAATATAATTCATATAGAAAATGCAACAAAATCAATTGAGAAACAAAACAAGAGAATTTAATGATATGAGCAGATACAGTAGTAATATAAAAGTTAATAGGTTTATTATGCATCAACAGAAACTACTCCAAAATATGAGAAAGAATTTGTCATCTGAAATAGCAATATTATAAAATAAATTGGAACAGAACTAATAAGAATGTGCAATACCCATATAAAGAGAAATATAAAACTGCCCAAATAAAGAGATGATTAAATAAAGGAACATATGTTTCTGTGTAGAAATGATCAGCATTGTAATGTATCTCTTAATTCATATGTAAATATGGTGCAGTATATTAAAGAAATTGGCACAGTGTTTTCATGTAACCTGAAGAACTGACTGTAAAGCTCATACAAAAGGAAAAAACAGGAGATTGCCAAGGTAATTTTGAAAAAAAAAAGTAGAATAAAATAGTGCACTCAGGAAAAGTTTAGTTTGAGAATTAACTATAACAGTGGCATTTTGAGACATTAAAGAAAGAATGAACAGGTCAATAAATCGTTTTGTGACAATTGACTATTTGAAAAATAACAAACATAAATCCATAAAATGCTGTTCACCAAAATAAATTTCTGTTGAATTTAAGGAAAAATAGACAAAAATACTTTATTAGAAGAAAATATTGGAAAATAAGTCTTAGACACAATATGAAATGCAAAGAAAATGTAAAAGATGGATTACATTGATGGATTTTAAACTTCTGACCCAAAAAGAAATATCACTTAAAAAGTTAAAAAACAAAGAGATTTATAGGAAATATTTAAAATATTTATAAAATGTAGAAAGAAAAAGACAAATATTTGAATAGAAAATGAAGTAAATAATAAGAACTGACACTTTACTGAATAAGACATTCTAGTCTTTAGTAATAGATGAAAACGTGTTTAGTTTTGCTGGTAATCAAGGAAGTTACAACTAACATTAAGAAATGCCCTTATTTACAAATCAGCATGACAAAAAATTGAAAGTTTGAGTATATCCAATGTCAGTAGCATTTGATATAAATGTTGGAGTATAAATAGTTGTAGGCATGTTGGAGGGCTATTTAACAATACCTATTAAAATACCACATACTTGCATTTCTACACTTACATATACGTTCAAAGCAACTTTCACAAGAATGATGGTGACAGAGTGATTTGAAATAGTAAACAAAAATTGAAACAAATGTAAAAATTCATAAGTTATTATTTGAATAAAATATACAGATACATATTCTGTGTAATCCAATGCAATGGTTGAAAAATATTGAAAGATGTTTTATGTGTATTTATAAAAATATTCTCAGTATATTTTAAAAACTTCTATATGCTTCTGTATGCCAGATGTTGACCTAAGAATGAATCATTTTAACAGGAATAGTCCTCTCAAATTCCTGTAAGGCATAAATACTGTTAGACCCAATTCACGGTGGGAATAATGAGTTACAGAGAAGGTATTTAAAATGAAAATAGAAACAATACTATGTTTTTCCTTAGATTCTTAAATGTTTGTAACTATATTGAACAATTGAGAAAGAGGACAGTAAACTGGTAATGGTGGTTATCTTTACAGAGTAGGGTGGATTGTGAGCATAATATTCATGGGAAATCAGCTTAACCTGTACAGTTTGACCATTTTTTAAACAAAATTATTTGCTTTATCAATCATTTAAAAATATATTCAATGTATGATTTGTAGATCCAGTAAAGGTAGTTTATTAAATTGTATCTTGAAAACAAAAATCTTTATTTATCAGGGAAATGCTTTTTAAATATCTCATATATCTTGTTGGACCAATGATTTTTAAAATAATCCATAGTTAATAAGCATTGAAAAATACATAGTAAATATCATAAATGTACATGGTTATATTCAAAGATCAATTAAAATTCATGTTCAGTGTAAATAAAATCTAAATTATTTCTGACATAATGTAACATCAAAAGACAGAGTAAAACATATCTTAGTACAACAGGTCTCAGTACTTTCAAATATCAAGATTTGCATGTACTATACACAAACAGAAATGAAGCACAAATTTAACTGTAATATTTAGGGAATAGGAGCTTCTGTTTAGTTAAACCTGTCTGGTGTCAAGACTTGTTTGGTTAGTTGCTTTTCTCCCTACCTATTGATCATAATTGAATATTTAAGATATGATTGAAGAAGTGCTCAAAAAAACAAAATGATGGAGGTGTGTTAAAAGGACTAACCTGGAGGAGCTCCCAAAATACATAACATACTATTGGATTATAACCCAAAGTAGAAAATAAATATTCATGCGTTTCTGTTGATATAAATAACTGATTGAATAGTTAAATAAATGGAGGAAATGACAATCTCAAGTGCAGAAGAATTCCAAATGAATTATATAGGTCCCCATCCCTCAAGGAGGTGGAATTTAATACTCCATCCCTTACGTGTCAGTGGAGCTTAGTGATTTGCTTCCAAAGAGCAGCGTATGGAAAGGAGAAAACAAAACCAAGATCTTTAGAGTGGAGAAACCTGACAAACACTGTCTCAGCTAAGTGATCAGGTTAACATCATCAGTGTTAAATCATGTTGAAATATGTACCCTTGATCTGATAGGATGACCATTGTACTTTACCTCTGTCGCCTTCCTCCCCAAAACCTAAAAATTTACTTTTTTCTAACCATCAGACAAACATCAGACAAACCCAACTGAGGAACATTCTACAAAATATCTGAGCAGTCTTAGTCTTAGACTAAAACTAAATATCTTAGCAGTCTTATCAAAAGTCTTAGTCACCAAACGCAAGGAAATTTTGAGAAACTCCCTCAGTAAAGAGGAGACCAAGGACATATGACATCTAAATGTTATAAAGTAACATGGATTGGGTCCTGGGGCAGAAAAAGGACATTAAGGAAAACCTAATGGAATCCAGATGAAGTATGGTGTTTAGCTAATAAGAATATATCAACGTTGGTTCATTACTTATGATAAATGTCCCATAATAATGTAGGATGTTAATGATAGGGCAAGCTGGCTGTGGGGCAAACTGGAACCCTCTGTCAGTCTTTACACATTTTCTGTAAATCCAAAACCAGTCTAAAATGAAAAAAAAGTTTATTTATAAAATGATGGTGTATATTGTCATATTTTGGGGTCATCACTATTTGAACATGAGTAAAGAGGACAATATACATCACGGTAGACACACGTGTATGAATATAAATGACTAGAAATAAGAATGCTTGTGAACAACAGAAAATAATGTGGTCTTTTTAAAAAAATATATCATTTGGTTTTGTTTTTAGGCTTGCTTATATATTTATGATAAAATATAAGTGAAGTAAAAGAGTTGTTTGTGGATTTGATCATTTGCGATCTGTTATTATTAATATCGTGATAAATTTTAGAGTCTACGAGCATTTACTCCAACCTTAGCCATAGTTTAATCTCCCACTAAAAGTTGATGAGTCTAGGAATTAAATTGATGGGTGTCAAATGCCGCACATCAGACACTCATGAGCTTGGATACCTCATTAACCTGAGTAATTGTTCTGGCTGTGAAGACTGTTGGAGACTATAGACATGTCTGTCCGTGCACTTGCTCTCCACTTCTGTGGGTCAAAACTCAGATCTACTTATTCGTATTAAAAATTCCACAATGATAAAGAAGAGAAAGAGATTGAAAAAATCATTGTTAAGAAATAATCTGTTATTATTATCTGAATATATAAACAGAAAAAACAAATTCTTCCACTGGAGTGTATAATGGATGTTGTCACTGAAAGGAATGTGAGCCTTTTCTCTATAACTCTGAAGTCTGTCTGTATAAACTGCTAGTGTATGAAAATAGCTTGTATGTGAAAAATTTTTTCATTCACTTGCATACAATTAAAAAACCATGAAAATAAAACTGAGCTTAAATAATTCTGAAATTAATAAGAATCCCACCATTTTCTTTCCAAACGAACCCTCTTCTTTTTTACAATTCTTGAGCTCTGCAATATTTAGTTGGGTATCTACTTGTATATTTACTTCTAACAAATATGGTTATATGAAAAGATACTGATTTTTTTATAATTTTATTTATGTCATCCTTATAAAATAGGAAAATGACAGTCATAGGAGAGGAAAAAAGCTCACTCAAATTCTCTCTCCTCTGTCTCTGTCTCTCTTAGCTAATTTTGTGAACAGTTGCAGAGTAACATTTCTTTTGCGCCTGTTATGAAGTTGGTGTACAGTTGCTGTAAGTGCCCTGCCCAAAATATTTATACCTTACCGTAACAGCCTACTCCAGTAGGCTCCATACTCTGATTGCAAGATATGCATCTTGGTGTTTGAGGGCTTTATGTGAAACCCTCTCTCCCTCGGGGGTCATACTGACATGCCAGGGAATTACACTCCCCAGGTGTAGCATAATCTCCAAGAGGATCAGGAATCAGTATATATATACCCCACTTCCCTCTCCCTTGACTCCTAGGGTACAAAAAACCTAAGACTTTTGTTTACATCCTTTCTCATAATCTCTCCATGTGGTTAAACTCTAGTTGATCTCTGTGGGTGCTGGCTTCCTACCCTTTCCCATCTCGCCTCTCTACTGCTCTGAGATTGTTTCTGCATCTCTCAGAAAAACCGCTTGCCCTTTGATCCTTACCTTGGCTTCTGCTTTTATGGGAGCAGAGATTAAGGAAGGTGATCTGAGTGATAGTGGAAAAGAGAATAGAAGAGAATGAGAAAATGGTTTGTTGTATGTATGGCAATTGTTTGTATGCAACCAATGGCAAAAATAAACATTCACATAACACTTATTTTCATTTCATTATGTCATTTGCTATACTGCAATATCTAGATAATTTCCTTAAACTTCTCTAATACTTGAATATTTCATTATCTATCTCTAGTAACATCTTGTCAGTTTAAACATAAATATCCTATACAGGAACAATTAAGTGATTTATATAAGGTTGTAGCACTAATTGAGCAAATTTTCATATGTCACAATTTAATGTTTTTAATACTTTTCTGACAGCAAGATTTTTGTTTTTATGATAAAAGCATGCATGCTTTGATGAATAAACAATAGACCATAGTAATCTCATTAACTGTTTATGTCACCAAAGGGGCAGAATTTCTTTAAGGAGAAAGCAAGACAGGAAATACCAAATAGACATGAAGACCTGTCTCTTAGAGCTTCCAAGGGAAGAACTCTCTATGAGCAATTGGTAAATTAATTATATTAGTCACTAGAAAGTGGAGGACTTTATGGTCCAGTGCAGCATGAAGGAAGAGGTGTTAAAGTAATAGATTTCAGGCCACTCACTCCATTTATTCTTTGTTTATTAAATATTTGCTAAACACACCTTTTGTGCTTTGCTGTTTTATGTCACTGTACTCTAATCTATAATGTGAAGTTATTTTAACTGACGGTTTATTGCTTTCTACTAAGTAAACTTTGAAATAACTACTAATTTCACAAACTTCAAAGACCACTTATTTTACCATTGTAAAGAAGAGAGCAAGTTTATCCCTCATGTGTTGAGTGAAGGCTGTATCTTTCTAGATTCTTGTTGTTAAAGGTTATAACCCCAGCACCCTCGTGTTCATAGAAGTTTAGAAAATAACCATAGGGTTTGCTGAAGGAAAATTTCAGAAAAATCTAAAGGAGATAGTGTGACAGATGCAATATTTTATAATAACAGTAGAGTTAATGATATTATGCTATATAGTAATGGTGTCTGTTTATTGTGCAGTTATATTAGCCAGACTTCTGCAAGACCCTTTTTATTTATTATCTTAATTCTTAGACTAACACTATAAAGTAGCTGTTTTTGACCATTGTATATATGAGAAAACTGAAGCTCAAAGCAGTAAACTAAATTTTCCAAGACAAAACAGCAGGTCAAGGAAGTGACCAAAACACAGGAGCATGGAACAATAAAGCCCATACTTCTTAATAGTAAGTGTTAACCTAAGTAATCATTTTGAGGCTAAAGATGATTTTTAAATATATATAACACATTGGCATATTTCTGAGTAAATGATTTTAAAAACTAATAGCTGATACTTGAAAATTCAGGATTTTATGAAGGGGACAATTTGTATCCATATTGATGATAAAAAAGACAAAGAAGTATCTAAAATCATTTCTTTAACTTAATGACCTTAACATCTTTATTTTTCTCGCAGTGACATTTTCTTACCTGAAAGTTTAGCATTTTTTGTCTCTAGTATATATTTGTCATGGAAAACAAAGAGGGGATGCAAGAATTTTTAAAGAAGAAAACACATTAGTATAATTTTCCCACTTGGTTGTGGGAAGCATCTAACAAAACTAGTATCAATACAATTTTTTCCTTATAAATGTCTAAGTTGTGAATCAAGTGACTAATTTTTGTGAAATAAGAACATCAGCTCCCTTCATTGTAAAAATACTTTAGGACTTCCCTGGTGGCGCAGTGGTTGAGAGTCCACCTGCCGAAGCAGAGGACGCGGGTTCGTGCCCCGGTCCGGGAAGATCCCACGTGCCGCAGAGCGGCTAAGCCCGTGAGCCATGGCCACTGAGCCTGCGCGTCCAGAGCCTGTGCTCCGCAACGGGAGAGGCCACAACAGTAAGAGGCCTGCGTACGGCAAAAAAAAAAAAAAAAAGACTTGGTGACATGAAATAGCTACTTTTTTTTTTTTGCTTCCTCTACATTCACAGTCTAAAACAGATAGTTAAACTGTACCTTTACTAAGACCATGTTTATATATAACTAATATTTTTATAATTCTTGTGTCACAGGGTGGTACTTATTCATCTTATTGTTTCTGTGTTCTTTGGCTATCTAAAATTATTTTACATAATAAGTGAGTCCGTAAAACTCTTTAGGATTGTATCACTTAATAGACATTTCTGTATGTTCATTTATATTATTTTATCTTGGCTGATTCAATAATTCATTAGAGAAACTGCTTTTGGAGTTGCTAGCACAGAGAAGGAAAATGACAGAGAATAATCACCCCTGAGTAACAAACTTATTAACAACTATTCAATGTATTCAATCCTTTCTGGAATGCTGCCACCATTTATTCTTTGGCATAGTGATATATTAGATTCTATACCAGTAGTTTTCACTTACATACCAGAAACGTTCTTATAATTATCAAAGCACTTGGGAAAATTCAACCTGAACTGACCTGAGCTTCTGCTATAAAAAGGAACGGGGTATAACATTAAAAGTTATCAGTCTATTATTAAGAGATAAAAGAAGCAAGAGAGAAAGTCATGAGTGAACTAAAATATGCTCATCACACATTAGGCACCCTTAACTGCTACCAATGACTATTGTTCATATAGAGATACTGGGAAAAAGATGTCAGTTTCTTCCATCTAAAATATTAATCTCTTCAAAAAATTATTAAGAAATACTGATTCAAAATTGAAAAATTTCACTTGAGTTAGAATGTGTGTAGTTGTATGCCACTGCATTTGAGTCTATAGAAGTTTGTACATATACAAATGCTGAAACCATACTTGCAATTGTATATTGTATATTAAAACTTAAGAAATATACTTGATGAAGAAAATAAAGACTGGATAAATACAATGGACTAATAACTTTTCAACAATTTTGATTTCATTTAGAATATTTATCTAGTACTATCTATTAACAAAGCCAAAGCAAAGTTGTCAATATATTTAATAGATGTATAAAATTTGGCCTACCTCCTGGGTTAAATTGGGGATTCATAAAAATTGGCAAATAAACAAAATGCAAGAAACAATAGAAAATAAAACATCCATAAAGATATATAAATGCATTCTTGTGCCTACTTAAACCTTTGAAATCAAACAGAATGTAAATTAATTCATTTATATCTTTATTAAACAAGGCAAGCTTATATTTGGTTTTGGAGCACAAAGAGACGTGTTCAATGAAAGTGTTAATTTGAGATGGATCTGAAATGCAGGATAAGATTCTAATAGGGAGAAACTGAAGAAAGAATATTCTAAGAAGAAAAAATATTAGTATGACTCAATTCACCAAGTTTTTTTTTTTTTAATTGGGGTATAGTTTTTTTACAATGTTGTGTTAGTTTCTGCTGTACAGTGAAGTGAATCAGCTATATGTTTACATATATCCCCCTTTTTTGGATTTCCTTCCCATTTAGGTCACCACAGAGCATTGAGTAGAGTTCCCCGTGCTATACAGCAGGTTCTCATTAGTTATCTGTTTTATACATATTAGTGTATATATGTCAATTCCAATCTCCCAATTCATCCCACCCCCCTTTCTCCCCCCTTGGTGTCCATACATTTGTTCTCTATGTCTGTGTCTCTATTTTTACCTTGCAACCAGGTTCATCTGCACCATTTTTCTCGATTCCACATACATGAGTTCATATATGATATTTGTTTTTCTCTTTCTGACTTGCTTCACTCTGTATGACATTCCATCCACATCTCTACAAATGACCCAGTATTGCTCCTTTTTATGGCTGAGTAATATTCCATTGTATGTATGTACCACATCTTCTTTATCCATTCATTTGTTGATGGGCATTTAGGTTGTTTCCATGACCTGGCTATTGTAAATAGTGCTGCAATGAATATTGGGGTGCATTGTCTTTCTGAATTATGGTTTTCTCAGGGTACATGCCCAGTAGTGGGATTGCTGGGTCATATGGTAATTCTATTTTTAGTTTTTTAAGGAACCTCCATACTGTTCTCCATTGTGGTTGTATCAATTTACATTTCCACCAACAGTGCAAGAGGGTTCCTTTTCAACACACCCTCTCCAGCATTTACTGTTTGTAGATTTTTTGATGATGGCCATTCTGACCAGTGTGAGGTGATACCTCACTGTAGTTTTGATTTGCATTTCTCTAATAATTAGTGATGTTGAGCATTTTTTCATGTGCCTCTTGGCCATCTGTATGTCTTCTTTGTAGAAATGTCTATTTATAGGTCTTCCACCCATTTTCTGATTGGGTTGGTTGTTTTTTTGATATTGAGCTGCATAAAACTCTTAGAGGAAAACATAGAAAGAACACTCTTTGACATAAATCACAGCAAGATCTTTTTTGAGCCACCTCCTAGAGTAATTTATTTTTGAAAATTAAACAGAAGTAAACAAATGGGAGCTAATGAAACTTAAATGCTCTTGCATGGCAAAGGAAACCATAAACAAGATGAAAAGACAACCCTTAGAATGGGAGAAAATATTTACAAATTAAGCAACTGACAAAGGATTAATCTCCAAAATTCACAAAGTTTTGATAAGGCTTGGTGTATGTCTAAAAGAGTTGGGAACTTTTTACCTGCATTTCATGCTGTAGCCCATAAATTTTGATACATTTACTTTCATTTTATTTTCAAGGAAATCTCTAAATTTGCTTTGTATTTCCCTTTTAACAGGTCATTTTTTACCTACCGGTGTAAGGGCCTTTTCATTTCTGAAATGTTATTAATTTTGGGTTATTTTCATTGTGCTGTTTCCATTACCTTGATACTTTGGGAACTATTAAGATGTGTTTTTTGTGTGTGGTCTAATATAAGGGAAGTTCTTACTGTTCCATAAGCATTAGAAAAACTGTATTTTCATCATGGTTCTAATATATATATACACCACATACTTTTGATTTAGTTTTTTTTTTTTTAGATCATCTACATTTACCCTTATGTTATCCACTTAATGGTGAGAAGTGTCTTATAATCCCTGTGATCAGTGGGTTTCTATCTGTCTCTCCTTGCATTACCTGTTGTTTCTGCTCTGTGGAAGTTGTTGCTACCTTTTGGAGGCATAACTATCAATCACTTTTTATTTGCCTTCTCCTAGCACATAAAGTCCGTACAGAAATGTGAACAAATCATAAGGAATAGTGTTGAATTACTTTTAACAATGTGAGCACATTCTTGTACAATGCAATCAATAGATAGGTAGACATCACCGTCACCCAGGAAGCTCCTTGGCTCCTCCTAGTCACTAACCACTCCTCTTAGGTAATCACATACTGGCTTTAAAAATCAAGTTTAGCTTTTCCTAGTTTTGAACTTCATATAAATAGAATTATGCCATTTTTTCTCAACTAACATGATGTTTGTAGGATTTGTCCATGTTTAATATAGCAATAGTTTGTTCATTGTCATTGGAGATAGAATATTCCGTTAATTGAGATCATTGAGATGGACTGCTCAGATCCTCCTTCAAGGAAGACTAGCTGCACAGCTATCAGGAGCATTGTCTGCAAATGGTCTCTGGCTGTCATCTTCTACAGGTTCTGTTTCAGCTGCAGAGAATCTCCTCCCTTTTGCACTCCCTGGGACAGTCCACATCTGGTTACTGAGTGTGACAAATGTTACATAGTCTCAACTATTTCAATCCAAATTAGACAACTCTTATGGGTAATCTTCATGACCAAGATTCCCACCTGTTTCTGAATGGGGCTTTGTTGGTCCTGCATCAAAGTTCCACTTCTCCTCTGTTCAATCAGTACCTCCTTTCTCTTCTTTTCACAGGTTTTGATCCTTAATAAACATCCTGAACTGATTCTGAGCTCCATCTCAGAATCGTCATCCAGAGAATTCAACCTTTGATACCATTATAGGAGAATACTATGGAAGGGTGTCTGGGTTTTCCTCAATTATCAGCTATTACCATTAGATCTACTAGGAACATTGTAATGTGTTTCTTTTGGATACATATCTATATAGGTGTGGGATTGTTAGACAATGGAGTATTTTTTTTGCTTAGGTTTAGTAAAGCTATTTCTATAAAATGTTTGTACCAATTTACCACCAGTGTATGAGAATTCCAGTTGCTGAACATCTTCACCAAATCTTGGTATTCTTAACCATTTATATTTTAGCCTTTTTAATGATTTTGTAGTGGTAGCTCACTGTGGTTTTTAATTAACACTTTTATAATGACTAATGCAATTCAGCACATTTTCAAATGTGTACTGGATATTTGTGTATATATATATATATATATATATATACATATATATATATGTATACATATTTTACTTACCAGATATGTTTTATTTTTTTCTTTTATTGAATTTAGTTGACTTACAATATTATATTAGTTTTTAGAGTACAACATAATGATTGGATATTTTTATAGATTATACTCCATATCAAGTTATTATGAAATATTGGCTATATTCCTTGTGCTGTACATTACATACTTCTAAGTTACTTATTTCATAGCTATTAGTTTGTACCTCTTAGTCTCCTTCACCTATCTTTCCCCTTTCCCCACACCTCTTTCTACTGGTAACTGCTAGCTTGTTCTCTGTGTCTGTGAATCTGTTTCTGTTTTGTTACGTTCATTCATTTTATTTTTTAGATTCACATGTAAGTAAAAACATGCAGTATTTGTCCTTCTCTGTCTGACTTATTTCACTAAGCATAATATCCTCCAGGTCCAACCATGTTGCAGATGGCAAATTTTCATATTTTTATGGCTGAGTAATATTCCATTTTATATATATACCACATCTTATTTATCCTTTCATCTATTGATGGACACTTACGTTGCTTTCGTATCTTGGCTATTATAAACAATACTGTGAGAACATACTGTATAGCACAGGGAACTCTACTCAGTGCTCTGTGGTGACCTAAATATGTTACCACAGCAGAAATTAACACAATATTGTAAAGCAACTGTACTCCAATAAAAATTTTTAAAAATACTGCTATGAACATTGGAATGCATATTTTGTTGAGTTAGTGTTTTTGTTTTATTTATATATATACCAAGGAGTGGAACTGCTGTATCATGTTTTAGTTCTACTTGTAGTTTATTGAGGAACCTCCATCCTATTTTCCATGTGGCTCTATCAGTTTACAGTCCAACCAACAGTGTGTTAGGGTTTCCTTTTCTGCACAACTTCATCAGCACTTGTTATTTCCTGTCCTTTTGACAATAGTCATTCTGACAAGATTGAGGTGATATCTCATTGTCATTTTGATTTGCATTTCTCTGATGATTAGTGATGTTGAGCATATTTTCATGTTCCTGTTGGGCATCTGTGTATCCTCTTTGGAAAAATGCTTATTCAGGTCCTCTATTTTTTAATTGGGTTGTTTTTTGATATTGAGTTGTATGATTTCTTTATGCATTGGACATTAACCCCTTATCAGACATCATTTACGTATATCTTCTCTTGTTCAGTAGGTTGCCTTTTTGTTGTGTTTATGATTTCCTTTGCTGTGCAAAAGTTTAAGTTTGATTAGGTCCCATTTGTTTATTTTTGCTATTGTTTTCCATGCCTGAGAAGAAAGATCCAAAATAATATTGCTAATACCAATGTCAGAGAGTGTACTGCCTATGTTTTCTTCTAGGAGTTTTATGGTTTCAAGTATTACATTTAGGTCTTAAATCTATTTTGAGTTTATTTTTGTATATGGTGTGAGAAAATGATCTCGTTTCATTCTTTTGCATGGAGCTGACCAGTTTTCCCAGCACCAATTATTGAAGAGATGATTTTTTTCCCATTGTATCTTCTTGCCTCCTTGATTGTAGATTAATTGACCATACGTGAGTGGGTATATTTCTGGGCTCTCTATTCTGTTCCATTGGTCTATGTGTCTGTCTCTGTGCCAGTACCATACTACTTTGATTATTGTAGCTTTGTTATATAGTCTAAAGTCAGGGAATGTGATACCCCAAGCTTTGTTGTTTTTCTCAAGATTGCTTTGGCTATTCAATATCTTTTGTGGTTCCATACCAATTTTAGGATTATTTGTTCTAGTTCTGTGAAAAGTGTCATGAGTATTTTGATGGGGATTGCCTTGAATCTGTAGATTGCTTAGCGTAATATGGACATTTTAACAATATTAATTCTTCCAATCCATAAAAATAGGATATCTTTCCTATTATTTGTATGGGCTTCAATTTTCTTCATCATGTCTTATAGTTTTCAGAGTACAGTTCTTTCACCTCTTTGTTAAGTTTATTCCTACGTAATTTATTCTTTTTGATGCTATTGTAAATGGGATTTTTTCTGCTTTCTTTTTCTGATAGTTCATTATTAGTATATAGAAATGGAAGAGATTTCTGTATATTAATCTTGTATCCTGCAACTTTACTGAATCTACTTATTAGTTCTAATAGTTTTTTGGTTGAATCTTTGGGTTTTCTATATATAGTATCATGTCATCTGCAAACAGTGACAATTTTAATTCTTTCCTTCCCAATTGGATGCTTTTTTTTTTCTTGTCTAATTGCTATAGCTAGGACTTCCAATACTATGTTAAATAGATTTGTGAGAGTGGGCATCCTTGTCTTGCTCCGGATCGTAGAGGAGAAAAGCTTTCAGATTTCACCTTTGAGTATGATGTTAGCTGTGGGTTTGTCATAAATAGCCTTTATCATGTTGAGCTATAGTCTCTATATACCCACTTTGTTGAGAGTTTTTTCATTAAGTGGATGTTGAATTTTGTCAAATGTTTTCTCTGTGTCTATTGAGATGATCATGTGATTTTTATCCTTTATTTCATTGATGTGGTGTTCCATATTGATTGGTTTGTGAATATTAAACCATCTTTATATCCCTGGAATAAAACCCACTTGATCATGTTGTATGATTCTTTTAATGTATTGTTGAATTTAGTTTGATAATATTTTGCTGAAGATAATAATTACCAGGGATATTCTGTAATAGTCTTTTTTGTAGTGTCTTTTTCTTGTTTTGTTATCAGGGTAATGCTGGTCCTGTAAAATGAGCTTAGGAGTGTTCTCTTCATTTTTTTGAAATAGTTTGAGAAGTATAGGTATTACTCTTCTTTAAATGTTTGGTAGAATTCCCCTGTGAAGATGTCTACTCTTGGACGTTTGTTTTGGAGGAGTTTTTTGATTACTGATTCCATTTCAATACCAGTAATTGGTCTGATCAGATTATCTGTTTCTTCCAAATTCAATCTTGGAACATTGTATGTTTCTAGGAATATTCATTTCTTCTATGTTGTTTCACCTGTTGTGTTATAAATGTTTCTTGTGATTGTTTTTATTTCTGAGATATTGGTTGTAACTTTTCTTCTTTCATTTATAATTTTGCTTATTTGGGCCTCTTTATTTCATAATGAGTCTGGCTGAAGGTTTATCAATTTTGTTATTTTTTCAAAAAGCCAAATCTTAGTTTCGTTGATCTTTTTCTATTTTTTTGTCTCTATTTTATTTACTTCTGTTCTGATCTTTATTATTTCCTTTCTTCTGCTGACTTAGGGCATTGTTCATTCTTTTTCTTATTCCTTCATGTGGAAAGTTAGGTTATTTATTTGAGATTTTTCTTGTTTCTCGAGTTAGGTCTGTATTGCAATAAACTTCCCTCAAAGAACTGTTTATGCTGTGTCCCATGGATTTTGGAAAGTTGTGTTTTTATTTTCACTTATTTCAAGGTATTTTATGATTTCCTCTTTGATTTCTTCATTGACCCACTGGATTTTTGTAGTAAGTTGTTTAGTCTTCATGTGTTTGCAGGGGTTTTTCCCTTTCCCCCCCCCCCACAATTGATTTCTAGTTTCATACCATTGTGGTCAGAAAAGATGGTTGATATAATTACAGTGTTCTTAAATTTACTGAGATTTGTTTTGTCGCCTAGATTGTGATCTATCCTGGAGAAAGTTCCATGTGCATTTTAAAAGAATGTGTATTCTGTTTTTGTTTTTTTTTTTTTGATGGAATGTAGTGTAGATATCTATTAGGTCTATCTTGTCTAATGTGTCATTTAAGGCCACTATTTCCTTACATATTTTCTTTCTGTATGATCTATCCATTGATGTAAGTGGGGTGTTATAGTCTTCTACTATTATTGTATTACTTTCAATTTCTTTCTTTATTTCAATTAATATTTATCTTAAAAATTTAGTTCCTCCTATGTTAGGTGCACATATGTTTACAAAAGTTATATCCTCTTGTTGAATTGATCCTTTTTCATTATATAATGCCCTTTTTTTTGTCTTTTATTACAGACTTTGTTTTAAAGTCTACTTTGATATGATTATTGCTACCCCAGGTTTATTTTCATTTCTATTTGCATGGATAGCTTTTCCCATCCCCTCACTTTCAGTCTGTGTGTGTCTTTAGCTCTGACGTGAGTCTATTTTAGGCAGCATACAGATGCATCTTGTGGGTGTGTGTTTTTTAAATCCTATCTTCCACACTGTGGCTTTGTTTGGAGCATTTATTCCATTGACATTTAAATTGATTGTTAACAGGTATGTATGTATAGCCATTTTGTTGCTTGTTTTTCTGGTAGTTTTGTAGCTCTTCCTTGTTCTTTACTTTTTCTTTCAGCTTCTTCCCTTTAAGTTGATGATTTTATTTAGTGTTATGTTTGAGTTCCTCTCTTTTTCTTTGTTTTCTGTGCAACTGTTCACTGTAGGTTTTTGATTGGCAGTTAACGTGAAGTTCATATATTTTTGACCTATAAATATATCTACTCATTTTAAACATAGTCATTTAAATTCAAACACATTCTGAAAGATATGCATTTTTTACTCCCCTTACTCTATGTTCTGCAGTTTTGATGTCATATTTTACATCTTCTCATATATTCCTTACTTTTTATTGTATTATCATTGATTCATAATTTTTGCCTTTTATCTTTTGTACTAGCTTATTTAAGTGGTTGTTCCACTGCCTTTACTAATATGTGCATTTACCAGTGAGATTTTACTCTTCTTGTATTTTCTTATTTCTTGTTTTAGCCTTTTCTTTTTCCCTTAAAGAAGACCCTTTAACACTTCTTGTAGGTAGGTTTAGTGGTGATGAACTCAATTTTTGCTTGTCTAGGTATCTGTCCTTGAATTCTGAATGATAACCTTGCTGGATTAGAGTATCCTAGGTTTTAGGTTTTTTACTTTCAGCATTTAAAATGTATCATGCTGCTCCCTTCTGTCCTGCAAAGTTTCTGGTGAAAAATAAGCTGGATAGCCTTATGGAGGTTCCCTTGTATGGAACTTTTTAAAATCTCTTGCTGCCTTTAAAATTCTCTCTGAAACTTTTGCCATTTTAATTATGATATGTCTTGGTATGGGTCTCCTTTGGTTCACTTTGTTTGTGAATCTCTGTGCTTCCAGGACCTGAATATTTGTTTCCTTCTTCAGGTTAGGGAACTTCTAGTTTTATCAAATTCAGCCATAACTTTATCAAATATATTTTCTGCCCATTTCTCTCTACCTTATCCTTCTGGGGCCCCTATAATGCAAACATTAATATGCTTGATGTTGTATCAGAGTTCCTTGATGTATCCTCATTTAAATTTTTTGTTGTTGTTGTTGTTATTCTCATTGGATGATTTTGACTATTCAGTCTTCCAGGTGGCTTATGCATTCTTCTGTATCACTTAATCTCCTGTTAATTCCTTCTATTGTATTTTTCATTTCAGTTACTGTATTATTCAGGTCTGAGTGGTTTTTTTTTATGTTTTCTAGATTTTTTTGTTAAAGTTCTACTGTGTTTCTCTATTTTTTTCCCCAGCTCAGTTAGCATTTTTATTACTATTGCTCTGAATTCTCTATCAGTAAGTCATCTATCTTTTTTCATTAGGGTTTTTCTTTTTTTCCTGGGTTTTCATCTTTTTCTCTTCTTTGAAACATATTCTTCTCATTTTCTTTGACCTTCTGTGTTTGTCTTTATGAAATTAGGCAAAACAATTACCTATCCCACTCTTGAAGGCATGTCCTTGTGTTGCAGCATCCTTATATTGTCTGAGTGTGTCCAGTGGTTTTGATGGGAGATTTAGATTTGAAGTGAGCCTGGGCCACACGTTTTCCTGGGGTGCACTGGCAGCTGCCAACTTGGTGGGTGGTAGGGCTGGAGTTGAAGGGGCTAGAACCTGAGCCAGATGCCAGCTGGGGCTTCTCCTAGGCTCAATGGTGGTAGCCACCATATTGGGGGGGGTGTAGCCAGGGCCCAAGGGCTTGGAACTGCACTACAGACCTGGCTTCATTCCTTCCTCAGTGAACATGTGGGTGCAATGGCAATAGCCGTCTTCATCTTAGCAGGAAGCAGTATTGGAGCAGGAGGGGCTGGAGCTGGAGGGACTGGAGCTGGAGCCCAGGGTGGGCTGGGGGGATATGCTGGGGCTGTCCTGGCAAGACATTCAGAACACTAGGCAGTTTTCAATCTGCTGCCTCTGCACTGGGATTAGAAGCAAGCAAATCTGTGTGTGTGCTCTTCAGGAATGGACTTTCAGTTTCTTACAGCCCTCTGGTAAGCTCCACTGGTTTTCAAAATTGCTAAGGGAGCTTGTCTCCCTGGTGCTGAACAATAGGGCTGGAGTTCCTGATATGGGGTCCAAACCCCTTGTTCCTTAGGGAGGATCTCCAAGGATCCCCATCCTTGTTATATCCCCATCCTTTTCTGTGTCACCAGCTAGGTGTGTGGGTCCTGACTAAATTCTCCTCCCCTCCCACCTGACTCCACAGGGTTCTTTTGTTACAGCTTAGGTTGTAGAAAGCCCTCTGCTAATCTTCAGGTCATTGTCAGGGAGAGTTGCTCTATATGTAGTTGTAGTTTTGATGTGTTTAGGGGGAGATGTGAGCTCAGGGTCTTCTTACTCTTCAATCTTGCTCCTGCATCCTGTTTTTTTTTTTTTTTTTATTTTGTATAGAGTAGCTTCTCAACTCTTTTGTCATTTTAAATAAACTGTTTTTTTTCTTATTGATTTAGAGTCTTTCATTATTCTGGATGCAAGTCATTTTTGAATATATGTATTGCAATTCCTTCCTATTATCTGTGGTTTACTTTTACATTCCCATGATGGTGATTTTGATTAACAGAAATTCTTACTTTAATGCATTCTAATTATCATTTTTTTTCCTCTAAGCTAATTGCATTTGTGTTTAATTTAACAAATGTTTCTTACCCCAAGGAAAGGTGATATCCTGTTTTCTACTAAAAAGTTTATTATTTAGTCTTGCAAATACTGTGAAGTAGTCATCAAAATATTTTTTCATATGGAAATCCATTTCATTTTGTACTTCCTAATGAAATTCCATTCTTTTCCCACTGCTTTGTAGTGCAACCTTTGTCATAATGAAATTGACCATGTCTGTGGTTTTCTAACTTGTCTGACTGGGTTATTTTCCTATCCTTCTACTGTCATTTTATATAAGTTAGTATCTAATTATGTTATTGCTCCAGTTTTTTTAAAGATCCTTCTGGCTATTTTTAGATATGTATTTTCATTTATATATGAATTTTAGTAAACTTCCCAATTTCAGTAAAAGAACTGCTGGTATTTTGATTGGTAATGGATTTATTCTATAGATATATTTCAGGGGAATTGATATAGTATAATTATTAATTCATTAAATCCTTGAAAATCATATATTTCTCCCTTTATGCTTTTAAAACTTTCTCTTGAGTATTATATATATATATATATATATATATATATATATATATATATATATATATATATTTCGTGTGTGTGTGTGTGTGGTATGTGGGCCTCTCACTGTTGTGGCCTCTCCTGTTGCAGAGCACAGGCTCCAGACACGCAGGCTCAGTGGCCATGGCTCACGGGCCCAGATGCTCCACGGCATGTGGGATCCTCCCGGACCGGGGTGTGAACCTGTGTCCCCTGCATCAGCAGGCAGACTCTCAGCCACTGCGCCACCAGGGAAGCACCAAGAGTATTTTATATTTTTAATCCAGCTATTAAGAATTAGATTTAGGGCCTCCCTGGTGGCGCGGTGGTTGAGAGTCCGCCTGCCGATGCGGGGGATACGGGTTCGTGCCCCGGTCTGGGAGGATCCCATATGCCGCGGAGCGGCTGGGCCCGTGAGCCATGGCCGCTGAGCCTGCGCGTCCGGAGCCTGTGCTCCGCAACGGGAGAGGCCACAGCAGTGAGAGGCCCGCGTACCGCAAAAAAAAAAAAAAAAAAAAAAAAAAAAAAAAAAAAAAAAGAATTAGATTTATTCCCTAGTTATCTGTTGGGTTTGATTCTTTTACAAATGTGATGTATAAAAAATTGGCTGTTTTAATACATTGACCTTGTTTCCAAAAACATTAATAAATTCATGTATTTATTATTCCTAATAATTATCTTTAGAGTCTTTTAGAGTATTTCATATTTTTATCATACACAGTCACTTTATCTGTGGATAATAAGTTGTGTTTCTTTCTACTTTATATGTCTTTTGGTTCTCTTTTCTTATTTTTCTTAATAGACACTCAAGTACAATACTGAATAGAAGTAGTGACAAGAAGAATTCTTGTCTCCCAATCTCTGAAAGAAAGACTTCAATCATTCACAATTAGTGTAATGTTTACTGTAGTTTATTTGCAGGTAATCTTAAGCAGATTAAGGTGGTTTCTTTCTATTTATAGTTTATTATACATTTGTATTATGAATGGGTCAAGAATTTATGCAAATGCTTTTACTGCTACGATTGAGATGGTTGTATGATTTGTTTCTTTATTATCTGTTAATGTGATGAATTGTATTTTTGGGCTATTATATTGTATCCTCCTTATATATTGTTGGATTTAGTTCCATTTCTGCCTAAGATGTAGAAATCTAGAAAGAGCATTGCTCTAACCTTAACAATGACAGAAATCTGAATAAACTAAAAAATAATAATTTTCTTGAGCCCACTGGAGAGCTAAAGTAAACCAATAGCCTGGATCCTCATTCAGGGCACTTTAATGAGAGCCAAGACATGAGGACTGGTTCACCTGGGGCCACATAGTAGAGCCAGAGGCACTAGCCACCATACAAATAGTTAAAAGTAAATGAAATATACTTTTAATGCAAAGGTTTTGAGGATTTTGTAAATTCTAAGGGTTCTAAAGTCAACCGACTAGTTAGTATCATGATCACCTAGTTAGTGATAGGCTTATATAAATTCAGTGACTAGGTCTTTTCACAATTCTGTGTTGCAACCTCCCTTAATTCTATTATCTGTTGCTAAAGTCATCATCATCTAAAGTGTAACCATTGAATGCTTTTGTGTGGTGGTGGGGGCAGAGGGGAGCAAAGGAGAAAGTACTTGTTTCTGAGATAAAAACAGTTTCATTAATGCTGAGTGTATTTTAATTAGAATAGATTCTCTTATTAGTGTATCTGTGAATTACTATATACTATCTATGCTGTTCCAGTGCACCTTTATTTTCTTGAAATAAAAGCAGCAGTATTTAATAATTTTGTTATTAAAATTCTTTAACTTACATGAACTAGAATATGATGGCTCAATAGTAAATAAGAAAAGTTTCTTGTAAAGATAGCAATCACTGAAAATTTAGCTGAATTTCACTAAACTATGAAGACTTAATTTTAAAAGTAGGCCAAGAATGTCTCAAGATTAGATTTTAATAAAGGATTGCAAATACCACATTCCTCTAAATTTTGATGCAGCTAGCAAAACTGTAAGAATCTGAAAATGAAGAATATTTCCAAACACAGCTAGCTGATTATTTGCAAACATGTTAGTAAAGGAAGTCTTGTTCTGAATTCATTTAAAAATCTTAGAACGTATTTATTTTACCTGCGTCTGTCCCCATATTTCTGGTTATCATTACATATTTCTTCTCATGCATGGTTCAAAGGAAGGAATATATTCATAACTTTTCAAATATAGTTGAAAGAAGTTCTGGAAAACATTTGTTGACATTGTTTTTAGCCAGTGCTAGAGAGAGCAAAAAGTACTGAAGCTCCCCAAATGATGACAACCCAAGCCAGTTCATTCAAACTCTTATGAAAAATATACCGGTTGCTGCTGGTACTGGACTCTGCAGCTATGACATCTAAGTAAGAGAAGTAAGGCTACCTGAGTCTTGATCACCTCAGTTAATAATGAATTTACCTAACTCTCCAGATATTGAACTTCCTGGCTCAGTATAATCTCTTTTATTGACATACAAAAACTATCCCATTGTATTGTTAACTGCTACCCATTGAACAATCATCTCTAAATCCCTTCCTGTCCATTCAAGAAGTTTATCTTATTAGACCACTATTGTCCCACATCTCATTACTATTTTTCACGTGAATGTGAGTTTTGTTCAATAAAGGAGAAGAGAATGCAGATATTAGAAACAGATATTAGAAATCCAAGGTGAGATATCCACTGTAAAATGGAAAATATGTATTTTTAATTTTTGAAAACGGTTGTGGGAAATGGAGAACACAAGGATAGTGAGAGAAGCACTCCTTCACTTAATCTGGTTGTGGAAAGCAGAGGACAAGTTTAACAGGGATTCATGCAGATGAGCCATATTGGAAAGACAGTCTGTCTCAGGAATAGCAGAGAAGGAGAAAGACTTATGTATGCATTACTCCATATTTTCACTTTCATAAATACCTTCTACAACCATGTGGTGTAAGAAAATCCATGTGGTGTAAGATTAATTAATGGGAAAAAAGTAACTAGTCCATAAGGGAAAATGTAGGTAAACTTCTGCAAAATTTATCAAAATTTATTAATATTTGCCTGAAGAATATTTCATAGAGAAAATGAAAATTGGAGCCAAGTATTGTTCTAGAAGAAGCAGAGGAACAAGGAAGAGGAAGAAGAGGAGGAGAAGGAGAAAGAAGAGAAGGAGAAGGCATTGTTAATTTTATGTGTCAACTTGGGCCATAGTACCCAAATAATTGGTCAAACACCAGTTTGGATGTTGCTGAGAAGGTAGTTTTCAGATGAGATAAACATTAAAGTAAGTAGAGTTTTAGTACAGCAGATTACTCTCCATAATATAGGTGGGCATCATCCTATCAGTTGAAGGACTTAAAAGACTGTAGTCTCCTGAGGAAGAAGGAATTCTGCCTTCACACTGTCTTTGAACTTGAGCTGCAATATCAACGCTTCCTTGGGTCTCCAGTCTCCCTGCAGATTTTGGACTTGCCAGCCTCCAGAATCACATGATTCAATTCCTTAAACTCAATCCCTCTCTTTCTCTCTCTGTGTATAGACACACACATATACACATACAAACACACACTCACACACTCATATATACATACACACACATATACATACATATATATATATATGTATATATATATATATATGAAAGAAGAAAGAGGGAAAGAAGAAAGGAAGAGAAAATAAAACATGCACAAAGCTCTGTTGTATGATAAACTTAAAAAAAAGTTTATATTCTGGAACTGAATTGGGCTTTTATTTATTTATTTTCTTTTTAACATTTTTATTGGAATATAATTGCTTTACAATGGTGTGTTAGTTTCTGCTTAGTAACAAAGTGAATCAGTTATACATATATCCCCATATCTCTTCCCTCTTGTGTCTCACTCCCTCCCACCCTCCCTATCCCACCCTTCTAGCTGGTGACGAAGCACCGAGCTGATCTCCCTGTGCTATGCCACTGCTTCCCACTAGTTATCTATTTTACATTTGGTGGTAGTGTATATATGGACTTATATAAACTATCACACTCTCACTTTGTTCCAGCTTACCCTTCCCCATCCCTGTGTCCTCAAGTCCATTCTCAAGTAGGTCTGCATCTTTATTACCGTCTTGCCCCTAGGTACTTCATGACCTTTTTTTTTTTTTTTTTAGATACCATATATATGTGTTAGCATATGGTATTTGTTTTTCTATTTCTGACTTACTTCACTCTGTATGATAGACTCTAGGTCCATCCACCTCACTAAAAATAACTCAATTTCGTTTCCTTTTATGGCTGAGTAATATTCCATTGTATGTATGTGCCACACCTTCTTTATCCATTCATCTGTCGATGGACACTTAGACTGCTTCCACGTCCTGGCTATTGTAAATAGAGCTGCAATGAACATTGTGGTACATAACTCTTTTTTTTTTTTTTTTTTTTTTTTTTTTTGCGGTACGCGGGCCTCTCACTGTTGTGGCCACTCCCGTTGCAGAGCACAGGCTCCGGACGCGCAGGCTCAGCGGCCATGGCTCACGGGCCCAGCCGCTCCGCGGCATGTGGGATCTTCCCAGACCGGGGCACGAACCCGTATCCCCTGCATCGGCAGGTGGACTCTCAACCACTGCGCCACCAGGGAAGCCCCATAACTCTTTTTGAATTATGGTTTTCTCAGGGTATATGCCCAGTAGTGGGATTGATGGGTCATGTGGTAGTTCTATTTTTAGTTTTTAAGGAACCTCCATACTGTTCTCCATAGTGGCTATATCAATTTACTTTCCCACCAACAATGTATGAGGGTTCCCTTTTCTCCACACCCTCTCCAGCATTTACTGTTTTTAGATTTTTTGATGATGGCCATTCTGACAGGAGTGAGATGATATTCCATTGTAGTTTCGATTTGCATTGCTCTAATGATTAATGATGTTGAGCATTCTCTCATGTGTTTGTTGGCAATCTGTATATCTTCTTTGGAGAAATGCCTATTTAGGTCTTCTGTCCATTTTTGGATTGGGTTGTTTGTTTTTTTGATATTGAGCTGCATGACCTGCTTGTAAATTTTGGAAATTAATCCTTTGTCCGTTGCTTCAGTTACAAATATTTTCTCCCATTCTGAGGGTTGTCTTTTCATCTTGTTTATGGTTTCCTTTACTGTGCAAAAGCTTTGAAGTTTCATTAGGTCCCATTTGTTTATTTTTGTTTTTATTTCCATTTCTCTAGGAGGTGGGTCAAAAAGGATCTTGCTGTGATTTATGTCATAGAGTGTTCTGCCTATGTTTTCCTCTAAGGGTTTGATAGTGTCTGGCCTTACATTTAGGTCTTTAATCCATTTTGAGTTTATTTTTGTGTATGGTGTTAGGGAATGTTCTAATTTCATTCTTTTACATGGAGCTGTCCAGTTTTACCAGCAACACATATTGAAGAGGCTGTCTTTTCTCTGTTGTATATTCTTGCCTCCTTTATCAAAGATAAAGTGACCATATGTGCATGGGTTTATCTCTGGGCTTTCTGTCGTGTTCCATTGATCTATATTTCTGTTTTTCTGCCACTACCATACTGTCTTGATTACTGTAGTTTTGTAGTATAGTCTGAAGTCCAGGAGCCAGATTCCTCCAACTCCGTTTTTCTTTCTCAAGATTGCTTTGGCTATTCGGGGTCTTTTGTGTTTCCATACAAATTGTAAAATTTTTTATTCTAGTTCCGTGAAAAATGCCATTGGTAGTTTGATAGGGATTACATTGAATCTGTAGATTGCTTTTGGTAGTATAGTCATTTTCACAATGTTGATTCTTCCAATCCAAGACACTGGTATATCTCTCCATCTATTTGTGTCATCTTTAATTTCTTTCATCAGTAACTTATAATTTTCTGCATACAGGTCTTTTGTCTCCTTAGGTAGGTTTATTCCTAGGTATTTTATTCTTTTTGTTGCAGTGTTAAATGAGAGTGTCTTCTTAATTTCTATTACAGATTTTTCATCATTAGTGTATAGGAATGCAAGAGATAACTATTCATTAATTTTGTATCCTGCTACTTTACCAAATTCATTGATTAGTTCTACTAGTTTTCTGGGTAGCATCTTTAGGATTCTGTATGTATAGTATCATGTCATCTGCAAACAGTGACAGCTTTACTTCTTCTTTTCCGATTTAGATTCCTTTCATTTCTTTTTCTTCTCTGATTGCTGTGCCTAAAACTTCCAAAGCGATGTTGAATAATAGTGGTGAGAATGGGCAAACTTGTCTTGTTCTTGATCTTAGTGGAAATGGTTTCACTTTTTCACCATTGAGAATGATGTTGGCTATGGGTTTGTCATATATGTCCTTTATTATGTTGAGGTAAGTTTCCTCTATGCCTACTTTCTGGAGGGTTTTTATCATAAATCAGTGTTGAATTTTGTCAAAAGCTTTCTCTGCATCTATTGAGATGATCATATATGTTTTATTCTTCAATTTTTTAATATGGTGTAACACACTGATTGATTTGCATATATTGAAGAATCCTTGCATTCCTGACATAAACCCCAGTTGAGCATGGTTTATGATCCTTTTAATGTGTTGTTGGATTCTGTTTGCTAGTATTTTGTTGAGGATTTTTGCATCTGTGTTCATCAGTGGTATTGGCCTATAGTTTTCTTTTTTTGTGACATCTTTGTCTGGATTTGGTATCAGGGTGATGGTGGCCTCGTAGAATGAGTTTGGGGGTGTTCCTCCATCTGCTGTGTTTCAGAGGAGTTTGAGAAGGACAGGTGTTAGCTCTTCTCTAAATGTTTGATAGAATTCGCCTGTGAAGCCATCTGGTCCTGGGCTTTTGTTTGTTGCAAGATTTTTAATCACAGTTTCAATTTCAGTGCTTGTGATTGGTCTGTTCATATTTTCTGTTTCTTCCTGGTTCAGTCTCAGAAGGTTTTGCATTTCTAAGAATTTGTCCATTATTTCCAGGTTGTCCATTTTATTGGCATATGGTTGCTTGTAGTAATCTCTCATGGTCCTTTGTATTTCTTCAGTGTCATTTATTACTTCCTGTTTTTCAATTCTAATTCTATTGATTTGAGTCTTCTCCCCTTTTTTTTTTGATGAGTTTGGCTAATGGTTTATCAATTTTGTTTATCTTCTCAAAGTACCAGCTTTTAGTTTTATTGATCTTTGCAGTCATTTCTTTCATTTATTTTTCATTTATTTATTCATTTATTCCCTCTTAGAACTCCTTTCCCTGCATCCCATAGGTTTTTGGTCGTCGTGTTTTCATTGTCATTTGTTTCTAGGTATTTTTTGATTTCCTCTTTGATTTCTTCATTGATAACTTCGTTATTAAATAGTGTATTGTCTAACCTCCATGTGGTTGTACTTTTTACTGATGTTTTCATGTAATTGATGTCTAGTCTCATAGCATTGTGATCAGAAAAGATACTTGATATGATTTCAATTTTCTTAAATTTACCAAGGCTTGACTTGTCACTCAATATATGATCTATCCTGGAGAATGTTCCATGAGCACTTGAGAAGAAAATGTATCCTGTTGTTTTTGGATGGAATGTTCTATAAATATCAATTAAGTCCATCTTGTTTAATGTATCATTTAAAGCTTTTGTTTCCTTATTTATTTTCATTTTAGATGATTCGTCCATTGGTGAAAGTGGGGTGTTAAAATCCCCTAGTATGATTGTGTTACTGTCAATTTCCCCTTTTATGGCTGTTGGTATTTGCCTTATGTATTGAGGTGCTCCTATATTGAGTGCATAAATATTTACAATTGTAATATCTTCTTTGATTGACCCCTTGATAATTATGTAGTGTCCTTCTTTGTCTCTTGTAATAGTCTTTGTTTTAAAGTCTATTTTATCTGATACGAGAATTGTTACTCCAGCTTTCTTTCTGTTTCCATTTGCATGGAATATCTTTTTCCATCCCCTCACTTTCAGTCTGTATGTGTCTCTAGGTCTGAAGTGGGTCTCCTGTAGACAGCATATATACGGGTCTTGTTTTTGTATCCATTCAGCCAGTCTGTGTCTTTTGGTTGGAACATTTAATCCATTTACATTTAAGGTAATTATCCATATGTCTGTTCCTGTTACTATTTTCTTAATTTTGGGTTTTTTTTTCTTGAAGTTCTTTTCCTTCTCTTGTGTTCCCTGCCTAGAGAAGTTCCTTTGTCATTTGATGTAGAGCTGGTTTGGTGGTGCTGAATTCTCTTAGGTTTTGCTTGTCTGTAGAGGTTTTAATTTCTCTGTGCAATCTGAATGAGATCCTTGTGGGATAGAGTAATCTTGTTTTGAGGTTTTTCCCTTTCATCACTTTAAATATGTCTTGCCACTCACTTCTGGCTTGCAGAGTTTCTGCTGAAATATCAGCTGTTAACCATATGGGGATTCCCTTTTATTTTATTTGTTTTTTTTTCCCCTTGCTGCTTTTAGTATTTTTTCTTTGTATTTAATTTTTGATAGTCTGATTAATATGTGTCTTGGTGTGTTTCTCCTTGGATTTATCCTGTATGGGACTCTCTGTGCTTTTGGACTTCATTAACTATTTCCTTTCCCATATTAGGGAAGTTTTCAACTATAATCTCTTCAAATATATTCTCAGTATTTTTCATTTTCTCTTCTTTCCTGGGACCTGTATAATTCGAAGGTTGGTGCATTTAATATTGTCCTAGAGGTCTCTGAGACTGTCCTCAATTCTTTTCATTTTTTTTTCTTTATTCTGCTCTGCAGTTGTTATTTCCACTATTTTATCTTCCAGGTCACTTATCCATTCTTCTGCCTCAGTTATTCTGCTATTGATCCTTTCTAGAGAATTTTTAATATTGTGTTGACCATTATTGTTTGTTTGCTCTTTAGCTCTTCTAGGTCCTTGTTAAACATTTCTTATAGTTTCTCCATTCTATTTCCAAGATTTTGGATCATCTTTTCTATCATTATTCTGAATTCTTTTTCAGGTAGGCTGCCTATTTCCTCTTCATTTGTTAGGTCTGGTGGGTTTTTACCTTGCTCCTTCATCTGCTGTGTGTTTCTTTGTCTTCTCATTTTGCTTAACTTACTGTGCTTGGGGTCTCCTTTTCGCAGGCTACAGGATCGTAGATTCCATTGTTTTTGGTGTCTGCCCTCAGTGGCTAAGGTTGGTTCAGTGGGTTTTGTATGTTTCATGGTGGAGGGGACTAGTGCTTATGTTCTGGTGGATGAGGCTGGATCTTGTCTTTCTGGTGGGCAGGTCCGTGTCTGGTGGTGTGTTTTGGGGTGTCTGTGACCTTATTATGATTTTAGGTAGCCTCTCTGCTAATGGGTGAGGTTGTGTTCCTGTCTTGCTAGTTGTTTGGCATAGGGTGTCCAGCACTGTAGCTTGCTGGTCGTTGAGTGGATCTGGGTCTTGGTGTTGAGATGGAGATAACTGGGAGATTTTTGCCGTTTGATATTACGTGGAGCTAGGCAGTCTCTGGTTGACCAATGTCCTGAACTTGGCTCTCCCACCTCAGAAGCACAACCCTGATGCCTGGCTGTATCACCAAGAGCCTGTCATCCACACGGCTCAGAATAAAGAGGAGAATAAAAGAAAGAAAGAAAGAAAAAGATAAAATGAAATATAATTAAATTATATTAAAAAGTTATTAAAATAAAAAACAAAAAATAATTATTAAAAAAACATTTTAAAAGTATTTAGGAAAAAGAAAGAAATAAGGAAGAGAAGAACCAAACCGGAAAACAAATCTACCAATGATAACAATTGCTGAAAACTATACTGAAAAAAAAAGGTAAAAAAAAAAAAAAAAAAAAAAAAGAGACAGAACCCTAGGGCGAATGGTAAAAACAAAGCTATGGAGACAAAAGCACACACAGAAGCATACACCTACACACTCAGAGAAAGAGAAAAAGGGAAAATGAAAAAATATATATATCATTGCTCCCAAAGTTCACCTCCTCAATTTGGGATGATTCGTTGTCTATTCATGTATTCCACAGATGCAGGGTACATCGAGTTGATTGTGGGGATTTAATCTGCTGCTCTTGAGGCTGTTGGGAGAGATTTCCCTTTCTCTTTGTTCGCACAGCTCCCAGGGTTCAGCTTTGGATTTGACCCCGCCTGTGCATGGAGGTCGCCTGAGGGCATCTGTTCTTTGCTGAGACAGGACGGGGTTAAAGGAGCCGCTGATTCGGGGGCTCCAGCTCACGCTGGCCGAGGGGAGGGAGGGGTATGGAGTGCGGGGCGAGCCTGCGGCGGCAGAGGCCGGTGTAACATTGCACCAGCCTGAGGCGCGCCCTGTGTTCTCCTGGGGAAGTTGTCCCTGGATCAAGGCACCCTGGCAGTGGCGGGCTGCACAGGCTCCCGGGAGGGGAGGTGTGGATAGTGACCTGCGCTTGCACAACAGCCTTCTTGGTGGCGGCAGCAGCAGCCTTAGCGTCTCATGCCCGTCTCTCATGTCCGCGCTGGTAGCTCGGCCTGCGCCCATCTCTGGAGCGCCTTTATGAGATGCTCTTAATCACCTCTCCTCGCGTACCAGGAAACAAAGAGGCAAGAAAAAGTCTCTTGCCGCTTTAGCAGTTCCAGACCTTTTCCCGGACTCCCTCCGGGCCAGCCGTGATGTGCTAGCCCCTTCAGGCTGTGTTCAGGCCACCACCCCCAGTCCTTTCCCTGGGATCCGACCGAAGCCCAAGCCTCAGCCCCCAGCCCCCACCTGCCCCGGCGGGTGAGCAGACAAGCCTCTCGGGCTGGTGAGTGCCGGTCGGCGCCGATCCTCTGTGCGGGAATCTCTCCGCTTTGCCCTCTGCTCCCCTGTTGCTGCGCTCTCCTCCGTGGCTCCGAAGCTTTCCCCCTCCACCACCCGCAGTTTCCGCCCGCGAAGGGGCTCCTAGTGTGTGGAAACTTTTCCTCCTTCACGGCTCCCTCCCACTGGTGCAGGTTCCGTCCCTATCCTTTTGTCTCTGTTTTTTCTTTTGCCCTACCCCGGTACCTGGGGAGTGTCTTGTTTTTTGGCAGGTCTGAGGTGTTCTGCCAGCGTTCAGTAGGTGTTCTGTAGGAGTTGTTCCACATGTAGATGTATTTCTGATATATTTGTGGGAAGGAAGGTGGTCTCCATGCCTTACTCTTACGCCATCTTGAAGCTCCTCTGGGCTTTTATTTTTGTCTCCAATTTCAATGAAATAAAAAATGTTCTATGCACACAAAGAAAATAGTTTAAATAAAGCTGATTTTATTTAATCTAACAATTACTTGTTGACAAGAGAAGGTTCCACTGTTTAGAATGTTGTGTCATGTAAAAGTGATTGATTTGCACTTCAAGTGATTATAAGATCACTGGATGATCCGAAAATATGTTCTGGCAATATAAAATATTTCATCGTTGTCCAATTTCTAATGTGATAAAAGCTGTAAATGAGAAGATGGATATTACTTCAACAACATAGGGCTTTTCAGAGTAGATATTAAACTTGTGAAAGGGAAGTGAAGAATTAGGTAATAATACCTTAGGCCTCTTGTCTGCAAACATTTTTTTGTATGAAATGTACACATTTGGTTAGCATAATTTTCATCCTCAGTTAGAAAACCTTGATTTTATAGCAGGGATTTTTAATTTAAAAAATGATTTTTAAATCCAGTTGAGGAGGGGTAAGATATTTATGGGGAAAGAGCTTTAGGAAGGCTCAAGGGGAAATGTCAGTAACTGCTCAAGAAGAATGGAAATGTCATTTTGCATTAAAAAAAATACATGAGTGCGACTTTGCTGTGAAATTCACAAAACCTTTCATGGCAAGGGAAAACTTAACTTGATTAAGTGGCACCAGACACAGATGTATATCAAATCATAACTACAGTGCCTACCTGAGAAATGTTCATTGACATCCAGGGAAGACAAGCCCTTTAATATTGCAGTGATGTATGCACTTGTATTTGAGTAGAAATGCACCACAAGGGCTACAACATTAAACTCTGTCAATTCTTAAATTTCAATTGTCTGCATGAGTAAGCTTCATTTCCTAATAATAACCAGAAATACTGTTTTCAATTGTAAACACTTTTCCTTTAGATGGAAAAAAATACTATTTATGTCCTTAAGAAATGTGGACACCCTTGTAAATGCCACTTCCCCCAGTGGTTACTAATGTCAAGACTCTAGATTTATGAGCAGTTTGATGTAACAATAAATGAGTGCCTTTCTCGTCATATGCACTGAATACCTATCTGTTGAGTGAATTAATAAATATATGGGAAAATATTTTTAACTAAAGTTTTAAATTTTTAATCATTTGTGTATCAGATAATTTTTGCACTATTTCATTGTCAGCATACAATTGAGTGCCAAATACATCTCTGGTTGCTATGTTCAGGAGGACCCCACCTAAGTTTTTCTTCAGGGAATACTGTTGCAGGCTGTCCTATAGCAAATTGTACTTACTGTAGCATTTATTTTAAGAATATTACTTTTTTTTAATGTTTATTTTTTAATTTTTATTTTTTCCCTTCCCCCTCCCCATATCCTCAAGTCCATTGAATTTTTATTTTTTAAAAAATTTTATTAGAGTATAGTTGAGTTACAATGTTGTGTTAGTTTCAGGTCTACAGCAAAGTGAATCAGTTATACACATACATATACCCACTCTGTTTTAGATTTTTTTCCCATATAGGCCAGTACAGAGTACTGAGTAGACTTCCCTGGGCTATACAGTATGCCCTTATTAGTTATCTATTTTATGTATAGTAGTGTGTATGTGTCAGTCCCTATCACCCAGTTTATCCCTTCCCCCCTTTCCCCACTGGTAACCATAAGATTGTTTTCTACACCCATAATTTTAATTCTGTTTTGTAGATAAGTTCATTTGTACCATTTTTTTAGATTCCACATATAAGCAGTATCATATGATATTTGTCTTTGTCTGACTCACTGCACCCAGTATGACAATCTCTAGGTCCATCCATGTTGCGGCAAATGGCATTATTTTGTTCTTTTTTATGGCTGAGTTATATTCCATTGTATATATGTATCCCATCTTCTTTATCCACAGAATATTACTTTTAAAAAGTAGTAATTTGAGGCAAGAATACTAGTAGTAAGGGTTACAATTCCAGTTGACTTGAAGAGCAAACTTCACCCTTGGGCATGCCTGGTTCAGTATAGAGAGATCCAGTAATGTGACATGTGTTCTTTGTACATTAATATAACACTAAAATAAAGAGAAATGAGCCTTTGGTACTAACTAAATGAATTGAATATACCCTCTCATATTTGAGAACATTTTTATATGCTTGTGGAGAAAATACTTTATAAATAAGATGTGTCATGTTCTTTTCCTTTATAGCTGTTAGGATTCAGTTCCCAACATCAGAAACTGGAGTAGGAGTCCAGGGCTGGTTTGGTGATTCACGGTGCCAGAGACCTCAGGTCCTTCTATTTTTAGCACTGCTATGTGTGTCTTCCACTCCAAGGTCACTCAATGGTCTAAAGATCCACTCCAGCTCTAACCATATTAGTCACATTCCAGCTAGCAGGAAGGGTAGCTACAAAAGAGGCAATGGACATATGCCAGCCATCTCAATGAAGAAACTAGACAGTGCTACACTATACTTCTGTGCACACATCATTGTGGAAAACATAGTCATGGAAACACATATACCTGCAAAGAAGGCTGGAAAATGCAATCTTTATTATGGCTGCTCAAATACTCTGCTAACATGTATATAAGTTCAGAAGAAGAAAGGGAACATGGATATCTTTGGAATAACTAGCTTTTCTGTTGATTTTTTCCGAGAGATACTGATAATAGGTTTGTGAATATCATTTTGAAGATTATTTATATGCCAGCTCCACTTATCCAATCATGAACTTCTCCATGGTTAAGACTTGTTTTAAACGTCATGTTTTTCCTCAGTGAATAGAGATGTGCATTAATTTTAACACAATGCTCAAAAATTCATTGAATTTCATTGACTTCTGTTAATTTTTAAATAAAATTTTACACGTGCATGATAAATAATACTCAAAACATTCTTCGATAACAAATGGAAAATGAAACATTACTTTTATTTTATTATTTTTATATTTTATAATTGATGTATAGTTGATTTAAAATATTATATTAGTTTCAGGTGTACAACATAGTGATTCAGTATTTTCAGAGTTTATACTCCATTTAAAGTTATTACAAAATAATAGCTATATTTCCCTGTGCTGTACAATATATCCTTGTTGCTTATTTATTTTACATACTGGTTTGTGTCTCTTAATCCCATACCCTTATCTCACCCCTCCCCAGTGCTAACCACTAGTTTCTTCTCTACATCTGAAACATTGCTTTTAACTCTTCCTATTTTTATTTGCTTTGGTCTGTATATCAAACTCCAAATAATATGTGCATTTATGAGAGATAAGAAATTTTTTTGGTTAACACTAATGCTTATCTCGCCATTGCAATCAGGTTCTCTATATTACACTTAATCTTTAACCCTTCTATTAATACTATTGAAGATTTTTTTTTTTGGAAGCAGATTCTGAGGTGGAGATTCTTGTGCAGGAAGTTTATTAGGGGCCACTCTGACTCTCACAGCCTGTGGTAGAAGGGGAGGAAGAAAGTATGGGCAGAGGAAAAAGCCAGGATTCCATGAAAGCTTGTCAGAAGCCCCTGCAGTCACCACTGCGAGGTCTGAAGTGGGAATGGTCTTGAGTTTCTCTAGTTGAGGCATTGAGGCATTGATTTACACCCCCGTGTTAACCAGTCATTGAATGCAAGTTGCTCCCAAGAAAGGAGTGTGACCCTAAGGTAGGGTGACTCTTTCTTGCAAAGGGCAGTTCCTGGAGTTGGCAGCATCTGATGACTACCAACTGACTGCAATCCCAGCAGTGAGGGGAATACCTTTTTTAGTGCTGAGGCAGAATCTAAGCAAGGTTCCACAGGGTCCTCTGTGGTTGATTATTTTACCTAAGGAATAAAGCCTTCATTTTTGTTCCCTGATCTTTTGATTGCATTTCCTGACTCTTAATAAATGTCTTAAACATAAGATTATATTTTCTCTCACATAAACAAAGACAGAAACAGGGAGTGACTCTATGGCAATCAGAAACATAGGCACCTTCCATCCTTCAGCTCTTTCTTCCATAGCACTGGTTTCCGTGTTCCAGATTATTTTATGTCCAAAGTGGGTATTGGAACTCCATTCCATTTTATTCCAGGCAGCAGAAAGAAAGGACCAAAAAGTATTTTCCAACTGGCTACTACTTACCTAACTAATTTTTCTAAATATTTTTGTGAATAGACACAGTCACATGGCACATTAGCATCAAGGAAGACCAGAGAATGTCACCTCTAAGCTGAGCATATTGCAACACTGAAATAACTTTGGGTCTGTTAACTGCAGAAGAAGGGGACATTGAATATGAGAAATTAACAGTCTCAATATATATAAACATATATATCTGTTTGTATGTATATGTGCTTATATGTTTATATATAATTTTATTTAGCTCAGGTGAACAATAATCAAATATTTGTTCTGATTTTAAATGCTGCTCTTAATTATGTGTTAACTGAATAACTATTTTAAATGTTATATTTAATATAATTTTATAACAATGATGAAAAATAGTTGAAAAGTATGGTATTCTAGTTACGTCTATTTGAAGTTCCTATATTTAGAAAGAAAATTCTTTTTCAAGCTCTACCAACCAGGTAACTCAAATTGCAGGGGAAATATCCAAAAACAAAAGGAATAACAATGCCCTCCTGTTGTAAATTTTCAAATACAAATGTACAAAATGTTAGAGAGTACTAAAATACTTTAACTTGGTGATCTAGGAGGGAATGGACAAAACATCCTTACTTGATAATAAAATATAGATTGTAAGATATAAAAGGGATATTATAAAAGAGGAAAAGTTATCAAAAATAGTTTTGAAAATATATATTCCTTTACTTAACAAAACTTTATTGCTCTTCAATAAGTGTAAGATTAGCCACTGTTTAGGAGTGTACTATAAGGAAAAGTTGAAAAGGTCAACTGTCTTTGGAAAACATGGCAAGGAGAAAAAGGAAACAGGAAAGGAAAGGACATCAGCAATACCCTTATTAATTAAAATACAATGCACTAAAATATTATGCATCTTTTGTCAATGATTATAGTATTTATTATTAGTCCAGAAATCTTCTCATTGTCATTGTATTATGAATTTTTATCAGCGAAAAAGTGAAATTCCAAAATAAGGAATGTAAAATAGAGAAGTGTTCCAAGGAAAGAGATGAGTTAAATAAAGTCTAGAACAATAAAAGACTATTGAAGAAGGAATGATTTAATAAATCTTCAAATATATGAAGAGCTTTGTGAAAGTATGGTAATCGATATTTTTCTTATATTGAAGACAGAACAAGAGGAGCTAGGCTTCATATTAGGCACGATGGATCTGAGTTAGCAAGTGGTAAAATGTTTTCTGACAGTGAGAAAGTTGTAGTGAATCTCTTTCGAAAGTCTTTTAAACAAAAACGGATTCTTACTTTTTAAAAATTCTTTATGCATTGCCTGATGATTGAAAAACTAGGTGATATTATCCATTTTTACACTTATGATATAATTATATAAAATATGGATTGTGTTAAACATCCTCACTAAAACCCCTCCCCAAATGTTAAAATAATCTTTTCATAGAAGAAAGTTTATATTAAAATGACTTGAAATGATATGAGAATTCTATTTGGTGTGATCCATCTTAAGTATATCATTTAAAAATTTGGACCATAAACAGAACTAGGAAGAGACAGAAGCTGAGCATGAAAACTAAAAGACAACAGTCTTTAATATGTTTTGCAAAAGTTGTTGAATATTTGAAAGTTCATCCTCTTTAAAGATGAATGTCAATTAAAAAAACATTTACTTATGCATAGATTACAACAGTAAAGCATTTGTGACATAAAATAACAAACTGTATCTTTTCAGGTGTGTTCAAGATTCATAGTTTCTTCCAATTAACAGAGACACTCTCATGAGCTATTCTCACTTAGGAAGAAAACAAAACTTACTTTTCCAAAAATCTTCCATGTGCAACCACCCATCAGGAAGGAGATTCTTTTCTTTTTTTTTTTTTTTTTTTTTTGCGGTATGTGGGCCTCTCACTGTTGTGGCCTCTCCCGTGGTGGAGCACAGGCTCCGTACACGCAGGCCCAGCGGCCATGGCTCACGGGCCTAGCCACTCCGCAGCATGTGGGATCTTTCTGGACCAGGGCACGAACCCGTGTCCCCTGCATCGGCAGGCAGACTCTCAACCACTGCACCACCAGGGAAGCCCCAGGAAAGAGATTCTTTACAAGACTCTAGGATGTCTACTTACACACAGGCTACCAACCTTGATTTAACTCTCTAAAAACAGAATATCCCTGAGCAGCCTTCTGTAGCCATAAGTTTTCAGTAGTAAAAATTAGAGGATAAAGTTTACTATTACTCATCTAACTTAGATTTTAAAATGGTTCTTTTTTTTTTTTTAACTTTCATTTAATGGAAACAGTCTTTGGTCTGAGGTCATTTTGGGCAGCATAGGCTGGATGTGTATAAAGGACAAGAAGAGATTTCTTTTTAAGGCTAGTAGTTTAAATTAATTTAGTTTAAACTGATAACGAATTACATAAATTTTCTAAAGTTAAGTTCGAAGACTGTAAATTGTATCTATGAAATATCTGTACATATCATAATTGCATGAAGCATATTTTTCAGACTGCCTGCAAAAAATCATTTTGTTTATCTTCCTCAGAAAAGGCTAAGACTTTTTTCTTTTGGTTAGGAAAATTCTCATAAGCTTCCAGGTGTGACTTAAAGAGCTTTCATGAGATTTAGGCTTTGGACATGATTGAAGATGCAAGAGACTGGATTTTAGCTGTCCTTGATAATTACTTCTGAAAAGCAACTACTAGTTCTATCAGCTTTCTGAAAAGGGTATAAATCTTGATGCTATCAGATATTCTGTGTGCTGAAACAACTAGAGAAAGAAAAGCAAAGAATCTACTTTTCATCTATTTAGATTGCTTAGCTGTACTCATGCATTTTCTCCAGTTTGTATCTGTAAACATAAACATAAGGAACAAAGTTCATTTAATTTTAAACCCTTACCACAATGCTGTAGTCTTCAGGATTCAATTAACTCTTGGATCTGAAAGAATGTATGAAAGAAGTCCTGTTAAAAACTACTAGAAAAGGGGCTTCCCTGGTGGTGCAGTGGTTGAGAGTCCGCCTGCCAATGCAGGGTACACGGGTTCGTGCCCCGGTCCAGAAAGATCCCACATGTCGTGGAGCAACTGGACCCGTGAGCCATGGCCGCTGGGCCTGCGCGTCCAGAGCCTGTGCTCCGCAACGGGAGAGGCCACGACAGTGAGACACCCGCGTACTGCAAAAAAAAAAAAAAAAAACAAAACAACAAAAAAAAAAACTACTAGAAAGGGAAGCAAGTGGAAAATAATGTCAATGTTGAAAGCAAGCATGACAGAGAAAATAAGGAAATAGAACACTAGTAAGGTTCATGGAAACCTGTCAAGCCTCACTTAGGTTTACTTAGGAATGAGAAAATGTCTTCATTTAACTAACAGAAATATTGAAATAGTACACCTCATTCTCTATAGTTGACATGTAGGAAATGTCTAACTTTCATTTATTCTCTGAAATGATTCTGAAACGTTTCTGAAACTATGAGCTCGAGAAAACTGTAGTCAAATCAGACAAATCATTTTTACATTCATTAGACAATGTATTCAACCCAATTCATTTTTTAATCACTAGCTGTGTTATAGGAAATGGTGTAAAGTAGTGAATAAAACAAAAATCCTACTTTCCTAGATTTTTGAATAAAGATAATTTTGAGATGGAGAATTTAGGAAAATGATGGAGACAACAAAATGCAAAATGATCTAGCAAGAAAAACTCATTCAAAATCTATCATGGGTTGGACCTGTTTACACCTATGTGAAGGGAATTATACCTAAAGTCTCTATAGTAGTGCTTTGTAAAACTTTCACATTCTGACATGCTTAAAAAATGATAATATTCATATGGTAAACTGAAAGAGATCTGCATAATTCTATATTGAACTTGATAAAAAAATACATTTGGCCCATGAACAACCCAGGTATTAGGGGCACTGACCACGGTACAGTGGAAATCCGCATATAACTTTACAGTTGATCTTCGAATCTGTGGTTCTGCAAGTGTGGATTCAACCATCTGAAGATCATGTAGTACTGTAGTACATATTTATTGAAAAATATCCACGTATAAGTGGACCTGTGCAATACATACCAGTGTTGTTCAAGGGTCAACTGCACATATATACATACTTAACTTATGTTACATAGTTATAAAAGAAATTATCAAATTCTGTAAAATATGTTAAAAATTGAAATATTACATTTGCAAAAAAATTCCAAATACTTTTTTTTTTCAGTAAGAATATTGAACTTCCACCTGTGAACATTACTTTTGTTATATCAGGTTATCAGGGGTTTTTTTGTTTGTTTGTTTTTGCGGGTTTTTTTCCCCTCAATATTGAAGTACAATTCTATGAAATTTTGGGTTGGTGAACACATTGAAGTGCCTGAAAGGTGACACTTCCAAATAGGGCTTGGGAGTGCTGTGTCTTTCAACTCCCATGACTCACCCCATGTATCTCTTCTATTTTATGTTCCTGAGTTGTATTCTTTATAATAAACATGCAAACATGCTACTTACCTTGATTAATAATGGTACAGTCCTTTGGCAAATCCTATTAATACAACCTCCATCTACTCGCGCAAGAAATATTTTGGAAGGGTTCTTCGAACTGCTTCTACCCCTGGGTTATAGCCAAAATCCAAAGCAGTTTACTGGCTTACAAATCTCTAAAACAATTATGGAATTTTAGCATACCTGCAGTGCTTTCGGTGTAAACAAGTAAATATGATTTTTGGAATGATAAAAAATACCACTATCAATCACTTTTTTATGATTATCTTTCCTTTGTTATAGTCACCAACCATGACAAGATTTTATTACATAAGCAAGCAGTAACAAGAGACTGCAGACTTTTTCTCTGACAAACTCCTTTCTAAGCATTGACAAAAATGCAGATAGAATTATCTTTTTATATTCTATTTTAAGATTGTGACTGTTAGGTAAATCAAATTCTATTGTTATTGGTTATAAGTGTATTATTGAGCTTTCTCAGTTGAAATTTCCTGTTCATGTGAATGTTGAATACATTTGAGTTTTGCATGCCAAATATTTTTAAATGTTGATAAAGATTTTCCTCAAGTATACACCAGTGTTGCTCTACTACTCATAACAATTCTTCACTAACATACAAATCATAATATTGTCTAAATATTATGCATGAATCAATGTTTAATACACTTTTTTATCAGAGTATAAGGTACATATTGAAAATCATCTTATAAACAAATCAAAAGTGTACACAGCTCGATGAATTATCACAAACTAAATCTGCCTGAGAGATCACAATCTAGCTCAAAAAAGAGAACATTTCCAACAACCCAGGTGTCCCCCTCATGCTCTTTTTAATTGCTCCCCCCACTCCAATACAAATGATCAACAACCCTGACTTTTTTTTGTGTGTGTGTGGTACTCGGGCCTCTCACTGCTGTGGCCTCTCCCGTTGCGGAGAAACAGGCTCTGGACGTGCAGGCCCAGCGGCCATGGCTCGCAGGCCTAGCCGCTCCACGGCATGTGGGATCTTCCCAGACCAGGGCACGAACCCGTGTCCCCTGCATCGGCAGGCAGACTCACAACCACTGCGCCACCAGGGAAGCCCAACCCTGACTTTTAACATCATGTTTTGTTTTGGCTCTTTTGGAATTTTATATTAATGGAATCATATGGTGCATATTCTTTGTATATATTTCTTTTCTTTTGCCCGACAAGGCATTTGAGAGATTGATCCACATTGTTTTATGTGGTAATACTTTGATCATTTTCTGTTGCAGAGTATTCCACTGTGTAAATACACTACAATTAATTTATCCATTTTGCTGTTAACAAATGTGCGGGTGTTTCCAGTTTTTGTCTCCTGTGAGTGTTGCTATAAACGTTGTGGTACATGTCTTTTGTTTCACATAGTATGAATTTCTGCATATCCATGTGAACTTTTTGGTCTTAGAGTATGTCAGTTTTCCAAAATTGTTATACAAATTTTCACTTCTACAAGCACTGTTTGTGAATTCCTGTTGCTCTACATCTTTGCTGACATTTGGTATTTTCCGAATTTAACCACTGTAGTATGTGCATGGTATTATCTATACACCACTTAATAAGATTGTCTATGGTTTAGTTTTACATATAGATAGCTTCTCAGAGAATAAAGCAACATATTACTTGAACATCACATTCTTGTTGCTGAAATAGTCTAAGGCAGTATTTCTGTGATATCTTACATGCTTCAAAGTATTCACTTACCATGCTGAATATTTTAGGATTTTATTTTAAATTTGTTTATTTTGATAGGTCTTTGTAGGAAAATAATCTTTTTTGTATTATTTTTTCCAAGGATTTTAACTAGTGCTATTAGATACATGCAGTTCCTAACATCAGGAGATTAATCCAGTACTGTAGAAACATCCATGGCCAAATAAAGAATAATTATAAATACACTATTACTGAAGTATTAATCTCACAGACTGAAATGCTCCAATGGGAAGGTCAGAGAGAGACATCCTATACCTGTATGGTACTGCTGCTACTGAGCTGTTTTCCGCTTGTGGATATTATCCATAAAATCTTAAAATCATAATAAAAATGTGAAAAATAGGAGTACATGAAATCAAAAGCAAAGCTAAAGATTTTAAATTCACATAAAGATAACTTCACTGATAATTATGAGAGAAAATTGACTGAAGTAATAAAACTACCTGGGATGATTAAATGTGTTATTCAGAGGAGATGTTCATTGTAATAAATATTACAGAGATTTCTTTGATGGTGGATGCTAAAAATAAAGCTTTAAAAGCCAAAATAATAATTTTTAAGTACAGGAATTTTCAATGTTCAACTACAATTACAGACGTAAATTTTTGATTGAGTGTGAAAAATAATCTAAATTTCAACAAGTTTGCAATGCACTGTGGAATGCACAGTGCTTGGGAAGCTATGCTTCTCTTATTCAATAGAGAATGTGTGTGAGAGAGAGACAGACAGAGAGACAGACAGAGAGAGAAAGAAAGAAGGAAGAAAGAAAGAAAGAAAGGAAGGAAGGAAGGAAGGAAGAAGGAAGGAAGGAAGGAAAGGAGGAGGGAGGGAGGAAAGAAGGAAGGGGGAGGGAGAACGTGGGAGGGAGGGAGGGAAGGAAGAAGGAAAGGAGAAGGGAAGAAAGGAAAAAGAAAAACAGATCAATTAATATGTTTTAATGTTGTAGAATCTTAACTATAAGTTAAGTAAAGGGAGATTAGTATTTAAAACCAACACCAAAATTAAAAAATCAGAGAGCTTTAAAACTCCACTCTGACAATGAACTTTTTTTTTTAACATTTTTATTGCAGTATAATTGCTCTACAATGGTGTGTTAGTTTCTGTTTTATAACATAGTGAATCAGCCATACATCAGGATACATATATCCCCATATCTGGTCCCTCTTGCGTCTCCCTCCCACCCTCCCTATCCCATCCCTCTGGGTGGTCAAAAAGCACTGAGGTGATCTCCCTGTCCTATGAGGCTGCTTACCACTAGCTATAGATTTTACATTTGGTAGTGTATATATGTCCATTCAACTCTCTTACTTCATCCAAACTTACCATTCCCCCTCCCCCATCCTAAAGTCCATTCTCTACGTCTGCGTCTTTATTCCTGTCCTGCCCCTAGGTACATTAGAACCATTTCTGATTTTTTTTTTTTTTTTTAGATTCCATATGTATGTGTTAGCATACAGTATTTGTTTTTCTCTTTCTGACTTACTTCACTCTGTATGACAGATTCTAAGTCCATCCACCTCCGTACAAACAACTCAATTTCATTTCTTTTTATGACTGAATAATATTCCATTGTATATATGTGCCACATCTTCTTTATCCATTCATCTGTCGATGGACACTTACGTTGCTTCCATGTCCTAGCTATTGTAAATAGAGCTGCAATGAACATTGTGGTACATGACTCTTTTTGAATTATGGTTTTCTCAGGGTATGTGCCCAGTAGTGGGATTGCTGAGTCGTATGGTAGTTCTATTTGTAGCTCTTTAAGGAACCTCCATACGGTTCTCCATAGTGGCCATATCAACTTACATTCCCACCAACAGTGCAAGAGGGTTCCCTGTTCTCCACACCCTCTCCAGCATTTATTGTTTGTAGATTTTTTGATGATGGCCATTCTGACCAGTGTGAGATGATATCTCATTGTAGTTTTTTTTTTTCTGTACTCGGGCCTCTCACTGTTGTGGCCTCTCCCGTAGTGGAGCACAGGCTCCGGACATGCAGGCTCAGTGGCCATGGCTCATGGGCCCAGCCACTCCGTGGCATATGGGATCCTCCCAGACCGGGACACGAACCTGTGTCCCCTGCATCAGCAGGCAGACTCTCAACCACTGCGCCACCAGAGAAACCTGTCATTGTAGTTTTGATTTGCATTTCTCTAATGATTAATGATGTTGAGCATTCTTTCATGTGTTTGTTGGCAATCTGTATATCTTCTTTGGAGAAATGTCTATTTAGGTCTTCTGCCCATTTTTGGATTGGGTTCTTTGTTTTTTTGATATAGAGCTGAATGAGCTGCTTGTAAATTTTGGAGATTAATCCTTTGTCAGTTGTTTCATTTGCAAACATTTTCTCCCATTCTGAGGGTTGTCTTTTCATCTTGTTTATGGCTTCCTTTGCTGTGCAAAAGCTTTGAAGTTTCATTAGGTCTCATTTGTTTATTAGGTCCCATTTGTTTACTTTTGTGTTTATTTCCATTTCTCAAGGAAGTGGGTCAGAAAGGATCTTACTGTGATTTATGTCATAAAGTGTTCTGCCTATGTTTTCCTCTAAGAGTTTTATAGTATCTGGTCTTACATTTAGGTCTTTAATCCATTTTGAGTTTATTTTTTGTGTATGGTGTTAGGGAGTGTTCTAATTTCATTCTTTTACATGTAGCTATACAGTTTTCCCAGCACCACATATTGAAGAGGCTGTCTTTTCTCCATTGTATATTCTTGCCTCCTTTATCAAAATTAGGTGACCATAGGTGCATGGGTTTATCTCTGGGCTTTCTATCCTGTTTCATTGATCTATATTTCTGTTTTTGTGCCAGTACCTTACTGTCTCGATTACTGTAGCTTTGTAATAATAGTCTCAAGTCAGGGAGCCTGATTCCTCCAGCTCTGTTTTTCTTTCTCAAGATTGCTCTGGCTATTCGGGGTCTTTTCTGTTTCCATACAAATTGTGAAATTTTTTGTTCTAGTTCTGTGAAAAATGCCAGTGGTAGTTTGATAGGGATTGCATTGAATCTGTAGATTGCTTTTGGTAGTATAGTCATTTTCACAAGGTTGATTCTTCCAATCCAAGACACTGGTATATCTCTCCATCTGTTTGTATCATTTTTAATTTCTCTCATCAGTGTCTTATAGTTTTCTGCATACAGGTCTTTTGTCTCCTCAGGTAGGTTTATTCCTAGGTATTTTATTCTTTTTGTTGCAATGGTAAGTGGGAGTGTTTCTTTAATTTCTCTTTCAGATTTTTCATCATTAGTGTATAGGAATGCCAGAGATTGCTGTGCATTAATTTTGTATCCTGCTACTTTACCAAATTCATTGATTAGTTCTAGTAGTTTTCTAGTAGCATCTTTAGGATTCTCTATGTATAGTATCATGTCATCTGCAAACAGTGACAGCTTTACTTCTTCTTTTCCGATTTGGATTTCTTTTATTTACTTTTTCTTCTCTGATTGCTGTGGTTAATACTTCCAGAAGTATGTTGAATGATTGTGGTGAGAGTGGGCAGCCTTGTCTTGTTCCTGATCTTAGAGGAAATGGTTTCAATTTTTCACCATTGAGAATGATGTTGGCAGTGGGTTTTCATATATGTCCTTTATTATGTTGAGGTAAGTTCCCTTTAGGCCTGCTTTCTGGGGATTTTATCATAAATGGGTGTTGAATTTTGTTGAAAGTTTTTCTGCCTCTATTGAGATGATCATATGGTTTTTCCCCTTCATTTTGTTAATATGGTGTATCACATTGATTGATTTGCATATATTGAAGGATCCTGGGATGAACCCCACTTGATCATGGACTACAATCCTTTTAATATGCTGTTGGATTCTGTTTGCTAGTAGTTTGTTGAGGATTTTTGCATCTATGTTCATCAGTGATATTGGCCTGTAGTTTTCTTTCTTTGTGACATCTTTGTTGGGTTTTGGTATTAGGATGATGGTGGCCTCTCAGAATGAGTTTGACAGTGTTCCTCCCGCTCCTGTATTTTGGAATACTTTGAGAAGGATAGGTGTTAGCTCTTCTCTAAATGTTTGATAGAATTCGCGTGTGAAGCCATCTGATCCTGGGCTTTTGTTTGTTGGAAGGTTTTTAATCACAGTCTCAATTTCAGTGCTTGTGATTGTTCTGTTTATATTTTCTATTTCTTCCTAGTTCAGTCTCAGAAGGTTGTGCTTTTCTAAGAATTTGTCCATTTCTTCCAGGTTGTCCATTTTATTGTCATATAGTTGCTTGTAGTAATCTCTCATGATCCTTTGTATTTCTGCAGTGTCAGTTGTTACTTCTCCTTTTTCATGTCTAATTCTATTGATTTGAGTCTTCTCCCTTTTTTTCTTGATGAGTCTGGCTAATGGTTTATCAATTTTGTTTATCTTCTCAAAGAACCAGCTTTTAGTTTTATTGATCTTTGCTATTGTGTTCTTCATTTCTTTTTAATTTATTTCTGATCTGACCTTTATGATTTCTTTCCTCTTGGTAACTTTGGGATGTTTTTGTTCTTTCTCTAATTGCTTTAGGTGTAAGGTTAGATTGTTTACTTGAGGTGTTTCTTGTTTTTGAGATAGGATTGTATTGCTACAAACTTCCCTCTTAGAACTGCTTTTGCTGCATCCCATAGAGTTTGGGTCATCGTGTTTTCATTGTCATTGTTTCTAGGCACTTTTTGATTTCCTCTTTGATTTCTTCAGTGATCTCTTGGTTATTTAGTAGTGTACACTGTTTAGCCTCCATGTGTTTGTATTTTTTAGGGATTTTTTCTTGTAATTGATATCTAGTCTCATAGTGTTGTGGTCCTAAAAGATGCTTGATATGATTTCAATTTCCTTAAATTTACTGAGGCTTGATTTGTGACCCAAGATATGATCTATATGGGAGAATTTTCCATGAGCAGTTGAGAAGAAAGTGTATTCTATTGTTTTTGGATAGAATGTCCTATGAATATCAATTAAATTCATCCTGTTTAATGTATCATTTAAAGCTTGTGTTTTCTCGACCATGAACTTTTAATTCTTCTAGTTAATAAATTATGAATACATTTTTTATAGCTCTTTTTACATATAACCCAGGCAGTATACTTTCTGCAGTAAGCCCACCACATACTCATACAAGTTAAATTTCAGTTATAAACTATAAGCTTTATGTAGCATATCTTTTATTAAAAATTCATTTTACAGTTATTATCCTTTGTTTTTTCTATTTTTTTGTGTATTCTACACAAATCTTTTCAATCTACCCATGAATATGAATTTTATGTACTGTTTATACATCACCATAGACTTATAGGGAAGATCAAATATAATTTGAGTAGTAGGTTAGTACAGATCATAAGACAGGTGATAGGGGACAATGACAGAAATCCCTGCAGCTTTCAATCTGCATAAGTCAATCATTCTGAAATTTTAATTTATTTATCCTGACCTGATTTAAGACCCTTCATATCCTGACCCTCTTCAATTTCAAATGACTTTTTACTAATCCAACATTTTCAAAGTTTAAGCCCGGCTGGCCAATTCCTTTTTCGGGAAACCTGTTTTAATGCACACTGGCATCTACACATTTAATATTAATTTCCTCTCCCTCTTGTCCCTTCCATGTTTCATTAACTAAACCTAATAAAGTAGTCTAGACACATGGCATTCTTGTCATTTGGACAGCTATACCATTTACTACCTTTGCCACAACTTTGGCCTATACCATATGAATTACATACTTTGATAACTATTTGTCAGTTAAGCTTAATCTGACCAATTGATTGTACCTCCCTGAGACTGTGGCTTATATAACATTTATTCTTAGAAACCAGCAAGAAAGTATGATGTTTTAAATGACAGTGATGTTTAAGGACAGCAATGATATGGTATCTTTTTTCACTGCTTCACTGAAAAGTAATCCTTGTAAATGTAGCCAAAAATTGATAAGATATTTCTTTTTAAGCAGTAAATGCTTATGCCATTACAGATTTGTCAATTTCTGTCCCATTGTTTCTTGGTTTCTTATCTTGGAACTTTAAAACAGTGTTAAGATGGGATGACATCAGTATGGCCCTAGAGGTTGTTCAGAGAAAGCTAGTAGCTGAGCGTGTGGAAGAAAACCTACTTCTTTCTGAGTAGTCTCTGGACAATTGGACAAACTTTTCCCCAATAAATATTACATCAGTAAAATAGTGTTTATAATTAGATAGCTGCTTTTTACCACATACATGCATTCAAAATTTATTCAGCAAATGTTTGTTGATTGCTCATTAGGTTCTCTTTTAGGTAGTGGAGGCTTAACCATGAGAAAAGCAGACAAAGTTTACTCTGTCATGGCTACCAGAGTGACTTGATCCAAGTAGTGAGTAGAAAGTGGAAAGAAATGAGATCAGAAAATCTCTTTTTGTCAAATCAGGAAGGCTTTGTTGGAATGGCGGACAAGTTTCTATTCAGTGTGTGGTGGAAAGCCATAGGGAGGTGTTGTGTAGAGATTTTAAATGACCTGATATAGTTCAGAAAAATTTTATGCGTGATTCTCAGGGTTGAGTTCTATTATTTATTTACATTTAAAATTATACCTAAATATATACAAATTACACATTATAAAAGTATATATGTTAATTATATAAAAGTATACACATATGTATTTATATATCAGAATTTTAACGGTGGTTGCATTTAGTGATGGATTGAGAGTTTTAGCCAATCTCCATGGCTACTCTGTATGGATCTTGGGGAGGCAACCACAATCCCACTACACAATAGTGTCTTAATTTGTCACTATGCCTTCAGGTTGTCTCAATTCTATACCTGCCAATATGATTTTTCTAAAATAAAACTTTGTTGAGCTTACTCACCCACTGTTTAAAATCCATCAATAGTTCTCTGTTGCTGTCATGTGAAAACTGGGACATTTTAGGAAAACTTAAAAGCTGTCAGCACTGTAGCTCCTTTATTTTTCTCTTGACAATATCCAAATCAATACAGTCTCCTTGCCATCACTAATATCTAAGTTCTTTCTAGCCTAGGCACTCATCCCTTTGGAGAAATTTCTTTTCTCTACTGCTGGACAACACACAGGTATCAACTCCTCTGAGAAGATGTCCCTATTTCTTCTAAGGGTGCCCTTTCAAGGTAAGCCTATGGCATCCATGCTGACCTCTATAATATAGAAGTAAGGTATCCTTCTATATTGTATCATAATTGTCTCTTTACCTGGTTTTCTTCCCACTAGGTTGTAACTTTAGTGCGATTAGAGACTATGTCTTTCTATCTCTGGTAACTTGTAAACTTCCTGGCATAATGCTTGTTAACTGAATGTCTTGTTTCCATTAAATCAATAACATGATTTTGTGGGGCTCTATTTATGAGGTACTTTTCAATAGGGTCACAAAAGACAATAATTCTAGGCCAGGCAAAAACTAACGTAATTAAAAGTGATTTGGAGAGAGAGAATTTTTAAAACAATGATAAAGATATATTTGATATTATAAAGAATTATGAACACACATATATTTCTTAATGGATCCAGTTTTTACCCCTTTTATTACTATTCAACCTGCATATGATGCTGGCTTCATTTTCCTTCTAAAGTAGAAAGTTCTCTACACCGATGGAAATTTTTAAGGACTCCATTTAATCTACGGCCTAATGTGCAGATTTCTTATGGTTGCGTCCAGTCTTCCACATTAGGTTCCTTATCTGTGATAGTAGAGAAGAAGAAATTACTTTGTAGAACTCGTCATCTGAATTTTTGCTTCCGAAGGGAGAAACAAAATAATTCACTTGGGCATATACTCCTTGTTAAGAAAAATACCAAAGTGGGCTTTTTTGCTCTGTGATGGTAAATCTTCAAGGCATTGTTCAGAAGACAGAAATGAGATAAAATGAAGTAAATTGCTTTGCATAACCTTAAGATATTTTCGCTTATTCAGGCAAGTAGGAAGGATGAGGAGATCTTGGAGGTAGCAAGAGTAGGAGAATCCCAGCAAAATACCAAGAAGCTAGTTATTTTTCATGTAACAGGGTGTAGGAGAGACCAGTGCATTCCTTCTTTTAGAAATAGAACCACCTAAATTTTAGTTAGGCACCTGGCTGCCATAGTAATAGCTACATTTCCCAGCCTTTCTTGCAGCTATATGTCACCAGGACACTAATGGGAGAACAATGAGTTTTTACAAGAAGTATTCAGCTTATGGTTTTTCTGTGTAAAAAAGACACCTGCTTGCCCTGGGCTTTCTCCTTCCCCCTCCTATGGATTGGAAAATGATGGGCACTAAAATCCACCCTTTGAACATAATAGCACTACCACACTAGTCCCATTCTACTCACCTCTCTACTAGTATGTGGGATTGAAATAAAGTTCTGTTTTACTTGAGCCACTGAATTCCTGGTTCATTTTGTTTCAGTAAGCATTCACTATTACTAGCAAGGATTACTAATATCTAATTTTAAGACCTTTCTTATGCTTTTCCACAATATATTCATCCTGTTACTACAGTGCTTCAATAAAGGCTTCCTACATTTTCATTTCTTATGTAAGTGATTGGCATTATGTAAGTGAGTGTCCGCCAAAAAGGGCAATTTGGAAAAGAACTTGCAGAAATTAAAAAGTAAGTAGAAGCAGAAAACTAGAGTCAGAAGTGAGCATGAGAAACATAAGTTCTCTTTGAATCCCTAGAGAAATACAGAGGAAAAAACAAGTTTTCTTTTACATTTGCACTAGCAGTTTTATTTAAATCCTAAAGACAAACTATTCTGACACACTGGAGGACCTGAGCTTCTCACACAAGTGGCTCTTGGGTTACATTACTTTTCCCAACTCATCTCTTACTAGCTCTCATTAACCGACCCTTTGTTCTATTGAAAATATGTATAGTTCCCTGGCTTCAGAACAGATCATGTTCTTAATTAGACTATTTTATTAAAGCTTTCCCCTTTTATCATCTCTTGTTTCTCTCTGCCTTTTATTACAGTTCCTCTATTTTAGCAATTTGTTATTTAGAAAGTTTGACGAGAAGTCTTGTTTACAGATACCAAAATTATCCAGGGTATTTCAAAGAAACTTAACAGTATCCTTTATCTCTTCTCTTATAGTATCTCTTATTTAGTCTTTGACTTCAGTCATGAAAAACTGAGGTCATGTTGCAAGTTCATAAATATCCAGAGATAACAGTTCTTTAAAATTTCCCATACATAAATTTAATAATCTTACATTTAAATGGTATTAGAAAATGAATGATTCAGATAATGGGTGATGTACATTGACTCTATAGTACAGAGAAGTTAATTACCTGTTATCAACTATTTGTTAGCATGTTATGAGTAAAATTAACTAAAACTATAGTTCGCTACTTTTCATTATGTAATTCAACTCTCTTCCCTTATAATTTGTCCCTGAACCTACTTATAATTCACTTTACTTATGCTTTGATTTTTCTCTTTTTTCAGCAATATATGTAAAGAAAAATTTAGTATAATTGTCCTCTTTGAATTTGCCTTCATCTCACAAAAATGTGATCAGTGAAATGATTCATTTATTTATTGACAGTTTCTTTTTTAATAACAATTTTACTTATTCTCTAATAGATTCCAAATAAGGGGAGGACATTTGAGACACTAATCTATGTCTTATTCTCAAAAAAAATTATAGTTGAGAAGATGGGGTAGCCATGTAAACAATGCATCATGATTAAGCAATATTTAAGTAGTATATATTTTAGCAGTAGGAACTTCAGCATAAAAACTACGAGCAAATTTATTTAATTTTCTATTTACTTGCTCAAATCTATAATCGTCCTGTTGGTAGGCAATACTGTATCTTGGTACCCACTTGCACTTACTCTAATTCCTCTTGAATTTGGCTTACAGACCCTAAAAATTAGGGACTCAGTTCAGCAACTATAATGAAGCAGAAGGTTAATTAGCATCTAAATTGCCCACCTCTGCCATTGAGTCTTGCTGCCACAGCTATTGAAGTCCTCCACATAGAGACGGAAGATATTGTATTAATGTCATAGTGACTTCTCACTGGTTAACATTTTTAGCCAATGTTGCAGTGGTTCTTCAGTGAGAATATAGCTCATCTTATTGTAACCTTCTGCCATGACCATGGTTGGTCTTCCAAAACTACAGTACAGATGTAACAATTTTCATTTAGAGGTATCAGTTAGAAGGCTAGCTTGCCCCAAGAATATTGTTTCAGAATTTAATAATGTTCAACATCTGTAAACCCTGGTAGTCATGAGGTCCTGATCTCCCTGGCAATCCTCTTTCCTTGAAATCTGGATTAATGTTTCATCATCCAGGGAGGTTACCCTTAAATCTGTGATCCTACATTACTCTTCTGTTGGAAACTAACTTTAGAAAGTCTGAGGTGATTTTATCAATCTTCTAAAGGTGTTTCCTTTAAAAATTGTTAAGCTTCTGCTTTCCTAAAGTAAAGAAAAAATTAAAAATTCAATTTTAACATCTGATGGTGCATCCTACAACTACTGTTACAATTGTTACTGAAGAATTACAGGGACCAGCGGTGGCACAAAACAGTGACGATCACGTTTGCTCAGCAAGATGGTTTCAGAAAAGACTTCATAGAGAATCTAACACATGAACTAAGTATTAAAATATGAATATGGTTAGCCAGTTGGACAAGGTGATAAGGATATTCCAGTACGGGATCTGTGAGAATAGGCTCAGAGGTGAGACATACAGTGGTACTTTCTGGAAATGTAAATAATTTGGTTCAGCTGGTGCTTTAGAGTCCAGGGCTTTCCTGGTGGTGCAGTGGTTAAGAATCCGCCTGCTAATAAAAGGGGCATGGGTTCGATCCCTCATCAGGGAAGATCCCACATGCCGCAGAGCAACTAAGCCCGTGTGCCACTACAGAGCCTGCACTCTAGAGCCCTCAAGCCACAACTACTGAGCCTGTGTGCCACAACTACTGAAGCCCGTGCGCCTAGAGCCCGTGCTCCACAACAGGAGAAGCCACCTCAATGAGAAGCCTGTGCACCACAACAAAGAGTAGCCCCCGCTCGCCTCAGCTAGAGAAAGCCCATGCACAACAACAAAGACCCATCGCAGCCAAAAATAAATAAATAAATAAATTTATTCAAAAAAAAAAAAAATTAGAGTCCAGATCAGTGTAAGACAGGTCATGGCAGTAGGCAAGGTTGAATTGTGGACAATGTGGAATGACTTGTTAAGTATTTTGGTCATAATCCTACAGTCAACATAATGGTAAGTGAATTTAAAGATTTTAATTAGATCTTTGATATGATTATATTTAAACTTGAAGCATCACTCACCTAATCATAGTGTGAATGATACGCTGGAGGGACTTGAGATTATTAAACTCTTCTAGATAAGAGAATTATTGCCTGAACTAAGGATAAGAGTTTCAATTATGTATGGAAGTTGCATTGACAAGTCTTGGTCATGGTCAAGGCCCTTAATCTACTTAAGCAAGGCAGGTTAGTATAATTTTACTGATTTTAGGCTTTTGTTTCTTAAGTAGACCAGATAATTTCTGTTTAAAATTTATTTCTATTTTTTTTTCTATCTTTGCTGATAATTTGCTCTCAGGTCCAATCCTCACCCCTCTGTGTTTGCCCTGTTTTGTAGTATGCTGATCCTTGCAATCTACTTTTCTAGAGCTTCCTTGTCAATAAGTTTCTATGCAGTCTCCACCAATAGGAAGCACTGCCAGGAAGAATAAAGAAGTCCGGACGTTTCTCCCCAACTTCTCTGCTTCAGGCAGCATCCCCCACAGTGGCTGCATCTCCTCAGGCGTTTTGACTTGCGACAAAAAGCCCTTCTCTTAATCCTTCCTCCTAACCAAGCAGTCACCTCATAGTCCCAGATCCCAGGCTCTGTAATACCAACTCTTCTTTGCAAGCCTCTAATCCCATAGAGTTGGATATATCAGGCAGAACCATTTTTTTTTAATAAATAAATATTTATTTATTTATTTTTGGCTGTGTTGGGTCTTCGTTTCTGTGCAAGGGCTTTCTCTAGTTGCAGCAAGCGGGGGCCACTCTTCATCGTGGTGCGTGGGCCTCTCACTATCGCGGCCTCTCGTTGTGGAGCACAGGCTACAGACACGCAGGCTCAGTAGTTGTGGCTCACAGGCCTAGTTGCTCCATGGCATGTGGGATCTTCCCAGACCAGGGCTCGAACCCGTGTCCCCTGCATCGGCAGGCAGACTCTCAACCACTGCACCACCAGGGAAGCCCCAAGGCAGAGCCATTTTAATAATCTCTGGTTTGCCTCATACTATCCATTTTGGCCTTTCAGCTCATTCAAGATTTTAGCTACTACTTCTGCATATTAAGTACCCACTTTCAAACTATGAAGCCTGAGCTCTGATTTCCTCACTGCACACTGACTGAATTTTGTTAAATGTATTACCAGTATTCACTGACGAGAAGAGCTACCAATACTTTTTCTGTAGAGAGGATCATGATTGTACTGTATATGGTTTTACACTCTTCAAAAAAGTTCATATTCTTTTTTCCATGTTGTCCCTATAACAGTCTGTGTAGAGTCTGGGATCCAGAGATATGTGATACCTTCCTTAAGTTTACAGTAAAAAATATTAACACCATAAGAACAACTACAGGAAAAAAAAGTTCCTGATTCAGCATCTGAAACTACACTGCAGTGCCTTTTCATAGTGGATTAATGTCTTTGATTCCTTCTAACTGTGTTGTGTATGTTACCTTGCAATTTTTTAGTGATACTTATCCTCTGAAGTCATACAACAAGCAAATTTTAAGTATTTTTTAAATCTTTTTTGGTCCACATTAATTGATGCCCCTGTTGAAAAATTTTATATTAGATTTAGTATTTTCCTATAAATCAGTTTAAGAGGGTCAAAATATTTATTCTCAGAAGCTAGAATTTTGGAAAAAATTCTGGTGAAGTAGGGAAAATTTAAGTCTTCAACTCAGGTTTAGTTTGTAAATAGTTGTGAGAAAGGTGAGATGTCCATCCTCCTCTATCATCCACCACCACCGCTACCACCATCACTATGGCTGTCCTGCTTCCCAGACCCTGAGAATCTTAGCACACCCAGAATATTTGTAATAGTATATAAGCTTGAACATAATTCTAAGGAACACTTCCTTAATCTGAGGCTAAAACCTCTCTATGACTGCCCTAGAGCACCAGGTTGGGACTACCGAATACAGGAAGATAAAAAATTTCCCTGGGGTCACCGCACAGTCTGACGATTTTTGAACAAGTCCAGAAACAGCAGTTTCCTCTCCAAAGCTGCTCTGAGGAAGCTCCTGCTGCAGCTGCATTTGGCCTGAGGGCACTAGCTCTCCCTGTTTATGGTCCTCTGTGCATCCTGATTTTCCCGAGGCTGACATTATTCTAATCCTCATGGCTTGAGATCTTGGAGTCATATTTAACTCCCCATCCTTCACTGTTGTCTGGTTCTAAACAAAGAGTAAGTCTACCTTATCTCTTCTAAATATTTCTGATATCTTCGCCCTTTTCTTCATTACCATTAATTTTCACATTAGTTTCCCATATCCCTCTGGGAATGTATTATTCCCTGCTTCTTTTCTCTAACTGGTTCAATTCATCCTAAAACTCTTTCATCAGACACTTCCTCTACAGGAATAACTTCAATGCCTCCCCATTGTCTGTGGTATAAATTCCAGATTATGCCTTTGGAATGATTGTCATTGTAAGGTTACTCACAATTAGACTTATCCTGTTTTTGCCACATTATCTATACATATTATATACTACTTTCCTTTAAAATCCCAATTCCAGAAAGATAATGTTTATTCAGTGATGCTTAAATGATGTGTATGTGCATATGTATGTAGTTACTTCAGCTAATTTTATTTTTACCCCATTTTCCAATATTTGAATGTCCTCTTCTTTCTAGCTCATTATTATATATCTGTCGAGTCTCAATGTAAATGCCACTTTAAAAAAATTATTTCCTGATTATTCATCATTTAATTTACGATTCTTTATCCAACTCATGTTATCTCATTGTGTGTGTGTGTGTGTGTTTGTGTGTGTGTGTATACAGAATATTTATGTCCTAAAGTTTCATCTCCTCATTGAAACTATAAGCGTACTAGAGACGGGAATTTTAAGACATCTTTGTGCGCTAACATCATTTAACCTGATGCTTTGAATTCCTTAATATAATAGGAATCAAGGAAATATTTATTTATTCCTTAGTAGGCTGCCCTGATTCTAACCCAATGTAACCTAGACAAACGGACATGTAGCATTTCTTTCTTTTTTTTTTAATGTTATTTCTATTGACAATGAAAGCAGATATTTTATTCAGTATCAGTATTTTTACATTCATTTACTGATTTCAATGTCCAAACCATCTTTGAACATTTTGAGAGTTCTTCAGTTCCCTCAATTTTTGCCATTAAAAAAAAAAAAAGCTATCAAATCTTCAGTGCATATACCCTTCAGCTGGAATGTACAAATGTTTATTTTTAACCTGCTTTTTATCATTTCAAATCCCAGATTTTCATGCACAATTTAAATGAAGTAATACGATAAGTGAGTTATGATTTATTTATTAGGTAAACTACATAGCAAATTTATATATTTCTAATAACAGGCTGCTACTTAAAAGCACCAAAATCCCAGTAAATGCAAACAAAAACAACAGCAAAGATTTGTTTTGTACCATTTATTTTCAATGTGCTTAATTGCACTGAAATTTTAATTGAGCTGTAATTGCATTTTATTGCATGCATTTGTATGAATTAAAAAATACTTAAAGCTGAAATGTGGTGGATGAAACAATTTCATGCATATAGCGAAACAGTTACCATAAAGAAAAGTTTTATCTCTTTTATAGTATCACTAACAGGCACTTTAAAAGTTGAGCTTGCAGTCCAATCACATTTTATTCATATGTGCTTTTTATCCTCTTTCTCACTGCCAGATACACTTATTTATCCTCAGTTCTTCTCTGCTGTGTTCTGTGCCCTGGCAGTTTGAACCTCTGTAGATTTCCTTGTCTTCTGGTTTTATGTTGGATTCAGCCAATGGGAGGCACTTGAAGAAGAAGAAAGCTATGAGGAAAGACTGGTGTGGGTGTTTAATCACTGTTCTGACAGTGGTGGCTCCTGTTGGCTCTCCATCTTCCACAGATCTGGCTCTGGCTAGGCTCTCATAAACACTGCACCTTCTCCTTGCCTCTTTCACTCAGGGTGATACTGGCTTCCTGTTGTTACTAATTCCTGGGTGTTTATCTCTCCTTGGTGTCCTTAACTTCATCTTCTCTGTGTAGAGTCCCTCCACTGAAACTCACATCACTTAAATACTTTGAAGACCATCTGTTTCTTGCTGGGACCTTAACTGCTATGTCATCCATACAAATGTATAAATCAGTTTTTTTTGTGTGTCTTTAATATAAATATGAGACATAAGTCGTGTTCAACTAGGAAAAAACTTAACTGTCTACTAAACACACCATGTGATATTAATTTCCAGACTAATTCATTAAGCACCAATTAAAGTGTAACTATGCGTCATTTTGCAAAAGTGTTGTGTTCAAATTCTCATTTTTGCATAGGCCATATTAAGGGTTCTCCTATTATTATAATTTATGTCAATGTGTATTGATTGACATGGAAATTCTGTTTTCACCCTAAAACAGACTACCTGAACGTAAGAAAATGTGCTACCCCTGAGGTATGGCTAATTGAATCTATATTTGATCTAGACTACCATGAAATCTCTTGACATATGACGTAGGATTCTCAGTTTAAATATTTTCATTTCCATGGCTCTCTATCTATTGCTAAGATAACTAAATTTTATACCTAAATCTTATTCTATACCTAGAATTTAGGCAAGAGTATTATTTATTCCTCAGTTCTTTTTTTTCTTTTCAGAATTTCACCACAGTTTTTCAGCTTGTCAAGAGTATACTTAAAGACCAGATTTATTAAGGGCTTGCAATTATTCTTGTATATTCCCTCCATATTTATCTGTTTATATGGGCCATCAGCTACTCCATAAGTTTTTAGCAGATGTAGCATTATTTTCCCAGGTTCAATATTTGCAAAGCAATAAGCAGTTTATTGGCCATTTCTAACACGAAACAATTCCTGAAATTTTTATCCATTTTGTTGACAGAGTTAGCTGAGATCTCTTCAGTATGCAGACCCACCAACATTGTCACAGCAGGCATGGGTAGCAACTGTTGAAGAGGGTCTGCCAAAGAAGGTTATGTTACAGTTTAAGAAACGAGACTTAAAGTTGAGCCAGCAAATGTGCTTCATTTACTATTAGAGTAGTTCATTTATATTTTTGTCTGCACTTATAACCTGTAAATTATAATGATAATGACTGATGCTTTACTGAGGGCTTAATGTGCACCAGGTACTGTATTGCATGCTGTTTACATCACCCTGTTTAAACCCCCCATCTATTTTATACTACATACTAATGAAATCCTCGATTACAGAAAAATAAGGAAAAGAGTAGAGTGGTTCAGTAACCTGCCCATAGTCACATAGCTGTTATATGGTGGATAAATATCTCAAATTAAGTCTGTGTAACCCAGAACCTCATAGGCTCTCATAAGCACTTTCTGGGACCTTTGCATAATTCTGGTAAGTGAAATTGTAGCATAATCACATATATGATTACATTACTATTAATATAGTAATTGAAGCATATTTGACAAGAGTCAAGGTATTTAGGCAGGTATTAAATATACTAGAACTAAAACTTCTTTTTTAGTTCATGTCTGACAAATAGGAATAAAAGAAGAATAAGGGAAAACTCTAATTAAAAAATAATTAGTATTCTTTCTATTTGTGTCAGTGTTTCATTACTATTCAAATATTCTTTTTCAAATTGGAATATAGGTCATAGATAGCATTTTCAATTTCTATAGAAATGCAAGTTGCTGCCTCATTTTTTTTTCTCCTTTTTTCCCTCCTGTTTCATTTCTGGAATAAGGTCTTTTACAATATCAAGATCATCTTATATTCATTAGAAAAAACATATGTGATACTGTAAATGTCACATGTTAGCAGCAAGGTATTTTTTTCTATTCTCACGTATGCAGGGCTTTAATTTATCATGTCATCTACCATCTGGTTTTCAGGAGAGATTTTTATTACATTTTAATAAAGAACATATTGAAGACAGCAATTTTTGTTGCTAAGTAAAGTATATAGGCATTCATGTTTTTCCCTGGTAACTTTTCATTGATAATCATTTGTCATTTAAAATATTGGTTACTCTATGTCTGCATGGAAAAACTCATATGATAGCTGAGTGTGTTTAAAATCATGTATATGATATTACATGTGATACCTGTTAGATAAACGTATTTTTAAAATTTCAAAACCCTTTTATTTTTTTGTTTACAAATGTGTTTGTTTGGAGAGAAATAGAAGTGGTGAGTGTATCCTGGCTAATGTGACTTAAAGCTTTAACAAGTTTTTTCAAGTTCTTATTCAGCCAATACATAGTGTTCCTCAAAGAGAAGATCCTTTCCAAATCTATTACTTATTGTTCCCTTAATGAGAATAATCAATATTGACTCACCCCCAAAGAATCAGTATTAGATCATCCCTTTGACGCTGTAATTTCCTGTAAACAGTACCTCCATTGTGAATAATCTATGGATGGATTCATAAGCCTAAAGTAGGATTTTAGTCACTGAAGTCTAGCCATATTTTAATGCATCTTCCTCTATAAAATGTTACTGACTTATGAAAATGCATTGTTCCAGGGGTTTTCTACTTAGAAAAATATCATTTTAGTATTTTTGGATCATAGGGCAATGCCATCTTCTCTACAAAAATGCGATGTCTGTTATCTCTCTATTTTGCACTTCAGTTTCCTCTAATTCTGAGATCAAAACAATTATCTGATTAAAGGAAAAAACAAGCAAAGGAAATGGCAACATTCATAGACTGCCCAGGCTTGCTTGTTTGCTTGCTTGCTTGCTAGATTGATTGATTGATTCATTCATTCATTCTCTGGAAATTTTGACATATTTTCCTTACTTTTCTCATTTGCTTTCAGTTCTGGAATACCATGAGACAGTCAGCTAGACATTGGGGAACCTTTGATCTCAATGTATTTAATTAGGGAAACCAACAGGATCTTTTATGTTTAGAGGCCAGCGATGTGTAAAAACCCATGTTTAATGTGAAGCCTGACAAATTGTGGTGAAGTATTGTTGGACAGCAGACCTAGCGGGCCCTATGTTGTCTGTGCACTGTCAGCTTTTGGCTCAAAAAGAGTGGATTAACATAAAAAGAGAATCCTCCATTCCTGGGGCATGCCTGGAAAGCATGAATCTGCCTCTTTTGATTCTTTTTTTTTCTGAGCTATGTCAGGTACAATATAAAACGATCTACAATTTATAGACTTCAGCTTTTTAAAAAAAATTGGCTTTAGATCGGTAGTGCCTTTCAGTTTTCCATGGGGTAAAATAATAGTATATATTCCCTCTGTATCATAGAGTAGTCTTCCAAGGATTAATAAACTAATGAGTTTTAATCACTTTGTGTTTCTCAGTGATATTACCATGTATTATAATATATCAAACTTTTACATATATAACCTCCAATGGGGAGACATAAAAACTCCTCTCTTTTAGGGAATTTTCAGTGCAAGTTATAGCTACACAGTAATGAGTTTGATTTTTATTTTTCCAGGTGAAGGGAAGTGTATGTTTGTGATATTTCCCTATATGGTACCTAAAAATTGAGGCAGGACTTTTAAGTTTCAATTTCTCCTAATCACTGTGGAAAGATTCAAGATCTAAATACATATGATCCCTGAACCCTGAAGTCAGCTGTCTCTGCAGCTTCTGTCAACCTTAGATATTATGATCTTTGCCCTTACCAGGTGCCCTATTCCAAAGGTCCACTTCTGTGGGTGTGCCTCTCATCACACCCGGGGATGTTCTCCCACATCCCTGGGGGTATTGCTGGAGAATAAGTGTCATCTCCCCAAACACTGAGAGGACCTATAGACCTCAATCTCCTGGAACATCTGAAGACTCCCCCTTCCCTCTGCTTTAGGGGGATCATCCCTTCATAGGCACTGGTCACTCTTTCTAGAATAAATTATCCTCCAACAAACAAAGTGATTAAAGTCCAAATTACTTACAATTTAAAAAAAGAAATCCATCTGCAGTAAAACCAGGAACCCCGTCTCAGTCTCCATTCTGAGCAGCTTCCCTCTTATGCAGATAACTCTTCCAGCAATCTGGCCTCCTAGATTCCTGGATGCCCGGCTACAACATTTATCTATGATTTACTTCAGTATCCTGTGTTTTGAATGCACATTATACTTGCAGGAATGAGGAGGAAAACACTTTCTTAATCATTTGTCTACCACGTGTTACCCCTTTGCATTCTCTTTTTCCTAGTTTTACAAGCCTAACTGATGAGGGCCAAGATATGTGAAGACTCCTTCAGTTGGATTGCATTAGAATTTCATGATGTGTACAAATGCCCAAACTTTCTTAGGAAATTCTAAACCTTTCTATGGCCACCCAACATTCTCATGCTCAGCACCAATTTGTTCATTACATTAAAAAAAAATGACCTGCCACCCAAGAAGGCATTCCTTGACCTCACCTTACCCCTGCACTCATCCGATTCTTGCATACATCAATTTATTAGCATATTTTCCTATTTTAATTTTTCCTCCTTTTTCCGTGTTATACCCCAATTTATTTTCTTTAATTTTATACATGATACCCTTCCTGTTTTTCCCTCCTCTTGGCTTTCTCCATTCATTATTCTTGACTTCTTTTATACTTTCAATCTTTTAAAAAATAGTTTATTTCCAGATTTTTACCCAATTAGATATTATTTAGTTCTGTTAAATGTATATCTCCGAATGCTCAATACATGTAAATTAACTTTCCACACACTGTAGGATATCTGAGCAGCACATATTAGTTTTAAAAAATCTTCCTTTGATCTGGCTTCCACACTAAAGAGACCTTACAGATTTCATTTTTTCCCTACATCTCCAAATATCTTCAAATACTCACACTGTGTCCAGTTCTTCCTCCTAAAACTCTTTAACTCATTATTCTTTGGCTTTAGGCCCTACCTATCACCAAGAGAATCTATATTGAAGGTCAATAATGACCTCCTTCTTTAAAAAACTAACTTTTTAGATATCATTTTACTTTATATTTTGGATATCACTTTAAATTATATTTCTACTGCAAATGACACTGTAGAACAAAGGTTATATTTAATACTATTTTTTTCTCTATTTCTGTGAAGATGCACATTCTTGAATCTGCTTTTCCTGCACTTACCACTCCTCAGTTTCTCTACAGTTTTCTTTTTTTCACAATTCCCTCTGATACATTTTCTCTAAGGCCTCTATTTGTGCACTGATTCCTTCATCCTATCCTAAGGGTTTTCTCTGGATTTTATCAACTTCCTCATGAGGCTTTAGATATAACCTTTATATATGTTTAGACATCTTTCCAATTTGGATTATTTGCCTGTCTTCCTAATTTGCAATATGACTGTCCATAGAGTATCTTCAGTGAGTCTGCTTTAATCTGCCCTGCCACTCAATATGCCCCAATCTGAGCTCATTATTTTCACAGAAATATTCCCCACTCATATTTACCATCTATATTAATGATATTATTACAGCCTTTCTAGTAGAAATCATTTGTCCCCATGGCAAACACCTTCTGTATACAACAAAGATCTGATATGGTTACACTTGAAATTATTTAATTTCAAAAGAAATGTAAACACCCCCCCCCTTTTTTTAACAGATCAAAGTCATATAATTTTAGAGCTAAGGAACTTTAGAGATTATTAATTTCCCCATTGTTTAGATAAGTTTATATGAGAACCCTGAAGCTTTGCTGGGGGAAAAAATTGTCTCCATGTTAGTTAATTGCTAAGCTAGTTTTAAACCAAGTTTCCCTTACTCCCAATCTGATGATTCTAATGTTCTTTCTGCCATAATTTGTGAACTTGCTTCCTACTGCCTTAGTTTGTGAACTTGCTTCCTATCTTCCTAAGGATCCTCTAATAGATCTTTTACTGCATCCCCATTATTTGATTTATTAGACATTTATTTGATGCCTCTCAAATGTCATGCAATGAAGTATCCTTATTATATTGCATATAAAATAATGCTATTATCTGTAGAAGAAAAATAATGACTCTTCAATTTTTAAAAATAAAATTCTAATTCCTTGGAAAGGTGCTCTATGACCTGGTCACAATCTTTTCCCGTTTCACTTCCTAGTACTTTTCCCAGGTGCTCTACACTCCAGTTTCAAATAATCTGTTCTTTAGTGACACCATGAAATCTCACAACTCAATGTCTTTTCTTACACCTCTTGTTCCCTCAGGGTCAAATGCCTTTTTTCTGATCCTGCAAGACAGTTTCCCTTCTTTCTTCAAAGTGAAGCGTGGACACCATTATAGCAAGGTGGTTAAAACCTCATGCTTTGGAATCACAGTTCTGGGTTTGAATTCTCACCCCGATACCAGCAATGTGACCTTAAATTAGTACCGTAACAATGTTATGAGTGAGAGTTCAATTATTGGTAAATGGCCTTACTATTATTTACCTCACCAGAGTAGTATAAAGATTAGGCAAGATAAAGCATATAAAGATCTAGCATTGCTATTGCTATTAGGAGTAGACTTGGTAATATAGGAAGAATAAAGGAAAAAATAAAAGAAGGGTTAGTGGAGAAGTTGGTATTCTTAGTGTATTTGACCCATTACCCTCTTTAGAATTCATCTTTCCTTTTTTGTATTCCTAGTGATTTTTATTTATTTATCTTTAAAAAAAATGTCCAGCCTTTATTGCAGTTCTTTTTAAAAAAATTCTTATTGAAGTATGGTTGATTTAAAATGTTGTGTTAGTTTCTGCTGTACAGCAAAGTGAATCAGTTATACATATACATATATCCACTCTTTTTTAGATTCTTTTCTCATGTAGGTCATTACAGAGTATTGAGAAGAATTCCTTGTGCTATACAGTTATATCTCTTTTTCTCGTAGCTTATTCAAGTATTTCTTACAGATTTTAACAGGGCATATGTGTCGCAACTGTTTTATCATCAGTAACTTAAATTCAAGGAGAGTATTTTATTCAAATTTGAATCTTATTCAGTATCTAGTATATCATCTTGTATAGAGTAGGCTCTTAGGAAATATTGAAATAACTAACACTAGGTGGCTCAGATAAAAGGTTATAGGAATTTATGGGCTGCCTTAGGAAGAGAAGGATCATACCACAGGATCAGTCTCTCAGTTTACAAATTCAGGATGCTTTCTATTCTGCATCAAAACCTCTGTTGCTAGATATTAGAGGAAAATCAAGCTCACCGCATAACAAGAAATGGATGGCACAACCTCCTCTCTGTTATTGGTTTGTGGTTGTTAGGCAACACTCTTCTTAGATTTCTCAACTGAGTGAAGATAAAAATATTGACTTATGCCAGTTAAATCCACAAAGACTAATGCTTTAAGCACAAATATGGACAATTAAAGCCCCCAAATGCACTAATTTGAGTGAATAAGCTTGCTTTTGCTGGAATTAACAATTGGTGGTAACTCTAGAGGCAGGTTTTGCTTACTTCATGCATTTATATCTGAATTTCAGGCATATGTAATGTGCATTTTAATATGTGAAAGTGGTATGTGGTCTTGACATTAATACCCTTGTGCTTTTATTTAATAAAATTGGTTCTTAGAAAATATCTTTGAGATATATCTTCAAAATTTATTACCCTTAAAATGTGGATTGACTGATAATTATAAAAAAATATTGTGTGGGTTTTACCGTCTACAATCTCTTCAGTTTTAGTATGTGCATCTTAAGGTTTCAAGTAGAAGAGAAAATTGTATATTCAAGAAAAAATTTATCCTAAGTTAAAATCTTTTGAGTATCAAATAGGAGATATTTGGGGGATGCCTTGATATTTTAAAATTATATCCATTTTGTCAATGGAGATGTTTGGCTTCATTGTAAAGTAGTCAAATTTGGTTAGCAGAATTCATTTAACTTAATCTTTTTTTACATAATTTGTTTATATGTGATTAGAGTACCTATTTTCTTCATCAAGTTCAAGTTACCTTGGAAACATCCTTGATGGTAAATTTATCTTCAACAATATAACATAGTGATCTTAGATTTTAATTTATTTATTATGGTTTGACAAGTATTTTCACATTTATTATATCATTCTAGCACTAAAACAATACTGTGAATGAATCTTCCCTTTAAATAAGTGGAGAACCCAAGGCCCCCAGTAGTTAAGTGATTTGACCAAAGCTAAATAACTAGTAAGTAAGCTATATAACTAGCAAAGCTTAGATTTGAAGTATGATTTTATAACTTAAACTATTTGTTCAGTCAGCCTTTCATTTGTTCAGCAATTTTTTTTTTTTTTATGATCCAAGAACTACTTTAAGCATTGAGACTATATGAAGGAAAAAACATAGATGAGGTAGATACTCTAGTGGCATTTACATGCTACCAAGGGAGGAAAGATAATAAATACCTTCATATAGAAAATAGTTCCATAAGTATAATAAAACTGAGTAATGTGAGGGTGACATATGGAGAGTAGGGTTATTCTTGTATAAGAGAGTTCCAAAATACCTCTTTGATCTGAGAGACCATTAATGAAAAAAAAAAAACCATCTACACTAAGACCTAGAAGAAGGAAGAATTTATTTTATTTTTTCATAAGTATAAATGTTCTATATGCTAATTGCATATTTCTCTTATTGTTTTTTCTTTGGGTACAGTCTAATATGAAGGTAGATGTAGTATTCACACATACATGGTCTAGGAAATGAGCAAATATATGAGATATTTTCTCAGTCATGTGGTGCAATATGCTAACAGATTAGGGTTTAAAATTATTCTTTCAGAATCTCTGATAGAACTTTGCTGTATTTTAGAGATGCTAATAAAATTAAAATAAATTCGAATGAAACAATTTCAAAAATGCTTGGAATTAAAATTATTTACCTTTCAATGTAGGATTATATGAGAATACATCCAATAAGACTTTGGTGCTTTTTCCAAAGCTTTTTTCCAAAGCTTTTTCCAATTTCCCCTAATATTCAAATAATATTAGAAAAGTTGTTAAATCACAGAATTATGGAACATAGTTTTAGAATCAATCTCAGAGGTCATCTAGTCCAAATCCCTGCAAGGTGAAGATACATATTTATTTTAACAAATCCAATCAAGTTGCCTTCCAACAAAAGACCTTGATGATTTCTCATAATCCTTAGCATAAAGCTTGATGTCATTAATGTGGCTAATAAAGCCATGCATGGGAAGTGATTCTAAGTGACTCTCTCTTAATCCCATAGACAGGCCCCTTATATGATAACTAGGCTAGAAAGTTCTGTTTTCTAAGGCTACAGGGATTGTCTGCTTTCTTTGCAATAATCATTAAACTTAAAATACACACCCCCCCACACACACACTTTTTAAGTTAGTGAGAAAGCAATGGCTAAACTTTGAACAACAACAAAAAAACCTTTTCTCTGGGGGCTTCCCTGGTGGCGCAGTGGTTGAGAGTCCGCCTGCCAATGCAGGACACACGGGTTCGAGCCCTGGTCTGGGAAGATCCCACATGCCACGGAGCAGCTGGCCCTGTGAGCCACAATTACTGAGCCTGCACGTCTGGAGCCTGTGCTCCGCAACAAGAGAAGCCGCGATAGTGAGAGGCCCGCGCACTGTGATGAGGAGTGGCCCCCACTTGCCACAACTAGAGAAAGCCCTCGCACAGAAACGAAGACCCAACACATCCATAAATAAATAAATAAATTAAAAAAAAAAGTGACATGGTCATCTTAGCTGGTTATAGTCAGTTATTTGTTTTAAAAAAAAAAAAAAAAAAAAACCTTTTCTCTAAGTCTCAAATTCCTTACTTGAAAAATGAAGTTTCATTTATTTTTTTCCTTTTTCCTTATTCAGGCAAATATTCTTTTCCTTTCATCTACTTTATGTTAAACATTATGAAATGATTACAGTACCACAGTGAACAACTTAGTTGGGATTTCTTCTCTCAAAAATCTTACATTCTATTTACACTCTCATTAGGGAGATAGATAATACATATAGAAAAGAAAGAATGAATTAAACAAGTTGTTATTAAGGAAATACATAGCTTTATGAAATAGAGAAAAGCGGGCAGATGTTAAAGGCTGAGTTGAGGAGATGTTTAATTGATGTTAAGAGCCAGGGGAAGAATGTTACCAAGTAAAAGGAACAAGGGGAAAGTTCCCATGTGCTTTTTGACAAGTGCTTTTTGAGAAGTAGTAGAAAGCCAGTGTGTTCGGAAGTTAGTGACAAAAGGCTATGTCATCAGTCATCAGATGAGGCTGGAGATGTTGGGAGAGCTCAGGTCAAGCATGAGGAGGTTTTAAGTTTAATTCTAAGAAAAAGCAAATCATTAGAGGTTTTTAGGCAAACGAGTTCCACTCCATTTATATTTTTAAAGTGATTACTCAGATTGTGAGTAATTGATTAGGAAGCAAGAATGGAACTGGAAAGATCAGTTCAATGGTTATTGCATTGTTTCTGGGGATAGTGTGGAGGAAGGTGATGGCAGTTGATAGGAGATGTTGGTAGATTTGGGAAACATTTTGGAGGTAAAATCAACAGAAATTGATACATAATATAAAGAAAAGGAACTTAACAAATATGAAACCCCTCACTTCTGATTTTAATAAATAGATGAATGATAGTATTAATCATAAGAAAATACATTTGCAGATTTTGGTAAACATATATTAAAGAAGGTCTTTTAAGCCTGATAAGAAGAGACAAAAATAATTTTTTTTAATGTAAGTACATAGCATAGTTTAAAAATTATATTTAAAATACCTTTTACATTCACTAATAGTGAATGCTTTTTAAATTAAAGAAAATCTACAAAATAGTAAATAAATAAGAATATCAACACTTATGGAAAATAAAGTTTAGTGTGCACTTTGGAAAGAAATTTCACATTTGAAATAAGAAAAATAAGGCAACCCTCCAGTAAAGTAGTGAATGGTCATCTAAGCAATTATTTTTTTAAAAAGAAATATATGTGACAGATATATTCTGCCTCATTGGAGTTCAAGACAATGAAATTTTTACCAATAAAACTGTCAGAACAAAATTTTAAAAAATCATTTGAGGCAAGAGAATGAGGGAAACAGTTATTCTAATTCACTTCAGGAGGAAGAGTAAGTTTGATGTAACCATTTGCAGGAAAAAAAATCAATACATAGCAATGGTGTTTAAAATAACTTCCTTTGACACAAAAATTTCTATACTAGGACATTAAAAATAAATAAGCACGTGTACAAACGTAACTTATACAATTGTGATATTGTCTATAATAAAACCTTAGAAAGAACTCACTGTTCAGTTATAGAAGATTGGTCAAGTAAATTATTGTAAATGCATTTTTGGAGAATACCTGTTGACATGTAAAGATGTCCACAGTATATTGTTATATGAACATACACATTAAAAATACTTTATACACACAATATTATGTTTTATATGAAACATGAAATATAGATAAGGATATGATGGATGAGATGGATTGATAAACAGATGATAAACAGATAGCGTTAAAAAACAAGACCATAGGACCAAAACGTGGTCATTTATTTTAAGCTCCACATCACCAAACTGAGATTTAACTTAATTACAGCTTGGCTCTCCCAGAAATGGCATCTTAAACCAGTCCATCAGGAGTCACCTGATCAGTACTAGTTACGTAATCTGTCTGATATACCCCTGCCATCCTCTAAAGGAAAGTAACTTTGCAGTAACTAATCTGCTTTTTTGCCTCGTGTAAATTCCTTTGTTCCTGCTCCCTTCTGGCGTTGAAAGTCTTTCATTTTGTACGGCTTTTTGGAGCTCCTTTCTATCTGCTATATTGGATGCTGCCAGATTCAAATCGATTTTTGCTCAGATAAATTCTTAATGTTTTAATATGCCTCAGTTTATCTTTTAACAATAGACAGGTGATAGATGATTGATAGATAGATAGATAGATAGATAGACCCATAGGTAGATAATAAGCAGATAGATAGAGAAGCAGAGCCCAGTGAGGGAAAGAGAAATAAGTGTAGACAATTCAAAGAGGTAATTTATTACAGAAAAGTGTCTACAAAGTAGTAGAAGGTTAGAAGAAAAGAAGGGAGAAAGATGGAGTGGACCAGGGTAGGGTCTGGAAAGGCAGACAGGAAGAAAGTATGACTCACAGTGATGAGAAAATGCCAGTGCTCCTGTGACGGGGTCTGCAGAGTTGCTTCTATAGCTGTAACGTTGGAGATGTTATTATGGGAGGTTATGGATCCACTGAAGAGGTGCTGTTTCAGTCAAAGCTAGAACCATCAGAAAGGCTAGATGCCAACTCCCTACTTCTTTGACACCCACCTTGTGGTGTCAGTAAACTCCGATATTGGAGGCAGTTGTCTCATGTCAGAACCGGAAGAAAGTATCCCCTTTCTTCCTTTCACCCTTTGACCTACTGCCAGTGCTTCTTATTGTCAGGAGTTAGTAGGAAGCCACTGGCCAGGAAACAGAGTAGAGTATAAAGGGCAGATATGGTACTAAAGGACAACAGGTAAATAACAGACAGACAGAAGGAAGGATATAAGGTGGGGAGGAGAGATGTAGGGAGAGAAGGAAGGAAGGCAAGAAAGAAGAAAGGTAGGAAATAAGAAAGAGAAAAAAGGAAAAAATAAAGCTGTAAGACATATACATCAAGAGTATCAAGTGATTATCTTTGGAGCCTCATGAAAGGGTGTTTTTTAATATTTTTTCAATGGCAACATATTTTTGTTTTATAAAGAAAAAAAGAAATATATGGAATTTAAAATAGATCACTAAGTTCTCTGTGAGGTGACATAGCTTGCAGTTCTGGCTTTGTTACATATATATATATATATATATATATATATATATATATATATATATGTATATGTATATGTATATATATATATATATGTCTTTATCCAGTCATTTATCTGATTTCATTAAATCATCTTTCTATGTTTTCTTACAGCTTCCTGAGTTTCCTTAAAACAACTATTTTGAAGTATTTAAGGAACAAATTGCATATCTCCATTTCTTTGGGATCAGTTACTGAAAATTATTGTCTTCCTTTGGTGGTGTCATGTTTCCTTGGTTTTTCATGTTCCTTGAAATCTTTCATTGCTATCTTCACATTTGAATAAGCAGTCACCTCCTCCAGTCTTTACTGACTGGTTTGGGAGAGAAATACCTCAGTCAGCCCTACTAGGGATGCTGAAGCATTCTCAGACCTTTTCTAGGGCTAGCCCTGCTCCATACTTCTTGTTCCCTCTTGGGGGAAATTCTTGGAGGGATTGTATGCTGCTGTTCTCCCAGCCGCTCTCTGACCGACCCCCAGTCATGTAGCAGCACACCTCAGTATTCTGGACACGGCAAGGACGCAATGGGCCTCTTTAGCAGTATCTCCCACAATGGGAGAAGCCAGGGGCTCACTCACAGGCTCTCACTTTTTCCCTATGGGAGAAACCGCTGGCCAAAAAGTCTGTCTTGTCACTGAGCTTCTCACCTTGGAGGAGGGTTGCCATGGGTAAAGTGAAACTGTTCCTCTGACCCTCGATCTCAGATTTTCTTTCCCAGTGTTGAGCTGGATCTCCTCTGCTGAACTCTCAGATTTCCACAAAGGCACTCCCATCCTGTGATTGTCTAAATTGGTGATTTTGTGGGGAAGACGGTAGAAAAACTCCTATTCTGCCATTCTGCTGATGTCATGCCTCAGTGCTATTTTGTTTTAGATTACACTTCCTAATATCTCTGAATTGTAGTTATAACTAAAGCTAACAAAATTTTAAGTAGCATGAGAGCTGAACAGATGCCAAGAACTCTTTTTTTTTTTGGCAGGTTGAACAATTTAGGGGTCAAAAAGAAATGGAGAAATTGCCTATGGAAGAAAAGCATATTATGTTAGGAAACAGAGACAAATCAATGACTATATTTCTTTGACATATCATAATTGGAAAGAAATCCATGGGGGAAAATGGAGAAAAGTTGAAATTAATTGAAAAAACGTGTTTACCTTTCTCCTTTAATTACTTTAAAAAATTGATAATTCCAAAGTCACTTTTTAAAAAAAAAATCGTCTCTTTTTCTTGTTTGGTTATTGTGCTTTTAAAAATAAGACATATTATTCAAAATAATTTTATTTAGCTGAGTCTATTTGTGTTAATCCTTGTCAGTTTCAGTCCTGTATTCATCACAAATGTGGTTAAGAAAATAAGACATCATCTCTTTCCACACTGCTTCAATATCAATACCATTTTTAATTATAAAGACATATTGGCTATTTCAAATTCTATTTATTTCTTAAGTGCTACACAGACAGCATTTCCTCAGGCTTTTTATGGAGTAAACAATAATTATGTGGTTAATAAATAATGTCATAAATGAAATATGTTATCCTAATTTTACAGTAAAGAGATTGAGGTTTGCAGAGGTTAAATCACTTCCCCAGTTTAATTCAGTTGGGAAGTGAAGTTTAGTTCAGTGGGCAAAGGTTTGCAGGCAATTACTTCCCTTTCAGAGTTCAAACTTCCACATTTTTGTGGTAACCATAGTGACACATATACTTTATGTTAGATATTTAAGATACATTTTTACTTTTTTGTAATTCAACAGTTATATAAATTAGCAGACTCTTGTGGTTTTGAAATCATATTAATAATACATAGAACGTGGGGACAGTATAGATGCTTATTGTCTATATTGTATGGCAGATAAAAGCAAGTATTAATTTTCTTTTAGTTGACATTGTTACATTTATATAAAATATACGTGTTTATATATAGAGGTCAATATGTAATGAAATTTGGATTAAGAGAGTGGGTATGGATGTATTTATTATTGTTGATTCTAGTTTTATTTTCTTTAATGTTATAGATAGAATAACACAAAAGTAACAAGCATGCTGACTTTTATGTCTAAAAACATTAAAAAATATATAGTATTACATATTCAGCTTAGGGATAAAAAAAGAAAAAAAGAGGGAATGAGAGAGACAGAGACAGATTCAGATAATTTTATTTTTGTTCTAGCCAAAAAGGGGAAAAAATCAATGTTCTAAGTTATTCCTTCTTTTTCCATTGCACTCACATATATTTGGTATTCTGGTAGATACTGCTGCATTTTATTTTGGTATATGGCAGCATGGAAGGGAATTTATTCTGTTTTTACATTGTCTGGTCATATTCAACTAAACTCAAGGCAAATCTCCTTTGAGCAATTTTGTCGCTTTGTTACTGCTTTCTACCTGAAGTTTCCACGGCCCACTGCTTGATGGTCAAAGACAATAACCCTGATCTGGAGCCAGAAGACTTTCTTATTGCTCACATGGACCTCTGAACAGGAAGCATCTTTCTCTATGTGGGTTCTTAGAAATCTAGTCCCAACAACTGCAACCTACTGACTACGTAGTGAATTTACACTGAATGCTGACATACTGGGAAATATAACTAGATCTCAGAGGCAATATCTGCAGACCCATAAGAGAAACACATGAGGTTGAAATTCACAGTGCTCACACTCATCCACAGCTCTGGGCATTTATAAGACCCATAGTTCATAATGCTTAATGATACAATCTTGAGAGCTTAGTGTCAGTACTGATAGACAAGAGAGTCCATGTTGATAACAGCAGTGTGGAAATAGAGAATAAAATCTCTCATTTAATCATCTCTTTTTGGATGATTACAATGGTTCTTTGGAGGCAAATGATATCATATTTATGCATTCCCGAATGATTTTAAACTAAACTTTGACTTTTCTCTATATTTAGTGAGTGCACAGAAGAAAAATTGAAAATGATGGTCTTTATTTTCATTGAGAAAAGTGCATACAAAATTATTTATTTTCCCATGAATGTGAAGTTGTCTAATAAGCTCCAGCTATACATAGCATGGAACACACCTTTTCTTTATATATGAGTCATTCTCTCTCTCAAGGAAAAATTGGATTGTATTATTTAATTTCATATTGGTTTAGTCCAGTACTAATAAGCTGAGAACATCTGACTTATTGAGAACCACTGTAATTATGTGTAAGCACAGGGATATTCTTTTAAGGAGTCTGCCGCTCAGCATAGACACATTCAGAAACTGGAAATTAGGTACTTGACAAAATTAGAGTTCACACCTTTCTGCAGGCTGGTACTCATTTTTAGGGCTAGCAATGAAGAAAAAGTTTTAGAACATTATTCTATACCTACAGACCACTCTAGGATTATTTGATAATATTTATATATTAACCACATTGTTTTAGTTCTCTGTTTATGGGCTCTTGTCTTTTTGTTTTATATTTCTTAGTAGTTCTCAACCCTACTTGTTTCCACAATGTATGTGGAAGATATTTACAGTAAGATGATACTTATTCTGACTCCTTTTATTTCTCTTAGGGCAGATGTGATAGGCCATGGGGAGGTCCACTCATGGCTCCATTACTGCATTTGAGGCTATTAATATGGACATGTCCTGCTGTGTTTCTTAATAGCAACTTTCACAGCAAGTCAACACGTTTGTGGAAAACTTGACTCACAGAAACTTTGTAAATATTACTAATTAAGGGAAATTTGCTTATAGATCTTGGTGTGACTTAAGATAAATAAGTGCCAGAAATTATTTTTTTTCCTATCATTTTTTTAAGAAAGAGAGAGAAAGAAAGAAAGAAAGAAGGAAAGAAAGAAAGAAAGAGAAAGAAAGAGAAAAGAAGGAAGGAGGGAAGGAAGGAAGCAAGGAAGGGAGGAAGGAAGAAAAATTAAATGTGGGGTGAGGACTGGTAGCTAGGACTATAAAATGGCAAATGATAAAGGTTACTGTTACACTGAATAGCATGAACTAAAGGAGCATATCAATTCAGTTGAGTTCAGTTAATGTGTTTTGACAGATTTAATATTTCAGGTCAATGTATTGGACCATAAGATCTGAGTATCCATCTAAAAGTTGTAAGGCAGCCAAAAGTTATATCAACTTTGGTGGTGTTATTTCATTGTTATATGAGCAGAACAATTACAGGGCTACAAAGATAAATTACAAAGAATTCTTATATTAAACACTTCTCTGGGGCATGTACTTTTGATTTGTGGGATATGGTTTCTTTTCTCAGGAATCCTACAAAGTGTTCCCAATTAGCTTGATAGAAAGTGATGCTAATCTACTCCAACAAGTCTCACCTAGTAGTGACTGGGATGACTTGGAGTCTTTTGAGTATAGTGTTGACATGGACATCAATAAATCAGGTGTGACAAATTTTTGTCACATTCCCAAACAGATATAATAAATTGGGGTCCGGCATTCATCATGTATCTATTTGAATCACCATCTCACTAAGAAGTTTCCATATGCTTTGTTACTTAATTTATATATGATTGTGATTAAGTTTAAATTAATTGACACAATTGTCTCCCAAGTGCTGAGCATAATATCTGATGCATGAAAAAGAACAAATATTTATCTATGAATTTCTATTGGTCTTAGAATGTGTCACAAGTACAATCTGCAAGAGAAGACATTGAAACTCAGAGAGTCTAAGTGACTTTTCTCAGGGTATAATGTGAATGCAACTGTTTATGGTTATAATTTTAAATAAATGTACTAGATAATTCTCTCTAATTAGATAGTCACTTTTATGTGGTGTTCTTGTGAAATTGTGGGAAAAATATTATGTATTTTATTTTTAGAATGTGAAAAACTCCATTTTTTAAATTATTTTCCTTTTGTGGATAACATGATATTAGGATTCTTTTTTTGTTTTTAATCTTTTTATGGATAGACTCTCTGGTCCAGAGATTTATAATGAAGATGTATTTACATTATTGTGGCCATCTATCAAGCAGTGGTTCATGGGATGCTTATCAAGTAGTGCAAGCATGGTTAAAATACGACTTGTTTTCTATCATGCAGCACATTGTCAGAATCATCTGGAAAAATAAATTCAGAATCTAAAAATTTGGTTAGAAGAGAGCATTACAGTACATGACAGATTGGCACTTTGGTTCAAGCAGGAGATTGACCTATAGATTTTGCTCAAAACCTTAATGCACAATGCTGCAGGCAGAGAGAAGCATTATATTATCAAGATGGATAGGCAGGGAGTACTTATTTTCCTTGGTCCTACTTTCTTCAAGATAAATGAAGTAGTGGAGAGACAAAAAGAACAGTGGGCATTGAGCAGTTCTAGGAATTGAATTCATCAGCTTTGAGGTAACAGAACATACAGGCAGGCTTCTTAAACTCCTTTTTTCCCCTTTGTACCTGAAAATACAATCTATGCTAAATATATTATTATTGTTTTTCCTTACAGCATAAATAATTTATCAGTTTTTTTAATATACTCATCTGTCCATCACTATTCAGTTAATATTTGGTCAGTTCTCCCTTCCAACCTAACTAGTTAATAATCTTTAAAAAATTGTTTTACTATCAGGAAGAGTCAGTTCTTACTTGGACATTATTCAGTGGTCAGTAAATTCTACCCAGATTTAGGGTTATTTTGAGGTTACCTCAGTAAATATAATATTAACACATCTATATATTACCTAAGTTGTTGAATTAACCATATACACATGAATAACTTACGTCAAAGTGGTTAAATATAAATCACTATCTACTAGAGACCAGATCTGTTGTATTTCTTCAACACACACTGGTCTTTTCTATCAGTTCTCCATTGTCACAACAATGTTGAATATCAAAGCATTCTGAACTGAGTGGCTTAAAAAAACTGATTGAAATTCTTGCTCATCAGTCTCTGGATAATCTGGACTTTTCTTCTGGTCTCATTTGGGCTCATTCATATATTAGCAGTCAGCTAGAGGTCAGGTAGGTGACTTTAGCAACCTGATTGGGCTTTCTTACCTGGTGTGGGATAAGTTGAGTGTCAGCTGGTCATGTATTGCCTCAGCTTTGCTAGTCATTGTCTTTCATCATCCAGCAGACTAGCCCAGGTGTTTTCTTATGGTGAAAGCAAGAGTTCAAGAGAAAGAGAGTGGAAGTGTACAAGGCTTCTTGAGGCCAATCTGAGGAACTGTCACACTGTCACTTCTGCCATGTTCTATTGGCCAAAACAATTTACAAAACATACCCAGATTCAAGGGAGCAGAAATAGACTCCACCTCTTGAAGGGAGAAGCAGCTAAGTCACATTGAAAAAGCATAGATTCAGAGAGAAGTGGAGAATATGGGGAAATTTGTAATCAATCTGCCATATTGACACCTTTTCTCATTTGGCCATTTGACCATTTAAGAATGGTAAGAGTGGGCATCTTTATCTTATTTCACTTCTCCAAAATAAAGATATTAACATTTCACCAACAGGAAAATTTTGATACAGCTTTAAAAAAATAACCTTTATCACATTAAGAACATTTCTTTTTATTCCTAATTTGTGAAGGGTTTTTGTCATGAACATTTACGGAGTTTACCAAATAGGTGATTTTTCCACATCTATTTTATTTATGATATGATTTTCCTTTCTTCTTTATGTTGAATTAAGTACACTGTTAAAATTATTGAATATTAAATCACTTTCACCCTCTGCATTAATATTCTATTGCTGCCACAGACTTAGCAGCTTAAACAATACAAATTATTATCTTGCACTTCTATAGGTCAGAAGTCTATTACATGTCTCAGTATGCTAAAATAAAGGTATTGACAGGGTTGTATTTTATTCTGAATGCTTTAGGGGAAGGTTTGTTTCCTCCCCTGGAGAGGATAGGTTTCCTTGATAATTCAGATTGTTGGCAAAATTCAGTGCCTTGTGGTTATAGAACCTATTTTCCCATTTTCTTACAAATTATCTAGTGGTGGCGATTCCCAGCTTCTAGAGATCACACACATTATTTGGCTCCTGGCTCCTTTTCTTCATTTTCAAGGCCATTAACCACAAGTCACGTTCTCTCACATCACATGTCTCTGACACAGCCAAGGATAGTTCTCTGCTCTAAAGGATCTATGTGATTAGATTTGGTGACACCCAGAAAATGCAGGAAAATTTCTTCATCTCAAAATCCCTAACCATAATCTTATCTACAAAGTCCTTTTTACCATATTAAGGTAACATTATTCACAGAATCACAGTTTCTGTGATTATATCTCTTACTATTGACCCTGATCCTTTTACCTCCCTCTTATAAGGACCCTGGTGATTACATTGGTTCTACATGGGTAATCGAAAATAATCTCCTGAATCTACAAAATCTTTTGATTAATCACATCTGCAAAATCCTTTTTACCACATAAGGTAACACATTCACAGGTTCTAGGGATTAGAGTGTGAATATCTTTGGGAAGTCATTATTCTGTCTAATACATCTTCCTAGAACAAACTCATTTGTTCATAATGCATTAACTGTTTTGCTAAAATATTTTGTTTGGGATTTTGCATCTGTGTTTTATGAGAGACATTGGTGTAAATTGTCTTTCTTGTAATGTCTTTTCTGCCTTGTTATCAATGTAAACAGATCTCATAAAAGAAATTGGTGGAAGTCTTTCTCTTTTGCTGTGCTCTGCAAGAGTTTTTTGTAAAATGTGTAGAATTTCTTTTCTAAATGTTTAGTAGAATTCAAACATTTCATAGTAATTCATATGATCGTTTTAAAGTGCAAATCTAATTTAATTGAAAAAATACCAACATTCATTTAAAAAAAATTTTGTCAGTTTTAATAAATCGTGCTTTTCTGGGGATTTAATCTAAATATTTAAATTAGCTGAAATTTGATTTTTCAAACAGTTCTCTTATTTTTATAGTTTTGGTAATATCTCCTTTATCATTCTTGATATTGGTTATTTGTCTCTTTTTCTTCTTTAATTTTGTCCAATATCCAAATCATTTATTTTTATCATTTGGGAGAAGATTTTCTGATATAAATCCTTTGAAATTCTTAAGACTTCCTTTGCAGCTAAATGTATGATTAATTTTGCTAATTTCCCTATTTCCATTAAAAGATTATTTTGCTGTTTGGGGGTGTGATACTCTCTGTATACCAATTAGTGCCAAGTTTTCTATTCATGCTGTTCACTTCTTCTAACTACTTACTGACTTTTGGTATTCTTATCCTATCATTTACTGTAAAATATATGTTGAAACACTTCTTTCTGATTATGGATTTGTCTATTTAAACTTTTATTTCTGTTAATTTTCCCTTTATATAATTTGACATTACCTAAATTAAAATCATTTGATCTTCCTAGAGGATTGCCACTTTTATCATTAGACATGTTCCTCTTTAACTCTAATTATGTTGCTCACCGCCCCCCCAACCATTTATATTTAGAAAATGTAAAAATCTAGGGAGCACTCATGTAAACAATTAAAGCAATTCAGTATTTTATTTCCTGTATTAAACTCATGCTCATAGATTGATACACTAAAACATATTTTAACTAATAACACCTTTGTACCATTTATTTTAATTATTAATCCATTTTCCTCTTTGTATCTCTTACAGATATTTAGCTGTTGGAAACTAAAGAGACAACAATCTGATTTTCAGGTTAAGTTCATACAGGTGAAAAATAGCATAAGACATATGGACATCCAAATTCTTTTGCATTGTTAAAAAAATCCATCATATTGCTGATAATCACATACCTGATAGAGCATTAAGTCTCTCCTTAAATTGGATCCCTCTTGGTCCCTGATCTTATTTACATCCTCCATGCCACTAACACTTTTTTTCCCTTCCTTCCTTCTTTCCTACCTTCCTTCCTTCCTTCCTTCCTTCCTTCCTTCCTTCCTTCCTTCCTTCTTTCCTGAGGCTAGAGTGTTAGGTAAATATAAGAGAAGGTTTGTTGTTGCTTGTATTCGAAACTGGGTGTGAGTGATAACTAGTAGGATTAAGAGATGCTAACTGCTAAATGATTGAGATATTTATACTTTGATAATTTCTATTAAAAGAAAGTTTGTTTTTTAGAGTAATGCTGGCTGACTTTGATTCTGCCTCTCAGATTTCAAATAAGACATTTCTCTTTTTACTTATGAACCCCATTCACCCATTTATCCCACCCCCAAACTCTCACCTCTGACAACTACCAATGTGTTCTCTGTATCTATGAACTTTTTTCTGTTTGTTTTAGATTCCACATGTAAGAGAAATTATATTGTATTTGTCTCACTCTGTGTGACTTATTTCACTCAGCATAATGTCTTCAAGGTCCATCTTTATTGTCACAAATGGCAAGATTTCATTCTTTTTTTTATGGCTGAAAAATAGTCCATTGTGTGTGTTAGATATATATGTGTGTGTGTGTGTGTGTGTGTGTGTGTGTGTGTATTTCCATATTGTGTCTATTGTAAATAATGAACATGGGATGGGAGTGCTTATATTTTTTTGAGTGAAAGTTTTCATTTTCTTCTCATTTTTTCCCACCAGAAGTGGAAAGCTAGATCACATGGTAGTTCTATTCTTATTTTTTTGAGGAAACTTCACAATATTTTCCATTGTGGCTACACCAATTTACATTCCCACCAGCTGCATACAAGTGTTCCCTTTTCTCCACATTCTCGCTAACACTTATTATCTCTTGTCTTTTTGATAACAGCCATTCTTATAGGTATGAGGTGATATCTCATTGTGGTTTTGATTTGCATTTCCCTGATGATTAATGGTGTTGAGGATCTTTTCATGTACCTGTTGGCCAATTGTATGTCTTTGGAAAAATGTTTATTCAGATTTTCTGCCCATTTTTATTTACTTTTTGTTTTTTTGCTGTAGGGTTGTATGGGTTCTTTATATATTTTGGATATTAGCTTCTTATAAGATATATGATTTGCCAATATTTTCTCCCATTCAGTTGGTTGGCTTTTCATTTTGTTGATGGTTTCTTTTGCTATACAGAAGCATTTTAGTATGATGTAGTCCCACTTATTTATTTTTGCTTTTGTTGCTTTTGCTTTTGGTGTCAGATTAAAAAAATCATCCCCAAGACCTATGTGTAGGAGATTACCACCTATGTTTTCTTCTAGGAGTTTTATGGTTTCAGGTCTTAATTTCAAGTCTTTAATTCGTTTTGAGTTAATTTTAGTGTATCGTGTAAGACAGGGGTACAGTTTCACTCCCTTGCATATGGCCATCCAGTTTTCTTAACACCATTTATGGAAGAGATTCTCCTTTCCCTGTTGTATATTCTTGTCACCTTTGTCATAAATTAATTCATCGTATATGTGTGAGTTTATTTCTAGGCTGTCTATTCTGTTCCATTGATCTATATGTTTTTATGCCAATACCATGTTGTTTTAATTACTATAGCTTTGTAGTGTAGTTTGAAATCAGAGTGCATGATACCTCCAGCTTTGGAGGTAATCTTCATTCTCAAGATTGCTTTGGCTATTCAGAGTTTTTTATGCTTTCATACAAATTTTAACATTATTTGTTCTATTTCTTTGCAAAATCTCACTGGAATTTTGAGAATAATGCTTCTTAATGCCTAATATTTTGCCTGATATTACTATAGGTAATGTAGGTTGAATGTCCAGTTTTAAGTGAGGAGGTTTTCTATAGAAACTTGAATATGTATGTAATGGAAATAATAAAAATTGGTTACTTTCTGCAGATATCCTCTTCAGAACAAATTTACTTTACTGGCTGTGTATTATACCTAGCATATGAGCAGATTCTTAGATATTATTCCACAGAATAGGAAAAAACAGAAAATGAGCTACTGTTCAAGTGAGGACAAATCACATGATCTCAGAGAATTGAGCAGACAGGGAAAAGGGAAACTGAGGAAAATATTGCTAACATCATTTGTTTTTGTCTAAGAAATTTTTAGGTGAACATAATATGGTTTAACTACACGTGTTTTCTTCTTTTCTCTGCTATATCCTACTTTAAGCACTAGAACATATTTTGGCTTATTATAAAAGGTTTTTAGACTCATATACTATTACTTTAAAAAAGGAAACACTCAAATGAATAAACTTACTAGAACCTAGTTTCATGAAAACACATCAAAATCTGTTTCACTATTAATCTCAATTTCCCTTGCCTGATGCCAATGGCAAGAGCTAAAAAAAATAAAATAAAATAAAACTACTGACATGAAATCGGTGAAAGAAAAAGGACCTCTTATGTTGTTATTCATGCTTTTTAGATAGTGATAGGTCAGGCATATGAAAGAAAAGGATGAAAAAGTAATTATTAAGGTAGATATTTCACCATATAAGTTACTTATTTTTATAAATAATGGAGCAAGATATAAAATTAATGTGAGCTTCAAATGCTCTTTTAACTAAATTATAAGTAATATCTACTTAAGATTGTTATATGGCATATGTCATATATTACATCATAGGGTTGATAACTCATAAGTTTTTGGAACATTATATTCCTATAACAAGGAAAATATTTTATGTCTATTTTAAAAATACTTTGTCCCTTTGACAGTTACCCATATTCCAAACTGAGGCAGAGGTTTGAACTAAAGTTTTGACTCGGAATGATAAATATATTCACAGTTTACATATTTTATTGATCTTTAGGAGCAACAGATAAACATTTTAAAACTGGCAAAATGAGAAAGTTTAAATGGACACCAAAACTTCTGTTTCAATCTATTGCTGTCCTCATTCTCCTATAATTCTTAATTTGATTGACAAATCCATATTTGAAAAGGAATATACATATTTAATTTTAAACCCTATTATTTTAAGTGAAAAACAATATTTGCAAAGAAAGTCTTTATCCTGTAGATATAAAGAATTTTTTTTCCAAGTTGACATGACAACCAGGAAACAAAAATCTATAATAACTCTGAAATCTTTTACGTTTCAATATTCAAGCTCAAAGAGTTTCTTCTTTCTCCACTCTAAATAAAACAGAGATAGTTAATAAAGCAGAGACATTCACTGACAATATAGTAATTTCATATCTGTTTTTCCTCTCTGCAACTGGGAGGTGGTGTTTAGGTAGAAGAAACATTTTCTTCACCCGACAAGACATAAGCACTTATTAGCTTTGTTCCATGTCTTTTACTGAGATCTACTGAGAAAGATACTTTACTGTGTGTGCTGTTAAATTCCATGTGGCTGACTAAGTAACAGAAAAGACAGAAGCTGAGGGCCACAGAGGTTTGCAGTTGTCAGCATGATAAGCTAGTGCTTTATCATCAGAAACTAAAGAGTACTTAAATGATACTGACTGCAATTGTGGTCATAATTTATTGGCCTCAAGTGACTCTGTGTGTATCTGCTCCTACCTTCCTAATCTCAGTTTCTCTTTTGCCAGAGTCTGCGTTATAAAACTTCGGTGATCCTCCTGCATGTAACCTTTATTCTCTAACATCAGAAGAATAAAAAGAATGCATGGATTGAAATATAAGAAAAACAAATACAGGGGAAAAAAGTTAAAAAGTTAGTACAAATAATATGATACTAAAAAGGCTGTGGACAGATGATAATCTCAATGGAAAATTGGAAGTTAGTAGACCTGAAGCACAATTATAGAGCTGATGCTCTCAAATAAGAATTCACTTTTGGTTTGCAACATGAATGAGTTAAAAGGGGTCATCTGAAAATGATTTATTTATTTATAAAGTGCATTCTCTAAAAGGAAGTGATTTTGAAAGCCATATCTACTAGGTCAGGAAAAGTTTAATAGATTTAAATTGTTTAAAAACAAGTTTTTAAAGCAATATTTTTTAACCTCCTAAGACAACAGCAATTTGAAAGAACTGATTTTTGACAGTGAGCCAAGTCCTTTTGGCCCCTGTCCTAAAGCTGCCAGTGTAGAAGGAAACTTCTGAAAAACAAAAAGGAAGGAAACAGAGAGAAAAATATCTCTTCTATGGCCAGTCTTCCTATGATCGCTCTGCTCCACTGTATTTGTTCCTATCCAAAACTCAATGAGGAAACCTAAAGTATTGACTTTTTCTCTTCCTTTTAAATTTATGCCATAAGAAAGAAAAAAAAGGTAATTATGGGAAGAGATGGATTAATGTTAACTTGACCATAGTAATAATGTATGTATCTGTATATCAAAACATCATATTTTATACCTAAATATATAAAATTTTATTTAAAAAAACAAAATATGAAAACAACCCAAATGACCATCAATGGATGGATAGATACACAAACTGTGATGCATTCATACAACAGAGTATTATTCAGTTATAAAAGGAATGAAGCATTGATACATGCTTCAACGTGGATAAACCTCAAAAACATCAGGCTAAATGAAAGAAGCCCAGCAAAGAAGCCCACATACTGTATGATTCTACTTGTATGAAAAATCCAGACGAGGTAAATGAACAGAGACAGGCAGCAGTTTAGTGGTTGTCAGGAGCTGGGGGAGTGGGGAAAGGGGAGTGACTGCATAAGGGGTACAGGGTTTCTGTTTGGGGTGGTGAAAGTGTTCTGGCACTAGATAGCGGTGGTGGGTGAAACAGTGAATGACTGCTAATGAATTGTAAAATTAAATTTTTAACTTAAAAAGATGCCACAGAATACAATGATGAAGAAGATAGAATTGAGGTTGATAATTTCATTAAGAACGTGGTTAAAATATGGAGTTAAGTGCAGGGCATAAGTGAATGTGCTGTGAAAGAAATAGTCATGATCGCTCCCAGGTATGACGCACTCCCTGATAGAGCTTCTTATTCTAAGACACAGAAACAGAGGGTCTGAAGACATAGGTCAGGTTCTCCTAGGGACAGATAGAAGATGGAGACTTACAGACAAGCGGATTTATTAGAGGCATGCTTACAACAACAATACCTATAATGGAGTGAGGGAAGCTGGACTGACCAGAGCAAGAAGGAAGAACCAAGACAGACTTTGGCGAGGTGGCTTTCCGAGAAGTCCCAACATGAGGCAAAGAGATCAGGCCTTTCTTCTATTGTTTCTGCTAGTCATTGGAAGCGAGATATTCCCAAGGAGAAACTGAGGCAGCTCCCTTTGACAGATGCCTATTTCTGGGGAATATCTGGGCTGTGAGGCATTAATTAGCAGCAGTCTCACTTCTGATTGTTTTTCCTTGATTTGTTTGTTGTACTGATTGAGCTAGAATACCCTTATTAGGTTCCCATCTAAATTCTCCCTAGAGTCTCATGCTCTATTAAGCCTCTCCATAGTTCTGTGCTGATCAGACCTCACTAGCTTCCACTCCAAGTTTGCCTTTCATTATCATAATTCCACATAGGTTTTTTCTTATCAATGAGATCTGCACCTAGCTTCTATTATTTGGGACTCCATCATCACTAGTGCTAGCAGAGAGCCCAGTTCCATAATAGCATCACTCACCAAAACCCTGGCCAGAAAACAATCTAGCTACCACTGAGCTTCTCAACGATTATTGGTGTGCATCTCTCCAGCCCATTTTTTTTCTTACTGAACTGTAGTTAACTTAGAATATTGGGTTGCTTTCAGGTATACAGCAAAGTGATTCAGCCATATATATATATATATTTTTTTCAGATTATTTTCCATTATAGGTTATTACAACATATTGACTATAGTTCCCTGTGCTATACAGGGAAACCTTATTGCCTCTTTTATGTAAACTAGTTTGTGCCTGTTAATCTCATCCTCCTAATTTACCCCTCCCTCCCCTCTCCCTTTCCCCTTTGGTAAACATAACTTTATTTTCTATGTTTGTGAGACTGTTTCTGTTTTATAAATAAGTCCATTTGTATGACTTTTTAGATTACACATATAAGTGAAATCATATGTATTTGTCTTCCTCTGTCTGACTTACTTCACTTAGTATGATGATCTCTAGGCCCATCCATGTTGCTGTAACTGGCAATATTTCATTCTTTATTTTTTAACACCTTTATTGGACTATAATTGCTTTACAATGGTGTATTAGTTTCTGCTTTATAACAAAGTGAATCAGCTATATGTATACATGTATCCCCATATCTCTTCCCTATTGCGTCTCCCTCCCTCCCACACTCCCTATCCCACCTCTCTAGGTGGTCACAAAGCACCGAGCTGACCTCCCTGTGCTATGCACCTGCTTCCCACTAGCTATCTGTTTTACATTTGGTAGTGTATATATGTCCATGCCACTCTCTCACTAAGTCCCAGCATACCCTTCCCCCTCCCCATGTCCTCAAGTCCATTCTCCATAGGTTTCCGTCTTTATTCTCATCTTGCCCCTAGGCTCTTCTGCCCACTTTCTTTTCTTTTCTTTTCCTTTTTTTTTTTTTTTTAGATTCCATATATATGTGTTAGAATATGGTATTTGTTTTTCTCTTTCCGGCTTACTTCACTCTGTATGACAGACTCTAGGTCCATCCACCTCAATACAAATATGTCAATTTCATTTCTTTTTCATGGCTGAGTAATATTCCATTGTATATATGTGCCACATCTTCTTTATCCATTCATCTATTGATGGACACTTAGATTGCTTCCATCTCCTGGCTATTGTAAATAGGGCTGCAATGAACATTGTGGTACATAATTCTTTTTGAAGTATGGTTTTCTCAGGGTATATGCCCAGTAGTGGGGTTGATGGGTCATGTGGTAGTTTTATTTTTAGTTTCTTAAGGAACCTCCATACTGTTCTCCATAGTGGCTGTATCAATTTACATTCCCACCAACAGTGTATGAGGGTTCCCTTTTCTCCACACCCTCTCCAGCATTTAATGTTTGTAGATTTTTTGATGATAGCCATTCTGACCGGAGTGAGATGATATTGCATTGTAGTTTTGATTTGCATTGCTCTAATGATTAATGATGTTGAGCATTCTTTCATGTGTTTGTTGGCAATCTGTATATCTTCTTTGGAGAAATGTCTATTTAGGTCTTCTGCCCATTTTTGGATTGGGTTGTTTGTTTTTTTGATATTGAGCTGCATGAGCGGCTTGTAAATTTTGGAGATTAATCCTTTGTCCGTTGCTTCAGTTACAATTATTTTCTCCCATTCTGAGGGTTGTATTTTCATCTTGTTTATGGTTTCCTTTGCTGTGCAAAAGCTTTGAAGTTTCATTAGGTCCCATTTGTTTATATTTGTTTTTATTGCCATTTCTCTAGGAGGTGGGTCAAAAAGGGTCTTGCTGTGATTTATGTCATAGAGTGTTCAGCCTATGTTTTCCTCTAAGAATTTGATAGTGCCTGGCCTTACATTTAGGTATTTAATCCATTTTGAGTTTATATTTGTGTATGGTGTTAGGGAGTGTTGTAATTTCATTCTTTTACATATAGCTATCTAGTTTTCCCAGCACCACTTATTGAGGAGTCTGTCTTTTCTCCACTGTATATTCTTGCCTCCTTTATCAAAGATAAGTTGACCATATGTGCGTGGGTTTCTCTCTGGGCTTTCTATCCTGTTCCATTGAACTATATTTCTGTTTCTGTGCCAGTACCATGCTGTCTTGATTACTGTAGCTTTGTAGTATAGTCTGAAGTCAGGGAGCCTGATCCCACCAATTCCATTTTTCTATCTCAAGATTGCTTTGGCTATTCAGGGTCTTTTGTGTTTCCATACAAATTATGAAAATTTTGTTCTAGTTCTGTGAAAACTACCAGTGGTAGTTTGATAGGGATTGAATTGAATCTATAGATTGCATTGGGTAGTAGAGTCATTTTCACAAGGTTGATTCTTCCAATCCAAGAACATGGTATAACTCTCCATCTATTTGTATGATCTTTAATTACTTTCATCAGTGTCTTATAATTTTCTGCATACAAGTCTTTTGTCTCCTTAGGTAGGTTTATTCCTAGGTATTATATTCTTTTTGTTGAAATGGTAAATGGGAGTGTTTTCTTAATTTCACTTTCAGATCTTTCATCATTAGTGTATAGGAATGCTGGAGATTTCTGTGCATTAATTTTGTATCCTGCTACTTTACCAAATTCATTGATTAGCTCTAGTAGTTTTCTGGTAGCATCTTTAGGATTCTCTATGTATAGTGTCATGTCATCTGCAAACAGTGACAGCTTTACTTCTTCTTTTCCAATTTGGATTCCTTTCATTTCTTTTTCTTCTCTGATTGCTGTGCCTAAAACTTCCAAAACTATGTTGAATAAGAGTGGTGAGAGTGCCCAACCTTGTCTTGTTCTTGATCTTAGTGGAAATGGTTTCAGTTTTTCACCATTGAGGACGATGTTGGCTGTGGGTGTCATATATGGCCTTTATTATGTTGAGATAAGTTCCCTCTATGCCTACTTTGTGCAGGGTTTTTATCTTAAATGGGTGTTGAATTTTGTCAGAAGCTTCTTCTGCATCTATTGAGATGATCATATGGTTTTTATTCTTCAATTTGTTAATATGGTGTATCACATTGATTGATTTGTGTATATTGAAGATCTTTGCATGCCTTGGAGAAACCCCACTTGATCATGGTGTATGATCCTTTTAATGCGCTGTTGGATTCTGTTTGCTAGTATTTTGTTGAGGATTTTTGCATTTACGTTCATCAGTGATATTGGCCTTCAGTTTTCTTTCTTTGTGACATCCTTGTCTGGTTTTGGTATCAGGGAGATGGTTGCCTTGTAGAATGAGTTTGGGAGTGTTCCTCCCTCTGCTATAGTTTGGAAGAGTTTCAGAAAGTTAGGTGTTAGCTCTTCTCTAAATGTTTGGTACAATTCGTCTGTGAAGCCATCTCATTCCGGGCTTTTGTTGGATGGAAGATTTTTAATCACAGTGTCAATTTCAGTGCTTGTGATCAGTCTGTTCATATTTTCTATTTCTTCTTGGTTCAGTCTTGGAAGGTTGTGCATTTCTAAGAATGTGTCCATTTCTTCCAGGTTGTCAATTTTGTTGGCATATATTTGCTTGTAGTACTCTCTCATGATCCTTTGTATTTCTGTAGTATCAGTTGTTACTTCTCCTTTTTCATTTCTAATTCGATTGATCTGAATTTTCTCTCTTTTCTTCTTGATGAGTCTGGCTAATGGTTTATCAATTTGTTTATATTCTCAAAGAACCAGCTTTTAGTTTTAGTGATCTTTGCTCTCATTTCCTTCATTTCTTTTTCATTTATTTCTGATCTGCTCTTTATGATTTCTTTCCTTCTGCTAACTTTGTGGGGTTTTCTCTTCTTCTTTCTCTAATTGCCTTAGGTGTAAGGCTAGTTGTTTATTTGAGGTGTTTCTTGAGGTAGGGTTGTATTGCTATAAACTTCCATCTTAAAACTGCTTTTGCTGCATCCCATAGGTTTTGGGTCGTCGTGTCTCCATTGTCATTTGTTTCTAGGTATTTTTTAATTTCCTCTTTGATTCCTTCTGTCATCTCTTGGTTATTAAGTAGTATATTGTTTAGCCTCCATGTGTTTGTATTTTTTACAGATATTTTCCTGTAATTGATGTCTAATCTCATAGCTTTGTGGTCAGAAAAGATACTTGATATGATTTCAATTTTCTTTAATTTACCATGGCTTGATTTGTGACCCAAGATATGACCTATCCTGGAGAATGTTCCATGAACACTTGAGAATGAAGTGTATTCTGTTGTCTTTGGATGGAATGTCCTATAAATATCAATTAAGTCCACCCTGTTTAATGTATCATTTAAAGCTTGTGTTTCCTTATTTACTTTCATTTTGGATGATCTGTCCATTGGTGAAAGTGGTGTGTTAAAGTCCCCTACTATTATTGTGTTACTGTCGATTTCCCCTTTTATGGCTGTTAGTATTTGTCTTATGTATTGAGGTGCTCCTATGTTGGGTGCATAAATATTTACAATTGTTATATCATTATGTAGTGTCTTTCTTTGTCTGTTGTAATAGTCTTTGTTTTAAAATCAATTTTGTCTGATATGAGAATTGCTACTCCAGCTTTCTTTTGATTTCCATTTGCATGGCATATCTTTTTCCATCCCCTCACTTTCAGTCTGTGTGTGTCTCTAGGTCTGAAGTGGGTCTCTTGTAGACAGCATGTATACGGGTCTCATTTTTGTATTCATTCAGCCAGTCTATGTCTTTTGGTTGGAGCAATTAATCCATTTACATTTAAGGTAATTATCCATATATATTTTCCTATTACCATTTTCTTAATTGTTTTGGGTTTGTTATTGTAGGTGTTTTCCTTCTGTTGTGTTTCCTGCCTAGAGAACTTCCTTTAGCATTTGTTGTAAAGCTGGTGTGGTGGTGCTGAATTCTCTTAGCTTTTGCTTTTCTGTAAAGAGTTTAATTTCTCCATCGAATCTGAATGTGATCCTTTCTGGGTATTGTAATCTTGGTTATAGGTTTTTCCCTTACATCTGTTTAAATATGTCCTGCCACTCTCTTCTGCTGAAAGATCAGCTATTAACCTTATGGGGATTCCCTTTTATGTTATTTGTTTTTTTTTTCCCTTGCTGCTTTTAGTATTTTTTCTTTGTATTTAATTTTTGATAGTTTGATTAATATGTGTCTTGGTGTGTTTCTCCTTGGATTTATCCTGTTTGGTACTCTCTGTGCTTCCTGGCCTTGATTAACTATTTCCTTTCCCATGTTAGGGAAATTTTCATCTATAATCTCTTCAAATATCTTCTCAGTCCCTTTCTTTTCCTCTCCTTCTTCTGGGACCTCTATAATTTGAATGTTGGTGCATTTATTGTTGTCTCAGAAGTCTCTGAGACTGTCCTCATTCTTTTTTCTTTATTCTGCTCTGCAGTAGTTATTTCCACTATTTTATCTTCCAGGTCACTTATCCATTCTTCTTCCTCTGTTATTCTGCTATTGATCCCTTCTAGAGAATTAATTTCATTTATTGTGTTCATCATTATTTGTTTCCTCCTTAGTTCTTCTAGGTCCTTGTTAAACGTTTCTTGTATTTTCTCCATTCTATTTCCAAGATTTTGGATCATCTTTACTGTCATTATTCTGAATTCTTTTTCAGGTAGTCTGCCTATTTCCTCTTCATTTGTTAGGTCTGGTGGGTTTTTACCTTGCTCCTTCATCTACTGTATGTTTCTCTGTCTTCTCATTTTGCTTAACTTACTGTGTTTGGGGTTTCCTTTTCACAGGCTGCACGTTCGTAGTTCCCATGTTTTTGGTGTCTGCCCCCAGTGACTAAGGATGGTTCATTGGGTTGTGTAGGCTTCCTGGTGGAGAGGAATAGTACCTGTGTGCTGGTGGATGATGCTGGATGTTGTCTTTCTGGTGGGCAGGTCCGTGTCTAGTGGTGTGTGTTGGGGTGTCTGTGACCTTATTATGATTTTAGGCAGCCTCTCTGCTAATGGGTGAGTTTGTGTTCCTGTCTTGCTAGTTGTTTGGCATAGGTTTTCCAGCACTGTAACTTCCTGGTCATTGAGTGGAGCTGCGTCTTGGCATTGAGATGGAGATCTCTGGGAGATTTTCACCATTTTGATATTACATGGAGTTGAGAGGTCTCTGGTGGACCAATGTCGTGAACTTCGCTCTCCCACCTCAGAGGCACAGCCCTGATGCCTGGCCAGAACACCAAGAGCCTGTCATCCCCATGTCTCAGAATAAAACAGAGAAAAAGAAAGAAAGAAAGAAAAAGATAAAATAAAATCAAGTTATTAAAATAATTAAAAATTAATTTAAAAAGCAAGAAAGAAGAGAGCAACCAAATCAAAACACAAATCCATCAATGATAACAAGCGCTTAAAAACTATACTAAAAAAAGGAAGAAAAGAAAAAAAAAACGGGCAGACAGAACCCTAGGACAAATGGTAAAAGCAAAGCTATACAGGCAAAATCACACACAGAAGCATACACATACACACTCACAAAAAGTGAAAAAGGGAAAATAATATATATATATCATTGCTCCCAAAGTCTACCTCCTCAATTTGGGATGATTCATTGTCTATTCAGGTACTCCACAGATGCAGGGTACATCAGGTTGATTGTGGAGATTTAATCCGCTGCTCCTGAGGCTGCTGGGAGAGATTTCCCTTTGTTTTCTTTGTTCGCACAGCTCCTGGGGTTCAGCTATGGATGTGGGCCCACCTTGCATGTAGGTCGCCTGAGGGCATTTGTTCTTCGCTCAGACAGGACGGGGTTAAAAGAGCAGCTGATTCGGGGGCTCTGGCTCACTCAGGCCGGAGGGAGGGAGGGGTACAGATTGCAGGGCGAGCCCGCGGCGGAAGAGGCCAGCATGACGTTACAACAACCTGAGGCATGCCGTGTGTTCTCCTGGGGAAGTTGTCCCTGGATCATGGGATCCTGGTAGTGGTGGGCTGCACAGGCTCCCGGGAGGCAGGTATGGATAGTGACCTGGGCTTGCACACAGGGTTCTTGGTGGCAGCATTAGCTGCCTTAGCGTCTCATGCCCGTCTCTGGGGTCCGCGCTGATAGCAGCGGCTGGCGCCCATCTCTGGAACTCCTTTAAGCAGCGCTCTTAATCCCCTCTCCTCGCGCACCAGGAAACAAAGAGGGAAGAAAAAGTCTCTTGCCTCTTCGGCAGGTCTAGACTTTCTCCCGGACTCCCTCCCGGCTAGCTGTGGTGCCCAATCCCTTCAGTCTGTGTTTACGCCACCAACCCCAGTCCTCTCCCTGTGATCCGACCTCTGAAGCCCGAGCCTCAGCTCCCAGCCCCGCCTCCCCCAGCGGGTGAGCAGACAAGCCTCTGGGGCTGGTGAGTGCCGGTCGGCACCGATCCTCTGTGCGGGAATCTCTCCGCTTTGCCCTCTGCACCCCTGTTGCTGCGCTTTCCTCCATGGCTCCGAAGCTTCCCCCCTCCGCCACCCGCAGTCTCTGCCCGCGAAGGGGCTTCCTAGTGTGTGGAAACCTTTACTCCTTCACAGCTCACTCTCACTGGTGCAGGTCCTGTCCCTATTCTTTCTGTTTTTCCCTTTTTCTTTCACCCTACCCGGGTACATGTGGAGTGTCTTGTCTTTAGGGAAGTCTGAGGTCTTCTGCCAGCGCTCATTAGGTGTTCTGTAGGGGGTGTTCCATATGTAGATGAATTTCTGATGTATTTGTGGGGAGGAAGGTGATCTCCATGTCTTACTGTTCTGCTATATTGAGGCTCCTCCTTCATTCTTTTTATGGCTGAGTAATATTCCATTGTATATGCCTCATCTTCTTAAACCAGTCATCTGTCAATGCCAAGCCCATTCTTTATCACATTGGAAAATCAGATTCCTCCTGGCCCCCTCACAGAACATTGTCAGCTATGGCTTTCTAGCCTTATGTGATCATTGACTACAGGCTGCTTCAAGGAGGGTGGTAATCCTGGGAAAACTAGTATGTGGGGAGGGCCTCATTTTGTGAGCTGTCAGCAAGCAACATTTCCAGCAGGCAGCAGGGGCTAGTAAGTGCTTAGTTCCTAAAAGGGGGGCATTTGGGTGATGGGCCATAGTGTTCACTACACAAACCCTGACCTTACCTCTTCAGGGACATCTGTGTATTTTCATATCATTCATTGTATATGGATATGTGCATCATGTGTGGTAGAGTGTGTGTGTGTGTGCAACCTGGAGAGGAGAAAAATGAGGGTCATTTGACCATTTGCCAGGGTGGTTTTGATTATGTTTACGGATAATTTCTTCATAAGTGGATTCCTTGCAGGCACATAACTTTTATAATTTTTGTATGTTTTATGATCTAGATAGCTATTAAAAAGAGGCCATAAATAAATATCTGCAAAATGATTGTCTGAATAACAGTCCTGCATGTTTTCCATTGGGTATATTACTGTAATCTGTGATGGTCCTGGTTTTCTTATTTATTTTCCTCCCTCCCTGACTTTTCTTCCTCCCTCTTTATCTCTTCCTCCTCCCCTCTTTTCACCCACTATCCTTGTTTGGTTTCTCTCTTGGTCAGATACATGGATACTTTGTGGAAATTCTTTTATGTTTAGATTTTTTTATTTAGCTCTATTTGAACCTATATTTTTGATGTACTTATTGCAGAATTGCATCTAATTCTGAAAAACTTAAAAAAACATCCTACTCAACCATGAAGGAAAAAATTAAAGGTTTATAACAATTTTTTTAAGAATTTAGAGATTAGAGTATGAAAAGGAAAAAGAATAATTTATAGTGGAGACATCTGCTAGTAACTACCTTGGCCAAGTCATCATGTTGATATCACATAACCCTGATATGGCATGATGATAAGGGAATTTCAGGTCTGTGGTGTTTTTGAAAACTCATAATTCCAGTCTCATTGTGAAAAAAAAATTAGTCGGGTGCAAAGTGAAGGCTGCTCTAAAGAAATATATGTAAAGATATACATGACTAGAATGTTTGAAACTGTCAAGTTTATGGGGAAAAAATCAAGAAAACAAAAGACTAAGAAACCTTGGCGATTATGATGACTGAATATGATGTGGTGTCCTAGATTGTCTTTTGGAACATTCATGGAAAAGCTGGTTAACAGCTGAATAAAGCCTTTGGCTTAGTTAATAGTAAGGTACTAATATTAATTTCTTAGTGTTGACAAATGTACCATGGTTACAAAAGATGGTAATATTAGACAACTACTAGCATTAGGGTACTTTTACGACTTGAAGGTGATTCAGCTAAAAGAGGTTAACAAATAATCATGGAAAATTTTTAATCTCCAGAGTTATATGCCAGTCAGGGTCCAATCAAAAAACAGAACTAGTAGGAGAGCGAGAGATGACAGATGAGCAAATAGATAGATAGATAGATAGATAGACAGACAGACAGAGAGATAGATGACAGGGAGTTGGATAAAGCAAAGGCAGAGGCTGGTTAAGTAGCCCCTGCAAGGCAGTCTCCATCTCTAACGCTGAAGTACAAAGCAAAAGCACACAGGCAGTCAGGAAGGGGCCATCAGGAGCAGGCTGGAACCCATGAGCACAAGCTGGGAACCCCATGGGCACAAGCTGGGAACCCCATGAGCACAAGCTGGGAACCCCACAGTCGCAAGCTGAAACCCAACTGGCGTGAGGCTGGTGAACAGGAAGATGAACAATAGGCAGCTTCCATATTGTTGCCTGGAGCCTTGATGATGAGCCTGCAGAAGCTGGGGCCCTTCCCCATGTTGCTGATAGCATGCTTCCAGTTTAGAAGTCGGAGTAAATTAAGAAAGATCCAGGGAGAAGGAAGAGTGAATTGCAGGCCCAGCTACTGCTTTGTGCCAGTGGATTGTGGTTGGCAGATCAGCAACAAGGCATTTGTGCTACAAAATGACTGCTTACCCCCCTTTCAGTCATTTCCTTGACAAGATATTAAGCTTTAGTCAGGAGACTATTTTCTTGAATTGTGCATTGTCTCCTGGAACCTTTTTCATACAACAATGTTCAGCCTCCTGAATATGTTGCACTTCTATCTAAAATACTAAGCACTATTTTCCAGCTTTAGTCTCAAAAAAATAAGATTAATATGTCAGTTAATTACTGTAGCACATTTGTCTTTTGGATTTTAAGATGGAATAGAGCCCTTGGTATCCCTACTCATTTCATTAAATATGAAATGTATATGTATAAACTTAAATATCTAACATAATGTGTTGAATATTTATGCAGTGCTTTGCTGTCCAAGTCCATATACGTATATCTGTGGATTTTGAGATAATTTTCTGAATTGATGGATTTATTCATATAACACAATGACTTTCTCTGCATTAACAACCTTTTAGTTATGAATAGCTTTCAGCTATTAAGCACGAGGAATTAACTCTCAGATGAATTTTGAACAAAAAGAGATCCTGGTAGCTCTTAAGATATATTGTGAAATGCTATAATGATATACTATTAAATTTATTCCAAAGGATATTTTTAAAATTGCCTGTAGAAATATGAGTGCTTTTTTCTTTCTTTTTAATCATGAAACTTGCCCCAGGTTGCCAAAAATGCAGTCATCAGCATTCTTTAGTGAAGGCAACTTAGTACTGTCAGCCATCTTATCTCCCCTGTTGCATGGTTGATGTTTCTTATCTGTGAATACAAACATTAAAATGGAACCATAATCCTACCTTAGTATATAGAAGGTCTCCAGCTGCCTTTCTGGCATTTGGAGCCTATCTACTAAGGAAATTAGGCACACATGCATAAGGGAACATATTCACAGATTATATGCATTGCACAATTATTAAAATACAATTATTGAAGATGACATAAGGAAAGGATGAAGGAATAAAGACCAATTAAAGGAAAAATAATAAAAAATCATTTTGTTAATGATTTTACAAAGAACAGATAACATCTATGGAGCTGAACCCCAAATATCTACCTGTTATTTCTTATATCAGGTTATTTTTCCAGAAGTATATCACTGATTCATATTACTGTATGATATTTTGCATACATTGACTTCTTATGCCATATATAAAAACCTCAGGATATTTTATTGTGATCTTTACACAAAGAACCTGAAGATACCATCTTGTGCATAAAATGACAAAGAGAAGAATAGCAGCTATAACAGTTATAAAATCTTAAAACCTATAGTATATAAATAGATTTTAGTTTTGCTTCTAAGGCAAAGGGACCTCCACCTCGATTTTCAGAAAATATTCTAGCCATTGCCATATGGCAGCAGAAAGTCGTTTTTACATAGTTGGACAGAAGAGAATAGTCTTGAATGAAAACCTAAAAGTTTTATTAAAATATCTTATATACAGCTGTATCCATGTATACCTTATAACCAAAGGATATTTATTAAACACAAATGATGTGTCATACTTGTTTTAAAAGCAGGGATTATAATGATGAATAATGGGCCTTCCTTGCCTTTTATGAACCCACAGACTAGTGAGAGAGCACGTGTAAATAGCTAATTATAATTATTTTGATGTTCTCTCTTAAGGTCAGTATTGGGTGTATGGGTCTACCACTATTTGTTAAGCCATACAGATACATCACACACACACAGACACACACACACACTCCCATATACCCTTATATACTGTTTTGTATGTGTAATATATTTCATAGTGTAAACATATTGAAAATACAGATTCTATCAGAACAGAGTCATGCTAGCTAAGGAATTCTCCAAATCTTAATTAGGGGAGAACTACAAATTGGAAAATCAAACGAAGAAACAAATGAACAACTCCTACATAATATTGCATTCAGTGTGTACCTGTGTCTGCTCAACATTACTATACAGTGAGTTATATACAACTAAACGACACCCTTAATTACTATACATTTTATGTAAATCTTAATTATCAAAAGTAACTAGGTTTGGACTTTTAAAAATGTACTAACTGTGTGAATTCAGACAACTGTTTGAATTGATTCAGTTTTCTTATCAGTAAAGTATCTGGGTGGTATTAAGTATGTTGCACTGCTCCCTCCTTCCCTGCTACCTGTCCCTCATTGAGCCCACACAAGTCTTTTTGTCTTCAAATACTTTTCTCAGAGATTCCCACCAAACCTGTCCCTTAGAGTCTAGATAATTCTGCCTCCCATGGAGACTCTTCTGGCCTCTATACCTTGAGTCCCTACTGCAGGTGAGCACCACTCCGTCATATTACCATTTTAATATTTCTTCAGAGCACTTAGAATGATCTAAACGTTATTTTGCTATTTACTTACTTATGCTCTGTCTCTCCTCACTGGCCCCTAACTCCATAAGGGTGAATAACTTGCCTTTTATTATTAGTTCCTAGCCTGGTGCCTGTGCCTGGTACATAATGGTGCTGTGGATATTTATTGAATAGAAGACTAAACATATGGAAAAACACCTTACCTTAAACTTGGACCAATAAAATTCAATAAATGTTATTTCCCTCCCTGTCAAATCCATTCTACTCCCCAATTCCAGGTAATCTTCTTCGAATACTATTTTCATTACTCCAGTAATTTTTAAAAACAATATTTTTAGTCAGAACAAATGAAAACTCATCATTCAAGGCTTACTAAAATGTAAATCTGAATTTCCTTTCTCACTTTATCTTTGGCTGTGTTCCCTAGAGTTATGAAATTAATCTCTGCATTGTTTGCTTCTTACAATCCCTCTGCCTGAAATGCCTTCCATCATTACTGCCTATTCTGCCTTCCAAACCCAACCTTAGTCTGATCATGGGAAAAATTCCTCTTGTGGGGAAGTCCCTAAGGAGAAAATGGTATCTAAAGTTTTCTTTCTTCTCAATATTAAGCATAGAGTTTGCCTGAAAGGAACAAATACAGAGTGAAACTATCATAACTTATAAGCTTAAAAAAATCTAAAGGTATTAACATAGTACAAAATCAAAATTTTATAATTCCACCTGAAGTGTACTCTGATAATCAGGTGTGTCTGGTCCTATCCCTGTTCTAAGCAACTTTCATTGTCTCTGAACTTTCCCTGAACCCCTACTCCTTAGCATTTCTATCTACGCTGTGATCTTAAAGCATGTATTGTTTACAACAATTGTTATGACAATCTCTTTCTGTATAGAGTCCTTATAAGAATATCCTCTTCTTTTGTATATCTTTAACTGGGCTTTGTACATAATAAATGCTCAGTAATTCAAGGTTAATTGAATGAATTCCATGTCACACTGTGGAATGCCAATTCAATTTTGTAACCTGTCTTACAAGACAGATACTGATCCCATTGATAGAATTGCTTATGTGGCAATTAGCATAATTAAGATAAATTACATTAATGAATCAGATATCCATTTCTTTAGTCTTTAGAAAACTGGCCTTAATGATTAGAAACTTTTCACCAAATTAACAATACTCATCAAATTAACACCTTATGTTTTCATTCATCCAAAACACACATTTATAGAAATTAAAAGATTAGATCAGTCTGTGATACTGAAACTTTTTCCACTATTAAATTCATTTAAATAAAAGCTTCAATAATTTACTTCAAATAAGGTTATTACAAATATTTCCTAGAGATAAAATAAACTCCTGCTTATGTTAGTATGCTGTGAGTTTTCATTAATTTGTTTGCTATTTTCATTTGATCACTAACCACTGGGATTAAATTCATATAAAAATACAGATAAATTTTATCAAGTTTATTATTAATATTACATTTTGGTTAAAAAAGAGTAAAATGAAGATATTTTCCAGCAGTTTTTGCCATGAATAGAGGAGAAAACTTATCCTGAATTGTTGATGGAAATTCATATTTTCTCCCTCCCATAAAAGTCATAATACTAAGCATAACTAATGGAAGAAACATTTTCTCCCATCACAGTTTGCAAACATGCTAAAGTTAAATCTTTTTTCTGTCACTTAACATTTTGAACAGTTTCTCTAATATTTTGTTTCATTTTACAATAAGAGGAAATCTATTGTGGCCTAATATTTAGTAATTCAAAACCTAATCCTATTCTATTGACAACATAAATTTTATATCCAATTTTAAACAGATATTTGTCCCAATTTCAGTTCTTACCTTGGCTCACAAATTCCTCTTAGGACAAAGAACAAGGTTGTGTTCCTTCTCTATTGGGCCTTTCCTTTTATTTCTCTCCAGGGTCTTTGATGTTTTCTTCTGGGGAGGGTCTGGTCTAGAGGGGAAGAGACAAATGTTATTTTCTATGCTTTTTCTATTCATACTCCTTTCTTAGCTGATGGACCTGGGGGTCATGCTCCATTTATGACAGGCACACTACTCTTACTCCTTCACAGACTGCACTTGTTCCCAGTTGTACTCACCTGTGCAGTACAGCAGCACCTCATTCTCTGCCTCCTGCATCGGCCATTCAGGGTTTAGCTTATTTTCTGAGAGCCCCCTGCATCCTGTGACTGCCCTCAGTGTTTCATTGCAGAATAGGCTGCCTCTCACACAGATGTGACATTTTTCGGGTTTTATTTTTAGGATTAAACTGTTTTCATATAATGAACTGGGGCATATTTTCTCTTTTCTGTTTTCTGGAAACTGTAAAAAAATTGAAATGATCTCTTGAAAGTCTAGTAGAACTTACTTGGGAAAAACATCCTGTCATTATGTTTAGAAGGTATAAATATTAATGTAAATATATAACTATTTGCCTATATATTTATATAAGTAGATAAATATGTATATGGATGACTTCTATTTCTTTAATAGTCATTTCTTACATATCTTAATAGTCTATTTTTTAATATCTATGCTTTATTTCTTCTCTTGACACTATCTTGATGGTCATCTGAAATTTAAACTCTTGGTTATCATGGATGTATTTTATTTGCAGTTTTATTTTGTGGGGTTGTCTTAGTTTTTATTATTTGTTCCTTTTATTTTTTTTAATTTTTAAAATTTTTTAACATCTTTATTGGAGTATAGTTGCTTTACAATGGTGTGTTAGTTTCTGCTGTATAACAAAGTGAATCAGCTATACACATAAGTATATCCTCATACCTCCTCCCTCTTGCATCCCCCTCCTACCCTCCCTATCCCACCCCTCTAGGTGGACATAAAGCACCAAGCCGATCTCTGTGCTATGCAGCTGCTTCCCACTAGCTATCTATTTTACATTTGGTAGTGTATATATGTCAATGCCACTCTCTCACTTCGTCCCAGCTTACCCTTTCCCCTCCCGTGTCCTCAAGTTCATTCTCTATGTCTGCGTCCTTATTCCTGTCCTGCTATTTGTCCTTTTTAAAGACAAAATTGTTTTCCTAAAGCATTTGATCATCTTTAAGTGTATTTTTCCTGAATAAGTTTTAAGTACTTCATTCAAAGTTCTATTTATTTATTTATGTACTTAGTTTAATTTTTTAATTGAAATAGAGTTAACTTACAATGTTGTGTTAATTTCAAGTGTACAGCAAGTGATTCAGTTATATATATGTGTGTGTGTGTATATATATACATATATATATTCTTTTCCACTATAGGTTATTATAAGATATTGAGTATAGTTAACTGGACTATACAGTAGATCCATGTTGTTTACCTATTTTATGTATAGTAGTGTTTAATATGGTAATCCCAACTTCCTCATTTATCTTCCCCCCACCATCTGCCTGCCATCCCCTTTGGTAACTGTAAGTTAGTTTTCTATGTCTGGGAGCCTGTTTCTGTTTTGTAAATAAGTTCACTTGTATCATTTTTTTAGATTCCACAAATAAGTGATATCATATTATAGTTATCTTTCTCTGTCTGACTTCCTTCGCTTAATATGATAAGTTCTGGGTCCATCCGTGTTGCTGCAAATGGCATTATTTCATTCTTTTTAATGGCTGACTAATATTACATTGTATATATGATCACATCTTCTTTATTCATTCATCTGTCAAAGTTCTTTTCCAGGAATGTATTCGTATGCAAAAACGTCTGAAGCTTATATTCCTGAGAACATTTTCATCATGTCTTCAAATTTGAATTACAGTTTGGCTGGTTATAAACTTCTCATTCGATCTTTTCATTCCACATTTTGAACACACTATTTGCCTTCTTGCAACCAATGTTACTATGGGAAAATACACTATCATTCTGTATACAATCTGTTCTTTCTCTCTGAAAGTTTTTAGAATTTTCTCTTTATCTTTGATATTCTCTAATTTCAGTATGAATTGTGAGCTTTTTGTTATTACCACTCTTTGTTTTCTGTGGTGTTCTTAGTCTTACTTGGTACATATGAGAAATTTATCTGTATCATTTTTTCAAATATCCTTTTCATTTATATTTTTATTTCTTTCTGGGTTTTCTATTACCTGATTCATAGTATTTCCACTATATTCCCCATTCTATTGTATTTACTATATGTTTATCCTTTTCTTCTTTCTTTCTTTTTTAATTAATTAATTTATTTATTTTTGGCTGTGTTGGGTCTTCATTTCTGTGCGAGGGCTTTCTCTAGTTATGGCAAGCAGGGGCCACTCTTCATCATGGTGTTCAGGCCTCTCACTGTCGTGGCCTCTCTTGTTGCAGAGCACAGGCTTCAGACGCGCAGGCTCAGTAGTTGTGGTTCATGGGCTCAGCTGCTCCACGGCATGTGGGATCTTCCCAGACCAGGGCTCGAACCTGTGTCCCCTGCATTGGCAGGCAGATTCTCAACCACTGCACCACCAGGGAAGCCCCTCTTCTTTCTTTGAATGAGTTTCTCAATCTTCTTTGCCAGTGGACTAATTTACTTCTCAGATATATTCATTCTATAATTGACTGCCCTCATTAACCCAATAGGTTAATAACCCCTAAGTGCTATAATGTATGCAAGGTGCACAGGTAAACCTGGTGTATTTCAGGAATTTGGAAGAAGATGGTCAATAAAATGCCTGTGGTCCTCCAAAATCCTGCCATCACACTGAAAGTACTGTTTGGACCTGGCATTTTTGTATGACCCTTATGTTCTAGAGGGACATTTAGAAACTTTCATTTCTAAACATTTTTGTTTATCCCTTTCATTTCTAAAAGGAAGAGTAAGAGGGATCACTTACAAGACTTAGAAATGCATGAAAATTTCAATTTGTCTTGCAACCTTGCTGTTGCACAAAACATTCTTTACTTGGATGCCAGTAGCCTAGAAATTTGCATATATTAGTTTTAGCTGACTGATGAGTCAACCCCTTCCTGTGGCTGAGTTACAAATATCATCCAGGGAAAAAGTGGCTTGTCTTTCCACACCATGTGTTATGTTCTTAACTGTTATATTCTTTGCAACTAAATCTTTTAAATTTCTTTTGGTTTTCATTTTACTTTTCTTTCATTTTGCTCATATTCTCTGTTAACTTTTAGTATGTTACATTATTTTACATCTTTCACCATCTATTCTAGTGTTTTTTCTTCTGACGACATGACTTACTTGTTGCTGTTGTTTTTAATTTAAAATAGTTGAACTCCTCAGATTCACATTATTTTGGTCTGGGAATTTATATTTCCCCTGAAGATATTGAGAACTCTGTCCTGTAATGTGTATGAGGAAACATCCTAGCATCAGACCTGCTCTGTGTCAGCCCCAGTGAACTCAAGCTAAGCAGGAAGGAGTCCTAACATGGAAATCTACAGACTTGAGTCCAGTACAGTAAATCCATTCTCAAACCAAGGAAACAATTCTTCACTTCAAGGCATTACCCTCCAGCTCCAGGGAGAAGCCACCTTGAGGGGAAGGAAGCCTTGGATTGTATTTCACCAGCCCTAGGTGTTTGGAAAACTAGTATTTGGAAAGCAAATTCCACAGGCTGGTCAGTTCTCATACTTTTTTTTTTTTTTCCCCCTAGCAACTAACCCAAGGAGTTTTTATTTTATCCATGAGTACACCTACCTCAGAGGTCCGATTTACCATAGTTACATGATCAGGCGCTGATAGTTTCAAGGTAATGTAGGGTTAGCTGTGAACAGTGATATCAGAATCCTTTTTTATCTTACTAGAGTGGTGCCTGCTCACCTCTTGCACAAACTAAAGCCACTACCACTAAGGCAGACCTGTTCAAAAGACAAATATTTTCCCCCAAAGTGTCTTTTCACTTGGTGTTTCAGTCTTTAATTCCTTTGGGTTTGGTCTTGGGGAGGATGTCAGCAGTTTTAGCTAGATCAGCATAATGATAAGAATTGGTGGTTCTAATATCTCTACATTAAGAGATTTATTGAGGTTTGCTTCCAGCCCATTTTTATAAATAATATATGTCACCTAAACTGTTTAATCTCTGTCATTAGAGTTTAAAGAGTGATCTTTATTTTTACTGGAACAATACATTATATTATTTAGAAGCAGTTTGTTATCTGAATTTATGTCAATGAGTTGAATTTTCCTATTTGGACTTTATGCTGAGTTTCCTTGCACTTTCTTGTATTTTTGCTTTATTAATTTTGATGCTTTTTATTTGGTGAAATAGGTTTACAGTGCTTGTGTTCTTTGGGTTTGTATTTCTTTTTATTGTTTTAAATGTTAATCCTTGAATTTCTATTTGTCTGGAAGTCACATTGTAATCTAAAGTTAATGTTGGTTTTGTTAATGACTTTGTCCTAGTTTTATAAATATTTCATAACTGATATTTGAGTATAGTCAATTGTTTATTCGATTTTGTGATTTAACCTGTGCTTAATTTCTTCCCCTTGCAGTCATTTGGAAGATTTATAGTATTATTTTGGTATAATGGATTATATTGTGTATTTAATATATTTAATATTTTTTTTGATTTATCAATTTCAAAAATGAAAAATGTGTTCTAGATTTCCTAAAATAATAGTGCTGGCCTGAATTATAATCTATTAATAAATCTTCCTAAGATACATACAGGCCCAAAAGGAGAGAATACAAAATCACCCATAGACCATAATTCCATGTTTCTAGGAGACAGTGACAATCAAGTTTTATTTACATGTAAATGAAGAAATACATATCTGAGACTTACAAAGTTGAACACAGGACCCACATTAGACATACAGAGGTGGAAATAAAGATATCATTCATGAGGGTTCATTCTCAGAAGGAGAAGACTCTTCTATGACTAGAAATACTAAAAACAGTTCTGTGACCTAGTTGGCTATTAGTGATTAGCAAGAAAAAAGTTTTGAAAAGTCTGCAAAACCAGAAGTGGCAGTCTTAGAAAGATGTAGTTCATGGAAAAGATATTTCTGAAGGGGGAGATATCCCTTGTAGGCTTAGTCATAGAATAAAGAAGTGAAGGTTGTAGGATCATAATAAAACAAGATAAAACAAAAGAAGCAGAAGGTAAGAGACAAAAAAAAAAAAAAAGGCACCATGATTAGGCAAATGGTACTTCATTATAGCAACAGGAGAGTCTGCCCTTAAGTTGAAAAATACACCCCCTTTCATTTTCTTTATAGGCTCCCCTGCTATTGCAAGTCTAAAAACATTTTCTTTAGAATTTAAAGACCAAAAAACCCGTTAACCATAAATTGTTATAGAAAAATAATGAAAATAAGAATCAAAAACTTTAGCAGAAAGTACACAAGCATGTTCATACACACACATGTAATAACAACCCATGAAGCAAATTTAGTAATGAAACAAGCAAATGTGGACATGAAAGTAAATGTAGATAGAGGAAAATGTAAAATAAGACCTATTAAATTTCAGGAAAAATACTGAATAAAAAACTAGAACTTCAGAAATAAGAAAAAATTATACAGTTTGAATATATCTACTAAGAGAGTTCAATGAAGAACACAAGGGGCTGAATAAAGGGATGCAAGCAAATTAAACAGAAGTATTTAAAAGGTAGAAATAAAGGGATAAAGAAGAAAGGCAAAAAGTATCCAACATAAATATAAATAGGTCTTCTGAAAAATACAAACAACCACTAAGTAAAAAGAACTTATATTTAATATTAAATAAATTTAAGACTTTTCAGAAATCAAAGAAAATACTAAAGGGCCTAGGTCTCAATTCGGAAAATTGACCTAGAAAGGTCAACCCTGAGACATAACCTTTTAAACCATTAAATTTTGATATTAAAAAAAGTTTCTTTGGGCATCCAGGCAAAACATCAAAGAAACAAAAAGAAGAAAAAAAAATCAAGTTTGTTATAAAATGACTTAATAGCATACTTAAAAATGTACAACCTTAGAGCAACTCTTTTTTTTTTTTTTTTTTTTTTGCGTTACGCAGGCCTCTCGCTGCCATGGCCTCTCCCGTTGCGGAGCACAGGCTCTGGACGCGCAGGCTCAGTGGCCATGGCTCACTGGCTCAGCCGCTCCATGGCATGTGGGATCCTCCCGGACCAGGGCACAAATCCGTGTCCCCTGCACCGGCAGGCGGACTCTCAACCACTGCACCACCAGGGAAGCCCTAGAGCAACACTTAAAAAAAAAAAACTCAAGGAAAAGAAGTTTGATCCAACAGTTTTCTTCTCAGCCAGATTTTATAAAAAACATCGGGACTATAGAAAAAAACTATTTTCAACATGAAATAAAAACATTTACCTATTCTATTTGAGAAAAAAGGGAGATAATACCTAGTTGAGAAGGATAGTTTCTAGTAGGTTAAATTTCATAAAACCTTAAAGAGACTAATTTCCACAGAATTGTTCCAAAAACTACCCCCTTCACCCACAACAAAGAAAGTTTTAGACAAGACAATTTCTGAATATAGTTCCACAAACTTTCAAAGATACTTCCAAAGCTGTCTAAACTGTTCCTAATCATAAAATAGAAGAAAGAAAAAACCTCCAAATTCTTTTCATGAAATAGCATAGCACTGATCCTTATACCTGATAGAGATTGTGTAATAAAAGTAAATTACAACTCAATCTATGTAAAATTACCATAAAATTTCCTAAATATTATCAAGAAAATCCAGCAGCACATTAAAAATAATATAAAATGAGCAACTGGGGCTTATTCCAGCAATGAAAATTGATTCAATGTTAGAATAGTCAACACCTTAGTTTATTAGACTAGAGGAAGAATGGACAAAAAATAAAAACATCTCTATAGATACTTAAAAAGCATTGACAAAACTTAACACTAGTTATGATTAAAAAACAATAAATTACAAGTCAGTCAATGAATACTTTTTACTTCTCCATCATATATATGAGAAAATAACATCTTTCTTAATAATGAAAATATAAAAGCATTCTAGATAAAGCCAGGAGGTAGGCAAGCTCTCCATATCCTCATTTCTTTTTAACATTATATAACCTACTCAAGCAATGTAGAACAATTAGAAGCATAAGAATTAACTTTATTTGTAGTTAAAAACTCAGTAGTATCAGTGTAAAAAATGATATAAGATGATTTAGTAAGGTAGCAGGATAGAAAATTAACATACAAAAATCTGTTGTCTTGGGCTTCCCTGGTGGCGCAGTGGTTGAGAGTCCGCCTGCCGAGGCGGGGGACACCGATTCGTGCCCCGGTCTGGGAAGATCCCACATGCTGTGGAGCACCTGGGCCCGTGAGCCATGGCCGCTGAGCCTGCACGTCTGTAGCCTGTGCTCCGCAATGGGAGAGACCACAACAGTGACAGGCCCACGTACCGCAAAAAAAAAAAAAAAAAAAAAAAATCTGTTGTCTTAATATATACACAGTGGTTCACAGTGGGGTGTACTTTTGCCTCCCCATCTCAGTGGGACGTTTGACAAAGTCTGGAAATATCTTTGATTGTCACAGTGGTAGGCATGAGGTTGAGGGTGCTGTTAGCATTTGGTGAACAACATCCAGGGAGGCTGCTGCAAAGCATCCTACAATGCACAGAACAGTTCCCGCCTCAACAAAGTATCCAGGCCAAAAAAGGCAATAATGCCAAGGCTGAGAAACTTTGATATATACTCACAGCAGTCAGAAGATATAATGGAAATGAGGCAATATTTACAGTAGTAAATGAAGTATAAAATATCTAAAAATAAACAATAATTTAAGTGTAAAATTTTTTCACGAAAATTTCAAAATGCTTCTAAAAATGAAATAAATTTCATCAAATGGAAACATATTCAGTGTTCTGGAAGAAGAATGATACTCATAAAAATTTTAGTTCTTTCTGAATTACTAAGCAAACTTAATGTGACTCCCATAAAAGAAGCAAAAAGATTTGTTTTCTGGAGCTCAACATGTTGACTAAAAAAATAAAAATGGTATATAAAAATAAAAAAAGAATAACCAGGAAAACTGAATAATCACAAGTATATATAGCATCTCAAATATAATAAAAGTGACATTTCAAATCATTGAGGGGAAGGTAATATTCATGTGGGTATAAATAATCCCTATTGATTATAAACACACAGCCTCACTGGTGAAGTAGCATTTTTGCTACTTGTGTTTTCGTCTAAATTTTGAATCTAAATCTAATAAAACCTCTACAGCTACCAGTTTAGAGGAGAGTAAAGGAAGAGGATCAAGTCAAATGAAAAAAATTAGTTGAATTCAGAATGTGGAAAAAGCTGTGAGAAAATGATCTGCTTTCTTTATGAAATAAAATATATTTAAAAGAGAGAGAGAGATAATCCTTATTGGTCATACACACACACACACACACACACACACACACACACACACACACACATATACATATTTGATCTAAAGACGATGAGAGACAGATAATGCAGACCTGGACCCAACCTGCAGGTTGCCTCCTAGTCCAGCTAAACTCAGTCTAAATCAGCTGACTCCCAACTGATGAGAGAATAAAAAATTGTTGTTTTAAGCCATCGTGTTTCTATCACAGTATTACTGTGCCAATAGCTAAATAAGTGAATGTCATGATAATGAATAAGACATTCAAAAGGTTCATGGATGTGGTGCTGACAAAAGTATCAAGAGTAGGTGAGGCAAATACAAAGTTTTCTGAAGATAAACCTCCATCCTTCCATGGTGGAAGGAGTTCAATAAAATGTATATAGTGTCATTGTTACTGGTTTGTTTCCTCAAGGATAAATAACATTAGAAACTCAGTTTGGGGTTTTGCTGTTAGTGGGTGATCAGCCTTAGTGAATGGAAGTCCATATTGGTGAGCAAAAGCCTACCTTACATCACTCTTACCATAGTCCCTTTTTTTCATGAGTCTTATGAGCAAGCACTGAAGAGGGCAAAAAATAGCATGCTTTGTAGTGGTTGTCCTTTGGGAGCATTTGAATAGGAAACACATATCCTTATCCAAAGGCATACTCCAAGGAGTATGTGTCCAATCACATACTCCCTCCCAGATCTCTTTGCACCAATATTGTTCTATCTGTGCTTTTGATAATCCAGCCATATCACTAACTGTGTAGATCCATATTTCTGGCCAATTCTTCTTCCAGGAAATGAACAAACAAAAGTCCTGCTTAAAGTGCTGTCCATGGGGGGATTTGGTGTCCCCACTGTCTTTCTGGCCTAAGTCAGACTGTAATGTTGCAGTGGTCCATTTCAAGCATGGAAAAAATACGTATATAAAACAAGATTGATTTTTTTTTTCTGTTATCAGCTGGTCATAGAGAACTCTCCATGTGGTTCTAGGTGTAGATTAAGAAGAGAAATACTTGGAGACATTAAATTCTGGTGACCTTAGAGGAATTTGACCATGTTGTCAGAGAATGGTCAGCAAGCAGAAGAATACACACAAAATTGTACATTCAAGTTTTAGGAGAGTGTATCAATCCCTTCTAGGCCTCTAAACCAGCACTGGACATTTTTGAAGGAAATAATTCTGACAGCACAATCACAAATGATTCCATTTAGGAAGAATTTTGGAAGATATTGAAATATAGTCGCCTTAAACGCTTGATGGAAAAAAAGCAAGGTTTAAATTATAAACAAATACCCAAAGAGCTGGAAGTGATTTTACAAAGAGCTCTATGTTAAGCTCAGTTTGAATTTTTTGTATAAAACCTGAAAATAATATAATCAAGAATCAGTCACATCCCAAATAATGAACTGGCATGTATGGAGAAAAAAACTAACAAAGGATAAGTAAGATGATTTTAGTTATGTTCAGAGGAAGAAGAGCTAGAAAGCTGTCAGCTCACTCCGTAAATACTGTTATAATGATAATGATGGCACTGAGAAAAAAAAAAATCCCTACACTCCTGTGTGCTCTCTTTTATCTTGTTAAAGAAAAGGGTCATACTGGAATAGAAAATTTAGCACTTGCTGTTGGTAAGATGAAATTCAAATCCAAACAAAGAGGGGAAATTGCAACAGAGCAACTATACTACATTATTTTTCATATTCTACACTGTGTGGATTAAATTCTGAGTCACTAAAAGGCATGACAGTTAAAATGAAGAATCATTACCCCTAAAAATTAGTAGAGAAATGTAGGATAAATTAGATACTCGAAGGCATTTACAAGTTTTGAGGCCAAATAGAAGGCATATTCAGCAATCAGAGATCTTGATGCCAGTTTTGAATAATTTCCCTGAGTCTATTAATAAAAGAACAGTGTTGGAACACCTATAAAGGAGAGTGGTGATGATGAGGAACTAACATAACCTCATTAAATAAGTCACACTAGGCTAGTTCAATTGTCTTTTTTGATATGGTTATGAGACTATAAGCTCAGAGAAGTGCAGCAGTCAGAGTGAAAATGTTTTTCAGCAAGCTGTTTGACAGACACTCACATGATATCCTGTTGTGTAAAGTGGAGAAATGTACACAGCAAGACAAATTGGGTGAATGAATGTAACCAAACAGCAACAAAGAAGGCTCAAGTTCAAGTAGTTTTGACATGTTCCATGATTTTCCCCTGATGCTCTTCTGTAATGTATCTCTATGAATTGGATGCAAACTTTGATAACATCTTCATTAAATTTGTTCAGACATAGAGTTGGAAATAATAAGATATTCTGGATAACAAATTCAACATTCAAAAAGATACCTGCAGGCTAGGAAGATGGGTTAAATGAAAAAGTTTACAGTTAAAAATGGATAGCAATGGACTGACAAAAAAAACAAAAACAAAAACGAAAAGAAAAGAAGGAGGACGGAAGAAAGAGAACATAAATGAAGAAGAGATTTTGATGATATAATGATGAAAAATAGCAATTTTAGTTAGAGATCAGATTAGCATAAACTATAATCTAGAAATTCCAATTAAAGCAAACTTTTATTTTAAACAAATTCACCCAAAGATGGCTACCCAGTGAATCATACTTCCCAGCGCTCTTGGGATCCCTTAACTTGAATAGATCTCTCAACTTGAATTTGGTCTGGCCCTACGATTCAAGATAAACTAATAGTGTGTGTCCAGTGCAACACTGAGATGACGTCTCAGGCTAGTCGGAAAAAGCCTTGCAGGTTTTCCTTGGTCTCTTGGAATGCTCACTCTGGATGAAGCAAGCTGCCATATAAGTCTGACAGCCCTGGGCTGACTATGCACTGAGGTGTCCAAGCTAGCTATTTTGAGAAAGAGATGGCCAACCAGGCCAGGCATCCTACATGTAAGTGGAGAAGCATCCATTTGACTCCAACCTTAGCTACCATCTGACTGCAAACTTATGTGAGACCCAGGAGCAATAACTGTCCAGCTGAGTCTGTCAATTCCCAAAACCATGAAGAATAATTGTAAATTGTTATATTTATATTATCAGTTTTAGAGTGGTTTATACACAGCAAGAGATAACTGGAATGGCCCCAAACTTGATTTGAACTTAGGCTACATTGATATAGTTATATTCCTATTTAGAATAAGGATGGCTGGGGTAGGGGTGGGTAGGGGTGGGAGGAGTGTCCCATTCTACTTATTTCAGATCATACAGTACTTCATTTTGAGGGCTGTGCTTTAAGAAGTTTACTCACAAATTGAATTTCATCATAAGAGGGGAAGAGGCACAGGATGATGAGAGGAGCCATTTTGTATAAGAAATGCCAAGTTACTAAAGATGTCTCGCTTAGGAAAAGAGAAAACACAGATCTGGGCTTTCCTGGTAGCGCAGTGGTTAAGAATCCACCTGCCAATGCAGGGGACACGGGTTCGATCCCTGGTCTGGGAAGATCCCACGTGCCACGGAGCAACAAATCTCGTGTGCCACAACTACTGAGCCTGTGCTCTAGATCCCACGAACCACAACTACTGAGCCCACAAGCCACAACTACTGAAGCCCATGCCTAGATCCTGTGCTCTACAAAAAGAGAAGCCACCACAATGAGAAGCCCGTGCACTGCAACGAACAGTAGCCCCCGCTCTCTGCAACTAGAGAAAGTCCACATCCAGCAACGAAGAACCAATGCAGCCAAAAATAAATAAATAAAATATATAAATTGATATTAAAAAAAGAATAAACACAGATAAGGTAAAAGCATATCTCCTGCTTCACCTAGCAGAATTTCAGTTTGTTCCTGTTGCCTCAATGTTTCTCCCATTTGGCATTGAACCAATTCTTCATTACATTAAAATAAACAAGGATAGGTTTATTTTTCCCACTTTGTACTTACAGTTCCTATGATGGTCTCATCTGATAGTGTGTGGGACCTTTGTATTAGGTGGAATTCTTGCTCTGACATGTAGTTTAATTTGAAAAATTATCAGCTAACACTTGAATCTTCTCTCAACATTTTCAAGATACCACATAACCAATATTTCCCCATCAAAAACAGAGAGTGTGGCCCCAACTGACAAAACTAAGTAGCCTCAGACACAGGTACATAGGACAGCTACAAAAGGACAATATTTGGACTCAGACTGTAATCAGAGAAATATTCAATGTGCACTGACCCTGCCAGCAGTGGAGCTATGGACTGAGAGATCAATTTAGTCCCTAGGTTATAGTCCACAGTGTCAATTACAAATAAAAAGAAATGATACGTTACAGCTGCCTGAGGTATATATGAGATATAGAAGCTGAGCAACACTGTTAAGGATATAATTTAGAGAGAGCAGTTTGAATGTCCTTGATAATGTATTTCCGTTGCTTAATTTATGGTGTAAATACATAATATTTTATATTTGGTAACAACTTTTTATTCTGAAATAAACACTCTTGGTATCAATACTTTATTAAAAAGTATTTGTTAAATAATAAATTAAGGGGCTTCCCTGGTGGCGCAGTGGTTGGGAGTCCGCCTGCCGATGCAGGGGACGCGGGTTTGTGCCCTGGTCCGGGAGGATCCCATGTGCCGCGGAGCGACTGGGCCTGTGAGCCATGGCCCCTGGGCCTGCGTGTCCAGAGCCTGTGCTCCACAACGGGAGAGGCCACAGCAGTGAGAGGCCTGCGAACCGCAAAAAAATAATAATACTAAATAAATAATAATAATAATAAATTAAGAAATCCATCTCTGTTTCTCAAGAAAGTTGACAATGAATGTGTCTTGTACAGCTTATCAAAATTTGGTGTTCATCATGGAGGACTTTGAACTATCACTTATGACATGTAAGCCAGAAAATGAAAATTTCTTTAAGTATCGACCTGTACTTCATAATTTAAAAGTCATTGTCAGCAGACTGTGCACTAATATTATGGTTTAATTGGTACAGCAGCAGATGCTACATTTAGATATCATGCTGTAAAGAATGATTTTTCATTTAGATCAAGTGACTAGTCTTCCAAGTTAATCTTGCACTTTTTTTATTCCACAATTTTTTGTGCATATAAGAAAAATGAAGAAAAAGTTAATATGTTGGCTGTGTTAGAATAAGTTCAAACAGTTCATTGATACGAGTTTATATCAGTGACATCAGATTCTTCACAATTAGTTTCAGTAATGGCTTGATTTTCATCATCCAGTTCTTGTAATGAAAGATCTTAGAAGTTAATTCTGTCAAAGATAAAATACCTGACATCATTGTGAATGCTATTGTAAATTCAATTAAAATGTTGAATATTGAAGGTAAAATTATTTTTTCATAGAAATAATGAAAATAGAAACTTGAAAGAACCATTATGTATGGCTACAACTGTATTCTTACAAAAACAAAGGCAAAACTTTGAGACAGAAATGTATATGAAACTAGTTTAGTGTTCGTGTATTTCCTAATCATATCAGGAAATTCTACAATATTCTTTAAATTAAAATAGAAGTTGTACTTTCAGCTCCAACATATAAAGAGCTTAGCAGTTGTCACTTCCATACTTAGAAGAAAATAGTTGAACAACATATAACTCAGCTTTACTTGGACTAATCAGAGAACTGAGGTCACAGGACAAACTGGCTCATCAAAATCTGGAGAGACTGGTAAATAAAGAAAGTTGGAGGAGGGATTTGCTTACCCGGATTAGAAGATGCTGAAGCTATAAACTGGTAAGAATGCTTAAATGATGATTTTGATGAATTTCTGAAGGATAATTGTGAACTAGCACGAGAGTGAAAAATTCCTGAGGGCTGCAGTCTTAGAAGTGTTCCCACACTTCTGTGATTTATATCTTCAGTAACTGCACCATATTCTCATAGTGAGGAGTCACGAAAATGTCTTCATGTCTCTGCCAAAGAGGTAGGAGAGTAACAATAATGACATAAGCCCACAGAGTTCTCCACAACAAAGGGCTGCTCTAAAAGGAAAAGACTACCTGTTTCCCCTGCAGGAAGTACTGGTACCAAACTGCAGCCCCACTCAAGCCTCCTGTCTCACCTAAAGGGAGGGAAATAGGAAACCATAGTGAAGGTCACATCTCAGGGACACACACCTACTAAATGACTGAGATTGAATCATAGCATTCTAGAGCACTTTCCATCTCAAACACCTTACAACCACATTAATAAGACTACAGTATAATGATGGATTATAGCTGAAAGAGCTATAAAGCACAGAATCTGTCTAAGAAGAATTCTCAGGAAGTCAAAAATCAAGAAGGGGAGACAAATACAAGGAAAGTAGAGAAAGTTGCCTATAACACCTACAGCTATAGCACACATTAAAACACCCCAGATCCTAGTTAGATTAACACTAAAAGTTGATATACATCAGTCCCTATTGTTCCTAAACAACACATTCATATATCAAGAAAAACTAATATACCATGCTAAAAGGAAAGACAAAACACAATCTGAAGAAACAAAGTAAGCATTAGTTCCAAACTCAGATATGAATCAGAATTAGGAATTTTCAGAGAGTGAATTTAGAATAACTATAATTAATATGTTGAGGGCTCTAATGGAAAAAGTAGACAACATGTGATAACAAATTGATAATATAAGCAAAGAGATGGAAACGCTAAGAAACAATCAAAAGGAAATGTTAGAAATTAAAAACTCTATAAGAGAAATGAAGAATACCTTTGATTACATCCCAGTAGATTGGACACAGATGAAAAAGGAATCAGTAAGCTTGAAGATATGTCAATAAAAACTTCCAAAACTGTAATACAAAGAGGAAACAGGAAGAAAAAAAAAAAAAACAGAAACAGAAGAGCACATCCAAGAACTCTGGGACAATTTCAAAATGTTCAACACATGTACAATTTGGATTCCAGAAGAAGAAGCAAGAAAGAAACATCAGAAGAAATATTTAATGTAATAATGGCAGAGAAATTTCAGAAATATATAATTATTGTCTGAAACCATGCAAGCAAGAGGAGATTGGAGTGAAATGTTTAAAGTGTTGAGAGAAAACAACAACAGTAACACCAAACTTGAATTCTATATCCAGCAAGATAACTATTCAAAAGTGAAGTAGAGTATTATAGATAATAAAAACGTAGAGAATTCATCACCAGCAGACCTTCCCTGCAAGAATTTTTGAATTTTATTTTATGAAGTTATTTATTTATATTTAAAATTGAAGTATAGTTGATTTACAATGTGTTAGTTTCTGGTGTACGGCACAGTGATTCAGTTTTGTGTATATATATATATATTTATATATACACACACCACATCTTCTTCATCAGTTCATCTGTTGATGAACATTTAGGTTGCTTCCATGTCTTGGCTGTTGTAAATAGTGCTGCCGTGAACATTGGGGTGCATGTGTCTTTTTGAACTAGTGTTTTCTCCAGATATATGCCCAGGAGTGGGATTGCAGGATCATATGGTTACTCTCTTTTTAGTTCTTTAAGGAACTTCCATACTGTTCTCCATATAGGCTGTACCAATTTACATTCCCACCAACAGGGTGGGAAGGTTCCTTTTTCTCCACACCCTCTCCAGCATTCGTTATTTGTGGACTTTTTGATGATGGCCATTCTGACTCGTGTGAGATAATATCTCATTGTAGTTTTGATTTGCGTTTCTCTGATGATTAACGATGTTGAGCATCTTTTCATGTTCTTTTTGTCCATCTGTATGTCTTCTTTGGAGAAATGTCTATTTAGGTCTTCTGCCCATTGTTCGATTGGGTTGTTTGTTGTTGAGTTGTATGAGCTGTTTGTCTATTTTGGAAATTAAGGCCTTATTGGTTGCATTGTTTGCAAATATTTTCTCCTAGTCGGTAAGTTGTCTTTTCATTTAATTTATGGTTTCCTTTGCTGTTCAAAAGCTTGTGAGTTTGATGAGGTCCCATTTGTTTACATTTGCTTTTATTTCTATTGCCTTGGGAGATTGACCTAAGAAAGCATTTCTACGATTTATGTTGGAGAATATTTTGCCTATGTTCTCTAGGAGTTTTATGGTGTCATGTCTTATATTTGTCTTTAAGCCATTTTGAGTTTATTTTTGTGTATGGTGTGAGGGTGTGTCCTGACTTCATTGATTTACATAAGAATTTTTAAAAATTTTTTAGGGAGAAGGAAAATTATATCGATCAGAAACTCAGATCTACGTGGAAAAGGGAAAAGCATTCAAGAAGGAATAAATGAAGGTAAGATAATTTAGAATTGTTTTCTTATTTTTAATAGCTCAAAATATAACTGTTTAAATTAATAACAGTAATAATGTATTAGGTAATTATAGCATATGAATAAGGTAAATGAATGACAGCAATATTATGATGGTCAGAGGTACAATTTGAAGTACTGTCTTAAAGCACTTTCACTATACATGAAATGGGATATTGTCATTTGAAAGTGGACTTAGATTAGTTATAAATGAATATTACACACTCTAGGTCAACCAGTAGATTTTTTTAAGTTAGGAACAAAATCAAAGATAAAATGGAATCATACAAAATGCTCAATTAAAACCAGAGAAAACAGAATATGAGTAGGGTTTGGGGAGAAGAACAGTACAAAAAATAGAAAACAGGAACAGAATTCATAAATGTTGTGATGGCCAATTTTTGTGTCAACTTTAGTGGGTCACAGGATACCAAGATATTTGGTCAAACATTATTCTTGGTGTATCTATGAGGGTATTTCTGGATGAGATTAACATTTGACTCTGTGGCCTGAGTGAAGCAGATTGTCCTCATTGATGTGGGTTGGCTTCATCCAATCAGGTGAAGACCTGAATAGAACAAAAAGGGTGACCCTCACTTGAGTAAGGGGAGAGTTTTTCCTGCCTTTGCTCTCAAAGTGAAGCATCAGCTCCTCCTGGGTCTCAGGATGGCTGGTCTTCAGACTAGAACTACACCATAGGCTCTCCTGGATCTCCAGCTTGCTGACTCCCCCTTCAGACATAGGGACTTGTCAGCCTCCATAATTCCTTAAACCAATTCCTTATCTTTGTCTCTCCCTCCCTCTCACTCTCTCTCTCTCCTAGAGGTTTTGGTTCTCTGGAGAACCCTGACCCATACAAATATTAATGAAGCTGTATTAAATTTACTTTAAATATGAATTGTCTAAATACACCCATTAAAAGACACAGATTGTCAGAATATATATTTTTAAATCTATATTAATTTCAGACAAAATGGACTTCAGAACAAGGAAAGCTAACAGTGATAAAGGGAGGCATTAAATAATGATAAAGTAGTCAATTATTTAAGAAGATATAACAGTCCTCAATATGCATGTCCCTAACAAGAGATCAAAGGCAAAGCAAAAACTGACAGAACTGAAAGGAGAAACAGACAAATCTAGTGCCACAGTTGAAAACTTTAACGCTTCTATTTCAGTAATTGATAGACCAAGCAGGTAGAAAATCAGTAAAGATGTAGTTGACGTGAAAAGCACAATAAATAATTCTGATTTAACAGACATTTATAGACTATACCCTCCAACCACAAATTACACGTTTCTCAGTCTCACATGAAACATACACCAAGAAAGACCAAAGTCTGTCCCATAAAATAAACCTTAGCAAATTCAAAAGAATATAAATCATACAAAGTATATTCTCAGACCACAATGGGATTAACCTAAAAATCAATAACAGGAGCATAGCTGGAAAATTCCAAAGATTTGGAGATTAAACAACATAATTCTAAATAACAAAATGGTCAAAAAGAGTCAAGAGAAATTTTAAGAATATTTTGATATAAACAGAAATTACAACTAACATCAAAATTCGTGGTATACAGTAAAAGCAGTGCTTAAAGGGAAATATGTGGCTTTAAATTTATGTGTTAGAAAATATCAAAAATCAGTATCCTAAGCTTTCACCTTTAGGAAACTAGAGAAAGAAGAATAATGTAAGCCTACACAAAACAGAGAAAAAAATAAAAAATAGAGCAAAAAATCAATGAAATTGAAAACAGGAAAATGAACAAAATAGAAATAAATGGAACTTAAAGGATTTTTTATAAAGATTAATATGGTTGATAAATTTCAATCTAGGATAAGCAAGAAAACAGAAGACACAAGATGACAATATCAGAAATAAAAGAGGGGCTATCAAAAATGATTTCATGGATATGTATATTTAAAAGGATATAAATATATATTTATATTTAAAAGGATAATAAAGGTATACTTTGAACAACTCTGTACCTCCAAATTTGATAATGTAAGTGAAATGGACCAATTCCTTAAAAGATACAAACTACTCAAATTTCTACATAGAGAAATAAATCATCTGAATAGCTTATATGTGTTAAAGAAATTGAATCAATAACTAATAACTTTCCAAAAGTGAAATCACCAGGTCCAGATAATTTTATTGGTGAAATTTAGAAAACATTTCATAAAGATGTGATACCTATTCTCCACAATATCTTCCAGAAATAGAATCAGAAGGAATAATTGTTAATTCATTATATAAGGCCATTATTATCTTAATGCCAAAACCAGGTAAAGAAATTACAAGAAAGGAAAACTATGGACCAATATCTCTACTGGACACTGATACAAAAATTTGAACAAAATATTAGCAAATTGAATCTAACAATGTATAAAAAGATATATACAATGATCAAGTGGGATTTATTCTGAGTACACTGATTACTGATTAGTAATTAAGGCTGATTTAGTATTTGAAAATTAACTGATGTAATTCATTACACCAAAAAGCTAAAGAAGAAAATTTACATAATCATATTCATACAGAAAAATTGTTGAACAAAATTCAAGACATATTCATAATAAACAATCTCAGCAAACTAGGAATAGAGAACTTCCTCAATTTGGTAAAGAGCACCTACACATAACTTATAGCTAACACAGTGTTTAATGCTGAGTAACTGATTGCTTATCTCTTAAGACTGTGAATAAGTCAAGAATGTCTTCTCTCACCACCCCTACTCAATATCATACTGGAAGTTATTACTAATATTAATATAATAAAATGACAAAGAGAACAAACAGCATATGGGTTGAAAAGAAAGAAAGAAAACCATCTCTGCTCACAAATGACATCATTATCTAAGTAGAAAACCCCAAAGAACCTGGAACTAATATGCAAAGCTAGCAAGTTTGTAGGATAAAAGGTGATATACAAAAATCAATTATTTTCTTATGTATCAGCAATGTATAATTAGAATGTGAAAATTTAAAAAAATTAGTACCCAATAAAATGAAATTCTTAGGTATAAATTTATCAAAACACATACAGAGACCATATGTGGAGAACTGTAAAACTCTAATGAAAGACATCAAAGATGATCTAAATAAATGGACATCATATATTGAAAGATGCAACGTTGTTAATATATCCATTCTTCACAACTTAGTCTATAGATTCCTTGCATCCCAATCAGTATCCCAGGAGGCGTTTTTTAGATAGTGCCAAAGAGATTCTAAGGTTTATATGAACAGGCAAGCAACATACAATACCCTAAACAATAGTAAAGAAGAACAAGTTTGGAGGGCACACACCACCTATTTTCAAGACTTATTATAAAGCTGTAGTAATCAAGGCAGCAAGGTATTGACAAAAGAATAGACATAGATCAGAATAACAAAGTAGAGAGCCCAGAAATAGATATCCACAAGTACCGTCAAATGATCTTTGACAAAGGAGCAAAGGCAAGTCAGTGGAGAAAGGAGTGTGTTTTCAACAGATGGTGCTAGAATAACTGGACATCCATATGCATATATATATATATATATATATATATAATATTATATTATATTACATTAACTTAAAATGGATCATAGACCTAAATGTAAAATTCAAAACTCTAAAACCTCTTAAACAAAGTACATAAGAAAAACTAAGTGGACTTGGATTTGGTGATGAGCTTTCTTCCAGAAACACGTAACCCCAGACCAATCATGAGAAAAAACAATAGACAAATCCAAATTGAAAGATATTCTACAAAATACCTGACCAGTACTCCACAAAACTGTCAAAGTCATCCAAAACAAGGGAAGTTCGAGAAAATGTTACAGCCAAGAGAAGCCTAAGAAGGCATGAAAACTAAATTTGATGTGGCATCCTGAGTAGGATCCTAAACAGACAAAAAGACATCAAGGAAAAATTAAGGAAATCTGAAGAATATATGAGTTTCAGTTAAGCATAATATATCAGTATTTACACTAATCCTAACAAATATACTATAGTAACGTGAGATGTTAGTAATAGATGAAATGAGATAATGCGTATATGTGACCTTTTTGTACTATCTTCACAATTTTTCTTTAAATTGAAAATTCCTAAAAGTACAGATAATTTTTAAAGCTATAGAAATATTAAAACTATAAATGCATAGACGTTTTAGTCGTGTAATTTATAAATATTTCTATTTTTATACATATTAATGGACTACAATATTTATAACAATACTGATGTGGAAAACAAAATAATTTGAAAGCAATTAGATTGTTTTCTCTTTGTTACTTTCATTAATCAGATTTAAAAAAAAATTAAACTTTGTTGTTGACTACTTCCTACGTCAACCTAAAGGTCCTACACTGTGAGTTCTTGAAATTTTGATTTTATGTGTTTTTTTCAAAAACAGCTGGGAATTTTAATCACGGTAGTCAAAGTATATAGCCCCAGAACGTTAGGTTCAGAATTGTTCAGAATTGTAGATTTTTCAGAATTGTAATTATTTTGAAAATAAACATTGAAATCAAAAAGATGTTAAATGTATCTGTACAAAACCAATATATCAACTAAATAAATTAAAGAATGAGAATTAATGGATTTGTTTATTTGTATTTGGAAGACACTTTTTTTGATAGGTTAAATTTATTCTTTCTATCAGACTGGAATGAAATTGAGAAGATTTACAATTTTACCTTATTTAGTTTTGAGAAAATATTCAGAATTCTAAGTAGATATACTGTCTTTGACGAGTTTTGTCCTACAAAAGTATTTGTTGAAATACTCATTTTAAATTAAGGCAAAAGAAACTATGAAAAATATATATAAATTATTGCATGTTTTAGATCCTGGAATGGATGGTAATTTATATGGCCACCTTTCTCATGAGGGTCATAAGGATTAACTTTAGATAAGTTACACAATGTGAAGTGTTGAGACTTTACTGTATGTGACCAAAAGGTGAGAAAAATGGCTAATATTGCTTTAAAATAGTAAGATATACCTCAGGAAGAAACATATTTCATTTAAGGTCTTTCTTGAAAATAATATTACAATTACTGTAGAATGGTTAGAAAATAAATGTCTTTAAGATTGTCTCTAAATCTAAGTAGGAGCTTCCATAAATTTGTGAAAACAATGATTCTGAATAGGTTGAAACGTGGTTCTAAGTGGATGTGTGTATTGGGTGTGGGGAACTGGACTCATTATTCTTTCCTTATGAATAAGGCTTTATTTTTAGTACTGTAACTGGATGTGTAACTGTCAGAAGGTTTATGATGAGGTCACTAAAATTCTGAATTCTAGTGGTGTTCATAGCAATAAAGTTGTCCACGATTACAGCTACATATGCTTACAAAATGAACAGGCCACATAAATCTCTGCAAGAAAGATCCTATTATAAGTGAAGTGAGAGAATTACAATAACTATTATGAACAATGGGGAAAATGTCTGTTACTGTCTATATAAAACTTTCAAAATTACTGTTGTATTAATTGAACTATTTAGGCAAAATTAACTGAACTATTTATGAGAAAAAGCCCCTTAACATTCGCTGGTCTTTAAGTAAGTTAAACATTTCTGAATGAGTTAAATTCAATTAAAATTACTCACTTTTTTTTCTTGCACATTCCTTATATCTATTCTTCTTTGAGCAATCTTTTGAAGATAAATTCTTCTCATTTGAAAACTAGCCGCGACTGTCTTGGTCACTAAGTGGATAGAATCTGGGGACACAAAATATGTTTGACTGGAGTATGAAAAGAGGGAAGGATTGGGGCTTCCCTGGTGGCGCAGTGGTTGAGAGTCCGCCTGCCGGTGCAGGGGACCCGGGTTCGTGCCCCGGTCTGGAAAGATCCCACATGGCACGGAGTGGCTGGGCCAGTGAGCCATGGCCGCTGAGCCTGCACGTTCGGAGCCTGTGCTCCGCAACGGGAGAGGCCACAGCAGTGAGAGGCCTGCAAACCGCAAAAAAAAAAAAAAAAAAAAAAAAGAGGGCAGGATTAACGGAGGACTTGTCTTCTGTTACCATTAATTTACTCCATCTTTCCTTACAGAAACAAATTTTAAAAGGAACAAATGACAAGTAGAAAGGATAGAATACATAAAAAGACTGAGAAATTTCACAGTAGTTTTCTGGGTTGATGGTGAAAGTTATTTAAAAAAATAAGCTAACTGAATATTGAAAATTCCATAGAATTTTCAAATCTGATTAGAATAATAATTGAATAGATCTTTTCTTTAATAATTGAAGGAGAAAATGATAGAGGAAAATATAGGTTACAAGAAAAAATGAGAGAAAAAATGAAAAATATAGGATTGGTGTATAAAATATGGCAAAAATTTATTTAGTATATAGAAATACTCTACTAATCCCATATTAAGAAAGAACAGAATAAAAGGTTAAATCAGAGTTCTTTGGAAAGTAGGTCTCGGAGCAAGCATAGCAGAGAAAATAAAGGAGCAGAACAACTCATAAAATTGTTGGTTAATGCAGATCATACACAAATAAGATTATAACAAAATACTGTGTACATTTTCTGGGAGTTTTATAAAATTTAATAAATAGTGCAGGGCTTCCCTGGTGGCACAGTGGTTAAGAATATGCCTGCCAATGCAGGAGACACAGGTTCGAGCCCTGGTCTGGGAAGATCCCACGTGCCGTGAAGCAACTAAGCCCATGCACCACAACTACTGAGCCTGCGCTCTAGAGCCCGCAAGCCACAACTACTGAAGCCTGTGCGTTTAGAGCCCATGGTCCCAACAAGAGAAGCCACCACAATGAGAAGCCTGTGCACCACAATGAAGAGTAGTCCCTGCTCGCTGCAACCAGAGAAAAGCCCGCATGCAGCAATGAAGACCCAATGCAGCCAGAAATAAAATAAATTAAATAAAATAAATTTATCAAAATAAATAAATAAATAGTGCAAATTATTTAAAGAATAATGACATCTCTTTTTAAAACTTGAATTTCCTTTCATACAATAAAACCATTTGGGAATTTCAATCAGTGGTAGCATTTTTGAGTGTGTGTTTCAAATTATGCTTTGAAAATTTTGCTTAAGTAATTTTTATTTAAGTAAAAACAATTAGGTGTTCACTTTCCATCAGGAAAAGCCAATTGATTTATAAGGGACAATGACTAGAGATGCAGAGGTGTACATAAAAAAGGACTATGTCAGTAGACCATATAAGATGCTAAACTTGCTCTTTTTTTTTTTAATTTATTAAATTTATTTATTTTTGTCTGTGTTGGGTCTTTCTTGCTGCACATGGGCTTTCTCTAGTTGCGGCTATTGGGGGCTACTCTTTGTTGCGGTGTGCGGCTTCTCATTGCAGTGGCTTCTCTTTCTGCAGAGCATGGGCTCTTTGCGCACAGGCTTCAGTAGTTGTGGCACACGGGCTCAGTAGTTGTGGCATGCGGGCTTAGTTGCTCCATGGCATGTGGGATCTTCCCAGACTAGGGATCAATCCCATGACCCCTGCATTGGCAGGCAGGTTCTTAACCACTGCGCCACCAGGGAAGCCCCTAAACTTGCTCTTATACACATCTCTTTCTAATCCAAAATATGTTTTAAAAAGATATAATTGTAAAACCCTTTATGTAAAAATATTTTTTCTGTTTAATTTCTTAAAATTTCTTTGTTTTTTACTTTAAAAAACTTCACACAGTGGGTATTTTAGTGTTCGTGTTGTTGTATCATACATGAGGAATAGATATTTCCTTTAGCTACCAATTAAAAGCACTATGAAATACAGTTTCAAATCCGCAAGTCTTTTGCACAGAGTAGCCAAAAAGCATGCATCTGTGTACCTGGACGCACTCCTGTAACCTGCTTACTACCTTCCCACTGTTTGGCCTCTGAATCCTCATTACCCATTATTGCTCAGCCATGGAAATTGGAATTGGTGTGATTGACTCCTTCTCTAGGGGAACTCCCTCTGCTGTCCTAAGTATCTAAGTTCCTTATATCTGACTTTCTATTGATGCTCAAAGATGAATGCTGGCCCACTAACAGCATTGTACTGTCATTATTTTATGGAAGTAGTGGATGCAAAGAAATGATAATGGAATATTAAAAAGGTTTTTCTTTTTTTTTTCCATTTGCAGCTATTGAATAGTGTCTAATTATAGAAATCAAATGTGAACCATCATTTTAGAACTTTTTGTGATTGGCAATATTCAAGATAAGTAACATTGCTTATGTTCTCAAAGCAAGTAAACTCTACAATTATGAAAACTATTTTTCTCTAGTGTTTTAATTTGTGTTTTCTAGTTAAATGTGTTTTCTCTAGTGTTAGAACTATTTTTTCTAGATTGTTAAAGATTACTTTTCTCTAGTTTCTGAGGATATAAGGAAGACAGACATAGGAATTTTATGCCTGACTTCCTCATGTCCTCAGAACCAGAAGTTTGTTATTTGCTTTTCTTTCCTTTTTTCTCTTGTTCACCCAAAGGCTTTGGTGATTGGCTCCAATTCAATCCCAGGACACCACACTGCAGCTCTTTCAGAAGGAGAATCTAACACTAATCTGTCTGCACTGTCTGTTTTGAAAGCACATTGAAAATCAGGTCACCTGTAATAGAATTATACCACAGATCTGTGGAAAAAAATATATAAAAGTAAGGGAAGGACCAGATGAACAAAGTAAAAAACAGTGGTGGGAGCAAGAGGGTTTTCTAGGAATACAAAAGAAATAATGAGTCTTTTGCCTTTAAAACTAGGACTTACTTGTGCAAGAGGTAGAAAAGAATCAAACCAACACTTTAATTTCTCTTGTATAATTTTTAAAAATTAACTTTTTATTTTAGAAAAGTTTTAGACTTAGAGAATTTTTGCAACGATAGTCCTATATATTCCATATCCTGTTTCCCTTGTTAACATTTACATTCGTATGGTACACTGGTCACAATCAATGAATAGTGATGCATTATAATTAACTAAGTCCATAATTTCTACAGATTTCGTGTTTTCCCTTCCTGTCCTTTTTTGGTTCCATGATCCCATCCAGGATACCTCATTACATTTAGTTGTCATGTGTCCTTAGGCTTTTCTTGGCTGTGACATTTATTCAGACTTTCCTTGCTTTTGCTGACCTTGACAGTTTTGAAGAATACTAGTGAGGTATTTAGTAGAATGCCCCTCAACTGTGATCTGTCTGATGTTTTCTCATAATTAGATTGGAAGAAAGACCACTAAGGTAAAGTGCTATTCTTATCACATCATGTCAGTCATGCAATATATAAAAGTGATTTATCACTGTTGATTTTAACCTTGATCACATAGCTTGACATAGTGTTTGTTAGCTTCTCTACTGTAAAGTAACTATTTTTATTCTCCCTTTTCATGCTCTACTCTTTGGAAGAAAGTCACTATGTGCAGCCTTTACTTGAGGAGGGCGATTTAAGATCCATCACCTTAAGAAAGGAATATCTACATAAATTAGAATCTTCTAAACATGGGTTTTTTGTTCTCCCTATTGATTTCTTTATTCAATCATTTATTCATATTTGTATATACTTGTGGGTTTATTTGGTGGGGGGAGGAGCATTTTCTTAATTTTTGAAACTACACGTTGTCCCAGGCTCGTCATGTATGGTTCCTGCCCTAGTCTCCAAGTCAGTCACTTCTTCAAGGAGCACTGGTTTCTTTTCCATAGAATGATACTAGAAACCAACATTTGGGCACTGGGTATGCTTGTTACTTCTGGGGAATGCTCTAGGCCCTCTCAAGGGGATATATGTACATACAGTAACCCATTTATGCACACATTTCTATACATATTTCTACATGTTGCCATTTGTTTTTGGTATTTACCTGCTTGATGCTTTGATCTTCTTGGATCTGTGATTTGGTGTCTGCCATTAATTATTGAAAATTCCCTGCCATTATTAATTTAAATACTTATTCTGCTGTGTTTTCCCTTTCTTCTCCTTCTTGGATGTTGCATATTTTCTTCTGTTTACTTTTTTCATTCTTTTTTTTTCCTCTTTGTATTTCACTATGTGAAATTTCTATTGACATATCTTCAAGATCACTGACTTTTTCCTCGGCCTTGTGCAACCTAATGGTGCGTTGATCAAAGCCATTCTTCATTTCTGATATAGTGTTTCTGATATGAAGCATTTCCTTTTGATCGTTTCTTAGAGTTTCCATCTCTTTGCTTATATTTCTCATCTGTTTTTTGCATGTTTTCTACTTTTTCCATTAGAGTCCTCAATATATTAATCACGTTTATATTAAATTCCTGTCTGATAATTCCAAAATGTAAGTCATACCTCAGTCTGGTTCTGATGCTTGCTTTGTCTCTTCAGCTGTGTTTTGTCTTGACCTTTAGCATGCCTTATAATTTGTTCTTGGTATCCAAACATGTTGTATCAGGTAATAGGAAGTGGGTAAATTCATATTTAGTTGACAATTTATGTTAACATGGCTATGAGTTGGACTTTGTTTCATGTCTGCTGCAGGTGTAGAAGCTAGAGACTTCAACCACCTCCACTGTCCTTCTTAATTTCTCTCCAGAAAGAGTCTGTGCCTTGCAACTCTTTCATCTATTATCCACTTTTATTATATTGCAGCCCTGTTGATGTTATGGTAACGTATGGTGGAGAGCAAGTTTTCTATAATTTTCCAAGTAAATCGCAGTCTTATAGTGGTCCTGCATTTCTTTTTGATTACTTTAACCAGTGTTTCTTCCTTCCCCCTACTCTTTTGATGGGATATAAAAATTTGAGGAGGCTAGCATAGGCGGAATGCCCTTCAATGGTAAAGCCTTTCCCCCTTTTAATGCAGGAGGTTCTGGTTTCATTTCCCAGGGATTGCTCTTCATTTTCTCCTATCACAGAAGCAAGGGAGTCTTTCTTGTATCTTCCCCTTGAAAACTTGATGTGTTTCCTTGGAATTACCAAAAAAGTGTGAGGGCCCCTCAAAGACTGTAGCCATGAGTGTTTCTCACTTACACACTAGTCTCTACTTAGTCTTCAGAAGTTTGTCAAAATTACCATTTAAATGTTTCTACCAGTCTATGGCTCTATTAGTTTCTGCTCCAGATAAGGAGATTTTGGCTATAATTTTCTGGATTTACCCGTCTCACCAGATTCCAGAGTGGCAATTTGCTCTGAAAAGCCATTTCTCTCATATGTCCAAGAAAAAAAACATTGGTTTTCAGTTTGTGAGTTTTTTTTTTCATGTTGTAATAATGAGAGTGAAAACTTCTAAGTTCTTTACATGTTGGCAGCAAAACCAGCAGTTCAAATTAGTCTAACATTTGTTGTTGTTGTATTCTTGTTTCTCTATCAGATTGCTCAGTTGATAGTTGCCTCTAGTGGAAATTTCCCCTTCTTTCCACTTATGCTTTCCCTTAATGTTCCTTCTCAAATTTCTTATGTGGCTTCTTGACTTTTTTTCTGAAAATTACTTTTATATTACTTTAATTTTTGTCATTTGCACTCCCTTCTTTCTGTTTCAGGCCCCTTGTTTTGCAGCTGTAAACGCCAGAATAGCATTATGACAATTTCCTAATTCACTTGTCCCTTTGTTCAGCCTACCATACCTGGACTCTGATTTAAACTAGAGAATGTTGACTCAGGTCTTTGAGAAAAATTGATTCTGTTGATTGTTTCTAGGCTCTTTGTGGCTGAACTTCTTGACAAATGCTAATTCTGGGTTTTATGTATATTTTCTTATTTAATGCTTGTTTCTTTTCATTCCTTATCACTATGTTTCCATGTATATAAATCACAAAAGTGGAAAAATTACTAACACAAATTCATTCTTGGAAAGTTCTTTGATATTTTAGCTTAACACTTTCAAAATTAATGCTTATAAAAAACAAAAAATGTTAAAGGCATAGGGGTCCAATCTTTGGTTTCTTTGGGGTAATTTTCATGTATTTATATTCTACTCCATCAATTAAAAAAGCACCCAGAGATTAACTAGAAAACCTATGAGCTCTAGTAAGATTCATGTAAATATTAAATCATTAAATATTAAATTACTGAAAGAAATCATGGATCTAAAAGTGAATTATTGCATAACTTTGAATGAATGTTACATTCAATGGAGCTGAAATCTTTAAATACTGAAAGAAGTTTCCAGGCTTGCCATTTCTTGTTTCATATTTTATGTGGTGCCTCTGTATCCCATTAGTAAGCTTGTAAGTAACACATGTGTGTCTTTAGTGTAACACTTGTTCACCATTGTTGTAAAGATTGCAGTGAACTCTGGAGGACTGAGAGGGGCAACGTAGCCTATACTGTTTCTGAAAGTAACATATAGGTATGGTATGAGTTAGTCTTATTTAGTTCGGTAAGGATCCTGACTAAATATCAAATATGGATCAACATCATTGTATAGTTTAATTCAGGTTTTTAAAAGGAGTTAAAATATATAAACATAGGCCTAATATTTGAGATTACTAGTACCTTAAAACCAAACAAAAATGTCAAAATATGGTGATATCTTAATAAAAAATTAATCCATGTGCAAACTAAAGCAGTAGAAAATATACTATGGACATCCCTTTCTACTGTGTATACAACTTATAAGATGGTTACTCATAAAGTACAGGGGATTAATCATAGACAAATCACCTGATACATTGTTCTAGGTAATTACTCTTAAAATCTAAAAAAAGCCCTCAAAATCCAAAGAATTTAATTGAAGATATTGTTTTGAAAATGGAAACACTTACAAAGAAGCATATTTTAAGATTTGATATACTTTTATTCTGCTAATTGACACACAATTATCTCAGCTGGTATATTTCACTAACTTGGTGAAATAAATATATATATATATACATATATATACATATATATATATATGTGTGTGTGTATATATAAAATAAAAAATCCTTATAAATTGTGCCTACATAATAAGAAGAAATAAGGTAAAGAAAATATTTTCTAAGTCTATATGTTTTAAATATATTATGTCTGATACAGCAAAAACAATGTTAGTGTTTAACACCTGGGGTAAGATTTTCTTAAAGATATAATAATATTTTAATATCATACAGATATGAACATAAAAAAAGACAATGTGTTGTAAAGAAAAATTAAAAGTTTAGAAGTTAAATATTAAAAAACATAATAGATGCTGGGTAAGCTTAATATAATTTTCAGTGAAATGCATTAATTCTAGGATAGAAGAAATCATTGTTAGCTAAATGAATAAAACAGAAACATTTGTGTAATGAATGGAAGCATAACTTCTTTATTTAGAATTTTTTTAAATTGCATTTATTTTATTGATATATAATTGACATATAAAGCATAACTTCTTTAAAAAGAAAAACTCAGACAATTGATAGACTAGGTTTCAGGTCTTGATGCTAGATAATGTACATGCTTATGAGAAGTATTATTTTTAATGGGGGATTTTGCTTAAGAGAAGTATTGTTTTCAATGGAGAGTTTTCCTTTAATTATTTTTCATATGTGTTTATTGAATTATAAAAGTCATCAAATTACCTATTCAAAATATAACTGGCCTAAATCAATCATAACAGTAGGGGAGAAAATGACAATAAACAGGAATTAACTCACTTTAAGACTTAATTGAGCTGACTCCAGGGGTTAGATATACATCTCTACATGAATCACATTAATATTAGATCGTGATAGTGTTGGCAGGGATAAAAGTCTTGGGCCTGATGTTGACTTTTGAAAGAAAAACCTTTGTTTACCTAAATTATAGAAATAATTAGTAACAAAATATTTTGAGCCAATTCAGGAAAATTTACAGTAATAAAATAAAGTTTTCTGGTGCTTAAAATGATTTCCCCTTATATATTCCAGTTTAACTTTGGCTACTTTTAACCAGGATTTTCTGACTTAGAAACAGAGAAAATATAAAGGTCTTCTCTAGAGAGTATGTAGGATAGTCTTGTAAATATTTTCTGGAGTTACATATGTATGTATCAGTAATTGAGAATATGGGTGTGTGTGTGTGTGTCTGTATGTGTGACAGAAAGAGAAAAAGAAAGACAGGTATCATTTTAGCCTCACAACGAGAAAGATAATTAATTTAAAATTCTAAATGTTAGTCAATTATTTCCATTTAATTATCCAAACAATTAAGAGAAATTGAGAAATTGAATAATACTTAGAATTTTAAACTCATCATCTTGCTTTTGGTAAGGCCGGAGGATACTACATTTTCAATTATTAATCCTGTCACCACTATTTATTTCAAAGTTTCTCTCAAATAGGGAAGTATGTATATACATTTCATCCACCTTACTTCCATATCCTTTCTGATAGGTAATGCATGATGATAGCATCTTTGTAGGTTTTTCTTTTCTGTTGCTCCCCTCAGGTCTGAAGGTCAAAGGATGTAATAAAGTTACAATCCCATATTATTTGACAAGTTCTGAGGCTTTGGTGGAATAAGGAAACTCATGGGAAGATTAGCTGAAGAGATGGCCACCAACACATTTGAACCCAATACTACATTTTTTCATTAGAAAAAACTTATGCAACATCTGAAAATTATAACCTACTGTATTTAACTCTACACCTGAGGAAACATGAGTTTGGTTAGAAAAAAATTATGCCTGAGCAGAGTGTTACTTCTGATTTTACTTTCTAGAAGACAGCGGTCTATAAGGTCCATTCTTGATAATATCTTTGTGGAAAATTATTTTCTGATGATAGTCTTTGCTAAATTAGTTAAATATCTAAAAACTCTGATACTATAATTTAATTTTTCATGGACAGTTTTGACCAGTGCAGTGCAATTTGCAGGAAGCTAATTTAATATCAATATAGATCTCAAAAAAAGGTAAAGAAATGGTTTGTCTACTGAGTGATACATTCACAGAATCTTGTATCATATTTCTGAGAGATTCTAACCTCATCATCATATTTATGATTTGGAGTAGAAGTTGAAGATAATCTAGTATAACCTCCAACTGGTTGTGAGATCCCCACATTAATGCTATACATTATAGTTTCCATTGCTTATGTTTAATTTTAACATGACAAATAATTACAATTAGAAGATTTAAGAATGTATGATTAAAAATAGAACTCTATAACTAATCAACTGCATTAGTTTCTGAAATATTGGCACATTACACTGTTTACCGTATATATGACCCAACTCCTTATAGCATAAATTCATGGAGGCTTGCAAATGTTATTCATGCCCTATTTTCTCTAGGAAGCCTTTTCAAACATGATTCGTACTATCCCTTGTATTTCTCTCTAATTTCTAACTCCTTCCCCATAATCTCCAAATATGCATAGGTCCTACTGTATCTTAGCAATGCCTTTCTGATTTGAATGTCATTTTCTTTCCCTGTAAACTCCTCAGATAATATCATATTTGCTTCCACAACAATTATATTTAGCACTCACAGTTTAGTCACCCGTAAATCTGGATATTTATTTTACATATTACACGTAACTTTACAACAATGAAACTGTCTGTGGTCAATATGAATGAGTGATGCTGGCTTCATTCATTCCTTCATTTATTAACCTATTTAGTTTTCAATGCATAAAGTATTAAGTGTTTTTTATGATCCAAGTAGTCTGCTAGGAGCTTAGGTTTTAAGACAGGCACATTCTTTGTCCCTACAAGCCTTATGTACACTTGGAGAAGAGAGCTATTGTACAAATAATAAATTGTAAATATGAAACTTTACTAAAAGGTACAAATACACAGTGAATAACCCTGGGAGCCAAAAGCTGAGGAGTCAGAAAATGATTCCCTGTCATATGGACTGCCATAACAAAATACCATATCTGGATGGCATAAACAAAAAAAAATTATTTTCTCACAGTTCTGGAGGCTGAGAAGTCCAAGATCAAGATACTGGCTTACTGTGTTCCTGGTGAGAGCTCTTTTCATAGCTTATTGATGGCCACTTTTTGCTGTGTCCTCACATGGTCTTTCCTTTGTTCTTGTGCAAGTAGAGAGAGATTTCAAGCTCTCTGGTGTCTCTTTTTATAAGGGTACTAATCCCATCATGAGGACCCCACCTTCATAATATCATGTGACACCAATTATCACCCAAAGGGCCATCTCCAAATATCATCACACTGGAGTTTAGAGCTTCAACATATGAATTTTGAGGGAGCATAAACTTTCAGTTCATAATGCTGTCTAACAAAGTTTACATTTTTACTGATACTTAAAAGTGAAGAGAAGTGACAATGGGAAGGTAGATAAAAATACTTTTATGAAGGCTGGAATTATAAAACAATGATCATTTGGTTAACTAAAGCAAACCTAAGAATGTTAGAGCCTGGTAAACAAGACAGAGGGGTTGTCATACGACATAGATGAAAGAGAGGCAGAGGTGAGATCATAACATTTGTAATGCTGCACTCAATTCTAAAAGAAAAATAATAGTGTTGGGCTTTAAGCAGGGGAGTGACATAATCCCCTATGTGTCTTTCCAATAAATTGGTGTAAATTAAGTCTGAAGGCACACGAGAGTGTGTGCAAGAAGTAATTGTGGTTTGTACTAGAACAGTTGTAACAAAGTGTGGAGACAAGTGAAAAACCTTGAGAAATATTCAGGCTTTGGCAATCAATTAACCTGTAATCAGGTAGGATGTGAAAATGAATGCTCCTCTTTTTATAAACTTCATATTTCTGGCGTGAAAATCTCCTGGTATATTAATGCCAAACCGTAAGACAGGGAATTATTGGAGGGGCATGAATGCAAAGTCCGTTTCTGAATGTTGTTCCTAGTTTTAGTAGGAATGTTTGTGTCTTTTTCTTGGGCTAATGTCACTACCTTGTACTGAGAGTTAACTCCCCAGACTATACAAAGATTGAAACCCTGATTTACTATTTTTGACCACTTTCAGAAGGGACTAGAGTCCTATCCCTGACTCAGGGCTCTAGAACTGGGTCCTTGTCATTTCCCAAGCAGGGAGTTCAGTAATTAACAGGAAGTATGAAATCATAATAGGTGACTGAGTGCAAATCACATTTTCTTAATTGAAGATCTTAGTTATTTTATCTGGCCCCCAGCTTTGAACATCAGATTATTACATGTTCTTCAACTTTCTCTCATTGGGACATTCTATGCCCCCTATGTTACTCCTCCCTTCTGAAGGACTATCACACTTTCCCAAACTACTAATGTTATTATTTTTGGAAATTTCAATATTCACTTATCCTTCCAACAACCTGGTTCCTTCAACTGCTCTTCTTTGGTGATCAGTGATCTTGGCCCCTACCCAACTTGATCTCTACCTACCATCATACCTAAAGCTTGTCATCACCAATAGCTGCAACTATGGCATGATTCCAAGTTCATGCATGTGATAGTTTTATGTATCAACTTGGCTAGGCTATAGTACCCAGTTATTCAATCAAACACTAATCTAGGTGTTGCTGTGAAGGTATTTTGTAGATGTGGTTAACATACCATCAACTGACTTTGAAGGATGACCTTGATAATATGGGTGGACCTCATCTAATCAATTGAAAGGTCTTAAAAGAAAAATTGAAGTTTTCCTAAGGAAGAAGAAATTTTGCCTCAAGGCTTTGGCATCAGCCCTTCCCCAAGAGAGTTATCATTCTGCCAGTCTGCCCTATGAATTTCAGACTTGCCAGCCCCAGAAATGAATTATATAAGCCTATTCTTTGAAATAAATCTTTTTCTTTCTCTTACCTCTCTCTCCCTCTCTCCTCTCTTGCTCTCTCCCTCCCTCCCTCCCTGCCTTCTTCCCTGTATGTCTCATTTCTATATATACATATATACAATTATATATTTGTATATATATATATATTTCTAAATATAGTATAGATACCTATAGATAGATCTAGCTGATAATAAATATATAAATAGATTTACACACAGACATTCTTAAATACACCCCCCCTCACACACACACACAGACATATCCCACTGGTTCTGCTTCTACTTTTCTGGAAAACACTGACAGATACAAAGCATCTCTCTCTCTGACTCCAATGAGATTGATCATTGCTTCTTTCACTTATGTCTATGCCTTTGATGTTCTCTCTTCCTCCCTTACCCAGTTTAAATTTCATTAAATCAATATAATCACCCCCTTGAATATCTATGCTCAATTGCTTTGTCCCCTGCTTTCTTATTCATATTAACTTGGAAAATTTACAATCTCGGTTAAGCCTATCTCAGTTCAAGCTCTGCACACACACCTGCAGCCATTCAAGTGAAGGTAGGTGGAGAAAGGCACTGTAGAGACATTGATTTGTCTCATGTTAAATTCATGACGAAAAAGGTCGTGTAGGCTCTTAATGCTTCTTGTCCATTTACATTTCCAATGTCCTAGAAGAGTAGTTTACATCTTCTTTTCTCCTCAAATGACTTCCAAATCCACATTCTGGCCTAATATCTTTTTCACCCATCAAATTCTAGTGATAAATGATTGAACTCAGACATAATGTTACAATAACATCTTCATTAATCAAGAATATGTTTAGCTATAAACAACAGAAAACCCTTTCATATACCAATTGCTACCCCCACTAGATGCTGCTTCCATAATCCATACAGGAGAAGAGGGAAAGGGCAACACACAGAGAGGATAAAAGACTAATGCAGCATGCCAAGTGAATTTGCCTATTTTAAAATACATTTTTTAAACATCTTTATTAGAGTATAATTTCTTTACAATGGTGTGTCAGTTTCTGCTTTATAACAAGGTGAATCAGTTATACATATACATATGTCCCCATATCTCTTCCCTCTTGCATCTACCTCCCTCCCACCCTCCCTATCCTACCCCTGCAGGCAGTCACAAAGCACCGAGCTGATCTCCCTGTGCTATGCGGCTGCTTCCCACTAGCTATCTATTTTACGTTTGGTAGTGTATATATGTCCATGCCACTCTCTCACTTCGTCCCAGCTTACCTTTCCCCCTCCCCATATCCTCAAGTCCATTCTCTAGTAGGTCTGCAATTCCCGTCTTGCCCCTAGGTTCTTCTGCCCATTTTCTTTTCTTTTTCTTTTCTTTTTTTTTTTTTTAGATTCCATATATATGTATTAGCATACAGTATTTGTTTTTCTCTTTCTGACTTACTTCACTCTGTATGACTGACTCTAGGTCGATCCACCTCACTACAAATAACTCAACTTCATTTCTTTTTATGGCTGAGCAATATTCCATTGTATGTATGTGCCACATCTTCTTTATCCATTCATCTGTCAATGGACACTTAGGTTGCTTCCATTTCCTGGCTATTGTAAATAGAGCTGCAATGAACATTTTGGTACATGACTCTTTTTGAACTATGGTTTTCTCAGGGTATATGCCCAGTAGTGGGATTGCTTGGTCATATGGTACTACTTATGTAACACAAAACTATACAATAACAAAAGAGCAAACTACTGCTGTGTATAACATGGATGAATCTCACAGAGAGAATAGCAAGGAAAAAAGCTAAATGCTTAAGAGTACAAAATGAATGACACCATTCATATAAACTTCACAGACAGGCAGAACTAATCTGTGGTGATAGAGGTAAATATGGCCGTTACTTTGGGTATGGGAAAATGATTCCCCCGTGGCATAAGAGGTACTTGGGGAGCTGGCGATGTTCTGCATCTTGATCTGGTGGTGGGTATGTGTGTGATAACCTTGTAAAAATCCATCAAACTATACATTTAAGACTTGCATTCTTTGTATATATGCTTATTTCAGTAAGCATTAAAGTTAAAACAACTATTTTTAAAAAAAGGCTTTTTCTAGAAGTCCCCACTAGTATCTTTCATATAAATATCATGGGTTAGAATTGAGTTACATAGCCACTTCCAATCACAAGGAAATCTAAGGAGTCAATTATTTTTAACATCACTGCAAAGAACAAACTCAAGTGTTTTTGGGTGTTGGATTTGGGATTTTTTTCTTTTCGTAAAGAAAAGGGAAAATAAATGTTAGGTGGCAATCAACAGTTTTAGTATAACTACTTTCAAGATTTTTATGTAACAGTTTTATAATACCATATAAACTATAATAATTGTTTAAATTGCAATAATGAGATTATTATTTTGCTGAAAATGATAACATACGAAAATCAATCAGCAATTTATTATAATTATTTTAAATATTTACAAAGTGGTAGGGTGTATACTAATAATTTGAACATCAATAAAAGTTTTCATGTATTAGTAACATCTTTGTAGCAATCCTAAAGATGGTAGAATTCCATTCTCCATAGTAAATATTGAATAATTTAATGATAAAAGTGTAACATATAGAAAAATAAACATTCTTTGTAAAGATACCTAGAGCACAATTTGAGTAAATTTAGAATCTATTAATTTCCAATTTAATACAAGTGAAATAAAACTTCTAATGTTTTGTTGTTGTAGGGGGAAGGGAGAAAAAATTTAAAAACAAAGTTATTCTAAAATAATCTAGAGTAAAATATATGAAATAATAGAAATCCAATGCCAAAAAATATAAGTAATTCTAAGCAACTATACTACTAGATCTTACAATGTATTATAAAATTACAATAGGCAAAGGAGATAGATCAATATTACATAATGGGAGAGAAAGAAAGGAAGAAATTATATTTATCAACTAAATATTAGATGTTTGATAAATACTTGATTTTAATTAAATTATACATTTTAATTTTACCATGCCCTCCTTTTTCCAAAAATGAAGACATTTGAAATACAGCTGTGGGCCTGCAGTTAAGAGAGACATGCGCTTGTACATTAGATTATTTATATGGAGTTAAAAAAAAATATCTTCTGATCTTTGAGTTAATTTTTTTTTACTGTGTGCTGTCTTAACCCCTGCAACTATAAAATAATATATTGCAATCCCTAAATCTAAAATGGAGGTGGCAGCTTCATAATTTCTACAGAGGAACAGCAATGTTGTTGTAGGAAGTAATCTAAAGTAGTGTTTATATAGAAATCTATATAAAATTAATTGTAACAAAATCAATTGCCCAAATCCAAAAGTTTGGATAGGGTAATAAAGATTCAGACGGAAGAAGGACTGTCTTTCCTTCCCAAGCTAGCTCTAGACACCATCATTGCGTATTCAAATCCTCATTTACATTAGATCCCAGGGCCTGGTCTTAACTCAGAATTCTTAAATTAGGATTGTTGACAACCCAACATTACCTTTCTTTTACCTGTATTGTGTCCCTCTGCTGCCCTCATCTGATAAACACTGATTCATCCTCTATGTTTTTTGATTTTTTAAAATACAGCTTCTATATTACAGTGCTTCCAGGAACTTTTGTTTTCAATCAAGCATTTATTTATTTATTCATTCATTCATTCATTCATTCATTCATTTTTGGCTGTGTTGGGTCTTCGTTGCTGCGTGTGGGCTTTTTCTAGTTGCGGCGAGCGGGGGCTACTCTTTGTTGCGGTGCACGGGCTTCTCATTGCAGTGGCCTCTCTTGTTGCGGAGCACGGGTTCTAGGCGCGCAGGCTTCAGTAGTTGTGGCCTGCAGGCTCTAGAGCACAGGCTCAGTAGTTGTGGTGCACAGGCTTAGTTGCTCTGCGACATGTGGGATCTTCCCAGACCAGGGCTCGAACCTGTGTTCCCTGCATTGGCAGGTGGATTCTTAACCACTGTGCCACCAGGGAAGTTCCCATCCTCTATGTCGATGAGACTTCCTTTTGGGGAAATAAATACTCTGCATTTTGAGCAGTTTTGTAACTTTTTTATCAGCATATGTTGAGTTTTCAGAAATGATTTCAAAAGGTAGACTTTTTTGCAACAGTCCTTGAAAGGAATATATTTACAAGAAATGAACATGACACAGTGACAAAGCATTTTGGTTCTTGTATGTGAACCAGTTACACTGAAACTATAACCACAATTATAGTAGCAGAAAGCAACTTCAATCCTACTGCACTTTCTCTTGTGTTATGAAAGAGAGCAGAAATTTCAGATATATCATTATTCATAGTACATTCTCATTTTCAAAGTAAATATATATATATATATATATATATATATATATATATATATATATATACACACAGCCACACACACACACATAAATGTCACAAGTCTTGTAATTCCAGCCCATTCCACTGTGCTGTGGTTTGACAGGTTGAACAGATTTTGAGTAATTATGATTCTACTAACATTTTTGACTAGAAATCTCATTTTGAATGAAATGGGCATCAATTAAATTTCATTGCAGAACATATAGTAAAGTATGTTTTTCTTTACTTGCCATACTTTTCTTTACTTGTATATTCCTGTTGAATATATTTCATCAAAGACAGAATCATGGGAGGTTTTAATTCAGTCTATATCTTTGCAACAGGTAGAATGAGAAACTCAGGTTTCTTTGTTAAAATTGCTGGTACAGCTACTTAGTATTTGACATTTAGCAATATCTCCATAACACCACTTATTCTCTTTAAGAAAACTAAAACTCAAACATTAAAATATAGAAGTATTTATATCTGAATGTCTCATAGACCTTACTATTTTAGTCTTAATTTAAAAAAACTTTGGGAGACACCACATTATGCCGTGTTTGGATTGTTAGGTGATCAGCGTTATGTGTGGGATACTGTGCAATTCATGCTTCAGAAAACCTATCTCTTTTGGTTTATAATCACAAGAATCAACAAACCAACTGTCATCAAGTTCTTCATTGTCCCCAGTTAAGTATTTTACTAAGAGCTGCAAAAGTTTCAGCCACACTCAACTTTAATAAGTATTGGCAGTATTACTTGAAAATGGATTTATTTTTCCAGCTTTAGCTTTACTAGAATTACATTGTTTCCATCAAAATATTTTGCATAGGATCAAAAAATCTTTGAGCTTCTAAAAAGCAATGGAGTACAATATATTCTTCATATTTTTATCCCAATTTTATTGTAGTGCCCATTTACAGATACTCAGAAACAGAAGGAAAAATAACCAAATAATATTTGCCATAGTGAGGGATCTAAAGTTCTAATGTGAGAGAAACGGGAGGCAATTGTAGCAAATGGGAAAGAAGTATAGCAAATTTTGCCAGGTATGTAAGTGTGAGAGGATGGAAGTCTAGGATGTGCAAATAGTGAAAATACCTAGGTTGAGAGGTGAGCAGAGGAAGAAGATAGTCTGGTGATGAAGTCATCTGATCCTAGAGAAGACTTAATGATAAAGCTGCAGTGTTCAGGAAAGTAAGTTAGTGGACTACGAGCTGGAACTGAAAGGGAGAGACAATATCTAATATGAACAAGGAAGTTACAATGAAGTTAAAACAGGTAAAAGTTAAATGCAGAGGCTATGAACTTGAGAATTCGAGGAAAGGCCTCTGTAGCAACTCAGAATAATCCTTTTCATGTGAACTGTTGTTCAAGAGCTGGAAGCTAAAAGGTAAGGTCAAGATGAGTTTCAGGTTTCTCGTTTCTGATAGTTTCAGTCTCAATATCTCTGCTCTTAAAACAGCCTTGCCGCAGCTGCCCAAGGAACAGTATATGTTCTAACAACCTCTGGAAACTATAGCATGCCAATAAATAAATGATCTGTATTTTGTCTTAGTCTCTTCTCTCTTCTCCTATCCTCTCTTTTCTTTTCTTACCTCTCCGATTATCTCCTGTCTTCTCTCCTCCCTTCCCCTCCCCTTCCCTTCCTTCCCTTCTCTTGCCTTCTTTTTCTGTCACTTCCCTCCATGTCTTCCTTTCTTCTTTTACATACTGTGTCTGCGCTGGCTCAGGTATTAGTTTCCCTGCTGGTGGGGAACCTAGTTAAACAATACATTTTGCATAATCTCATCAGATTGAACTTCCTAGAACAAAATTCTGGCCTCATAAATTCACTTCTCAAGATGAATTATGAAATAGCTTCTTATTACCTATTGAAAATAGTTATAAATTTTCGGACTTGCAGGAGCCTCCACCATTTATCCTCAATTTATTTTTCAGGCTACAATTCCTGCTCTCTTGCCTTTACTATATTTTAATGAAACATATATTTTAATATTCTTCAGCCTTGCCTTATGCCAGTGTTTCTAAAACTTTTCCTCAAAGTCCTGCTGTTAGCAGAATTAAGTACATATTCAAATTGTCCTGAAGAGAATAAGAAATTTATTAGAAGACTATGCTGTTTACATTATGGTCTCCTATATGCAATTTTAAAATACGAAATTATGTTTGTTGGTATCAGGAGGAAGGCCAAAAAATCAACATTTCTCACTGGTTAATGTGGGAGATGTTTTCCTAAACCTACCTTCTTTTGAAAAAGAAGACTATTAAAAATAGTTGACTTTCTGGGCTTCCCTGGTGGTCCAGTGATGAGACTCCATGCTTCCACCTCAGGGGGCGCAGGTTCCATCCCTGGTTTGGGAACTAAGATCCCATATGCCACTCGGCGTGGCCAAAAAAAGAGGAAAAGAAAAAAAAATAGTTGACTTTCTATGATTGATACACACCTTGCTTATATTCTGTATATTTTGTCCATATTTTGAGAACCATAATTCATTTAAACCTGTGATTATGTTATTTTTCACTATTTCACAGGTTGATTCAGGATTATCACAGGTACACAAAGTTCAGAAGGCTGCCAAATATGTAGTATTATAAAAATTAATCAGGCTACTGATGGTAGGCATCTCAGTAAGTGAACCTTCCCAATGGGAGGTCCAAACACATTTTATATGACAGGTGAATGAAATATAAGTGATGGAATCTCTGACCATCCTTACTCTTTTAGGGAAATAGTTGTCAAATAATTTTTAATTGTGAAAAGATGACTGATGATGGTCTCTATTTAACCACCAAGGCTACAACTTTCATCACATGTAATTAAATTAATCATCTCAGATGATCACTAGTACCTGTGATCTATTTCTTCTGCCAACTCATAATCTTCATTTTAATGACTTGCTGATGACCTGTATAGTAAAAATATTTAAAATATTGTTGATTCATAGTATTTTATGCTGATATTAACTTCAAATTGAGTTTTTGAGGTAAACAATAATATGCATTCTGTGAATTAGTTCATCTTATGTGCTATTCATCAATTTCAGCATAACAAATCAGCCCAACATTTTATGACTTCAAATAAAAATTTACTACTGTCTATCACAGTTCTATGGATTGACAAGGCTCAGCTAAGCAGTTTTTACTGAGATCTTCATACAGTTGCCATCAGATAGTGGCTCTAGACGTGTAGACTTTCCACTGGACTTGAATGTCCAAGAGGACAAACTTGCATGGCTGGCTGTTGATGCTGACTGTTGACTCAGACATGAGTTAGGTTTGGCAAATGAGGTGTCTACTAATGACATTTCCATTTGGCTTGAGTCTCTCAACATATAGTGTCTGAGTTCTGAAAGAGTGTCTCCCAATCAATATTCCCAGTGGCCCAGGTAGAAGCATATCTTTTAAAGTAAAACAACACCATTTCTGCTGCACTTTATTTCTAACAGCATTCTCAGGGCCTAACCAGATTAAATGCTATGGAGAACTAGACACTTTGTGTTTAGAGAATCATAGAATCATGTTGTAGAGGAGCATGTATAATAGGAGATTTTGTTGAAGTCCTCTTTGCACAATGCAATCTGAAGCAGTCTTCCGTTTGATCATACAACTCACATCTTTCCAACATGCAAAATACATTCATTCTGTCCTCTAAAATACTATATACTATTACATTCTCACTTCAAGTCCAGGCATCAGCTAAAAATCCAGAATCACATTATCTCAGGTCAAGGTACAGACATTGTTCCTTAGTATCTAATCTGCATGTATACAGATGTTCTCATCTGAAAACCTTTGAGGTAAAGAGAGAACTTACCTGTCTCTCATACATTCATATATAATAATGAGGCAGGAATATATTTGTTTTCTTTAAATTAATTTTTATTAGAGTATAGTTGCTTTACACTGTTGTGTTATCTTCTACTGCACAGCAAAATGAATCAGCCATACATATACATATATCCCCTCCCTTTTGGATTTCCCTCCCATTTAGGACACCACAGTGCATTAAGTAGTGTTCCCTGTGGTATACAGTATATTCCCCTCAGTTGTCTATTTTATACATAATATCAATAGTGTATATGTGTAAACCCCAATCTCCCAATTCCTTCCACCCCACCACTTCCCCCCTTGGTGTCTATACATTTGTTCTCTACGTCTGTGTCTCTACTTCTGCTTTGCAAATAAGTTCATCTATACCATTTTTCTAGATTCCACATATATGCATTAATATGCGATATTTGTTTTTCTCTTTCCGAGGAAGGAATATATTTGAATACTCCTATTAGGAAACAGGCAGAATGAGATATACATGGAAGTCACTAGTCCATAACAATTGTGAAACTCAGCCAGTTGCATGTACCAGTTCCTTCATGCAAAAGGAACTGGTACATGCAGTTCCTTTTGCATGAAGGAAAAGGAACTGCATGTACCTGGGCCGAATCCTTTTCCTTTGGTATGGTTTTCTATGGTTTAGTTTTACCTTTTGATACTTGCTTCTGGCTACAAGTTATTTTTTTTTACCCTCGTTTTAATTAGTAATGACCTGTGTTTATACCTGAGTAGATTTCCCAATTTCCTTCTCATGCATAGAAGATTGAAGTTCAGAAACCTCCTTTCATTTTGAGCCATCTTTGTCAATTTTATTACATGATGGTGTTTCCCCCAAAATGATTCTCTTTAAAAACAATGTAGTGGGTTTTTTTCTTTTTGTTTTGGTTTTTTTTTTTTGCATGTGAGAGTAATATTGGAATTTACTCCATCAGACAAGAGACACACTCTCAAATTTCTTTGAGACAGGCCCTCTCTGATGTGGACTGAGGATCAGGGTTACGTGGGACAACTTTGGTATTCTTAAAGATTTTAAGTTTATCAGAGAATGTCTAAGAGACATGCCCTTATGACACTTTTTGTATAGCTTAGGGTTAGCAAAATATGGCACATGGGCCAAATTTGGCCAATGACCTGTATTTTGTAAATAAAGTTGTATGATAACACAGCCACATCCTTTCATTTATGTGCTGTCTATGGTTTCTTTCTCTCTACAATGACAGAATTGAGGATTTCTTCAGAGATCGTATGGACAACAAAGTCTAAAATATTTGCTATCTGGTGTTTACAAAAAAGTGCTGATCCCTGGTCTAGTTGAGATGGCTTATAAGGCACTACTTAAATCTTTCTGATGTCTTAACAAACAGTTTATATTCACCCCTGTGATATAAATGTTACTCTGGGATTATGTTTTGCAGGCAGAATCCTGGATTTTATCTTTGCCCTAATGTTATTCCCCATTTTGAAAACTGTTTTTTGCTGGATGGAAAGACTTAGAATGAAAACTGTTATTATGTTCCAGCCCAGCAATTCCTAGCTTCTTTATATTTTGGCTAAATTCCACTTAAAGTCAAACATTTCAAACCTTACCTCATTTCTTTATATTCCTACCAATCATACACAGCTAAAATTCTGCTTGGAAATCCCCTTAGTCAGATCCAAAAGATCTGAAGTAAATTTTCTATTTTCCATGTTACTGCAGGTCACAGTTCTGATATACTTTCTGCTACACGTATCACCTTTATTTCAGTTTTATATAAGGATTTTCTCAGTGTCATTCCTGTTCTCATTAACAGTCTTCTTGAAAACTTTCTAGCCTCTACCCAGAGCCCAGTCACAGAGCTAAGGTCCTACCTCATGAACTCATGAATTCATCTAGATCTAGTACCTAGATAAATTTTAGAGTAAATTTGAAAAATAAAATCCTTCTGCTTTTTCCTTTTCACCCATATTTTAAAAAATCATTTCTTGAGAAAATTTGAAAATCCATATTTATAAAAAATGTATTGATTTCACATAGGTTTAAATATATGTGACATTTGGTATCTTTTTCCTATTGTCCTCATTTGTTATTGTGTTTTGTAAAATTATTTCTTAGATACCCAATTCAGAAATATATTTATTTTAAAAAAGATAATCCTTTGAATTGATTTGTTAAATTTGGTGTATGGAGAAGCTAATTCAATTATTTCAGCTTTTACTTTTATTAATTCCCTTTTCCTATATATACTGGTTTACATTTATGTTTTTCCCTGGAGTCCCAATTTAAATTCTGAATTAATTTATTTTGATTTTTGTTTTTTTTTTTACAAAAATATAACTGGTTTCATCTTATTCTGCTGCTTCATTCAGCATCATGAAAGTGGATTTTAAATATTGCTGAATAATATTTTAAGTGAATTACTGCTTAGTGTTTCTAGAAGAATAAGTAATAAGGTTATGTCAGTATATCTCTCCATGGTAATAAAATACAGGATGCATTTTGAGGCAGTTTTGAAATCTACACTTTATTATTTGATTGGTGCTGCTTTAGACAGACTCACTCGGCATGGTTTGGATAGTGCTTTGATCTCACTGTCATTTCATCATTGAGAGCCTCAGGGACAATGTCATTTCTGTCAAAATGAACACGATTTCAAGTTGTTATAATTTTTCCTCATTTAAATTTATTTATAAAAAGTCAAAAATGAAAATGTGTATGTTAAAACTTTAAAATTAAATGTTTTGATTATTTGTTATGGGAGACTGTATAGCTAAGAATGTAGCTAAGCCTACATTTTTAATAAGAATAATCTCAAAAAAGTTTTAATGAACTAATTATTTGTGTTTGTAGTTAAAGATTGAAAAATGCAAGCAATACAAGGTAAAATGATATACTCTTTTTAAAGCATTTATTATTATATATGGTAACCTTTTTACCCTATGTAAACTCATATCTCTATTTCTACCTTTTGAAAGATATGAACTCTCTGCATGCATCAGAAGTGTTACTATGATATGTATTTATGTTGCACATGATTTCACACTAATATCACAATCATCAGTTGTGTTTATTTGTGTAAATCTTGCTTCTTCAATCATAAACCTTGTGCTGGTCCACTTAAGCAGAGTTGTATTGAACTGCACATCTGTGTGGAAAAGGCTCTTAAGGGCACAAAACTTCAATGTTTTCTAAAATTGGTATCTTCAACTCTGACCCCTTGTTTGAATTCCACTACCATGCATGTATATTACCTCCTTTGTATGTGATCCCTACTGTCCTCAAACCTATGGCTGTATCGTTGAGTGGAGAAAAAGACACAATAAACAGATAAAGTCCTCGTGTGTCATTGTGAGGGGAGCCAAGCCAGTAAGTGCACAAATCTCTAATATTTTGCCAGGGGCAAACCTATGAAGAAAAATAAATAAGGGAGAAATTTCTGCTTTCAGAAATGCTATAAAACATATTTATAACCAACTCTCTTGCTGAGATTAACTAGAAGAGCAGAAAAAAATATTTTAAAAATACCTACGTGAAATCCAAGGGAGTAAGGATTGTGAGACCAAAATCCCAGAAAGAATGGAAGTTCAGAAAATGATCCCAATATTTGGTATGGTTTTTCTCATCAAGACATTTGATGATTCAAAACCAGAGTCTGGAAATCTAAATGAATGAATTGAGCTTTCAGCAAAATCATGAGGATGGGAAATGAAAAATGGTATTTATGGTTCATTAAAGGTGATGTGCCTTGATATTCACACCAGGCTTTCAATTAGGATCATAAAGGGCTACACAAAGTGATAAAGGTTATGGAGGAATTAGCCAGTCCTGAAAAACAGTGGGACCAAGTTCAATTTATTACAACCTGTATATGGAATAAGGTTTACTCTCCATTGCCATCTGCTTTATAGAAGAAAAAATATGTCTTCTTTGAAGAGGATAATATAGTGGGAATATTTTCACCTATGTAATCTAAAACACAAACAAACAAACCCCACATACACAAAAAGACAAGAATTTACCAAAAAGCATGTGCAGGAGCAGATAATACAGTCAAATCCATAGTATATCCAGATATGGCAGGATATTAAAATTAATATAATTAAATTACCAACTAATTAAATGACATGGCTGGGAATTTCAGAAAATAATTCAACAGTATTAAAAAAATCTGATGGTACATCCAGAAATGAAAGGAATAATAATTGGAATTATAACCTATCTGTGTGATAAGGAATTAGCCAATTAGAAGATGTCAGTGGAAAATATATACACTGAAGTGCAGAAAGAGAAAGTGAGGGAAACATAAAAGAGTATAAGAGACATTTGGATCAAAGTGGAAAGTTTCAACGTGTATGTAATCAGACTGCATAAGGAAAGGAGAATGAGAATGGATTAAAAGTAACATATGAAAAAATAACAGCTTAGAGTTTTTTTAAACTGTCTAGAGCCCCAAGCAGAAAAAAAAAAAGCCACAGAAAAAATGCAAAAGATCTAGGAATATTACAGCAAGTCTACTAAAAACCGAAGGCCAAAGAAAATTATGAAAGTAGCCAAAGAAAACAGACATATTATTTTCAAAAGATTAAAACTAAAGTAAGCAGCTAATTTATTAGGAGAAACATATACAAGCCAGAAGATAAATTATATTACAAAGTACTTCAAAGAAAAAATTCCCAAAGTAGAATTCTACATCTACAGGATATATTTGTTTTGGGGACATTTGCAAAATAATATAATATTTGATATCAGAGGTGGAAGATGAAATAATGAATGATGAAATGATAAGCAGTGTATGTAGATCTAAATATATTACCATATGTATAAAAGAAAACAATAACATTTTATGACATGTTAAATGTATGGAAGAGAAAGTTAATTGTGATTATAGTATCCTAAGGTCTTTCATTATCTAAGAAGTGAAAAATATATACTAACAGAATGAACAGCTAACTATCTAATAGAGAGAAAATGGAATTAAAACACAATGAATCCTAAAGAAAATTTTTTTTAAATGAGAGGAAAAAGAACAAAGAATAGGAGTGAAATAAAACAAAGCAAATGGTAGGTTTGGCCTAATTCCAATTATCAGTAAATAGCAGAATAAAGAATGCAGTTAAAATACAAAGTTTTTAAAATGGAATTTAAAAATTGAATTATATAGTATTTAGATGAATTTATATATTTATATGAATATTTATAATATTCATGTAAAATATAAGAATATGTAAATGTAAACAATGAAAAATGGGCGAAAAAATGGTGCCATGAAAACACTAACAGAAGGAAAAATTTAGTTCTACTAAATACCAAGCAAAGTAAACTTAAGGCAAGAATCATTACTTTAAAGAAAGATATTTTAAGATTATTTAAATGCTAATTCACCAGGAATATATAAGAATTTATATCTAATAACATAGCTTTAAATATATATAGCCGAAATCTCCAAAACTAAAATGAGAAATAAATCTGAAATCAGTAGGAGATTTTTAACTAGTCTTATTAATCAATACAAGAGCATAAAATTTGTAAAGATATAAAGTATTTGAAAAACATAATAAAAACAAAAGTATTTAATTGTCATATATACAATAATTAAACTCAACTATTGCAGAGTACACATTCTTTTTAAATGCCCATGAAATACTGACAATAATTATCCGTATGGTGGGCTATCAAGCAAGTCTCAACACATTTCAAAGCACTGATAAAATGCAGAGTATAGAGTATGTTCTCTGACCACAGTAAAATTAAACTAGAGATTAGTACAGAAGAAGCACAAAATCCCCATATATTTAGAAATTAAACAAAAAACTTTTAAAGTCATTGGCTAAGGAAAAAGTCACAATGGAAAAGATAATGTTTTTAAATAAATGGAAAATATACTACATATCACAATTGGAAGGATATCATCGAAACAGGGGTAAAGGATAAATGTAGAGCTGAAAACATTTTATATATGAAGAAAGGCAGAAAATCAAAGTTCTAAGCATCCATTTTAGTGAGTTAGAAAACAAACTTCAAATTATAAGAAGCAAGGAAATAGTAATTACTGCAATAGAAAACAAATTTATAATAGAAAAAATAACAAATAAAAAAGTCGATTCTTTGCAAAAGTAATGCAATTCTAAACTTGTAGGAAGACTGTTTTAAGAAAAAAGAGAGAAATAAACAAAAAAACCTATTCCAGGAACGAATAGAGGATATCATTACATCATAAAGATCTTCCAGTGTTATCAAATATATCCTATTTTCATCATATTAACTTCCCTAATTCAAGTAACATTACGTTTTCACAATTATGGAAGTCTTAAGACAGGGCTGTAAATTGTTTTACACTCATTCTATTGAGAGATGTGAACTTTTGTCCTTTCACCTTGAATTTGACCTATGGAGTAGGGCAAAAGTGATGCCATGTTACTTCCAAGAGCAGGTCATAAAGGGTCCTGCAGCTTCGTTCTCGTTTTCTTGGAACAGTCACACTTGGGGGTCTTAAGCCACCATGTAAGAAGTCCAACTAACATGATTCTGCCATCCTATAAGGAAGCCAAACCCACATAGAAAAGCCATATGTAGTTGTTCTGGCCAACATCTCAGCTGTGCCCAGCCCTAAAGTAACCCCATACCAGGTGTTGGTGAAGAAGCCCACAGATGACTTCAGCTCTCAACTCAGGGAGTCACCTTCAGCTGTATTCCCTGTAACTCACAGAGTTTGTGAGCTTAACAAAATGGTTGTAGTTTTACTCCTCTAAGTTTTGATGTGGTTGTAATGAAGTAATAGATACATGGAACAGCTGGCATCTGAGAATGTCCATTTTAATGTTCTTCTGCTTCCATGCTGTCCTACCTTAAATGATTTCTCTTAATGGAAACCCAAGTCAAATTTTAAAATGGCAAATCTGATCATATTTCTACTTTGTTTAAAATCTTTTTCAGAATGTCCAATGTTCTCAGAAAAACAGTAAAATCTTCCTTATTTATAGAGATTTCTCCGGTGTCAGCAATTTTATTACTTGAACACTAAGGTCAGGTCAGCTTACCCTGTTACATGCTCTTATACTAGTACATAGTTTATCATTACACTTCCTATAATTATGATTTTGCATGTATTTGCAAGATTATGTGATCAATGATTATCCCTCATTAAGCCCTAAATTTTTTGAGGATAGGGACTATGACTAGTTTTGATTATCATTCTCTCACAGGCTCAAAAAAGGAAGATCTAAGATGCTAAGAGAGAGAAAGATGATAGAAAAAAGGATATAGACTAAATTTAAAAAGGGAGAATTCTAAATATTGTTTTCTTGACTACAGGATCACTTCTTTATTTGAGATAAGAGGCCTTATAGTGGCATCTTGAGAGAATTTATGTGAGAACATTGGGATAGGGCCAGATACTTTAATTAATGAGAAAACAGAATGCCCGAACCCATAAATGAAAAGTAAGGGAAAACAATTTGTCAGAAGTTGTGCAGGAGAGGCTTTAAGATGAAATTCACAATTTCTGAGAAGGGAGATTTTGACAGCTGCTTCAAACTAACAAGATTCCAAAACAAGAATCCTTTTGATATTGTCATTTATGTGCCTAACACAATTATGACCATGTAAAAAGAAGCATATATAGCATAATAAAATACTTAAACTTGCCAAATGGACTGAGGCAGGGATATCAATTGAAACTAACTTCTTCCTGTGATTTTTTTCTGTATCTATGGCTATCTTGGTTTTGAAGGACAGACTATGGAATCTATGGGACTGAAAAGACTTTTAATATTGAGCTTGGTTCACTTGTGAATTTAGTGCTGGTTCTTATCAGGATATTGAAGATTTTGAGATCTGAACATGACACAGCTTGTTGTTAAGGAATAACTCCTGAAACCATTGAGAACTAACACTCAGTATAAAAAAATTTAAAAGTTAGTAGAAATGACAATTGAGTTCATAAGAAATTATATCACTAGCTCAAGATTTGTAAATAAAACATTATATTTATATTATAAATTGGTTGTTTCTCCAATGGAATCTTTTTGAAACAATTAATTAAAAGATAAAGATGCAAATGATATGACCAGCAAGGGCTCCAAAATATATAAACAGCTCATACAGCTCAGTATCAAACAAACCAAAACAAAACAAAAAACCCAATCAAGACATGGGCAGAAGACCTAAGTAGACATTTCTCCAAAGAAGACATACAGATGACCAGTAGGCACCTGAAAGGATGTTGAACATCGCCAGTTCTTAGAGAAATGCAAATTGAAACTACAGTGAGGTATTGCCCTCACCAGTCAGAATAATAGATGCTGGAGAGGATGTGGAGAAAATAATAAATAAATGCTGGAGAAGGCGTGGAGAAAAGGGAACCCTCCTGCACTGTTGGTGGGAAAATAAATTGGTATAGTCACTATGGAAAACAGTATGGAGGTTCTTGAAAAACTAAAAAGAAAGTTGCCATATGATCCAGCAATCCCACTCCTGGGCATGTATCTGGACAAAACTATAATTCAGAAGGATGCATGCACCCTTATGTTCGTAGCAACACTATATACAATAGCCAAGACATGGAAGCAACCTAAGTGTCCATTGACAGATGAATGGATAAAAAAGATGTGGTATATATATACACAATGGAAAATTACTCAGCCATAAAAAGAATGAAATAATGCCATTTACAGCAACATGGATGGACCTAGAGATTATCATACTAAGTGAAGTAATCCAGATTTAGAAAGACAAATATCTTATGTTATCACTTATATGTGGAATCTAAAAAATGATGCAAATGAACTTATTTACAAAACAGAAAGAGACTCACAAACATAGAAAATAAACTTACGGTTACCAAAGGGGAAATTGGGGGAGGGATAAATTAGGAGTTTGAGATTAGTAGACACAAGCTACTATATATAAAATAGATAAACAAGGTCCTGCAGTATAGCACAGGGTAATATATTCAATATCTTTTTTATAAATTATAATGGAAAAGGCTAAAAAAGAATACATGTATAAACATATATAAATGTATCACTTTGCTGTACACCAGAAACGAACACAACATTGTAAATCAACTATATTTCAATAAAAAAGATAAACTATGAAAATAGTACAAAGTATTCATACTATTGAAGAATAGAATTTTTTTTAAATAAAGAGAATGTTCACAGTGTGATAAAATGTCAGCTAATGTCTCAAGAGATCAAAATTCTATAGCATTAGTCCAGCTAATGATATTTACCAGCAGTTAGTCATCTATAAGATTCTTGGCAAATACACGTAGGTAAGGTCTGAGGCAGTGATCATTTACACAGCTGCTGGCTCTTCTCATGACATCTATTTTGGAAGTGTTTGATCCAGTTGTTAAATTGTTCTTATTTTTACAAAATAAGGCAGGTTCTGATGAAATCACACTAAATACATCAAAATAATATGTGATAAGTGTAATGTGAGTCATACCTGTCACATTTACTGCCATTGAGCATGCATGGTGCCTTTGTTATTTTCTTGCCTACGATGATTTCCTGTCTAAAATTGTATCACCTAACTTATTTGGCTGGTTTGCCAGGTAAATAAGAGTATGAAATTAATGTGCCAGGTGTTTTATTTATTCTCATTTGGACAAAAAGTTAAGATTATTTGGAATAGTCTTGGGATGAACTGTAGCTGTTGGGATAGAAGTTTAGATGGTAAGTATAGGCTGGGCAGTTATAAGGAGAAAGATAATGGAAATACCACAGTCTTTGGTCTTTAGGAAAATAAAAGACACTAAGAGAAGGGTGCCTAAAATTTGAAAGGTATGGCACTAGAATGCTTTCATTCATAGAAGGAAATAAGTATAATTTCACCTTTTACTTTACCCTCATCATAGCTCAGGGACATTAATATTATTGCTGGTATTATTCTACTTCCAGTAATGGAAGTAGAATCAGCAGTAATAGTAATAGTAGTAATAATAATAATAGTAGTAGTAATAATAACAATTGCAATAGTAACAGTATTAATAGTTTTTATAGTGTCACTAGTAGTTTCTAGTAGTGGTGGATTCGAGTCCTAGCTGGGAACAGATTATACTCAAAAGGCTGGATTGAAGAAAGTTTAATGAAGGATTATTTATAGATTCAGGGACAGAACAAATGGAATTTATGAGAGAAAATGAAGAGACTAGTAACACTGGAAGCAATCTTGACCTTGGACCTAGGAAGGTGTTATGTGAACAGGGTGGGAGTTGAAGCCATGGACGATGAACCATCTGTAGGAGCTGTGACTCAAGATAACTGTTATCAGCCACTTCCTGGAGGCAGCTTAGACGTGGGGGTAATAAATACCTCGAATGCTCTCTCCTCCTGCCCTCTGATGTCCTGTGGTGATTTCCATGGGTAGCAACCAACAGGAAGCCAGAGACAAAGGTGCTCCGAGGAGACATTTCACAGAGAGCGACCTCCTAGGGCATGAAAAAGGGCAGAGAAGGGTATAAAATGAATTTGGAGGAGCAAATAGTGAATGACCCGCTTAATAATAAGAAAAACAATAACGAAAACAATTACAATTGTACTTACTTTGTAGTTATTATGTATGAGATGCTGTCTGTTGAAGGTTATTTACATGCATTATCTGATACTTAATAAACATTATTATTCCTGATTTACAGTTAGTAACAATTTAATAAACGTGAGTTTATCATAGCCTCATTTCATCTACAGGGTGATGTGGATTGCCTTGTATAAGAATTTAAACAGAAATATCACCCTCTATGAGAATGGAAGCCTAAAAATATGAACTTCTTCATTTTAAAAGAATGACTTGCCTTCATATGAGTTAAGGATGATGCAAAAAGGAGACAGAATTGACAAATCTTTTACTTGGATAAGAGACTGCATAAAAAATCAGGGGTGTGTGTGAAAATAGCACTAAATTTAATGGAAAAAGAAAGTAAAAGCTTCTTAGAGACATGTTCAGGCACAGCAGGTCTTACTGTCTCAAAGTTCTTTACTTTCCTATGTAGAAGAAAAGCACACATAGTCTAAATTGTTTCTCCATCTGCCACTAAAGTGCTTGAAAACATTGGTAATTCAAAAATTAAAAAAATTATCGGAAGACAAATGCATAACTAGAAATATTAGATCAATGCACACAATTTTAGGAGAAAACTAGTAACAGCAGCACAGACTGCTTATTTTTTCCAGAGCTGTATGAATTCATCATAACACTAGGAAAGGCATGGCCTTCTGCACTTTCCTTTGAACCCAAGGATTTATTTTTCTCTACTTTCTTTATCCTATTTTCCCTTGGGTTTGAGGTGCTAGGAAAATGAAGTCTAGTGATCTGCAATGGTAACCTTAAGTGGTACTTGTCAAATATGATTTGGTAGTGGAGAAACCAAGAACAAAAGCAGCAAAATTTAGTAGAAAGAGCAGTGAACTAGAGGGCAGGTGACCTAGACACCAGATATAACCAGTAACCAGCTATAGGATTTAAGAATAATCTTTTACTCTCACCATGCTGTACGAATTTTACCTCCAGGCAGTCCCCATCCTCGGAAGGATTTGTATTCCAAAAGTTCATTTTGTCAGTGTGTTTTCAAGAGCACAAAACATATTTTCCCATAACAACACTCTTCTCAAGGAAGCACACAATGTCTTATTTATATGTATTTCTTCTTGTAGCTACCTGAGTGTATTGTGTGTGTTTTAGGAAATGCCTTTTATTTTGTGTTATGTTTGGTGATGGCCAGCAAGTGTTAAGCTAGCTAGACTGTAATCAACTTTAGCAATATACAACCATTAACATGCATGTGCTTGTGCACACATACAGAATGTGTTGTCTTTTACCAATTTTGGATAAATATAGACTCAGAATTGTTGTTAGTAAATCAATGACACACTCTTAGAGACATTACCAAGTGCTTTTAATCACCATAAATACAACCAACATAACCTCCCTGTAGGCAAGGTAATGTGAAAACATAAGGATTATGCTTATTGGGGATAGCAAGAGAGAGGCTTTTTTTATGAAAACATAAAATATAAAAGTTGCCTTTTTTTCCCAAGACCAAAATGCAATAAGAAATATTGAAAGTGTTTTTTCACAGTGCTGTCGATAACCAGGTGATTTAGTAGAATTTTATAGACACTCAGGAAGTCGAAAAATATAGAGCTAGCTTAGTATAAGCTACAGACCCTTTCCACTTCCTTTCCCATGAGATTCCCCATCTATGTACTAGCTTTGATCTGAAGTCACAAACAAAGACTGTTTATTCAAGAGATCAAATGTTACTTTTGGTATAGACCCTGGGGAAACTCAGAAGAAGGACATAAGCTTTGGGAGTACATTGATTTTCAAAGCGTTGATCTGAATAATCTATGACATATTTAGTTTCTTCGACTGTTGGAAGATATACACGAAGGTGATGAACTCACAGGGCTTTGTTCTCTGAGCATAAATCCCCTCCTTCCCTTTGCAGTTATCTTCTTTATATTAACACAGAAAATACTTTAAATGGAAAAGCCTGAGCTATACATCTTCTTGCCAGTGAGCTGGGAAATGTTCCTGGAGTTTCTCTGATTTTCTTGTTTTAGATTCAAAAAAAAAAAAAAAAAAAAACTAGACTCATTCTCCTTATTTTTTAATGTCATGCTTTGAGCTAATTTTTCTCCAAAAATTCTTAATATAATGTACATCTTTTAAAATAGGCTTTATTTTTTAGAGAAGTTTCAGGTTTACAGAACAGTTGAGCAGAAAGTTCAGAAATTTTCCGTAAATCCATCTCTCCCTCCCCATAAAGTTTCCCCTGTTATTAACATTTTGTTTTAGTGTGATATATTTATTACAATTGATGGAGCAATATTGATACATTATTATTAACTAAAGCCCATAGTTTATATGAAGGTTCATTCTTTGTATTTCTTTGACTTGTGACAAATGCATACTGCCATGTATCCATCATTATAGTATTATATAGAATAGTTTCAGTGCCCTACAGATCATCTGTGCTTCATCCCTTCTTGCTTTCACTCAACTCCATGGCAACCACTGGTCTTTCTACTGTCTCTATAGTTTTGCCTTTCTCCAGAATGTCATATAGTTGGAATGATATTGTAACATAGTCTTTTCAGGTTGGCTTCTTTCATTTGGCAATACACATTTAAGTTTTCTCCGTGTCTTTTTGTATCTTGATAGCTCATCTGAATAATATTTTATTGTATAGATGTAATATAGTTTGTTTAACCATTTACCTACGTCTTGGTAGCTTCCAATTTTGGGGCAATTATAAACAAACCTGCTGTAAACAATTTGTTTATAGGTGTTTGTGTGGATATAAGTTTACAACTTATTTGGGTTCGTGCCCCGTGTCCCCTGCATCGGCAGGTGGACTCTCAACCACTGCGCCACCAGGGAAGCCCCTGTTCTTTTTATTTAGTATTGTTGGATCTTTTTCCATCTAAACCTTCAAATAAGTTTGTCAATATCCACAAAATAATTTGTGGGATTTTTATTTGGATTTTGTTGATTCTATAAATCAACTTGGGAAGAACTGACAACTTAACAGTATTGAGTCTTCTTATCCATGAACATGGACTATCTCCATTTATTTAGATATTCTTTGATTTTTTAAATCAGAGCTTTGTAGTTTTCCTCCTATAGATCTTGTACATATTTTGTTAGATTTATACCTAAATAATTTTAAATTATTTAATTATTTTGTTTTCCTTTGGTGCCAATGAAATGTACATATTTTTCATTAGCCCTTCCATCTTTATAAGGCATTCACTGGTTTAGTTTTTTTTTTTTTTTTTTTTTTGTGGTACGCGGGCCTCTCACTGTTGTGGCCTCTCCTGTTGCGGAGCACAGGCTCCGGACGCGCAAGGCTCAGTGGCCATGGCTCACGGACACAGCCACTCCGCGGCATGTGGGATCTTCCCAGACCGGGACACGAACCCATGTCCCCTGCATCGGCAGGCGGACTCTCAACCACTGCGCCACCAGGGAAGCCCTGATTTAGTTTTAATAGCCTGAAAATTAAGGAAGTTTTGCTTGTCTGCTTGTTGGTTACTACTGTAAATGATTTAAGGCCTGGCAGTTTTCTTTCATTTCTTGAACCTACATTTTTATCAATTCTGTATCTGTTCAAATCTTTTATGATAATTTGTTCATTAAAAACTACATCTACTTATGTGTAAGTATAAGGTACACTTCAGCTTTGTCTTGTGATGGTTTAGGCTATTTTAAAGGTAGATTAGTTAATAAATTATGTATTTTAGTGAAGTCTTAAACAATAAACACTTTTAAAGATTTTCATAAAATTTACCCTGAGTGTGGTCTTTGCCATAATTTGAAATGAAAAAATGGGATGCTCATTATAATGCCTACAATCATAGAGTTATATATAAAATTAAATTATCATAGAGACAGAAGAACCTAAAAAATAATTGGTATTTAGGTTAATACAACCAGGAACTAGAAATGTGGAGTGATTTTTACACAATCATAGAGAAAATTATGCTATAGGATGTAATAGAAATCAGTTTTCTTTATTTCTAAAGCCCTTTTCTAAATCCCTTTTCTTTTCACAGTGGTACCCTCAAAGTTTTCATGCTTTCTTGTCCCTCTGCTCAGGAAATAATTTAGCATTTTCTAGAAATGATGGGAAATTTCTGTTTTTATAAAGTGGGAAAGCTTTCTCTGGAAAAAAATCATGATGCTTTCCATATGACTTTTGGGGTGACTTTTCATCCTCCAAGTGATTTGTCCTAGAGAGGCCATGGTTTACACTTGCACATATCATTTAAAAATACAAGAATATAAATTTAGTATAGAATAAATAATAAGTAGACATTATAATTATACACTCTTCATTTTAGTATCTTTGGAAATCACAAATGGTTGCTCTTCTTAGCATATCTGGCAGTTCATGAGGACACTGCCATGTATTTAACTTGACTCAGAGGGCTTTCATTTATTCTGTACCATTTGCCTAAACTAAATTAATTCATGGGAGCAACTGATGAGATAAAAGGACTCAGAACATGCACTTAAACCAAAATATTGTAGTCTTAGACTCACTCAGTGAATACAGGAGTACCTACTATTCTCATTTGAAAGAGGTCCTGGTTTAATTCTAGAGAATTGACACACTGGAATATGCTGTGGATGCCTGTAATATTACTGCATTAGATCTATTGTCAGAAAATTGCACTTTACATATCTGGCTGCACACACATTGCATAAATTGCCAGGTTTTGTGATGACTTCTTTAGTTGTCTTTGTTGTGTTTTGTAATTCTGTGCTAATGTAATGCACTGCTTTGTCTGCCCAGCTCTGTGTTTAAAGCTTTATTTGATCAGATTTTGAAAGAAATGCCTTGTGTAACATCACGTGTATGTTTCCCAAGTAAAGTGCATGCATTTGTACCTGAATATTTCTTATCTTCTTCTTTTTTGTATGGCATTGGCATGCTTCAAAGACAGTTCATAGTGTATTTGATTACATAGTTAGACATAACAGTTTAGTACAATATGCTGTAATCAAGACTACTCAGAAAAGCAATTTAGTTCTGATCTTGTCAAATTAAGTGTGTATTGAATATATAACTCACCCTCACCAAAAAGAGCTATTCAGATGCAGGAGTGAGCAAAAGACAACTATTATTTTTTATCATTATTTTCTTTTAAGGAATAGATTGCCAGAATCAGTTGAACTGTCATGGGACTAATCTTTCAATAATCTATTTTTCTTTTTTGCAAGAATACAGAACGGTTGGATTTTGTGGGTAATACTACCAAAGTAAGATGAAATTGGCTTGAAATAAAAACAAGTAGAAAAAGAGAGATGATGTATAGAAAGTAGATGTGTGTGGAAGAGGAAGGAATATTAAAGAAATTTAAAAAGAAAGAAAGAAAGGACTATCGTTGAGGGGAAGATGCCCTTATCCTTTGCTTGTCAGGTGCTGCCATATAAATGATAGTCATTCCAACATTTGACCTCACAATATCTGTGCTCTCAAAATTAGAGCTTATCTCCTTTGAGCTTCATACTGACTGAACCAACAGATCTTGCTTTGCAAACTTCATCTCTCAATGAAATCATCTGGCTATGATCATAGCTGGCTTTTGATATTTGTACATTAGATTGGCTGCATGGCTGTCAACTGGGTTCCTTTTTTCTTCTATTATTTTTCCTGTTATCACTTTTTTTTTTGTGGTACGCGGGCCTATCACTGTTGTGGCCTCCCCCGTTGTGAAGCACAGGCTCCAGACGAGCAGGCTCAGTGGCCATGGCTCACGGGCCCAGCCGCTCCATGGCATGTGGGATCTTCCCGGACCAGGGCACGAACCCGTGTCCCCTGCATCAGCAGGCGTACTCTCAACCACTGTGCCACCAGGGAAGCCCCTGTTATCACTTCTTAATAAAGATAGATGATAAAAGCAGTGTCTGTATGGGAGCATACATCTGAAGTCATATCAGAAGTTTCTTCTGGAAGAAACAAATGACAATATACTCAGAAATGTTCCTATTCAAACTAAATTAATTTTGGTGATCACCAATATTACCAAGGGTGTGGGGAATGAGGGATTCTTACATAATGTTAAAGATATGTATGGTTAATGAGGTAAATATTTACCCAAACTGAAAAATATACCTAACCTTTGATAAAATAGCCACATTAAATTTACCTACAAAATATACTAATTAACATTTATGAATATATGCACAAAGATACTCATGATTAATACTGCTTTAAAATGCTACTATATATAAAACACATAACCCACATGGACCCACTGTAAAGCATAGAGAACTATACTCAATATATAAATTCTTTTTTTTTTCTATTCTTATGTTTTTTTTTATTTTTTGCTTTATAACAAATTTAATCAGTTATACATATACATATGTTCCCATATCCCCTCCCTTTTGCGTCTCCCTCCCACCCTCCCTATCCCACCCCTCCAGGCGGTCACAAAGCACCGAGCTGATCTCCCTGTACTATGCGGCTGCTTCCCACTAGCTATCTACCTTACGTTTGGTAGTGTATATATGTCCATGCCGCTCTTTCACTTTGTCACAGCTTACCCTTCCCCCTCCCCATATCCTCAAGTCCATTCTCTAGTAGGTCTGTGTCTTTATTCCTGTCTTACCCCTAGGTTCTTCATGATATTTTTTTTTCTTAAATTCCATATATATGTGTCAGCATACAGTATTTGTCTTTCTCTTTCTGACTTACTTCACTCTGTATGACAGACTCTAGGTCCATCCACCTCATTACAAATAGCTCAATTTCATTTCTTTTTATGGCTGAGTAATATTCCATTGTATATATGTGCCACATCTTCTTTACCCATTCATCCGATGATGGACACTTAGGTTGTTTCCATCTCTGGGCTATTGTAAATAGGGCTGCTATGAACATTTTGGTACATGTCTCTTTTTGAATTAAGGTTTTCTCAGGGTATATGCCCAGTAGTGGGATTGCTGGGTCATATGGTAGTTCTATTTGTAGTTTTTTAAGGAACCTCCATACCGTTCTCCATAGTGGCTGTACCAATTCACATTCCCACCAGCAGTGCAAGAGTGTTCCCTTTTTTCCACACCCTCTCCAGCATTTATTGTTTGATGATGGCCATTCTGACTGGTGTGAGATGATATCTCATTGTAGTTTTGATTTGCATTTCTCTAATGAGTAAAGATGTTGAGCATCCTTTCATGTGTTTGTTGGCAGTCTGTATATCTTCTGTGGAGAAATGTCTATTTAGGTCTTCTGCCCATTTTTGGATTGGGTTGTTTGTTTTTTTGTTATTGAGCTGCATGAGCTGCTTATAAATTTTGGAGATTAAGCCTTTGTCAGTTGCTTCATTTGCAAATACTTTCTCCCATTCTGAAGGTTGTCTTTTGGTCTTGTTTATGGTTTCCTTTGCTGTGCAAAAGCTTTTAAGTTTCATTAGGTCCCATGTGTTTATTTTTGTCTTTATTTCCATTTCTCTAGGAGGTGGGTCAAAAAGGATCTTGCTGTGATTTATGTCATAGAGTGTTCTGCCTATGTTTTCCTCTAAGAGTTTGATAGTGTCTGGCCTTACATTTAGGTCTTTAATCCATTTTGAGCTTATTTTTGTGTATGGTGTTAGGGAGTGATCTAATCTCATACTTTTACATGTCCCTATCCAGTTTTCCCAGCACTACTTATTGAAGAGACTGTCCTTTCTCCACTGTACATTCCTGCCTCCTTTATCAAAGATAAGGTGACCGTATGTCCGTGGGTTTATCTCTGGGCTTTCTATGCTGTTCCATTGATCTATCTTTCTGTTTTTGTGCCAGTACCATACTGTCTTGATTACTGTAGCTTTGTAGTATAGTCTGAAGTCAGGGAGCCTGATTCCTCCAGCTCCATTTTTCGTTCTCAAGATTGCTTTGGCTATTCGGGGTCTTTTGTGTTTCCATACAAATTGTGAAATTTTTTGCTCTAGTTCTGTGAAAAATGCCAGTGGTAGTTTGATAGGGATTGCATTGAATCTGTAGATTGCTTTGGGTAGTAGAGTCATTTTCACAATGTTGATTCTTCCAATCCAAGAACATGGTACATCTCTCCATCTATTTGTATCATCTTTAATTTCTTTCATCAGTGTCATATAATTTTCTGCATACAGGTCTTTTGTCTCCTTAGGTAGGTTTATTCCTAGATATTTTATTCTTTTTGTTGCAATGGTAAATGAGAGTGTTTCTTTGATTTCACTTTCAGATTTTTCATCATTAGTGTACAGGAATGCCAGAGATTTCTGTGCATTAATTTTGTATCCTGCAACTTTACCAAATTCATTGATTAGCTCTAGTAGTTTTCTGGTAGCATCTTTAGGATTCTCTATGTATAGTATCATGTCATCTGCAAACAGTGACAGCTTTACTTCTTCTTTTCCGATTTGGATTCCTTTTATTTCCTTTTCTTCTCTGATTGCTGTGGCTAAAACTTCCAGAACTATGTTGAATAAGAGTGGTGAGAGTGGGCAACCTTGTCTTGTTCCTGATCTTAGTGGAAATGATTTCAGTTTTTCACCATTGTGGACGATGCTGGCTGTGGGTTTGTCATATATGACCTTTATTATGTTGAGGAAAGTTCCCTCTATGCCTAGTTTCTGCAGGGTTTTTATCATAAATGGGTGTTGAATTTTGTCGAAAGCTTTCTCTGCATCTATTGAGATGATCATATGGTTTTTCTCCTTCAATTTGTTAATATGGTGTATCACGTTGATTGAGTTGCGTATATTGAAGAATCCTTGCATTCCTGGAATAAACCCCACTTGATCATGGTGTATGATCCTTTTAATGTGCTGTTGGATTCTGTTTTCTAGTATTTTGTTGAGGATTTTTGCATCTATGTTCATCAGTGATATTGGCCTGTAGTTTTCTTTCTTTGTGACATCCTTGTCTGGTTTTGGTATCAAGGTGATGGTGGCCTTGTAGAATGAGTTTGGGAGTGTTCCTCCCTCTGCTATATTTTGGAAGAGTTTGAGAAGGATAGGTGTTAGCTCTTCTCTAAATGCTTGATAGAATTCTCCTGTGAAGGCATCTGGTCCTGGGCTTTTGTTTGTTGGAAGATTTTTTATCACAGTTTCAATTTCAGTGCTTGTGATTGGTCTGTTCATATTTTCTATGTCTTCCTGATTCAGTCTTGGAAGGTTGTGCATTTCTAAGAATTTGTCCATTTCTTCCAGGTTGTCCATTTTATTTGCATAGAGTTGCTTATAGTAATCTCTCATGATCTTTTGTATTTCTGCAGTGTCAGTTGTTACTTTTCCTTTTTCATTTCTAATTCTATTGATTTGAGTCTTCTCCCTTTTTTTCTTGATGAGGCTGGCTAATGGTTTATCAATTTTGTTTATCTTCTCAAAGAACCAGCTTTTAGTTTTATTGATCTTTGCTATCATTTCCTTCATTTCTTTTTCATTTATTTCTGATCTGATTTTTATGATTTCTTTCCTTCTGCTAACTTTGGGATGTTTTTGTTCTTCTTTCTCCAATTGCTTTAGGTGCAAGGTTAGGTTGTTTATTCGAGATGTTTTCTGTTTCTTAAGGTGGGATTGTATTGCTATAAACTTCCCTCTTAGAACTGCTTTTGCTGCATCCCATAGGTTTTGGGTCGTCGTGTCTCCACTGTCATTTGTTTCTAGGTATTTTTTAATTTCCTCTTTGATTTCTTCAGTGATCACTTCGTTATTAAGTAGTGTATTGTTTAGCCTCCATGTGTTTGTATTTTTTACAGCTCTTTTCCTGTAATTGATATCTAGTCTCATAGCATTGTGGTCAGAAAAGATACTTGATACAATTTCAATTTTCTTAAATTTACCAAGGCTTGATTTGTGACCCAAGATATGATCTATCCTGGAGAATGTTCCATGAGCACTTGAGAAAAATGTGTATTCTGTTCTTTTTGGATGGAATGTCCTATAAATATCAATTAAGTCCATCTTGTTTAATGTATCATTTAAAGCTTGTGTTTCCTTATTTATTTTCATTTTGGATGATCTGTCCATTGGTGAAAGTGGGGTGTTAAAGTCCCCTACTATGATTGTGTTACTGTCGATTTCTCCTTTTATGGCTGTTAGTATTTGCCTTATGTATTGAGGTGCTCCTATGTTTGGTGCATAAATATTTACAATTGTTATATCTTCTTCTTGGATCGACCCCTTGATCATTATGTAGTGTCCTTCTTTGTCTCTTCTAGTAGTCTTTATTTTAAAGTCTATTTTGTCTGATATGAGAATTGCTACTCCAGCTTTCTTTTGGTTTCCATTCGCATGGAATATCTTTTTCCATCCCCTTACTTTCAGTCTGTATGTGTCTCTAGGTCTGAAGTGCGTCTCTTGTAGACAGCATATATATCGGTCTTGTTTTTGTATCCATTCAGCCAATCTGTGTCTTTTGCTGGGAGCATTTAGTCCATTTACATTTAAGGTAATTATCGATATGTATGTTCCTATTCCCATTTTCTTAATTGTTTTGGGTTCGTTATTGTAGGTCTTTTCCTTCTGTTGTGTTTCTTGCCTAGAGAAGTTCCTTTAGCATTTGTTGTAAAGCTGGTTTGGTGGTGCTGAACTCTCTCAGCTTTTGCTTGTCTGTAAACGTTTTAATTTCTCCATCAAATCTGAATGAGATCCTTGCTGGGTAGAGTAATCTTGGTTGCAGGTTTTTCTCCTTCATCACTTTAATTATGTCCTGCCACTCCCTTCTGGCTTGTAGAGTTTCTGCTGAGAGATCAGCTGTTATCCTGATGGGGATTCCCTTGTGTGTTATTTGTTGTTTTTGCCTTGCTGCTTTTAATATGATTTCTTTGTGTTTAATTTTTGACAGTTTGATTAATATGTGTCTTGGCGTATTTCTCCTTGGATTTATTCTGTATGGGACTCTCTGTGCCTCCTGGACTTGATTAACTATTTCCTTTCCCATATTAGGGAAGTTTTCAACTATAATCTCTTCAAATATTTTCTCAGTCCCTTTCTTTTTCTCTTCTTCTTCTGGAACCCCTATAATTCGAATGTTGGTGCGCTTAATGTTGTCCCAGAGGTCTCTGAGACTGTCCTCTGTTCTTTTCATTCTTTTTTCTTTATTTTGCTCTGCAGCCGTTATTTCCACTATTTTATCTTCCACCTCACTTATCCGTTCTTCTGCTTCAGTTATTCTGCTATTGATCCCATCTAGAGTATTTTTCATTTCATTTATTGTGTTTTTAATCGATGCTTGATTCATCTTTAGTTCTTCTAGGTCCTTGTTAACTGTTTCTTGCATTTTGTCTATTCTATTTCCAAGATTTTGGATCTGGGAAATAGAATCTTGGATCATCTTTACCATCATTATTCTGAATTCTTTTACTGGTAGACTGCCTATTACCTCTTCATTTTTTAGGTCTGGTGGGTTTTTATCTTGCTCCTTCTCCTGCTGTGTGTTTTTCTGTCTTCTCATTTTGCTTGTTACTGTGTTTGGGGTCTCCTTTTTGCAGACTGCAGGTTCGTAGTTCCCGTTGTTTTTGGTGTCTGTCCCCAGTGGCTAAGGTTGGTTTAGTGGGTTGTGTAGGCTTCCTGGTAGAGGGGACTAGTGCCTGTGTTCTGGTGGATGAGGCTGGATCTTGTCTTTCTGGTGGGCAGGTCCATGTCTGGTGGTCTGTTTTGGGGTGTCTGCGACTTTTTATGATTTTAGGCCACCTCTCTGCTAATGGGTGGCGTTGTGTTCCTGTCTTGCTAGTTGTTTGGCATAGGGTGTCCAGCACTGTAGGTTGCTGGTCGTTGAGTGAAGCTGGGTGCTGGTGTTGAGATGGAGATCTCTGGAAGATTTTCGCCATTTGATATTATGTGGAGCTGGGAGGTCTCTTGTGGACCAGTGTCCTGAAGTTGGCTCTCCCACCTCAGAGGCACAGCACTGACTCCTGGCTCCTCAATTTGGGATGATTTGTTGTCTATTCATGTATTCCACAGATGCAGGGTACATCAAGTTGATTGTGGAGCTTTAATCCGCTGCTTCTGAGGCTGCTGGGAGAGGTTACCCTTTCTCTTCTTTGTTCTCACAGCTCCTGGGTCTCAGCTTTGGATTTGGCCCCGCCTCTGCGTGTAGGTCGCCGGAGGGCGTCTGTTCTTCGCTCAGACAGGACAGGGTTAAAGGAGCAGCCTCTTCGGGGACTCTGGCTCACTCAGGCCGGGCGGGAGGGAGGGGCACGGACTGCGGGGCGAGCCTGAAGTGGCAGAGCTCGGCGTGACGTTGCACCAGCCCGAGGCGCACCGTGCGTTCTCCCAGGGAAGCCGCCCCTGGATCCCGGGACCCCGGCAGTGGCGGGCTGCACAGGCTCTCGGAAGGGCGGTGTGGACCGTGACCTGCGCTGGCACACAGGCTTCTTGGCGGCGGCAGCAGCAGCCCCAGTGTCCCACGCCCGTCACTGGGCTCCGCGCTTTCAGTCGTGACTCGCGCCCGTCTGTGGAGCCCCTTTAAGCAGCGCTCTTAATCCCCTCTCCTCGCGCACCATGGAACCAAGAGGGAAGAAACAGTCTCTTGCCTCTTCGGCAGCTCCAGAGTTTTCCCGGACTCCCTCCCGGCTAGCTGTGGCACATTAGCCCCCTTCAGGCTGAGTTCTCGCCGCCAGCCCCAGTCCTCTCCCTGCGCTCTGACCGAAGCCCGAGCCTCAGCTTCCAGCGCCGCCCGCCCCGGCGGGCGAGCAGACAAGCCTCTCTGGCTGGTGAGTGCCGCTCGGCACCGATCCTGTGTGCAGGAATCTCTCCGCTTTGCCCTACCCAGGTATGTGGGGAGTTTCTTGCCTTTTGGGAGGTCTGGGCTCTTCTGCTAGCCTTCAGTAGGTGTTCTGTAGGAGTTGTTCCACGTGTAGCTGTATTTCTGGTGTATCCGTGGGGAGGAAGGTGATCTCCGCGTCTTACTCTTCCGCCATCTTACCCGGAAGTCTATAAATTCTTTATATATGTTTGTATATGGATGCATATATATATATTTGAATCACTGTGCTGTACACATGAAACTAACACTACATTGTAAATGAACTATACTTCAGTTAAATAAATACATAAATACTATATAAATGTAATCATATAGCAAAAAATATCTGCTTATTGCAAAACAATAATAAACAATTTGATATAACAAAACCATCTAAGTGTGGATTAGTTAAGTAAATTATGGTACATAATTATTTTACTACTTTCAGAATAACAGAAGATCTGTAAGAGCTGTTAGAAAAAATGTCTAAAATACATTATTCAATGAAAAACAAAGGTGCAATTTTAGTATGAAGAGTTTGGTCGTTTTTATGTAGTTATGTGTCACCTATTTAGGGATGTCATGGTAATACTGAAATCTGAGTTTTAATTATATAATTCAGCTTTCCCTTGTACCTTGCCAAAACTTACAACTTAATATGCTAATTTAATCTCTATTTTATTTCCATTAAAATGTAAATAAATGACGGATAGCTAGCTGGCTAGCTAGCTAGCTAGCTAGCTAGATAGATAGATAGACATACCATGAAAGATACCAGTGTAGCTGAGGAGGAGAACCCTGAGCTATGCATGTTCAGCAAATTGTTCAATCTACCCTCAAATTGTAGATACATAGTTGTAGGAACTGGGAAGAATCATTAGTCTTGAACTTTGTCATACTGGGAAGAATCATTAGTCTTGAACTTTGTCAAACCCTAGTGTAAAGTACACTAAAGTAAGATTTTCCTTATTATTAGACATCAAAATCGTCAATGATATTTTTGTAACAAAATCAATGTTATTTTGAGAAGAGTAGACTGAAGAAGTAGGATCAACCATGTGGGTCCAAACCACATACCATACAGCTAGAAAATAAAATAATAACATTTAGCATTTTTATCCCAAATTATTTTTAATGATATAAGAGCTTAATCTTCCCTCCCAAACAGGAAGATTCCCTAGGGCAGAACATATGTCTGGTTTCTTTGCAGCTGTTACATCAACTTGAACACTATTGACTTTCAATAAATATTTGGAGAAAAAAATATTTTGGTGATTGAAAATAATGCTCTGTGCAATTGAAAGGCAAATATCTCTCAGAATAAAAAACTATTAGTTTGTGTTTTAGAAATTCTTCCCTAATAAAAATAGTATACCAAATCTACTTGTTCAGCTACTTAAAATAAATTGTGTTGCTTGCATCATTGAAGAGTCTCAATTTATTCTATTTACTATTTCCCCTCATCACAGGTAGCTCTTTCCATATTTGACTCTTTGGAGTCAAGTTAGCTCTGTTGAATTTAAGAATCTTCCATTTTCATAATTTCCCCAAAAGTAATTGTTGCCCTATATCTAGCAGTATGCAAGTCATTGCATAGCCTAAGGGAACTTTCACATGACTTGGGTCCTTAATTCTATACATACACCTGCACACCCTGTTTTCATGGAGGTAAATGGCATTCTGTGTTCTTTGGTAGAGATGTATAATATATTGACTGTTTATATGGAGACTTCCATGGATTCTACCATGAATTCCCTCAGCTTCCACCTGAAAACTGAAAGTAATAATGTTCCATGAATTGTGCTATTTTTTCTCACAGTAAGCCTCTCAGTGGTAATGGATTTTTTGAGAGCAAGTTAGACTATTTTAGAAGCTGCATAAACTATTTTAGGTGACAAGGGGACCATTTGGTGCACTGAAGTAGTAATTTGCTAGTGGCCTAAAAGAGTTAATGAAGCTTTCAATGGCATATGACAGACTTGAAAGGATTATGTACCAAAAAATTGCTATACCATAAATGAAAACATCAACTAAAAAAGACATATGGTCTGTTCAGAGGATGCAGATTTTTAAAAAATTCAGTGAGTAAGATGAAACTTGGGAAGAAATGAAAACTCAGAAAACGAATTTACAGAGACAAGAAGAATTTATATATGAATTATATAATAATTTTATATTATTACATAATTTATATATAATATAATATATATAAAACACCATACATATTAAATCCACATAAATTCATTGATATATGTGAGGAAATAAGAGCATGGCATAAATCATTTAAAGTTAATATAAGTTTTTAATTAAATTTACATTACAAATTTCAGAAATCCTCATAGCAAACTGTCATTTTTAATACAGTTTAGAGGTTATAGCTATATAATATAGAGCTAAATTATGGAATATAGAAATATATATGTAATAAGCTATTTTTTCTAAATAAATGGATTCATTTTGTCGGTAGTCAAGTTAATATTACATTTGGCTCTGCTTTTCTGAGCACTCCACATCTGTGTATTCAACCAGCTTCAAAATATTACCCCAAAATCCAGAAAGTTCCCAAAAGCAAAACTTGAATTTGCCATACACTGGCAAATATTTACATAGCATTTACATTTTATTAGGTTTCATCTAGATTTTATTTAATGTATATGGGAGGATGTGTGTAGGTTATATGCAGATACTACACTATTTTTATAAAGGACTTGAACATCCTTGGACTTTGGTATCCTTGGGGTCCTAGAGCCAATCCCCCACGCATACTGACAGAAGAGTGTATTTGCAAGTTGTGAAAACACATAAAAAGTGAGATACTGTATAGAAACACTGTTTCTAGTATATTAAAAATATTATGCTTATTTAAAGAGAAAGAGTTTTTCCCATGTACAGTGACTTCTCACAATATAGATCTGCTTCTTCACTCTTCTCTCAGATCTGTGCTTAGAGGTGAGATGTACATGGCTAAAATCCACTGACTCACCAGTGGAGGTGCCAGTAGAAAACCTGAAGAAAGGAGGAGAGTAAGGTCAAGGTATTTATCTTGTTCCTCTCTCCCTGTGCAATTGGCTCTTTTCATGAAGCTGATCCTCTCTATTCAGGGAACCCTCTCCACACAGGTACCCTCTCCCCAAAGGGAACTCTGTCTACACAGCCCTCTCTCTGTTTGGGTTTTGGTAAACATGAGGCCCCTTTCGGACTCTGTTTGAAGTTATATTTATCTTTTTTTTTTTTTTTTTTGGGCTGTGCCACACAGCATGCGGTATCTTCCCGACTAGGGATCGAACTCGTGCCCCCTGCATTGGGAGCAGAGTCTTAACTACTGGACCACCAGGGAAGCCCTGAAGTTATATTTATCTTAACCCTAGTGGTGGGAGAATTTACAGTGGAGGTAATTAAGCTCTTATAGAGAAAACAGAAAAACCAAGAATAACCGTTGGAAACTTTAATAAGCTTAAGTAAAATAAAGGCAGCACACTAACAGGAACGTTAATGAACTCTCACTAAACAGCTTCAGTGAGAAATAATAGACCTTGTACTATTTTGCATTTACAATCCTCAAGGACAGAAACATGTCTGTAGTCCTTTCTTATTTTATCATGTTCCCCACTGTCTTTTAACCCAATATTTACTTACAATTTTGTTTCAGTTCCTACATAAAAATTAAGCAAACTTTTATTTGACTGAAGACTTGGGTTTTAGCTTTTTTTTGACACTGAAAATACTGAATCCTTCCTTTCACTCTTCTATACCCTGTAACCCAATCTATGCCCAGTTGGAATTGTCAAATTCTTTTACAGTAGTCCTCACAGATATCAATGGAGAACAGTTCTAAGATATAGTCTTCATTCTTCATTTACCTTTTCTTAGTTCCTTTTTTACCTGATCATCATTTATACCACAATTCTTCCCTAAAATGTCAAAAGATAATGAATTTATTGATATTCAACCAAATTTATCAGGATTCCAAAAAGTTGAATAGAATTAATTTACAAGTAAATAGATTTTACATAAGGACAGTTTAAATTTTGGATGTGATATGCTGAGTAACAACTCTGAAGGATAGAGTTAAAAATGAATAAATGGTACCTATGAAATATCATGGCTATTTCCATTGAAACTAGGTAGTAGACTGATTCCTATTGTTTAAAATTGTTCTAAAGTTAAGTGCAATTAGATATGAATCAGAAATAAGAGATATGAATGTGAATATTAGAATGTAAGAAATATACGGGTGATATCTACCATTCTACCTTGTATTCTGTTTGTCTTATATATTTTTGTTTTCTGTTTCCTCTTTCTGCATGCTTTTGGGTTAAATAAGTATTTTTAAGCTTCCATTTTAATGTATAGCATTTGCAGTATTATAGATTTTTTTTTCTTTTTTTTTTGCGGTACGTGGGCCTCTCACTGTTGTGGCCTCTCCCGTTGCGGAGCGCAGGCTCCGGACGCACAGGCTCAGCAGCCATGGCTCACGGGCCCAGCCACTCCGCGGCATGTGGGATCCTCCCAGACCGGGGCATGAACCCGTGTCCCCTGCATCGGCAGGCGGACTCCCAAACACTGCGCCACCAGGGAAGCCCAGTATTATAGATTTTAAAGAAATAATGAAAAATGATCTATTTTTATATTCATATATTTATCATTTCTAGTGCATGTTTGAATTTTTTAAAATTAATTAATTTATTTATTTTTAGCTGCATTGGGTCTTCGTTGCTGTGGTCGGGCTTTCTCTAGTTGCGGCGAGGGGCTACTCTTCATTGCGGTGCATGGTCTTCTCATTGTGGTGGCTTCTGTGGTTGCGAAGCATGGGCTCTAGGCACACAGGCTTCAATAGTTGTGGCACGTGGGCTCAGTAGTTGTGGCTTGCAGGCTCTAGAGCGCAGCCTTAGTAGTTGTGTTGCATGGGCTTATTTGCTCCATGGCATGTGGGATCTCCCTGGACCAGGGCTCAAACCCGTGTCCCCTGTATTGGCAGGCGGATTCTTAACCACTGCACCACCAGGGAAGCCCTGCATATTTGAATTTTCATCTGATGCCATTTCCTTTCAGACTAAAGATTTTCTTTTATTATTTCTTGTAGTGCATCTCAGATGGAAGCAAATTCTCTTAGTTTTATTTTATATGGAATATCTTTATTTTACCTTTATTATTGAAGGTCATTTTCACTGGACATAGAATTCTTTTTTTTAATTTTTTAAAAAATTATTTTATTGGAGTGTAGTTGATTTACAATGTTGTGTTAATTTCTACTGTACAGCAAAGTGATTCAGTTATACAGATATATATATATATTATTTTTCATATTCTTTTCCATTATAGTTTATCACAGGATATTGAATATAGTTCCCTGTGCTATACAGTGGACCTTGTTGTTTATCAATTCTCTGTATAATAGTTTGCATCTACTAATCGCAAACTCCCAATCCATCCCTCTTCCACCCTCTTCCCCGTTGGCAACCATAAGTCTGTTCTCTATGTCTGTGAGTCTGTTTCTGTTTCATAAATAAGTTCATTTGTGTCATATTTCAGATTCCACATACAAGTGATATCACATGGTATTTGTATTTCTCTTTCTGACTGCACTTAATATGATAATCTCTAAGTCCATCTATGTTGATGTAAATGACATTATTTCACTCTTTTTTATGGCCGAGTAGTATTCCATTGTATATATGTACCACATCTTCTGTTTTTTATCAACATATATATGACTTTTTAAAATTATTATTTTACATTGGAGTATAGTTGATTTACACTGTTGTGTTAGTTTCAGGTGTACAGCAAAATTATTTAGTTATACATATACATATATCTATTCTTTTTCAGATTCTTTTCCCGTATAGGTTACTACAGAGTATTGAGTAGCATTCCCTGTGCTATACAGTAGGTCCTTGTTGATTATCTATTTTATATATAGTAGTGTTTATATGTTAATCCCAACCTTCTAATTTATCCCTCCCCTCCACCTTTCCCCTTTGGTAACCATAAATTTGTTTTCTAAGCCTGTGAGTCTGTTTCTGTTTTGTAAATAAGTTCACTTGTATAATTTTTTTAGATTCCACATATAAGTGTTATCATATGGTATTTGTCTTTCTCTGTCTGACATACTTCACTTAGTATGAAAATCTCTAGATCCATCCATGTTGCTGCAAATGGCATTATTTCATTACTTTTTATGGCTGAGTAGTTTTCCATTGTATATATGTTACCATATCTTGATCCATCCTTCTGTTGATGGACATTTAGGTTGCTTCCATGTCTTGGCTATTATATATAGTGCTGCAATGAACATTGGGGTGCATGTATCTTTTTGAATTATGCTTTTCTCCAGATATATACTCAGGAGTGGGATTGCTGGATCATATGGTAGTACTATTTTCAGTTTTTTAAGGAACTCCTTCCTGATCTCCACAGCAGCTGATCAATTTAGATTCCCACCAACAATGTAAGAGGGTTCCCTTCTCTCCACACCCTCTCCAGCATTTATTGTTTGTAGATTTTTTGATGATGGCCATTCTGACCAGTGTGAGGTGATCCCTCATTGTAGTTTTGATTTGCATTTCTCTAATAATTAATGATGTTGAGAATCTTTTCATGTGCTTTTTGGCCATCTGTATGTCTTCTCTGGAGAAATATCTATTTAGATCTTCTGCCCATTTTTTGATTGGGTTTTTGGTTTTTTGATATTGAGTTACATGGACTGTTTGCATATTTTGGATATTAGTCCCTTGTCTGTCACATTGTTTGCAAATGTTTTCTCTCATTCTGTGGGTCGTCTTTTTGTTTTGTTTATGGTTTCCTTTGCTGTACAAAAGCTTGTAAGTTTGATTAGGTCCCATTTGTTTATTTTTACTTTTATTTCTATTGCCTTGGGAGACTGACCTAAGAAAACATTGGTATGATTAATGGACATACAATTCTTAATAGTATTCTTTTTCATTGGTTCTGTCAACAGGACAAAGGTCATTTGTATTCTGGATCCACTGTATTTAATGTGCTGTTTTTCTCTGCCTGCTTTCAAGATTTTCTCCCTCTTTTTTTTTTTTTGATTTTTGTTAATTTGACTACGATTTTCCTGTATGTCATTTTATCTGCATTTAACTACTTAGAGTTTTCTGATTTTCTTGAATCTTTTAATTAAAATGTTTTAATTAAAACTTTCCCCAAATTTAGGAGATTTTTGGCCATATGTCTTTAAATATTGTTTTCAGGTCCATTTTCTTCTGGTAATTTATTCCCATCACACAGTTATCAGACCTTTGATATTGTGTCAGTCATTGACACTCAATTAACTTTTTTCAGTTTTTAAAATCATTCTTTCTATTCCACTTATCTGATTATTTTTATTGATCAAATTTACTAAATCTTTATTCTGTTAGGTTCAATCTCTATTTAAGTCCATATATTCACTTTTTTATACCAGATATCATGTTCTATTATTTCCATTTGGTTATTTTTATAGTTTTTACTTCTCTACTGAGATTCCCTCATTAATTATGACAATGTTTAACATTTTATTCAGCTTAGATATAGTAGCCATTTTAAAATACTTACCTATTTGTTCCATATAAGGCTTATCTCATGGTCAGTCTTCATTAATGACATTTTTCCTTAATATGGGTCAGAATTTTTATTCATATGTATTAAATTTGGATTGTATTTTCAAATTTGTAAATAATATTATGTAGAGATTCTGGATTTTCTTTTGTTTCCCTGAAAAGTATTGTTTTATTTTCTTTTGTAGAAGTTTACCTTGCCTGGACTCAAACTACAAATCTGTGCTCCTCAGAAGGGCAGGAGCTGGAATATCTGTTAAGTTATTTTAGTCTTAGTTAGTCTGCTTATTGTATGCTCAGTGGATGCCTAGTTTAGGGGTCAGCTGGAATTTAGAAAGGACTTATATGTAGAGTCTCCTTCTCTGAGGCAGAATGATCTTTATGAAATATCCTGTTTTATTTTTCTGCTGCTACTATAACAAGTTACCACAAATTTGTGGCTTAAAACAATACAAATTTATTATCTTATAGTTCTGTAGGTCAGAAGCCAACAGGGTAACCTAACATTTGGTAAAATCAAGATGTTGGTAGGGCTGAGTTTCTTTCCACAGTCTCCAGAGGAAGAATCCAGTTTCTTGCCTTTTCCTATTTCTAAAGGCTACCCACATTCCTTCATCTGTGACTCCCTTACTTCATCTTCAAAGTTAGCACTGTTGCATCTTTTTGATCCTTATTTTATACTCATCTGTCTCTCTCTGACCATTGCCAGAAAAGGTTCTTCACTTTGAATGACTCATAACTTTGGGCTTACCTGGATAATGCAGGATGATCTTCCATCTGAGTGTTCTTAAGCTTAATCACATCTACAAAGTCCTTTTTGCTATGTAAGGTAGCATATTTACGAGTTCCAGGGAAGTAGATGAGGATATTTTATCAAGGGATAATTATTCTGACTACTGCACTACACTATCCCATAAATTCCATACATTTATTATAAGGTAGTGAAACTCCCTCATCAAGAGGTGGGGATCTATATTCCTTCCCCTTAAATATGGGTAGGACTGTGACTCACATGGAAGTTGTGATAGTTAGTTTTATAGATCAACTTGACAGGGCTAAAGGATGTCCAGATATAGCTAGTAAGCATTATTTCTGTGTCTATTAGGGTGTTTCTGAGAAGAGATTAGCATTTGAATCAGTAGACTGAGTAATGAAGCTTGTTCTCACCTGTTCCAGTATCTGGATATCACTTATCAATTCTCAATTCCTTTTTTTACCTGATCATCATTTATACCACTATTCTTCCCTAAAATGTCTAAAGATAATAGATTTATTGATACTTAATAAAATTTATCAGGATTCCAAAAAGTTATATGGGATTAATTTACAGTTTTTCATAAGGACAATCTGAATTTTGGGTGTGATATACTGAGTAACAACTCTAAACTATAAATGGAGTTAAAAATGAATAAATGGTATCTATGGTATATTATGGATATTCCCATTGAAACTAATAGACAGTAAATGTCTCTCTAGTGGGCATTATCCAATCCTTGGAGGGCCTTAGTAGAACAAAACCAAGTGGCAGAGGAAGTGCAAATTTGCTCTCTGTTTGAGCTATGACATCCATCTTTTGCCTTTGGAGAGTGGTAGTCCTGATTCTTGGGAATTCAGACTCAAACTGAATAGCACCACTGGCTTTCTTGGTTTTCCAGCCTTCAGACAGCAGATCTTGGGACTTTCTTGGCCTCCATAATTGAATGAGCCAATTCCTCTAATAAATCTCCTTCCATCTATACTTGGTTTTCTTTCTCTGGAGAACCCTGACTAATACAGAATTAATGCTATATAGCTTCCAAGAGCAGGTGATAAAAGGTAATACAGTTTTCACCTTTTTTTTTCCCCTCAGAATGCTTCTAATTGGGACCAACCACTGTGTTCTGTGGGTATGTGTTTTGGACTACCTGAGTCCTAACTGAGATCTCCATCAGCAGCTAGAATCAACCAACTGTTGTATAAGTGACAGTTTTTGAGGAGACATTAGTTCCAGCCACCATCTAACTGCAACTGTATGATAGACTTCCAAGGAGATTTGCTTATTCAAGCCCTAGAGCTGTGAAGGACAAGATTAAATATCTGTTTTTTTACAGTATTAAGTTTTGGTTATATTTGTAATTCAACAGCAGATAACAAACACCCTCTCAGGTTCTGTTCTTTCTGAGTGTTCTTCCCTTAATTTCTAATTGCTCTGTTTACCCTAAACCCTGCCCTTTGATTCTTCAAGTCAGTAAAACTGCAGGTTTCTATGCAACTTTAGCTGCTGTTCATGGTGCCAATTATAGCCTGCTTTCAGGTCAAAGGCCATGACCCATCAAGTGTCTTTCCTTTCTTTCGAGTGTAGAACCTTCTCCAGATTCTGTCCATTTTTGTTGTTGTCCATTTTATAATAGCTTCAGGTAGTTGTTTTCATTTTGGTTTTATTCAGAATTTATAGCGTTGCCCATGTCCAATAGAAACATCTGTGTCATTGCCAGAAGTAGAGTCACCAATATTAATAGATCTTTGAACACACTAATTTGTCAAGTTTGTATTTTATATTATTTCAGATATACAAAGAAATATATGTTCTAATATACCTTACACATATATAGCCTCCATTTCAGTTTATCAAGTCGTCACAGGTTTATTAAATCCAAGTTGCGTTGATGTACTTGCTTCATATTTTTTTTTTTTACTCTTTAAGAAATAATTCATTGAAGAGACATTTGAATCTGTGTACCCCTCTCTGACCATTCTTGCCTTTCTAGCATAAATCCTATATGGTACATTTAGAAATATACAGTGTTAGATTAAAACTGTTAGTATTCTCTTGGGAATTTTTCATTAATATTTATAAATAGGAAAAGCTTTTAATTTTACCTGTGTGTATGCATAACTAATTGGGTTGTTACAAAACAGATGGTAGATTTAAAAATGAATTAAATGATTTCCTTTTTTTTCTAAAATTATCTCTTTACAAAGATTTAAATAAATATTAATTAATTTTTCCTGAGAGTAATAGAACATGACTTAGAATCTACTTTGGTTAGGTGCTACTTGAGTTGGTACATTTAATTTCTATTTCAGCTGTTTTCTATCCATTTTTGTATACTGCTGTTTGTTTAACATATGGATATCTTTTCCACAGATTATTTTAAAGTTGTTTTATTTAGTTACTAAGCATTTGTCAAGTCTCCATTTTTTTCTGTTATTAATGTATTTATTTTTTCACTTTTGTCAGATATTAACTCTATATTATATTAATCTTTTAAAATTCATTGAGATTTGTTTCATTACTCAGAATGTGTTCTAGCCTGATGAATGTTCCATGTACCCTTGAAAAGAATGTGCATGCTCTTCTTGTTGGTTGTTGAGTGGAGTTTTCTATAAACATCAAAATGTTAAGCTTTTTGAAAATTTTTTTCAAGTGTTTTATATTCATATAGATTTTATGAGTAATTTTTGTATGAATGAGATAATGAGAGTGGCGAAGTGTTGACATATCCAAGTATTAATTTTGTCTATTTCTCCTTTCACTTTTCTGATTTTTGTTTCTATGTATTTAGAAGCTCAGTTATTGGAGACATATATATTTAGAATTTTTATAGTCACTTGTTGAATTGACTCTCCTATCATTATTGAAATGTTCTCTTTATCCCTGGTAATATATATTATTGTGAAGTCTACTTTGAATAATATTATACAGCCACTTTAGATTTCTTATAATTAGTGTTTATGTGGTATAAATTTTCCATTATTTATTTTTAACCTATGTTATTTTTATATAAACATCATTTTCTTATAGACAGCATATAATTAGTTCTTACTTTTTAAATTCAATAAGGCAATGTATATTTTTAAATGATAATTTTTAGGCCATTTTAATTTAATGAGATTATCAATATGGTTCCTTTGAACTCTACCATTCCTATCATTTATTTTCCATTTGCTCTCTTTTAGTTGTTTTTTCTTTTCTTTCCTTATTTTAGATTAAATATTTTGGAAAAACAGTATTTTTTGATCAACAGTTTTTTAAAATATTTTATCTTATCTCCACTAAAGGCTTACTAGCTATAGTTTTTTTGATCATCATAGTTGTTTTTTTAATAGTGGTTAATCTAATATTTAAAACATGCATCTCGGGCTTCCCTGGTGGCGCAGTGGTTGGGAGTCCGTCTGCTGATGCAGGGGACACGGGTTTGTGCCCCGGTCCGGGAGGATCCCACATGCCGCGGAGTGGCTGGGCCCGTGAGCCATGGCCACTGAGCCTGCGCGTCTGGAGCCTGTGCTCCACAACGGGAGAGGCCACAGCAGTGAGAAGCCCACATACCGCAAAAAAAAAAAAAAAAAACAACAACAACAAAAAAAAAAAACATGCATCTTTAACTTGTCACAGTATTCCTTTAAATAATATTATGCCACTTCATGTCTATTTTAAGGATCTTACATCAATATATTTCCACTTTCTTCCCCTTTTTGCTATTTATTTAATAGAAATTTTTGTTCTACAAATATTACAATTCCTATGATACATTGTTATTTTAAAATTTATTTTCAAAAGCAATTATCTTAAAAATTAAAAAGTGAAATAATATTTTTATGTATTTACCTATACATTTACCATTTATGATACTGTATTCTATTATATATATCTATGTTTTCTTCTGCTATTATTTTTTTCTTCTTGAATTTCTTTTAACATTTCTTGTAGTGCAGGTCTGCTAGCAAAAAATTGCCTTAGCTTTTGATTGTCTAAAACATTTCATCCTCTTCATTTTAAAATATACTTTCATTGGATATAAAACAAATTCTATATCCATAAGAATAACACATGTATTATTGATTGATAACTTCTTTCTTTTATCACTAAAGATAATGTCCTCATGTCTTATGGAGTGCATAGCTTCTCATCAGAAGCTTATGTTAATTTTTATGTTTGTAATTCTGTTTATTTTGCTCTTGTATTGTTTTTGTTTTCTATTTGGTTCTCTTTAATCTTTTTTTATACTTTTAAATTTATATTGGAGTATAGTTGATTAAAAATGTGATAATTTCAGGTGTACAGAAAAGTGATTCAGTTATACATATTCATGTATCTATTCTTTTTCAAATTCTTTTCCCATTTAGATTGTTACATAATATTGAGAAGAGTTCCCTGTGCTATACTGTAGGTCCTTGTTGGTTATCCATTTTAAATATAGCAGTGTGTACATATCAATCCCAAACTCCCAAACTATCCCTTCCCCGCTGGTAATCGTAAGTTCATTCTCTAGGTCTGTATGTTTCTGTTTTGTAAATAAGTTCATTTGTATCATTTCTTTTTAGATTCTGCATATAAGCAATATCATAAGATATTTCTTTTTCTCTGTGTGACTTACTTCACTCAGTATGACAATCTCTGGGTCCATCCATGTTGCTGCAAATGGCATTATTTCATTCTTTTTAATGGCTGAGTAATATTCCATTACATATATGTACCACATCTTCTTTATTCAATCCTCTGTCATGGACATTTAAGTTGCTTCCATGTCTTAGCTATTGTAAACAGTGCTGCAGTGAACACTGGGATACATGTATTCTTTTGGCTCATGTTTTTCTCTGTATATATGCCCAGGAGTGGGATAGAGGGGGGGATCATATGGTAGTTCTATTTTTACATTTTTAAGGAACCTCCATACTGTTCTCCATAGTGGCTGTACCAGTTTACATTCCCACCAACAATGTAGGAGGGTTCCCTTTTCTCCACACCCTCTTCAGCATTTACTGTTTGTGGATTTTTTGATGATAGCCATTTTGACTGGTATGAGGTGATATCTCATTGTAGTTTTGATTTGCATTTCTCTAGTAATTAGTGATGTTGAACATCTTTTCATGTGTCTCTTGGCAATCTGTATGTCTTCTTTGGAGAAATGTCTATTTAGGTCTTCTGCTCATTTTTTGATTGGGCTGTTTGTTTTGATGATATTAAGCCACAATGCTTGTATATTGTTGAATTTCTTTGATACATAGATTTTTGAGGGGTTTGATTATTCATCAAATTTAGAAGATATTTGATCTTTCTACCCTGGCCTCCCTTGACTCCAATTACATGATATTGCCCTACAGATTACTAAGACTTTTCATTATAGTTTTCTGTCTCTTTTTGTGTTTATGATCTATTTTGAATAATTTTAATTGATTTTCTTCAAGTTTATTAATAATTTAATCTTTAGCATCTATTATGCTGTTAATCATACCCAATGGATTGTTTATTTATTTGCTTATTTTATTTAACTTATATATAACAGCTTTATTAAGTTATAGTTGATATATAGTACAAAGAACTACATATTTTTAATGTGTAAAATTAGATGATTTTGGACATGCAAACACCAATTATACCATCACCACAATCTAGGTAATTGACATAACAAACTCCTCCCAGAATTTCCATCTTTCCCTTACTAGTTGTTTTTGATCTGGGTTTTTTTGGTGCATGTATGTGGGTTAAGAACACTTTATATGAGATCTATCTACCTTCTTAACAAACTTTGAAGTACACAATACCACTTTGTACAGCAGGTCTATAGAACTTACTCATTTAGTATAACTGAAATTTCATAGGCACTGAATAACAACTCCACATTTCCCCCCAACCCCCAGCCCCTAACAATCACTGTTGTATTATCTGCTTCTATGAGTTTGACTATTTTATATAATTCAAGTAAGTAGAATCATACAGTATTTGTCCTTCTGTGACTGACATTTCGCTTAGTATGATGTCCTCCAGGTTCATCTATGTTGTCACAAATGGCAGGATTTCCATCTTTTTTAAAGGCTGCATGATATTTCCATTATATTACATATCACATTTTATTTATATATTCATCTGTTAATGAATACTTGGATTGCTAAAGCTATAGTAATTAAAGCACTATGATACTGGCATAAAGACAGACATGTAGACCATTGAAAAGAATATAGAGTCCAGAAACAAACCCGTGCTTTTATGATCAACTGATCTTTGTGCCACAGACTCACAATGGGGAAAAGATAGTTTCTTCAAAAAATGGAATTGAAAAAACTGGGTAGCTACATGCAAAAAAATTGGACTTATACCACACATAAAAATAAATGCAAAATGAATTGAAGACTTAAACAGAACACCTGAAACTGTAAAACTCCTGGAAGAAAATATAGGGGAGAATTTTCTTGACATTGGTATAGGCAATGGTTATTGGATATGACACCAAAAATACAGGCATCAAAAGCAAATATATCAAGTGAGACTATATCAAACAAAAAATAATTTTAGATAGTGAATTTGGATCTTTTTAAATTTTTATCTTCTTTTTATCTTTATATTCTTTATCTTCCTTTTCCCTCTTCATTACCTTTATATATTTCTTTACAATCTTGATTTTACTTTTAATACCTGTTTTATTGTATTTGCCTTCTTTTCCACCTTCTCTATCATTTGGGATTTTCTTTCCAGTCTACTGGTTATTTTTCACATTTTCCTATGTCTTAACATGTCTAGTAACTTGTTGTTAAATGTCTCTGAAACTTTTCAATTTCCTTTAATAAATGTTTGTTTATTCTGGTTGGCTGTTGAGTTACTTTCAGTTCTGTGGATCACTATCAGGCTTATTTTAGCGTTTTGTTAAGATTTTCTAAAATAACACTTACTTTGAGTAATTTATTTCCCTTACTTAGACATGACCCTTCTGGAGTTTCTAGTAAATGTTACATTTGATCACTGAAGGCTGTCTGATCTGGGGTGGCCAGAAATAATTCCCAGCCCTTTGTGACCTCCGACAACAGTTCAGCTCTCAGATGGTCACTCTATTGAATCACCTTGTGGAGTTTGACCCTATACATGAATAACTTAGTATTCAATAAAGATCCAAGGGAATACAAGCTTTTGAAGCTCTTTTCTTGACTGTTTTCTTCTCTTCAGAACCCTATCTCACCACCTCCAGCTATGTCCATGAACTCTGATCTGTGTCTCCTCAACTTAGGAAGACTGGCACACTTTACTGATCTTTACTGCCCTATGCTCAGAATGTGCCTCCTGGCATGAAGCCTGGACAGTCAAAGGGTTTACCTAATTTTTCCTTCTCTCAGCATCACAGCCCTGTGCTATTTCTGCTGTCTGAAAAAAGTTAAGTATATTTTGCTCAATTTTCTAGATGTTAAAGACAAGAGGCCAAATTCAGTTCCTCTTATTCCATCATTGCCAAAATGGGAAGGAGAAAAGTTAAACAAATATGTTTAGTCTACTCTCATAATTTAGTAATTTTAGTCTTTTTAAGTTTCAAGATATAGAACCCATGAATATAATAAATGGGCATGATACATTTCAGAAAATAAATTAATGCTATATGTTCTTGAGATCAAATAACCCATTTTAAAATTAGGATATCTATGAATCTGAATATTTCATCTAGTAGATAAATACAAACATACTGATGTAAATATATGCTTGTGAAGTTCAAGGTTTATTCTGTTATTCTAGGTATACAAGTCAACCTCAGGCTATTTAGAAATATATTCAGTGAGATGCAGCGATAGTTTTGATTTCTTCCATCAGATAGTTTTAGAGAATTATGTTCATCAATTGGCAATTTTCTTATTGTATAGACACAATCCAATTATAACAAAAATGCAGTGAAATTAAAATATGTTTCCTTAAAAGATTCACTTGAGAATTTAATGATTTTAAAATATTAATTTGTCAAATAAGACATAGAATGTCATACCCTTTAGAAAACTCTTGTGCCTATAAAATAATTAACTGTGATGTTTAAAACAATATTGACCACATACAATTAATTTGCCCATTAACACACAAGTGTAATTATTTTTATCTTGTTCTAAGAGAGCACATTTTCAAATATCTAAACTGTACTCTAGCCACTGAATAATAAAGACAGGTTAATTTAGATAGGTTAATTTTTCTTCATTAATACATAATTGTGATAATTAAAGACCTGTTACTGAAGCTGTTTTACATATCTATCAATTTGGGGAGAAAATGCTAAAACAGCACATATGAGTGATATTTGTATTATATAAAATGAAACTAATCTTTTTTAAAGAACTGTCAAATGTTTAAAGAGGAATATTTTGGTACAAACTTAAGTTAATATGTAATTCTGATATCCATTTGACAATTAAGAAAAACACACTTTTAGCACTTATTCTATTAAATGGTCTAATCATTTTTATTGTGTTAGAAACACAAAATAGTGCAGGGCTTTTACTGTCTTTTCTTCCTCACTCCAGACTTTTATAGAGAGATTTGTCATTCCCTGTCACACTTTGTCTTTCATTGAATCATGTCGTCTTACCCCTTTCACACTCTCCCACTCTTCTAAGAAGTAGACCCTACTGCTGAATCAAGCTTGAGCCTTATTGTAAAGACCTGTCATTTCAATTAGGAAGTGTGCTATTACAAACAATAACCTTCAACTCTTCTGGTTTGAAAAATAGATTTAAAAAAAATTAACATAGTTGTCAGTCCATTGGCAGATTTAGGGTTGATTGACTCAACACTTCTGCCTATTCTGTGCCTGCTATCACCCTTTTACTTTTTCTTCACATTGATGAAAGATGTCTACAGCATTTTCAAGTATATAGAGACAGGCAATGCCCTTTTCTTTCTTGGATCTCTTCTGAGGAGATGGGAAACTTTTCCGAAAAGCAGGCAGAAACTCTTGCTATCTCTATCAAGGCTTGGTTTACAAGTCCATTGCTGATTTAGTTTTTGTCATTAGGGACTGAATTATGGTTGTTGGATCCAATCAATTACTAGAGGTGAATTAGGTACTATGAAAACTTCCGTGGCTATCACTCTGCCCATCATTAAGTGAAGGGGTATGGGAAATGAAAATGTATAGAGGCCCAAAGTTTAGGAGGATTAAAATCATATACAGAAAGAATATGATCCAGGGGTGGTAGGGGTGGTGGGGGTACAGGGGAGAGAGAGAGAATGTATGTGTGTGTGTGTGTGTGTGTGTGTGTGTGTGTGTGAGAGAGAGAGAGAGAGAGAGAGAGAGAGAGAATGGGGAAGGGGGAGAGGGAGACAGAATAAGAATTGTATTTTGGCTGAGTTGATTGTTGATTGGATTGTTTTTGGAATTTGGAAGAGGAGGAGAATATTATTGGGCAGCTTTTGTATAGGAGAGCAGGAGAAAAGTATAGAAAAAATATTGTAAGAAGTTTGACTGTGGTTTGTATTTGGCTGTTTATACTTGGAATAAATTTTTCTTTGGTTCTCTAGAGAAACTTTAAAAAATTACATTAAAATTTTGTTGAGATGTTATTTTGTTGAGTTGAATCACAACAAAATATGCTTTAAATTTGATTGTCATTCAAAGTTGCTTTTTTTGAAATAGTAATTATTAGTAAAGTAAATGAACAAATAATTGATAAGTTATCACATCTGCAAAAGTTTTATACCTCAAATTAAAAGCAAGTCTTTAAATTATTAATTTTGTTAAAATGTGTACTCCTGAGTTTGTGAATTAAAATGATATAAAAGAAAGTCTATAAAGCAGATTTAGGAAATATGACATTTTGCTACTGGATGTGTTATTGTTTATGACTTCAAGTAAGAAAATTAAATTATCTTATATGCCTAGAAGTGAAATTTCTTGGTCAAAGAGTAGGCATGTGTTGAATTTTATTGAAAACTGTCAAGCAGTTTTTCCAAATGATTAAACAAATTTACATTTTCATAAGCACTGTAAGACTTCCAGTTGCTGCAAGTTCTTACCAACATTTGGTATCACCAACTTTTTAGATTTTAGACATCCTGGTGCTCTATAATATTACCTCATTGTGTTTTTCATTGCATTTCTCAGATTTAATGGTGTGAAAAAGCATTTAACATACTCATAGACTATTGGGGCATCTTCTTTTATAACATGCTTATTCAGATATTTAATGTTTTCATTTGTCTTCTTCTTACTGATTTTGCCTATGTAAAAATTGCAAATATATCGTTCTAAGATTGCTCCTAGAAGCTTTGCAGTTTGACCCTTACATTTCAGTCTCAGATCTATTACACATTTTTATACATTGTCTGAAGCAGGTATAAAGGTTCATGTTTCTCTGTACATTTATTCAGGTTTTTTTCCAGCACCATTTGTGCAAAACGTTCCATACCCAATGTTGAACATATGATTAAAAGTTACTAAACTTGTTTAAAAAAATACAGGTTAAGGTGGTGCATGATTTAGAACAACAGAAGTTGAGATGAGCCAAATTTTGGAATTAGCTAAGCTTTAAAACAGCTATGCTAAGTACTTTCAAACACTTCAAGGGAAATATAATTGTGATAAATTATGTGAAGAATAATAGGTGAAAGGATAAATTTAAGAACTTAAAATTATAATATGGGAAACGAAATCTTCCTAGAATGGTCTTAATAGCAGATTGATGACAGCAAAAAATAGTTTCAGTAAACTTGAAGGCAGATCAGCAGATATTTTTCAATCTGAAGAATACTGAGTAAGGAATATTTAGGAAAAAAAAAAAGGAACAGAGAGTCAGTGAGGTATAATATCAGACAAAAGGACAATAGGGTAGGACATATTTTTTAAGAAATAATGACCTCCATTTACTAAATTTAATAACGTACAAAAATATACAGAGCCATGAATTTCAGCCAACTCAAAATAGCATAAATACAAAGAAAAGCAAGGGGGATCATAGTCATATGCTAAAAGGCTGAGAAAATAGAGAATGCTGAATGCAGCCAGAGGAAAGAAAATTTTTAGTCAGGGAAACAGTGCTAGACATGATATCCAAAGTCTCATCATAAATAACAGAGGCCTGAGGCCAGAAGACAATGTATTAACATCTGTAAAACAATGAGCACTAATTTTACAAACTCTATCAACCCAGAATTCCATATCCAGTGAAAACTTATCCAAAAATGAAGGGAAAATAGGGACATGTTTAAATACATTTTTAAATGACATAATTAAACTCCATGGTAGGGAGAATTACGACACCACACCTTAACTGTGGGGATTTTGAAATTTTACCTTACAGGGAAAAAGGGATTTTTGCTGATTTTAAAATCAGGAGATTATTTTGAATTATATGTGTGCTCCCATGAAAATCATATGAGCTTTTAAAAGGCAGAAGAGGAAGGCAAAGGGGAAGTCAGAGAGATTCAAACAAGAGAAGGACTCAACCCATGTTTACTGCTTTAAATATGGAGAGGGTCACGTGAAAGGACCATAGGGAGAGAGCTCTCTAGTATCTGAGAGTGAAGGAGGGTATCAGTCTTAAGGAACTGGATTCTGCATGAATTTGGAAGTAGGTTCTTGCCTTGAGCCTCCAGAGAAGAGCACAGCCTGGCTGACCCCTGGATATTGGCCTTGTTAGACTCTAGCAGAGAATCTAGGCATAGACTTCTGACCTCCAGAAGTGTGAGATAATAAATAAATGTTGTTTGAAGCAACGAAGTTTGTGGCAATTTGGTTTGGCAGCAGTAGAAAAACAGTATTATCCCAAACAGAGCTGCATTATAAAGAGTACTAAAAGTAGTTTTTCAAGCTGAGATCATACCTGACCTGAACCCAGATTGACTGAAAGTAATAGAGACTTAGAAATGGTAAATATGTGGGAAAATATCTAGCACTATTTTTTAAGCTTTAATTTATTTAAATGACAACTTACAGTTTAAATCAAAATTATAAATTGTACATGGGTCTTATAAAGAACACATATGTAAAATATGGCATAAATTGCGTTAAGAATGGAGTAGAATATGTTATTATACCACTGCAATAGGACTTCAGTCTCTTTTTATTTCTTTGTTATTATACTTTGCATGATTATATCCCCTTTTCTAGTTAATTTAAACATATTTTATTTTCTATTTATCTTTAGTTTTCAGCAGTTTTACAATGATGTTCCTTGGTTTGGCTTTATTTGTCTTTAAGAAAGTTTGAATTGGTAGAATTTATTGAAGGCAAATATGGATGTTTTCAACACTTTTGGAAAACTGCCATCTGTTACCTTAAGATATTGCATAGTCTCATTTTCTCTCTTCCCTTTCTCAGAGATTCCAATTGTATACGATTATTGGAAATATTCTCCTTTTCCATGTTTTTTGTATATGATATTCATTATGTTTTCTACTCTTTTTTACTCTTCATGTTTAAATCTGGATCTTTTCATTTCATATGTATCCAAGATAATCAAATTCTTTCTTTTTCAACAGTGTTGACTCCAACCATTAAATGTTTAACCTATGTTTTTTCAGCTTATGAATTTATATATTATCTAGGTTTTATATTTTCTTTTAATTTTGTAAGCATGATCCTTTAAAGTCAGTAGCTGGTATCCTTAACTGGAGACCCAGAGATTTTTTTTTTTTTTGGTAATAGTTTTTATTTCTATTTTCTTGGCTTTTAATTATTTTCCTTGTCTGCTCTTATTTCTGTGTGCATTTCTCATTTTACCTGAGAAATTGTTCTGATAATTTGTGGCTTTTCATAACATTTTACTCCAGAAAGGATTCACTTGTTGTAACAGGTAGCTAGGCTAGTGGTACAGTCACTTTCACATTACCATAAACAAATCGAGGATTTAGATCCCTGGAAGTGGAAATTCAGTTCCTGACTCCAAATTTTACTCTTAGCCTGGGTATTTGCCAGGTACCATCCCCTTCACTGGGCCCTGAACTTCAATATTTGTCCTGTGAGTGAGTGTACTGGAAACTTTGCTCACCTTCTCAGCCTCTCAGTCATGCCACCGGAATGAGACGATGTCCATTGTGTCCAGCAGCTCCATTTCTGCACTCACCTCCATGCATTAGTCTTCTATAGTCTGGGGCAGCTTTCTCATGGTTTTGATTAAATATCCTTTTTATATTTCTGTCCAAGTCTTCTGATTTTCAGCAAAAGAGTTGACACAAGTCCACCTACCTATTCCATAATTTCTAGAATGACCAACTGACTTTTGCATATGCTTATACTTGCAAAACGTTATGATGGGCAAAATGTTGCTTCTAAAAACTTGAAACACACACACACACACACACACACCCCTAAATACTTCTAGTAACTCTGGGGACAGTATATCACATGGTTAGGAAGAACATAGAAATAAAATTATTCCTTGCAATTAATAATTTGATTTAGAATATTGCAAAAATAATGACTTGTGTAAACAGGATTGGACCATTAATTTTCACATAATCAACCCACTGACATTACCAATATTTTTGTGATTCTGTATGTGGATGAATAAGATGGCATGTAGAATTAAATCATTGTTCAGTGAATTTTATTATTGTGCAACCAATAACCATTGTAAACCATCTTAATTTTTAACTTACTTTTTCTTCAGTAAGATTACACCATTATATATAAACAAATTTAGTGTCCGTTATATAAAAATAACTTAAAATATTGTCACACTTGTCATCTCAGAAGTCTAATTTCCCCTTATTGTAATCTTATATCCTATATCTATGACTTGAGAATTCATTGTGTTAGTTTCATAGCACAGGCAAATATGCAAGTTCCAGGATACTACAGGTCCCTGAAAGCCCCTATGGGAAAAGTCCAGAGCAAAGAGGCCATCACCTGTTCTAAAATTATATGTGCTTTGTACAATGGACTGCAGAATTAAGACAGTTTGCAAAATGCTTGTATATAATTTCCTTTTAAGTGGCAAGAAAAATAAGAAAGAAAAAAGAATTTTGGCCAAAAGAGAAGTGAAATTTTAAATTTGTCCTAGGAAAGTTTATAGTGGGTTGTAGTTTGTACAGAACAAACATAGTACTCATTTTACATTATTAATTCATAATGGATTACCAAGGAAAGGGTAAAAATAAATAAATAAGTAGATCTTGTCTTTTATGTTTATAATACTGTTTTATTTCAGAACATAGTTTCCAATTTTCATGTAGTCAAATGAATCATTGTTTTCATTTCTGGCTTTATCCTTTTACCACTGAAGATTATAAAAAAATATTCCTATAATTTAAGGCCAAATAGTTATACAATAGACTTTATTATTTATGTACTGATATATTAATTGTTTAGACCACTCTAAATGTGAAATGAAATGTTTTTAACTAAACAAATTCCATAATTCTGTAATTCAAAAGTAATACATATGGAGAAGCCACAAAATCTGTTTCCAACAGTACTAAAAATTCATTTACACCTGGCAGTGAGAGTACAAATGAAGTATAAATATTTTCTTCATTTTAGAGGTATTCTTATTGGTTAACTGAAGAACACCTTGTATCTTTTGTAGAAAGACTGTTTTTTCTAACAGTGCATGGAATAAATTCAGTAAGAATGGACCAGTTCTTGTATAAGAAGGGACACATAACTGTTTATATTAATATATGCCATTTGGTTATGATACTACTATAGTCATGAGGATGTAAACTATGCAAAGCAGAATAACTTATTACTATATAAGAAAACAGAAGTATTGCCAGGAATTTGTAATTCATAGAACTGAAAACTAATCTTATAAAAATGTTAATGGAAAGTTAGATTAATATTGTTTCTATACAGTTAACATCTACAATTAAAAATATCTATTGATGCCAGCATCATCGTAGTGATTACTTTTTGTGTAAGTGTCCATGTGGTGTGTATTTACTGCATCCTCTTTTAGGGACCTGTGTTTGCAGATATCTGACTGTGAGCACAATGATAGCAAATCATCTCTACACATTCAGTGCAAACAAGATGCCAAGAAAAGAACTCTTGCATATGCAGTTCCACTCAGATTCAAAGGATTTAAATCTATTTACTTTTTCAGCTGTGATCTAAATGATAAATTCTAAGCAAATCTCTCAACTGTGATTTAAATGAATGATGAAAACTTTTCTTGGGAGGAATCCATGATTTATAGAGCTTAGTATCAAATAAGATTTCTTGGAAGCTTGAGAATTAATCATTTTTGGTTGTGTTTTTTTTAGTCTGTTTGCTTTAAAACTATGTATTTCTATTCTCCCACCCCAGGCAAACTTGCCTTTGTACTCATCACTCACTACTGTGTACAGGCGCCTCCTGGCTTAAGCACCTTTCACAGCATTGGCCATAGAGAGGGTAAACATTCAATGATATTGACTGAATGTGATTGTGGAAAAGCTTACTGAAGTTAATATAGTGGGGGGAAAAGCATAAAATATATTCTCTCTTTCTGATCACTGGAGTATATCATTTTATGCTACTTACTATTCTCAGGGACAATTTTTCTATAGTGGAATAAGCCTTCATATTTTTTTAAGCCTGAAGGTAAGGATATATGTCCTAGGACATAAGACTTCTTCTATTTCTAGCTTAGAAGTGGTAGATTTAATAGATGTTTTCCTTTTACATGGTTTCATATTTTCAGCAGATGTCATCTTTAACATGGAGTAAATAACAAATCATACATGAACTTTGGGTAGCCAGAGTAGGTGGCTTATTAAATGATATGAATTGTGGGGTATAAGGAGAGCTCCATGGCCGAAAGATTTCTTCTCTCAGGCTTACGCTTTTTATTAGGCTTGTGCTTTTAAAGAAAATACTACACCTAAAGCCTCTTTAGAAATTATTTACTCTAATGCTGCCATTACAGATTAAGAAATTGTACAGATAAGAAAGTTTAAAGAGAGTAAGTATAGAAGCTAGTAGAATTAGAGCTAGCTAAGTCATCCAGTTCGTGCTCCGGCTTTTTCCACCAATTTTTGACAACTTCTTAGATTTGGTTTAGGCCAGTTGATCAATTTCTTTGTATACTTTTCCATTAGTTTAAAAAATTTCAACTACCATTTCAGTTTACAACCAAATATCATTGACAGTTTTAAGGCACCACAATAGTATTATAACTGATGCTTTATGATACAGTTTAGCAGATAGTTTTCCAGAATACGACCTCCTGAGAGCAAGCCCTTTAGGAAATGAGCTTCATGTTGACAAGTACGGCAAATACGGAATGACATCTCTGGGTCCTGGAGAGGTCTTGCCTTGAAAAGTGAGGCCAGATAGCGGATCATATTACAAGAGAAAGTGGGGGCCTCAGCCAGTATTAGGGAAAGATACAAATTCTGAAATAAAAGGAAAGACCACCAAGGCTAGCCCTACAAAATAGAATCAACGTGGTCAGTGTTTACAGAGACTGTCAGCAATGCTATTTTATGCAAACTCTTGTAATAAAATAGAATAAGTTAGAGCCAAAGTCATTCAACAAATACTCTGCATTGTTATAAAGTAATACAAATATTATAGAGAAAAAGATATCATATTTATAAAGCAGAGAAAAAAATGGCATAGTTAAATTCTGAAAGAAAGAGACATAACATTTTAAAGAACTGGTACTTTGTGCCTTAGGTAAAGAGTATGGGGAAGAATAGTGCCAGGACATGCGGACTGAGAGATCTGTAGGAGCAAGATCAAAAGGGAACCTATGTAATAGGTTAAGATATATATATTTTTTCTGAGGCCACTGAGGAGTCATTGCTGTCTTTTATATAGGAACTCATATTTATATCATAGAAAGTTCACTCTAGCTGTAGTTGTAGAATGCATAAGACAAGGGCCAAGAAAGGGCCAGGAAAACCAGATAGGAGTCTCTGTAGCAGTCAAGGTGATCCTATGTTGGTCTGAAGAAAATATGACAGTTGAAAAAATATTAAAGTTGTAGGACCTTCAAGATGGAGTAGTAATATGTGGAGATCACCTTTTTCCCCACAAATGCATCAAAAATACATCTACATGTGGAACAACTCCTATAGAACATCCACTGAATGCTGGCAGAAGACCTCAGACTTCCCAAAAGGCAAGAAACTCCCCACATACATGACCGTGTGGCTGACAGGGTCTTGGTGCTCTGGCCGTGTGTCAGGCCTGAGCCTCTGAGGTGGGAGAGCTGAGTTCAGAACATTGGACAACCAGAGACCTCCTGGCCCCACATAATATCAATCAGTGAGAGCTCTCCCAGACATCTCGGCCTCAACGCAAAGACACAGCTCAACTCAACGAACAGCAAGCTCCAGTGCTGGACACCCATGCCAAACAACTAGCAAGACAGGAAAACAAACCCACCCCTTAGTAGAGAGGCTGACTAAAATCATAATAAGCTCACAGACACTCCAAAACACACCACTGGACACGGTCCTACTCACCAGAGAGACAAGATCCAGACTCATCCACCAGAACACAGGCACCAGTCCCCTCCATCAGGAAGCTTACACAACCCACTGAAACACCTTACACACTGGGGGCAGACACCAAAAACAATGGGAACTACGAACCTGCAGTCTGTGAAAAGGAGACCCCAAACAGAGGAAGTTAAGCAAAATGAGAAAACAGAAAAATATGCAGCAGATAAAGAAGCAAGGTAAAATCACACCAGACCAAACAAATGAAGAGAAAATAGGCAGTCTACCTGAAAAAGAATTCAGAGTAATGATAGCAAAGATGATCCCAAATCTCGGAAAGAGAATGGAGAAACTACAGGAAACATTTAACAAGGACCTAGAAGAACTAAAGAGCAAACAAACAATGATGAACAACACAATAAATGAAATTAAAATTCTCTAGAAGGGATCAATAGCAGAATAACTGAGGCAGAAGAACGGATAAGTGACCTGGAAGATAAAATACTGGGAATAACTACCACAGAGCAGAATAAAGAAAAAAAGAATGAAAAGAATTGAGGACAGTCTTAGAGACGTCTGGGACAACATTAAATGCATGGACATTTGAATTTTAGAGGTCTCAGAAGAAGAAGACAAAAAGAAAGGGACTGAGAAAATATTTGAAGAGATTATAGTTGAAAACTTCACTAACATGGGAAAGGAAATAGTCAATCAAGTCCAGGAAATGCAGAGAGTCCCATACAGGATAAATCCAAGGAGAAACAAGCCAAGACACATAGTAGTCAAACTATCAAAAATAAATACAAAGAAAAAATATTAAAAGCAGCAAAGGAAAAGGAACAAATAACACACAAGGGAATCCCCATAAAGTTAACAGCTGATTTTTCAGCAGAAATTCTGCAAGCCAGAAGGGTGTGGCAGGACATATTTAAAGTGATGAAAGGGAAAAACCTACAACTAAGATTACTCTACCCAGCAAGGATATCATTCAGATTTGACAGATAAATTAAAACCTTTATAGACGAGCAAAAGCTAAGAGAATTCAGGACCACCAAACCAGCTTTGCAACAAATGCTAAAGGACATTCTCTGGGCAGGAAACAAAAGAGAAGGAAAAGACCTATAATAACAAACCTAGAACAATTAATAAAATAGTAATAGGAACATACATATTGATAATTACCTTAAATGTAAATGGATTAAATGCTCCAAAACAAAAAGACTGGCTGAATGGATACCAAAACAAGACCTCTATGTATGCTCTCAACAAGAGACGAACTTCAGACCTAGGGACAGATACAGACTGAAAGTTAGGGGATGGAAAACTATATTCCATACAAATGAAAATCAAAAGAAAGCTGGAGTAGCAATTCTCATATCAGACAAAATAGACTTTAAAATTAAGACTATTACAAGAGACAGAGACACTACATAATGATCAAGGTATCAATCCAAGAAAAAGATATAACAATTGTAAATCTTTATGCACCCAACATAGAAGCCCCTCAATACATAAGGCAAATGCTAACAGCCATAAAAGGAGAACTCGACAATAACACAATAATAGTAGGGGACTTTAACACCCCACTTTCACCAATGGACAGATCAACCAAAATGAAAATGAATAAGGAACCACAAGGTTTAAATGATACATTAAATAAGATGGACTTAATTCGTACTTATAGGACATTCCATCCAAAAACAATAGAATACACTTTCTTCTCAAGTGCTCATGAAACATTCTCCAGGATAGATCATATATTGGGTCACAAAAAAGCCTTGGTAAATTTAAGAAAATTGAAATCATATTAAGTATCTTTTCCAACCACAACACTATGAGACTAGATATCAATTAGAGGGAAAAAAAAGCTGTAAAAAATACAAACACATGGAGGCTAAACAATATGCTACTAAATAACCAAGAGATCACTAAAGATATCAAAGAGAAATAAAAAAGATCTAGAAACAAATGACAATGAAAACACGATGGCCCAAAACCTATAGTAGAGATCAGATGCAGCAAAAGCAGTTCTAAGAGGGAAGTTTATAGCAATACAGTCCTTCCAAGAAACAAGAAACACCTCAAATAAACAACCTAACCTTACACCTAAAGCAATTAGAAAAAGAAGAAGAAAAAAAAACCCCAGAGTTAACAAAAGGAAAGAAATCATAAAGATCAGACCACAAATAGAAAAAGAAATGAAGGAAATGATAGCAAAGATCAATAAAATTAAAACCTGGTTCTTTGAGAAGATAAACAAAATTGACTGACCATTAGCCAGACTCATTAGGAAAAAAACGGGAGACAATGAAATTCAATAGAATTGGATATGAAGAAGGAGAGGTAACAACTGACACTGCAGAAATATAATGGATCAAGAGAGATTACTAGAAGCAACTATATGCCAATAAAATGGACAACCTGGAAGAAATGGGCAAATTGTAGAAAAGCACAACCTTCTAAGACTGAACCAGGAAAAAGTAGAAAATATGAACAGACCAATCACAAGCACTGAAATTGAGACTGTGATTAAAAATCTTCCAACAAACAAAAGCCCAGGACCAGACGCCTTCACAGATGAATTCTATCAAACATTCAGAGAAGAGCTAACACCTAACTTTCTCAAACTCTTCCAAAATATAGCAGAGGGAGGAACACTCCCAAACTCATTCTATGAGGCCACCATCATGCTGATACCAAAACCAGACAAAGATGTCACAAAGCAAGAAAACTACAGGCCAATATGACTGATGAACATAGATGCAAAAATCCTCAACAAAATACTAGCAAACAGAATCCAACAGCACATTAAAAGGATCATACACCATGATCAAGTGGGGTTTATCCAAGGAATACAAAGATTCTTCAATATATGCAAATCAATCAGTGTGATACACCATATTAACAAATTGAAGAATAAAAACCATATGATCATCTCAATAGATGCAGAAAAAGCATTTGACAAAATTCCACACCCATTTAGGGTAAAAACCCTCCAGAAAGTAGGCATAGAGGGAACTTATCTCAACATAATAAAGGCCATATGTGACAAACCCACAGCCAATATCCTTCTCAATGGTGAAAAACTGAAAGCATTTCCACTAAGATCAGGAACAAGACAAGGTTGCCCACTCCCACCAGTATTATTCAACATAGTTTTGGAAGTTTGGGCCACAACGATCAGAGGAAAAAATAAAATAAAATAAAAGGAATCCAAATCGGAAAAGAAGAAGTAAAGCTGTCACTGTTTGCACATGACCTGATACTATACATAGAGAATCCTAAAGATGCTACCAGAAAACTACTAGAGCTAATCAATGAATTCGGTAAAGTAGCAGGATACAAAATTAATGCATAGAAATCTCTGGCATTCCTATACACTACTGATGAAAAATTTGAAAGAGAAATTAAGGAAACACTCCCATTTACCACTGCAACAAAAATAATAAAATACCTGGGAATAAACTTACCTAAGGGGGCAAAAGACCTGAATGCAGAAAACTATAAGACACTGATGAATGAAAGTAAAGATGATACAAACAGATGGAGAGATACTCTGTGTTCCTAGATTGGAAGAATCAATATTGTGAAAATGACTATACTACCCAAAGCAATCTACAGATTCAGTGCAATCCATATCAAACTACCAATGGCATTGTTAACTGAATTAGAACAAAAAATTTTACAATTTGTATGGAAACACAAAAGATCCCGAATAGCCAAAGCAATCTTTAGAAAGAAAAACAGAGCTGGAGGAATCAGGCTCCCTGACTTCAGGCTATACTTACTACAAAGCTACAGTAATCAAGACAGTATGGTACTGGCACAAAAACAGAAATATAGATCAATGGAACAGGGTGGAAATCCCAGACATAAACCTATGCACATATGGTCACCTTATCTTTGATAAAGGAGGCAAGAATATACAATGGAGAAATACAGCCCTCAATAAGTGGTGCTGGGAAAACTGGACAGCTACATATAAAACAGTGAAATTAGAATACTCACTAACACCATACACAAAAATAAACTCAAAATGGATTAAAGGCCTAAATGTAAAGCCAGACTCTGTAAAACTCTTAGAGGAAAATATAGGCAGCAAACTCTATGACATAAATCACAGCAAGATCCTTTTTGACCCACCTCCTAGAGAAATGGAAATAAAAACAAAAATAAACAAATGAGACCTAATGAAACTTAAAAGCTTTTGCACAGCAAAGGAAGCCATAAAGAAGAAGAAAAGACAACCCTCAGAATGGGAGAAAATATTTGCAAATGAAATAACTGACAAAGGTTTAATCTCCAAAATTTATAAGCAGCTCATGCAGCTCAATATCCAAAAAACAAATAACCTAATCCAAAAATGGGCAGAAGACCTAAATAGACATTTCTCCAAAGAAGATATACAAATTGCCAACAAACACATGAAAGGATGCTCAACCTCACTAATCATTAGAGAAATGCAAATCAAAACTACAATGAGATATCACCTCAAACCAGTCTGAATGGCCATCATCAAAATTCTACAAACAATAAATGCTGGAAAGAATGTGGAGAAAAGGGAACCCTCTTGCACTGTTGGTGGGAATGTAAATTGATACAGCCTCTATGGAGAACAGTTTGGAGGTTCCTTAAAAAAGTAAGAATAGAACTACCATATGACCCAGCAATCCCACTACTGGGCATATACCCTGAGAAAACCATAATTCAAAAAGAGTCATGTAGAACAATATTCATTGCAGCTTTATTTACAGTAGCCGGGACATGGAAGCAACCTAAGTGTCCATTGACAGATGAATGGATAAAGAATATGTGGCACATATATACAGTGGAATATTACTGAGCCATAAAAAGAAACAAAATTGAGTTATTTGTAGTGAGGTGGATGGACTATAGATTGTCATACAGAGTCAGGTAAGACAGAAAGAGAAAAACAAACGCTGTATGCTAACACATATATATGGAATCTTAAAAAAAATGGTTCTGAAGAACCTAGGGGCAGGACAGGAATAAAGACACAGAGATAGAGCAGGGACTTGAGGACGGGGGAGGTGGAACAGTATACTGAGACTTAAGTGAGAGAATGGCATTGACATATATACATTACCAAATTTAAAATAGATAGCTAGTGGGAAGCAGCTACATAGCACAGGGAGATCAGCTCGTACTTTGTGACCACCGAGAGGAGTGTGATAGGGAGGGTGGTTTGGAGACACAAGAGGGAGGGAATGTGGGGATATATGTATACATATAGCTGATTCACTTTGTTATACAGCAGTAACTAACACAACAATGTAAAGCAATTATACTCCAATAAAGATGTTAAAATAAATTAATAAATATATATCAAATAGGTGGTTTAAAAAGAAATATTAAAGTGGAAAAATGCATAGGACTCCATGTTTATTTGGGTACAGAGAATGAGTGAGAGAGAGTGGAATCTTAATCATTTCCACATTCTCGTATTTCTGGCTTGAATGAAGGAAAGTGGAACTATTCACTGCATAGAGGAACAAGCTGCAGGGTTTGATTGGAGGTGAGATAATGGATTCTGTTTGACACCTGTTTGTTTGTAACTGTCTTTAGACCATGCAAATAGAGATGATAGCATAACACCGAATATTGTTCTGGAGTTCTGTGTCTTCTTATGCTTGGGATTCATCAGGTTCAGGCTTGCAATTAAACTAAGTATATTAGTTTTCTATGCTGAATAACAAATTACCAAAAATTTAGCAGCTTCAAAATGTCCACTTATTATCTCATAGTTCCATATGTCGGAAGACTGTGCAGGGCTCAAATAGTTCTCTATCAGTGTTTCTATCAAATCTTTATCAAAGCCAACATCAAGATATTGGCCAAGGATACAATCACATCTGAGTCTCAGGGATCTCCTTTAATATCACTGGTTGTGGCATAATTTAGTTTCTAAGGTTGTAGGACTCTGGTACCCATTATCTACCCAGCTGTCAATTAGGGTTGCTCTCATTTCTAAGGTGTCATCTGCCATTTCCTTCTATATGGCCCGCTCTACACCAGGACAGTTTCTTTCCTCAAGGCCAGCAGGAGAATCTCTTCCTTTTGATGAACTCAGTGTCAACTGATAAGGGAACTTAAATATATCTTCACAATCCCTTTGGCTATATAACATAACCAGGGGAGTGATATCCCATTGTTCCACAGGTCCAGCCCACACTCAAGGGGAAGTAATAATATAGGGTATATACACCAAGAGGCAGGAATTCTGGGGGCCATTTTTGATTCTGCCTATAGCAATATGGGTGTGGGCAAGTTCCCTAAGGGGCAGAAAGCAGAGTCAGATAGATGGGCATAGGGAAGAATCCTGAGAACATAGCACTCAAGGAATCTTGATAGGAAAAAGAATCTGCAAAAGAGATTGTGGACTGAGAGTACAATATGACAAAGGCAGATGTATGATTAGAACCTCTAGCCCTACATTCTTAAGGCTGTTAATTAATTACTGTTATTGCCATGACTTTGTGCCTCATTTTACTGAACATTTCTGAGAATATCCATGGTCCTGTCACTAAATAACAACCAATGTATGATGTTGTTACAAAATATTACTTTGACTGGTTATAATTTAGAATTCGAAAGAGTATTGCCATTCCAACTAATAACTTCAGTCTCTTCAGACCAGGAAAAGCCTGTTTTTTTTGACAGTTTATGTCCAAGGTATTCCATAAGGTGAAGGTATTTGACTGCCTGCTGAAAGTATATGCAGTAACTTGAGCAATACACAAAAACTGAAAGGTATAGAAACTGTATTGATCTCTATCACCTGTGGATCAGTTCCCATAGGTGATATATATTATTCTCTTATGTTGTATGACCTTCTATATTGTATGTTTGTGAATATATTTAATCTCTATTATTAGACAAACATCCTAGAGAGCACGTTTCACTTCTTATTCACATTTTGGGTCTATACTCCATACAATGCCATAAAAATATTAAGTACTGGGCTTCCCTGGTGGCACAGTGGTTGAGAGTCCGCCTGCCGATGCAGGGTACACGGGTTCATGCCCCAGTCCGGGAGGATCCCACATGCCGCGGAGCGTCTAGACCCCTGAGCCATGGCCGCTGAGCCTGCATGTCTGGAGCCTGTGCTTCGCAATGGGAGAGGCCACAACAGTGAGAGGCCCGTGTACCACAAAAAAAAAAAAAAAAAGAAAAAAAAATTGAGTACTTATATACTGGCTGAAAAAACAAATGAAGGGAAAAATTGTTTTACTTGATAATAATAGTCCTAATATATTCCTTGTATTAGATACTTTCTTTGTAAATTAACATCATATTTATTTAATTTTGGATAAAATAACATGGATATAAAAGTGAACTATTTTTATAGAATGTTTCTGATGACAATAGAAGGACTCATAAAGTATAAGAGGAATTCTGAGGATATTTAACAGAATTGGTCTTTAAGAAAAGATTGACCTGAAAAAGTGTTCATATAAGCCAGTGTGTGCTCAGTGTCACTTCACCTGGGAAAGAAAAGGTCCATTTAAACTGACAGAAATTGATGCAATGACCCAAATTAGTAAAAAAAAAAAAAAAAAAAAAAAAGGCCAACTTTAAATCACGTTGAAAAAATATTTTTCTTAAATTTAAAAAGGGCATTTGAGAAGTGAAGAAAAAGAAATTTAAGCAATGGAAATGCAAATACAATTAAACGTACATCTGAAGTTTCACAAGAAGCCACAAACAAAAGCTCCATTATGTGTCTCCAGAAAATACAAACTGTCAGACACAATGAAATAGAACTGTACTGGGAAATGTTTTGTGGAAGATCTATATCTCAAATTCACAGAACCTAAATATCTTTTTTTTTTTTTTGCGGTACGCGGGCCTCTCACTGTTGTGGCCTCTCCCGTTGCGGAGCACAGGCTCCGGACGTGCAGGCTCAGCATCCATGGCTCACGGGCCTAGCTGCTCTGCGGCATGTGGGGTCTTCCCAGACTGGGGCACAAACCCGTGTCCCCTACATCGGCAGGTGGACTCTCAACCACTGCGCCACCAGGGAAGCACCCATATTTTTAACTAAATAACAATTATTTTAAAAGACTGTAAAGGCTAAGCAAAATAAAATAAGGTGTATTTACTGTTTAAAGAGTCCTAAAAAATTAACTGAATTCACTCAGGTGTAATGTTAGAAAAATGTATTATTAATGATTATGATGAACTATTATTAATTTTAAAATTATATGATTTTCTAAATAAATAATAATGTAACCAGTAAAAATGATGAGTATTACACCTTCTGCTTCATATATATTTGCCTTACATATATTCATATATATGGAGAATACAAATGTATTAAATATAACTAGGTTATGGCTCAAATAGCACATTCAACTGCTTCTGAAATTATTAATCAATTTTATCCTGGGTAAGTTCTCTGAATCTTATGAGTCTGATTTGAATGTTCTGCAACTTCCAATATCAGTATCAAAGAACTATAAAATTATTAATTACCTCATGTGACTACTGCCTTTGATTTATCTATTTATTTTGTTTAGCACCAGAATTATTTATTTATTTATTGAATTTTATTTTATTTATTTTTATATACAGCAGGTTCTAATTAGCTATCTATTTTATACATATTAGTGTATATATGTCAATCACAATCTCCCAATTCATCACACCACCACCACCACCCCCTGCCACTTGGCGTCCATACATTTGTTCTCTACATCTGTGTCTCAGTTTCTGCACTGCAAACCGGTTCATCTGTACCAGTTTTCTAGGTTCCACATATATGTGTTAATATACGATATTTGTTTTTCTCTTTCTGACTTACTTCACTCTGTATGACAGTCTCTAGATTCATCCATGTCTGTACAAATGACCCAATTTTGTTCTTTTTTTTGGCTGAGTAATATTCCACTGTGTATATGTACCACATCTTCTTTATTCATTTGTCTGTTGATGGGCATGTATGTTGCTTCCATGGCCTGGCTATTGTAAATAGTGCTGCAATGAACATTGGGGTGCATGTGTCTTTTTGAATTATGGATTTCTCTGGATATATGACCAGAAGTGGGAATTGCTGGGTCATATGGTTATTTGATTTTTAGTTTTTTAAGGAACCTCCATACTGTTCTCCATAGTGGCTCTATCAATTTACATTCCCACCAACAGCGCAAGAGGGTTCCCTTTTCTCCACACCCTCTCCAGCATTTGTTGCTTGTAGATTTTCTGATGATGCCCATTCTAACTGGTGTGAGGTGATACCTCATTGTAGATTTTTTTTTTTTTTTTGCGGTACGCGGGCCTCTCACTGCTGTGGCCTCTCCCGTTGCGGAGCACAGGCTCCGGAGGCATGGCCTAGCCACTCCGTGGCATGTGGGATCCTCCCGGACCGGGGCACGAACCCGCGTCCCCTGCATCGACAGGCAGACTCTCAACCACTGCGCCACCAGGGAAGCCCCTCATTGTCGTTTTGATTTGAATATCTCTAATAATTAGTGATGTTGAGTGGCTTTTCATGTGCTTCTTGGCGATCTGTATGTCCTCTTTGGAGAAATGTCTATTTAGGTCTTCTGCCCATTTTTGGATTGGGTTGTTTGTTTTTTTACTATTGAGTTGCATGAGCTGTTTATATATTTTGGAGATTAATCCTCTGTCCATTGATTCATTTGCAAATATTTTCTCCCATTCTGAGGGTTGTCTTTTCAACTTGTTTGTAGTTTCCTTTGCTGTGCAAAAGCTTTTAAGTTTCATTAGGTCCCAGTTGTTTATTTTTGTTTTTATTTACCTTACTCTAGGAGGTAGATCCAAAAAGATCTTGCTGTGATTTATGTCAAAGAATATTCTTCCTATGTTTTCCTCTAAGAGTTTTATAGTGTCCAGCTTTACATTTAGGTCTCTAATCCATTTTGAGTTTACTTTTGTGTATGGTGTTAGGGATTGTTCTAATTTCATTCTTTTACATGTAGCTATCCAGTTTTCCCAGCACCACTTATTGAAGAGACTGTTTTCTCCATTGTATATCCTTGCTTCCTTCGTGATAGATTAGTTGATCATAGGTGCATGGGTTTATCTCTGGGCTTTCTATCCTGTTCCATTGATCTATATTTCTATTTTTGTTCCAGTACCATGCTGTTTTGATTGCTGTGGGTGGTAGTATAGTCTGAAGTCAGGGAGTCTGATTCCTCCAGCTCTGTTTCTCTTTCTCAAGATTGCTTTGGCTCTTCAGGGTCTTTTGTGTCTCCATACAAATTTTAAGATTTTTTGTTCTAGTTCTGTAAAATATGCCATTGGGAATTTGATAGGGATTGCAGTGAATCTGTAGATTGCTTTGTGTAGTATAGTCATTTTCACAATATTCATCCTTCCAATCCAAGAACACGGTATGTCTCTCCATCTGTTTGTATAATCTTAATTTCTTTCATCAGTGTCTTATAGTTTTCTGCATACAGGTCTTTTGTCTCCCTAGGTAGGTTTATTCCTAGGTATTTTATTCTTTTTGTTTCAGTGGTAAATGTGAGTGTATCCTTAATTTCTCTCAGATTTTTCGTTGTTAGTGTATAGGAATGCAAAAAATTTCTGTGCATTAATTTAGTATCCTGAAACTTTACCAAATCCATTGATTAGATCTAGTAGTTTTCTGGTGGCATCTTTAGGATTCTCTATGTATAGTATCATGTCATCTGCAAACAGTGACAGCTTTACTTCTTCTTTTCCAATTTGTATTTCTTTTTCTTCTCTGATTGCCATGGCTAGGACTTCCACATTGTGTGAGTAATAGTGGTGAGAGTGGACAACCTTGTCTCGTTCCTGATCTTAGAGGAAATGCTTTCAGTTTGTCACCATGGAGAATGATGTTGGCTGTGGGTTTTTCATATGTGGCCTTTATTATGTTGAGGTAGGTTCCCTCTATGCCCACTTTCTGGAGGGTTTTTATCATAAATATGTGTTGAATTTTGTCAAATCTTTCTCTGCATCTACTGAGATAATCATATGGTTTTATTCTTCAGTTTGTTAATATGGTGTATCACATTGACTGGTTTGTGTATATTGAAGAATCCTTCCTTGCCTGGGATAAATCCCACTTGATCATGGTGTATGATCCTTTTAATGTGTTGTTGGATTCTGTTTGCTAGTATTTTGTTGAGTATTTTTGCATCTATATTCACCAGTGATATTGGCCTGTAATTTTCTTTTTTTTGTGGTATCTTTTTCTGTTTTGGGTATCAGGATGATGGTGGCCTCATAGAATGAGTTTGGGAGTGTTCCTGCTCTGCAATTTTTTGGAAGAGTTTGAGAAGGATGGATGTTAGCTCTTCTCTAAATGTTTGATAGAATTCACCTGTGAAGCCATCTGATCCTGGACTTCTGTTTGTTGGAAGATTTTTAATCACAGTTTCAATTTCATTACTTGTGATTGGTCTGTTCATATTTTCTATTTCTTCCTGGTTCAGTCTTGGAAGGTTATACCTTTCTAAGAATTTGTCTATTTCTTCCAGGTTGTCCATTTTATTGGCATAGTGTTGCTTGTAGTAGTCTCTTAGAATGCTTTGTATTTCTGCAGTGGCTGTTGTAAGTTCTCCTTTTACATTTCTAATTTTATTAAATTGAGTCCTCTTTTTCTTGTTGAGTCTGGCTAATGCTTTATCAATTTTGTTTATCTTCTCAAAGAAACAGCTTTTAGTTTTATTGATCTTTGCTATCATTTTCTTTGTTTCTATTTCACTTATTTCTGCTCTGATCTGTATGATTTCTTCCCTTCTGCTAATTTTGGGGGTTTTTTGTTCTTCTTTCTCTACTTCCTTTAGGTGTAAGGTTAGATTTTTTATTTGAGATTTTTTTGTTTCTTGAGCTAGGCTTGTATAGCTATAAACTTCCCTCTTAGAACTGCTTTTGCTGCATCCCATAGGTTTTGGATCGTCGTTTTTTCATCGTCATTTGTCTCTAGGTATTTTTTGATTTCCTCTTTGATTTCTCCAGTGACTGCTTGGTTATTTAGTAAGGTATTGTTTAGCCTCCACGTGTTTGTGTTTTTTTATGTTTTATTCCTTGTAATTGATTTCTAATATCATAACGTTGTGGTCCAAAAAGATGCTTGATATGATTTCAATTTTCTTAAATTTACTGAGGCTTGATTTGTGACCCAAGATGTGATCTATCCTGGAGAAAGTTTTGTGCGCACTAGAGAAGAAAGTGTAATCTGCTTGTTTTGGATGGAATGTCCTATAAATATCAATTAAATCTATCTGGTCTATTGTGTCATTTAAAGCTTGTGTTTCCTTATTAATTTTCTGTTTGGGTGATCTGTCCATTGGTGTATGTGAGGTGTTAAAGTCCCTCACTATTATTGTGCTAAGGTCGATTTCCTCTTTTATAGCTGTTAGCTGTTGCCTTATATATTAAGGTGCTCCTATGTTGGGTGCATATATATTTATAATTGATATATCTTCTTCTTGGATTGATCCCTTGATCATTATGTTGTATCTTTCCTTGTCTCTTGTAACATTTTTTATTTTAAAATCTATTTTATATAATATGAGTATTGCTACTCCAGCTTTCTTTTGATTTCCATTTGCATGGAATATCTTTTTCCATCCCCTCACTTTCAGCCTGTATGTGTCCCTAGGTCTGAAATGGATCTCTTATAGACAGCATATATATGGGTCTTGTTTTTGTATCCATTCAGTGAGCCTGTGTCTTTTGGTTGGAGCATTTAATCCATTCACATTTAAGACAATTATTGATATGTATGTTCCTGTTACTATTTTCTTAATTGTTTTGGGTTTGTTTTTGTAGGTCCTTTTCTTCTCTTGTATTTCCCACTTAGCAAAGTTCCTTTAGCATTTGTTGTGGAGCTGGTTTGGTTGTGCTGAATTCTCTTCGCTTTTGCTTGTATGTAAAGCTTTTGATTTCTCTATCAAATCTGAATGTGATCCTTTCCTGGTAGAGTAATCTGGGTTGTAGATTCTTCCCTGTCATCACTTGAAATATGTCATGCCACTCCCTTCTGGTTTGTAGAATTTCTGCCTCGAAATCATCTGTTAACCTTATGGGACTTCCCTTATGTTATTTGTCATTTTTCCCTTGCTGCTTTCAATAATTTTTCTTTGTCTTTAATTTTTGCCAATTTGATTACTATGTGTCTCAACATGTTTGTCCTTGGGTTTATTTTGTATGGGACTCTCTGTGCTTCCTGGACATGGGTGGCTATTTCCTTTCCCATGTTACAGAAGTTTTCAAATATAATCTTCTCAAATATTTTCTTGGGTTCTTTCTCTCTCTCTTCTCCTTCTGGGACTCCTATAATTCGAATGTTGTTGCCTTTAATGTTGTCCCAGAGGTCTCTTATGCTGTCTTCATTTCTTTTCATTCTTTTTTCTTTATTATCTTCCACAGTAGTGAATTCCACCATTCTGTCTTCCAGGTCACTTCTCTGTTCTGCCTCAGTTATTCTGCTATTGATTCCTTCTAGTGTAGATTTCATTTCAGTTATTGTATTGTTCATCTCTCTTTGTTTGTTCTTTAATTCTTCTAGGTCTTTGTTAATCATTTCTTGCATCTTCTCGAGCTTTGCCTCCATTCTTTTTCCTTGGTCCTGGATCACCTTCACTATCATTATTCTGAATTCTTTTTCTGGAAGGTTACCTATCTCCCCTTCATTTAGTTGTTTTTCTGGGGTTTTATCTTGTTCCTTCATCTGGTACATATCCCTCTGCCTTTTCATCTTATCTATCTTTCTGTGAATGTGGTTTCTGTTCCACAGGCTGCAGGATTGTAGTTCTTCTTGCTTCTGCTGTCTGCCCTCTCGTGGATAAGTCTATCTAAGAGGTCTGTGCAAGTTTCCTAATGCGAATGACTGGTGGTGGGTAGAGCTGACTTTTGCTCTGGTGGGCAGAGCTCAGTAAAACTTTAATCCACTTGTCTGCTGATGGATGGGGCTGTGTTCCCTCCCTGCTGGTGTTTGGCCTGAGGCCACCCAGCACTGGAGCCTACCTGGGCTCTTTTGTTGGCTAATGGCAGACTCTGGAAGGGCTATTGCCAAGGAGTACTTCTCAGAACTTCTGCTGCCAGTGTCCTTGTCCTCGCAGTGAGATGCAGCCACCCCCCGCCTCTTCAGGAGACCTTCCAACACTAGCAGGTAGGTCTGATTCAGTTTCCTATGGGGTCACTGCTCCTTCCCCTGGGTCCCAATGTGCACACCACTTTGTGTGTGCCCTCCAAGAGTGGAGTCTCTGTTTCCCCCAGTCCTGTCCAACTTGTCTTGAACGTCTGAGTCTCTAGGAATTCCTCCTCCCATTGCTGGACCCCCAGTTTGGGAAGCCTGACATGGGTCTCAGAACCTTTACTCCAGTGGGTGGACTTCTGTGGTATAAGTGTTCTCCAGTTTGTGAGTCACCCACCCAGCAGTTATTGGATTTGATTTTATTGTTATTGCGCCCCTCCTACTGTGTCATTGTGGCTTCTCCTTTGTCTTTGAATGTGAGCTATCTTTTTTGGTGAGTTCCAGTGTCTTTCTGTGGATGATTGATTGATCAGCAGTTAGTTGTGATTCTGGTCCTCTCGCAAGAGGGAGTGCCAGGATTATTTATTTTTATTTATTATTATTATTACTACAAAATTTTACAAAAGTATTACTTTGAAATGCCTACTTCAGCTTCATTGGTTCTCTTATCTCTGAATAATACACACTGGTTAAAAGACCAGTTACTCTCTACTCTGTTTTCTATATTTGGAATTACATGTGGAAAAGATCATGGTGTGTAATTTCTCCTTAAATAATTTCTTATTTCTAAACAGTAGTATTTAAAATTAAAGCTACAAATTCTGATAGAGTTACATGTTTGAATCTTGTGAGTAAATGTTTCACCTTTCTTCATTGAAGAAGCAAATCTGGTGATGTTCATTCATTTTTTAACTAATTTATAGTTATTAATTTATCAGTGATTACACATATTTACTTGAATGATATTGTTCAACTCTATTCACTAAATATAGTTATTTATTATCCTCCTTAATGACAGCAGCCTAAGCTTTTCATGAAGTTAGAGGTACTATCAATTTCCTTGAAGAATTGTGAAAAAAATGTTGCTTGTGATTCTGGAGGTTTGTGTCTTCCCCAGTTGTTGCGAAATCATTTGACTTGAAAAGTTAGCCCTAAGGACAGGTCTTGACCTGCTTCGATTGTTGTGATGTTTCAACAGATTTTACACTGCAGCATAATCTATAAAACCAATGTCTTTCATAATAGAAAAAGTTGTATATAGTCTGTGATATATGTATGCTGTGCATTTATAAGATGTGCCTGTGAACAGTAATTGGTTTTTCTTAATCAACACCTCAGATTCAGTCAATTTATAAAAATTTTGATTATGCTTAGAGAATCAGTGATGAAATTTTCATTTTAAGGCTATGGGTTATATTATTTTGTTATGTACTACTGTATTATGCTGCTGCATTATAAAATAATTTTATTTATTTGTAAAGGTATTAAAAACTTTCACTAACTTTAAGTAATCACAAAGAAATTATACAATTCTATGTGTTCCTTCAAGTGTCTGTTTTAAATAATCCTTTCCCCATACATAATATTTCAGAAATTCCAGTGATTACAAACATATTTATGGTAATTAAGAGTGATGACACTTTATCTTTGATGTTTCCTTTTCTGTAATTATATATATCATGAATTTTATCTAAAAACACATTGGCATTTAGTTTTTCAGGTCTTTAGTCATACTTTCTGCACAATTTATTATAAAAAAGCACTTATTAATTAACACTACAGATAGATGACTTTTATTGGTAATATCTTACAAAATGTGCTCTCAAATACATATCTCTAGGTTAAAAGGCTTCAGTTTGATGAAAATTCCTCTCAGGCAAGAATTGATTTTGGATTATTCTCTCTTCATTGACTGATGGCTGTATGTTAATAAAATTTTATGAAAAGTAGAAAACTAAACTTCTATAAATTCAACTTAAGAAATAATCGGGGCTTCCCTGGTGGCATAGTGGTTGAGAGTCCGCCTGCCAATGCAGGGGACACGGGTTCATGCCCCAGTCCAGAAAGATCCCACATGCCGTGGAGTGGCTGGGCCCGTGAGCCATGGCTGCTGAGCCTGTGCATCCGGAGCCTGTGCTCCACAACTGGAGAGGCCACAACAGTGAGAGGCCCACGTACTGCAAAAAAATAAAAATAAAAAATAAATAATCATAACAATCATATAGCATAAAATATAGTAACATTTTAGTCACACAAATGCACCTGTAGAATTATGATTTTATAGACAAATGAATTGGAATCATGTGAACTCTGATGACAGGAGCTCTTCTGTTACATTCATCTTTTAATGAAGAAGATGAAATTTGTGTGTTTACAATTTTTATATATCATTCTATATTTGGTACAGACTATATAGTCTTTTAAACTGTGTTTACAAAGGCTTTAAAAGTGAATCACACGTGTAGTGCATGTTCCTTATGACAGAATACTCATAGTTCCTCCCTTGCATGACATTGTTTAACTTATACATATACTATAAACAATAAATATTGTTACTATTATTACTTTGGACAAAATTATCTTTTACATCAATTAGAAATAAAAAATAAAAGAGTATATTTTACTTTATTCTTTGTCCAACACTCATCCTTTCTTTATGTTGTATGATGTAATTGTTCAAGATTCTACTTGGTAACTTCATTGAAAATATCACCACTTCCAGAATACAGCCATGATATTTAAAATAGGGAAGTTGCTTATAGTAGACAAGAGTAGTGAATCATCTGCTCTCTTCACTTCATTATACAATTATTAGAATCTCCTCAAAGAGTTTTTGGAACTCCCAGGGCCAGTTGATATTTGATGGCAAGGTACAGAAAAATTTGTATATAGATATTGTTCAATGAATCCAGCACTTAAAAGATTAGTGTATGAGATACTATGTCCAATTTGCTGTCAACAACTATAGTCTGGTTATTCTGAAAGTGACCTTTGTTTACTTTCTTCCAAATTACTTCTTTGTCTTGCTCAAGAATTCTCTTTCTCTGTTTCCTGAACTTCTTGTTATATTATTCTGTACCTTTTCACTTAAACTTTCCTTCAAAGTATTTGTCATAAATAAGCCATGACTTTCCCATATAAACATTATATGCTTAGAGACTCCTTCATTTTTTTAACTACTAGTGGATAAGAACCATGCTTTCTAATTGTTTCACATTTTAATTTCTATCATATTGTTTATACAGTCCATGTAGTACACATCATGATTAAATGTCTTATTTTTTGTCATGCTCTAGCCACCATTTCTTAAGATGAAGAATAGGAGTTGACAAATTCAGTGCTCTTCACTGATTCTTCAGAATTATCATTAACCCTCTCAATATTTCAACACCTTTTCCTTTGAAGTTCATACCAACAACTTTTATGGTAATGTTTAAAACTATATTGATATTATCTAGTCACCTTTTTCCATTATATTCAGTTATTAGTGCACCTGATGATAATTTTCCATTCCACTCTGCCAATATTTCAGAGACTTTAATTAAGCTGGTGATGCTTCTCTCAATTCTTTGACCTTGCAGGTCTTTGTACATCTCAAGTAGCTTTAGTGTCTATGGTGCTTGAAATATTTATAGTTAGACCTAAACTTAGATCTCACAACTGCTTAAAAGCACTCTCTCTCCAACCTCTTTTACCTTGAAATTATAACTACAACCCCTAATATATGATTCTCTTTCTTTCTTGACCATTCTTCATATTTACCCTTCTCAATTTTCATAGATTCTTAACATCTGTCTGATTTAATTGCCTTTCAAATAGTTTTTACTTTTGACAGGGGCCAACCACTTGTTTTGGGTAAAACTCTACTGCTTTATTTCATTCTTATCTTAGGTTACTGGATATTGAAGGGAGGAAAAAAACGTATCTTTAATAGTTTCAATGACAAATGTATTCTTTCACCATATTTCGGCCCTGTTGCCTCCATAAATCCCTTTATTAACTTCAAAATTATGATTTACATTACAAAAATGTTAATTTACAACTTTTGCTCTGTCCTCAATCCCACAAATCTGACTTCTTAACACTGCAAAAAAATAGCGAATATTGCTTAACAAAGAATATTAAGTCCATTGTTAAAGTTCTTTCAAACTATACTTTTAGTACCTTACTAATACCTAGAACTTCCACCTTTTTTCTCTTCCATTAGATTTTTTCTTGAGGAAGTGGTGGCTAAGTTGTCTCCTACATAAATCATAGTAATAATTCCCTATTATTATTCCTAGTCAAATTGCTACTTGCCAATTATTATTTACACTTTCCTTCTTTATTAGATTATCAAGGTTGTTCCTTTCAGATGGAATGTTCTTTTTCCCCTTCTAATTATATGAATCAAACCATCCTAAAATTCCTGACTAATGCCACTTCTATGAAGCCTTTTGTGATCATTTTAATTGCAAAATGCCTGTTTTTTTCTCTGAACACATATTGAATAGTTTTGTTCTCTGCTTATGATATTTTAAATTTAAAAATTCATGTACTGTTATTTATATATATATATATATATATATATATGTATATATATTTACAAACCTGACTCTTTGCCTGAGCACCATGTATCCTTCATTAGCTGATGGGTAATTTCCCTTCAGCGTGCTAAATATTTTACTAATAAACTGTGAGTGAATATTATTGTGGAATATGGTATTTGGATTACCTTTTACACATAGAAAGATCTTAAATATTTACAGCTATTTAGATAAAGTAATAGTGTGCAAATGCCACATTTAATAACTGTGGCTTCAAATTCCAAATGTGCAATAGAATTACTCCAAGTATAAAAATATGGATGCTAATTGGACTGATGACTAATCTTCCATCCTGCAATGCTTAGTAACTTACTCCTTTCATGAATGATAGGAATCACTTGATGGTTGTTTTTCAAGTAATAAAAGAGATACATAAGTGTAATTTTTTACCTTTAGTGAAATTCTTTTTAGGTTTGGTTCCAGGGATTTATACAAGAGCCAGAGATTATTATTTTGTATTAAAATTTGGATTGACCACAATCCTTAAGTATATAAAGGAGCAGCACTTAATGCTGTTGTACTTGCTCTGTCCTGGTGTTAATGGGAATAGGAGCCAATCAATGTGTCTACTGTGTCTTAGATTTTCACGTAAGTGGTTTGCTTACTGTGATAGGCAGAATTCTAAGATGCCCCCTGGTGACTCACACTGTTGTATAATACTCTCCCTTTGGCTCTCTGAGTGTGGCATCTATGAATGTGATGGGATTTTTTTTTTCCTGTGATTATATTACCTTGTGTGGTAAAGATGAAGGGATTTTGCAAATACAATTAAGCTAAACAGTTTTATGCCTGGAAATGGGAGTGTTTTCTGTTAGGCTTTTAACATGTAGGGTGAGGAGTTAATCAAATTAAGAGTTGGGCTGGGTTTGAGTTTGTGGTTCTTATGATTACCCTTAGTTCACCAGTCTTCAGTTTCTTTAGTGATACTGTATTTAAGGTGGGGTCTGGCTTGACAAGGTTCTTTCTTTCCTTCTTTCTTTTTTTTTTCCTTTAACTCCTACTCTACCCTCCCAGCTTTAGGCTGGTCTTTACACTGTGCCTCTAATTAAGCCTTTGTCTTAGGCCTGCAACATGGCCTGGTCAGTGGGGTGTGTCTGTTTGGTGCTCCTGGTGTAGCTCAGTCCAGCACATATGCTTATTCCACTCCCAGATGTAGAATGACTGCTTCTGTTTCCCTTGGGTGCAGCTGGTTTTTATCAGTGCCCTAAGGATGATAAGGTTGCTACCAGTTCCCTAAGAGTTATTAACACTTTCAACTTCCCTGTATTTTTTAAAAATTGTTAATGTAAATTCTGTGAGCAATTGATAAGAGTAAGAATGATCCTGACACTCAGAAGGTGATAAAATGGCTTTTAGTGATATGGATCATAGGACTTGTTCTGTCCTAGTGTGATTTATTTGTGACTTCAGCTTTTATGCTGAAGGCAATACTTTGCATGTGCTTCACCTGACATCCTGTTCTTCCTCTTAAGCATAATTCTAAGAAGTCTCTTCTTTTTAAATGTCTTTCTCCCTAATAGGGCTTATCTTTATTGTAAATCGAGATATGCCATGGAAGTCAGCAATGAGCTGGCTACAATTACCTGATTTTGAAAATTTTCTTCATAGAATCACCAGCTTTCATCCAAGCAGCCTCCAATGTTTTAAAGAAATAACTGATAACTTTTACTTTCAAATTTTTTCTATCTTTACATCAATCTTGAATACGTAAGGAAACAACACATTCTCCTGAGATTTTTTTTCTTTGAATTTTAGGAAAATAAAAATGCTCTCTGGGGTACAGCAGCCCACAGCAATGAATCAAATCATGTATTACTGTCTTAGGATTTATGCTGAAGGTGCTGTCACTGACACACCATAGGGTACAATGAATAAGGCCAGAAAATTAGAATATCAGAAGATTGGCAATGTCACACTACTTTTTTAAAATTTTAATTAATTTATTTTTTTATACAGCAGGTTCTTATTAGGTATTTATTTTATACATATTAGTGTATATATGTCAATCCCAATCACCCAATTCATCCCACCATCCCTTCCATCCCCCCACTTTCCCCCCTTCGTGTCTATACATTTGTTCTCTACACCTGTGTCTCTATTTCTGCAAACCAGTTTATCTGTACCATTTTTCTAGACTCCACGTATATGAGTTAATATATGATATTTGGTTTTAATAAGTCACACTATTAATTGAGTTTTTGGTTGACCACAAAGAATTAAAGTAAAGAAAGAACCCCCATTCCTATTCGGCATTAACTCAATTTAGAGACATTATTTGAAACCATCTAGATGGCTGAGAAACATATTGTCTCCATACTTTGCTAACAGTTGTAATTAAGAGATGTACCTGAATCCATTTAGGATATGTTAATTATCTTGGTGCAACATTTTAGCTCTGATGTTGGCTTCCTTAATACTGAATGAGCTCCTTAACACGGCTTCCTCCGTGGTTGCTGAGTCAGGGACTTACTTATGACAATCAGTCATCTGGAAGTTATGCCCAGGGAGAGTGGGGAAAAAGACATTGAACAAACCTATCTACTGTATCAAACAGCTCACAACGTAGCTTCCTCTCTTGTCACCCTTAACGGATGAACTATTTTTAAAATATCGTTAGGTTTATACTTTTCCTCACTACTTTCCACCTAAATCATGATATAATTCCTCTTGTAACTTTCTTATAGTTCATGTTTCTCAGATTTGTAGGGGGTGGGAAGCAGTGAGGAATTGAGAGTGGGTCATACATAATAATGTTTACATCTTCTCTTAAAATTAATTTACCTTTCCTTTTTCTTTTTCTTTTCTTTTTTTTTTTTTTTTTGCGGTACATGGACTTCTCAGTGCTTTGGCCTCTCCCATTCCGGAGCACAGGCTCCGGACGCACAGGCTCAGCGGCCATGGCTCACGGGCCCAGCCGCTCCGCGGCATGTGGGATCTTCCCGGACCAGGGCACGAACCCGTGTCCCCTGCATCGTCAGGTGGACTCTCAACCACTGCGTCACCAGGGAAACCCTACCTTTCCCTTTGAATTGCTTTCTATATAGGAAAAATGGGCTATCCATGTGATCCTCCTTGCAGTTATTATGAAACAGTATTGTGCTCTTCAGTTGTATCATCTTTTATATATTTATAACAAGCTCAAGAAGACTATTTTGAAAGAACATGTTAGTCTTTCATTTCTATAAATAAAATTCAAGTGTTTCTTTATTCTCATTTATCTTGGGAATAAATTGGTTCAACAAAGTTATGCAGATTTCCCCACTTATATTACCATGTCTCCCAGTACCTTATTTTTTCTTCTTCTTATTTTTTTAAATGAATGCTGATATTTATTGAGTACTTTCTCTGTGTCCGGAATTGTTTCACGTTCCTCCCCTGTGATACCTTGCTGGGTCCTTACAACGATCCCGTGATTTAGGAACAATGGCCATCCTCATTTTACAGGTTAGAACTGAGGTGCAGAGAGCTTAGGTGGCTGGCCCAAAGACACACACCTAGTACACGGCAGAGCAGGATTATGAATTTGGGTTCTGTCTGATGCTGAAACCCTCCTCGCTTTGCTAGCTTCCTTAGTTGGAAGGAATTCTGAGTGGTATGTTGCTTTGAGTCATTCATCCTCTTAAACTGTTTGCTGTGACTCAGGTCTTGAAGTGAGTAGGGCTTAGGCTAAATTCTTATTTTTTTATATCCAAGGTTATTACCACCTTTATGATTCAGTAAGTGAATGCAGCCTTATTGGGAATTTCAATAAGGACATTAAGGGAACATCTAGACTCACTTGAAACATAGTTGCATTCATCTTAGAGTAATAGCCAATCCATCATAGAGGCTTGTCCTACCTGACCTAATACATGTCTTGTCTTGGGAATTCCAGATTGGCCTGGTGGTTTGAGACACTTGCCATTCTTAGGTAAAGCTATGAGGGCTGTTAGAGTTATCTTCAAATCAGGATTTACAAGACAATGTAAAATTAATCTTTACCTAATTTTATAACCTTTCCTATGTTGTGATTTTAGAGATAAAATCTGTGACATAGAATGTAAACATCTATCATGGAAGAAAAAAGGTAAAATAAGGTTTAAATAACTTAGTTGAATCCAAACTCTATTTTAGCTATACGTTAGTTACCATATTAATGAATTTAATCAAATCATCATTTTCTTCAAGTGGGTTTATGTGTGTAACTAGCTTCGGTAAAAAAACTTGAATAATTATCAAGGTTCAATAAACAGACAAGTACTGTGAGGTAAAACAGAGTTTGAGTGTCTAAAATTATTTGGTGTGATCACACCCACTGACAACAAAGTTCTCTTCTTTGCATGAATGGTTAGGCAGAATGCCATTTAAACTACATTGTGGTAAGTGAAATGGACTTTTGTTTTTCTTTCTGGCAAATGTAATTTAAGTAAGATGATTTAGTAATGAACAAACAAAATAAGAAGACAAAAATTTAATGGCAGTAATGCTTCAGTGCCTAGATTAATGTTTGTGGTGGTTCTATTCATCATATTGGGGTTAAAACTATCAGAGTATCACTTCATTTTGTGTCATGAGAATTGAGACTAAATGCCTTTAGACAGAACAACAATCAGAGGAGCGTGCCCTACTAACCTCTGCTTCAGGATAACCGGAAGAGGCTTAGAAGCAATTGAAAGAAACTCCATTAGATAAGATGGCTATATGTTAAGGGACAGGCAATTAAACTGGTTTATTCAAGGTGGTGAAAAAATTCAGTTAGGAGGAGCATGAGGGGACGATGTTTCTTCTAACACAAGAATAGTCTAGGATTGACTCTTCCAGGGTCATGGACAGGAAAGGTCATCCTATCCTAGAACAGAGTTACAAAATGAACACTTTCAAATGTATATGAGTTTGGAGATTGAGGAGGAGAAGCTCAGATACAGCAATCAAACTTTTGGATAAATTTATTAAGGTTCAATTATAAATGTTAAAACCTTAGAAACATTATCTAAACAAATAAAAAATCTAGTTGTCTTGCCCATACAGAAGGGACTACTCTGATGAATGAGAATATGTTTTAATGAAATACATTTAGGACACATTTAATGTATTCACAAACATTGGTAAACTTCTGTCTTACAGTTAAAATTTTTTTATAAGGTATTTGATTATTTGAAGTGATGCTTCTCAGTGGTCAGGAGGCTTGTGATGTTTTGGAACACTTTATAAATTACTAAAAATCATCAGCTCTAACACTGGCGTCAAGAAGGTATTACAATTGCATGAACTTTTAATAAAATGCATTCAAATAAATGTTAGCCATGGGCTTCCCTGGTGGCGCAGTGGTTGAGAGTCCACCTGCCGATGCAGGGGACACGGATTCGTTCCCCGGTCCGGGAAAATCCCACATGCCATGGAGTGGCTGGGCCCGTGAGCCATGGTCGCTGGCTCCACGTGTCTGGAGCCTGTGCTGCGCAACGGGAGAGGCCACACCAGTGAGAGGCCCGCGTACCGCAAAAAAAAAAAAAAAAAAAAGTTAGCCAAAACTCCAAACTTGCACATTGAATCCTTTCGTTTCATTACCTTCAGAATATGATTTCATAGGAAATGTCAACGTCAATATAGACTTTACAATAGCATATATGCTTAGAATTTCATTTGTATATATTAACAGCTTTCAAACTGTATGAGATATAGTTTATATCTTTTGAGAGGTTTTTTTTTTTTTAAGTTTTGACTTCCTACATCAAAAAAGGTTAAAAATAACTATGTAAATAGGATTCAGCTGAACGTTATATGGTCTTTCTTTATTCCCAAGGGTCACATTCATGACATAGCACTGAATTTATGTTAAAATATTGTTCTGAGAGGAGTGTTGACATAAGATAATGTGATTTATGCTTCCCATCCATCATATTGACAGATTTTAGACAGATGTTGCTGTTTGTCAAACATGGTACAAAATAAGGCAAAACCTCATAATATAAAAAATATTTGCCTTTATCACCAACTCATCCATCTTTCATTCCTATGAAAATTTTAGTGTTAAAAATAATGATTGATTCAATAGGAAATTTTAAAATATGTTTTTGTTAAACAGTTTTCCCCTGAAGACACTTAACATCTGTCACTCAGTTGTCATTCAAATAAAGTGTAGTATTTTAATTTCAGTCAAATAAATATATAAAATGTATTACATATGAACAGAATGAACATGGTTTGAGGGATTTTGTTTTAGATAAATGAAACAAAATAAATGCCAGGTAAATGAATGTCGATTGAGTGACTTTTTTTTCTTAACAGACCTTAAATGCTGGTTATGATAAAATAGTAACCCTTCCAACTTTCTGAAATGCTCTTCAGTACATTCAGACAGCATTTTATGTATATGAGCTGAATCTCTTTTGTGATATGTAAAAGTGTGCATTAATAAATCACTAAATGTACAGTATCAGGCCCCTGAGGCAGGTGAGAGACCATTTGAAACTACCTTTTATGAATAGCAAACACCTGTGTTATTTGTTATGTAAGAAAACAACAGCAAGGTCATCCATAAGATAATTACTAGAAACCATTGTTTTTCAATTTATATGACTCTTTGCCTTATATTTGTTTTTTTGACACTATTTGTTACACTCACATGTGTAAGATCACACATTACGCTAACTGGGTGGTCATGAATTTATCAGATAAAAATAAAGGGGGCAGAATATTTTCCTACTCTCTAGGAGGGCTATCAATCTTGGAAACCATTATGAATTACTGTTTTCATGTAATTCTTAGTATAAATAGTACTTTATTGGTCTCTGCAGATCATACAAAAAAGGCTTATGAATTGGATTCAGCTTTCCAGTATATTATATTTTAACTGAAAAAAAATGTGAAAGTGTAATCTTTTGAAGCTTTTAATAGCAATTTAAGTTACCATAGTGTCAGATGGTTAATATTATAAAATAATTACATTAAAGCATTACTTCCAAGTGTGATACATAGAAAGTAATAATAGTTTTACCTAGGCTAAATATTAAAATGCAGATTTCATAGAAACTGAATCAAATAACCCTAAATAGCTGTTTGAAAATCACACCCATTAAAGGTTTAAGAAAAGAAAAGTATATAAACCCTTATATGGCTAGCATTTAGTTTTCTGTGAATAGGAAATTAGAGCCATCAGATTCTGAGGTTCACTATCAGAGGTTTTCTTTTGTATACAGACCTCAGGAATCTTCATCTTAAACTAGCATTCCAGGTGCCTTACTACAAAAGTACCTGGAACAAGACTTTCCAAAATATTGAAATAAAAAACATATAGAAAGGCTTAATAGAAAGTGATATCTATATTACTATCAGAACAGACAGAGGGTTTTATATATATATATATATATATATATATATATATATATATATATATATATATTTTGTGTGTGTGGGGGGGGGGTACACGGGCCTTTCACTGCTATGGCCTCTCCCATTGCAGAGCACAGGCTCCAGACGCACAGGTTCAGCGGCCATGACTCACAGGCCCAGCTGCTCCGCGGCATGTGGTATCTTCCCGGACCGGGGCACGAACCCGTGTCCTCTGCATCAGCAGGTGGACTCTCAACCACTGCACCACCAGAGAAGACTGAGGGTTATATTTTGAAGAAAAAGATATGACAGTAATCAAGACAGTATGGTACTGGCACAAAAACAGAAATATAGATCAATGGAACAGGACGGAAAGCCCAGGGATAAACCCATGCACGTATGGTCACCTTATCTTTGATAAAGGAGGCAAGAATATACAATGGAGAAAATACAACCTCTTCAATAAGTGGTGCTGGGAAAACTGGATAGCTACATGTAAAAAAAAAATGAAATTAGAACACTCCCTAACACCATACACAAATATAAACTCAAAATGGATTAAAGACCTAAATGTAAGGCCAGACACTATGAAACTCCTAGAGAAAAATATAGGCAGAACACTCTATGACATAAATCACAGCAAGATCCTTTTTGACCCACCTCCTAGAGAAATGGAAATAAAAACAAAAATAAACAAATGGGACATAATGAAACTGAAAAGCTTTTGCACAACAAAGGACACCATAAACAAGATGAAAAGACAACCCTCAGAACAGGAGAAAATATTTGCAAATGAAGCAACTGACAAAGGATTAATCTCCAAAATATACAAGCAGCTCATGCAGCTCAATGTCCAAAAACAAACAACCCAATCCAAAAATGGGCAGAAGATCTAAACAGACACTTCTCCAAAGAAGATATACAGATTGCCAACAAACACATGAAAGAATGCTCAACATCATTAATCATTAGAGAAATGCAAATCAAAACTACAATGAGATATCACCTAACACAAGTCAGAATGGCCATCATCAAAAAATCTACAAACAATAAATGCTGGAGAGGGTGTGCAGGAAAGGGAACCCTGTTGCACTGTTGGTAGCTATGTAAATTCATATGGTCACTGTGGAGAAAAGTATGGAGACTCCTTAAAAACCTAAAAATAAAACTACCATACGACCTAGAAATCCCACTACTGGGCATATATCCTGAGAAAACCATAATTCAAAAAGAGTCATGTACCACAGTGTTCACTGCAGCTCTATTTACAATAGCCCGGAGATGGAAGCAATCTAAGTTTTCATTGACAGATGAATGGATAAAAAAGATGTGGCACATATATACAATGGATTATTACTCAGCCATAAAAAGAAACAAAATTGAGTTATTTGTAGTGAGGTGGATGGACCTAGAGTCTGTCATACAGAGTGAAGTAAGTCAGAAAGAGAAAAGCAAATACCATATGCCAACACATATATATGGAATCTAAAAGAAAAAAAAAAAAAAGGTTCTGAAGAACCTAGGGGCAGGACAGGAATAAAGACGCATATGTAGAGAGTGGACTTGAGGACCCAGGGAGGGGGAAGGGTAAGCTGGGACGAAGTGAGAGAGTGGCATGGACTTATAATATTCTACCAAATGTAAAATGGATAGCTAGTGGGAAGCAGCCACATAGCACAGGGAGATCAGCTCGGTGCTTTGTGACCACCTAGAGGGGTGAGATAGGGAGGGTGAGAGGGAGATACAAGAGGGAAGAGATATGGGGATATATGTATATGTATAGCTGATTCACTTTGTTATAAAGCAGAAATTAACACAGCATTGTAAAGCAAGTATACTCCAATAAAGATGTTAAAGGTAAATAAATAAAGGGTTTACTTGTTGGCGCAGTGGTTAAGAGACTGCCTGTCAATGCAGGGGACACAGGTTTGAGCCCTGGTCTGGGAAGATCTCTCGTTCCACGGAGCAGCTAAACCTGTGAACCACAACTACTGAAGCCCGCGGACCTAGAGCCCATGCTCCGCAACAAGACAAGCCACCGCAATGAGAAGCCTGCGCACCACAACCAAGAGTAGCCCCCACTCACTGCAACTAGAAAAAGCCCTCACGTAGCAACAAAGACCCAACACAGCCAAAAATAAATTCAAAATATAAATAAAATACTTCACATAAGTGGAAAAAATAAAATAAAATAAAAGGGGGCTTATTGTACGAATACATGGAAAGTACTGAAAAAGAAGAAATGTATGAAAAGATGCGCAACAAATTATCATGTTAATAGAATGTAGATCAGATCAGAGTGGACATCAAGCAAAGTGGTAAGGCTGTCTTTTATTTTTCCAGAAGCCCAGCTGCTCGTGACTCTGTAAGTCACCATTGTGGAGCCCAACCAAATCATGTCTCCTTCCACTGTTTCTGCTTCCACAGATAACTTCCTTTAACCCAGGTCTTGGCTTACTCATGGCTTCTGCTGTCTCAAAATGTTGCTCCTCAGTGTGTGCCTCCTTTTCCAGCATTACTGTATTTATTACAAACATGTATTGCATATATTGAATGCTTATTTCATACCAAATCCATCTACCTACATGGTCTCACTTACTCACCACAGCCACCTCATGGCGTAAACGTTACTACAGTTAACATTTTGGAGTCAGAAAGCTAAAGCTTAATAAAGTTAAGTAATATGCAACAAATCACAAATGTAGTATCACTGATATATGGTGTTGATTCCAGATTTAGTTCTTAACCTCAGCCAGCTCTTTCCCACCACGGTATGTTTTTTCTTTCTTTGTCTGGCATACGAAGGGTAGACTCTGTTTGGAACAGAGCTGATGTTAAAGAGATTTTGTTTACTCAACTATTTTCATTGGCCAGTGATTACCTACAGATGGCTTCCACCAGTCCAATCAGTTGTCACCTGGAAAGTAGGTTCACTGGTTTCAAGACGTGGTATGCCATTTGTAAAGTTCACCTTCATAAAGCTGTTGAGGTAACACAAACTCAGAAGAAAATATAATGTGAGACCTTGATTAGAACTGTAATATTTTAGACTTCAGAAAAATCTATCTATTAGTCATAACTCAACAAAACAGATCATTACCATGTGCACTTTAGCTAATTTCTTCTATTTTCAAATTTGTGTCTTGAATTATATAGTCGGGGTTTTACTGTGCATACAGTATTATAGCACAATTTTAGTATAGATCCATGAGTGATCTTCTGTATAATTTTCTCAACACTTCTCTAAAAATATAGGAATAATGTACCAAATATTTTAAAATTTCATTAAAATATAATAGCCATAATGATACCAAGAAGACAAGAATTTTTGCTCCAGAACAAAGAACAAATATATTTATACATTCCAGCTTTTTCCTTGTTGAGAGGGCCCCATACTGCTTCAACTTTCATACAACCTGAAACCTCACTCTTTCACATTCAGAACTTTTAAATTCTGGCATTGCTAAATCTATTAATTCTTTCCATTATAACTTGTATCTTTTGGGTCCATTTTAAAAATCTTTCTCTATATCCAAGTTTCTAAATCTATTTTCATATATTTTCTTCTAGTAAGTATGAGTATTTCATATTTGGGTTTTTATTTCTTTCAGAATATATTCTGTATGTGGAACTATGTCTTTTTATTTCAATGTAACTTTATATCTTTTATTTCAGGAAAACATTTCTATATACTGAAGCATATTTTCTTTCACTTGTTATGTTTATTATGAACCCCATTTTGTTTATATTTGTCTTCATATCTATTCTTTATTCTTATATTTTCTGTCCACTGTGTATATGAGTATTTTCATCATGTCTAGCTAGCACTTAACATATATTTTTCCAGATTATTCATTTTATTTTTGTTATTTTTAATATTGAATTATTTGTCTATTTATTAAATTCCTTTTTCCTTTTGAATGACTCTCTCAGCTCCAGTAGCTCATTTTTTAAATCATTTTTTCTCTTATAACATTTTCTCTTCTGTTTTGAATCTTCTGATCTCTTCTTTCAGGTTTTTCTTTTTTCTTTTTTTAACATCTTTATTGGAGTATAATTGCTTTACAATGTTATGTTAGTTTCTGCTGTATAACAAAGTGAATCATCTATATGCATACCTATACCCCCATATCCCCTCCCTCTTGTGTCTCCCTCCCACCCTCCCTATGCCATTCTTCTAGGTGATCACAAATCACCAAGCTGATCTCCCTGTACTATGCATCTGCTTCCCACTAGCTATCTATTTTACATTTGGTAATATATATACATCAGTGCTACTCTCTCACTTCATCCTAGCTTACCTTTCTCACCATGCCCTCAAATCCATTCTCTACATCTTCATCTTTATTCCTGTCCTGCCCCTAGGTTCATCAAAACCATTTTATTCTTTTAAATTCCATAAATATGTGTTAGCATATGGTATTTGTTTTTCTCTTTTCTGACTTACTTCACTCTGTATGACAGACTCTAGGTCCATCCACCTCACTAAAAATAACTCAATTTCATTTCTTCTAATGGCTGAGTAATATTCCATGTATATATGTGCCACATCTTTTTTATCCATTCACCTGTCGATGGACACATAGTTTGATTCCATGTCCTGCCTATTGTAAATAGAACTGCAATGAACATTGTGCTACATGACTCTTTTTGAATTATGGTTTTCTCAGGGTATATGCCCAGTAGTGGGATTGCTGGGTCATATGGAAGTTCTATTTTTAGTTTTTTAAGGAACCTCCATACTGTTCTCCATATTGACTGTATCAGTTTACATTCCCACCAACAGTGAAAGACGATTCCCTTTTCTCCTCACCCTCTCCAGCATTTAATGTTTCTAGATTTTTTGACAATGGCCATTCTGACTGGTGTGAGGTGATATCTCACTGTAGTTTTGATTTGAATTTCTCTAATGATTAGTGATGTTTAGCATCCTTTCATGTGTTTGTTGGCAATCTGTATATCTTCTTTGGAGAAATGTCTGTTTAGATCTTCTGCCCATTTTTGGATTGGGTTGTTTTTTTTCTGGATATTGAGCTGCATGAACTGCTTGTATATTTTGGAGATTAATCCTTTGTCAGTTGTTTTCTTTGCAAATATTTTCTCCCATTCTGAGGGTTGTCTTTTGTGTTGTTCATGGTTTCCTTTGCTGTGCAAAAGCTTTTAAGTTTCATGAGGTCCCATTTGTTTATTTTTGTTTTTATTTCCATTTCTTTAGGAGGTGGGTCAAAAAGGATCTTGCTGTGATTTATGTCATAGAGTGTTCTGCCTATGTTTTTCTCTAGGAGTTTTATAGTGTCTGACCTTACATTTAGGCCTTTAATCCATTTTGAGTTTATTTTTTTGTATGGTGTTAGGAAGTGTTCTAAGTTCATTCTTTTACATGTAGCTGTCCAATTTGTCCAGCACCACTTATTGAAGAGGTGGTCTTTTCTCCTTTCTATATTCTTGCCTCCTTTACCAAAGATAAGGTGACCATATGTGCATGGGTTTATCTCTGGGCTTTCTATCCTGTTCCATTGATCTATATTTCTGTTTTTGTGCCAATACCATACTGTCTTGATGACTGTAGCTTTCTCATATAGTGTGAAGTCAGGGAGCTTGATTCCCCAGCTCTGCTTTTCTTTCTCAGGATTGCTTTGGCTATTCTGTATCTTTTGTGTTTCCCTACAAATTGTGAAATTTTTTTCCTAGTTCTGTGAAAAATGCCATTGGTAGTTTGATAGGGAATGCATTGAATCTTTAGATTGCTTTGTGTAGTATAGTCAATTTCACAATGTTGATTCTTCCAAATCAAGAACATGGTATATCTCTTCGTCTGTTTGTATCATGTTTACTTTCTTTCATCAGTGTCTTATAGTTTTCTGCATACATGTCTTTTGTCTCCTTAGGTAGCTTTATTCCTAGGTATTTTATTCTTTTTGGTGCAATGGTAAATAGGAGTGTTTCCTTAATTTCTCTTTCAGATTTTTTGTTGTTAGTGTATAAGAATGCAAGATATTTCTGTGCATTAATTTTGTATCCTGCTACTTTACCAAATTCATTGATTAGCTCCAATAGTTTTCTGGTAGGATCTTTAGGATTCTCTATGTTTAGTGTCATGTCATCTGCAAACAGTGACACTTTTACTTCTTCTTTTCTGATTTGTATTCATTTTATTTCTTTTTCTTCTCTGACTGCTGTGGCTAAATCTTCCATAACTATGTTGAATAATAGTGGTGAGTGTGGGCAACCTTGTCTTGTTTCTGATCTTAGTGGAAATGCTTTTAGTTTGTCACCATTGAGAATGATGTTGGCTGTGGGTTTGTCATATATTGTCTTTATTATGTTGAGATAAGTTCTCCCATGCCCACTTTTGGAGAGTTTTTTAATCATAAATTGGTGTTGAATTTTGTCGACCTTTTTCTGCATCTATTGAGATGATCATATGGTTTTTGTCCTTCAATTTGTTAATATAGTGTATCACATTGATTGATTTGCATATATTGAAGAATCCTTGCATTCCTTGGATAAATCCCACTTGATCATGGTGTATGATCCTTTTAATGTGCTCTTGGATTCTATTTGCTAGTGTTTTGTTGAGGATTTTTGCATCTGTGTTCATCAGTGATACTGGCCTGTAGTTTTCTTTTTTTGCTACATCTTCATCTGGTTTTGGTATCAGCGTGATGGTGGCCTCATAGAATGAGTTTGGGAGTGTTCCTCCCTCTGCTGTATTTTGGTAGAGTTTGAGAAAGATAGGTGTTAGCTCTTCTGTAAATGTTTGATAGAATTCACCTGTAAAGCCATCTGGCCCTGGGGTTTGTTTGTTGGAAGCTTTTTAGTCACAGTTTCAATTTTAGTGCCTGTGATTGGTCTGTTCATATTTTCTATTTCTTCCTGGTTCAGTCTCGGAAGGTTGTGCTTTTCTAAGAATTTGTCCATTTCTTCCAGGTTGTCCATTTTACTGGCATAGTGTTGCTTGTAGTAATCTCACATGATCCTTTGTGTTTCTGCAGTGTCAGTTGTTACTTCTCCTTTTTCATTTCTAATTCTGTTGATTTGAGTCTTCTTCCGTTTTTTCTTGATGAGTCTGGCTAATGGCTTATCAATTTTGTTTATCTTCTCAAAAAAAACCAGCTTTTAGTTGTATTGATCTTTACTATTGTTTCTTTCATTTCTTTTTCATTTATTTCTGATCTAATCTTTATGATTTCTTTCCTTCTGCTAACTTTTGGGGTTTTTTTGTTCTTCTCTCTCTAATTGTTTTAGGTTTAAGTTTCGGTTGTTTATTAGGTTTTTCTTTAAGTGTTTATCTTGTCAGTAATCAATTTCAGAATATGAAATACTCTTTGCAATTCTCATGTGTTTCTTAATCTCCTTTTTATTTTATTATTTGATATTTTCTTAAGCTTTTAAGAAAAATTTAACTGTTTTTCTGAATAGTCCTATGGTTTAATTCTTTCTCCTCACTCCTTTGAAAGTAGCTTCCAAATAATTGTGGTGTGTGTGTGTGTGCATGTGTGTGTTGTGAATAAGTGCTGAGAGAGGAGAGGGGAAGAATGTTTGCTATATCAATCTGCCACATCCACTTGTGATTCCTGCTTGGCTTTCACATCCATGTGTCTACATGGCTCACAGCAAAAACTTCCTGTCTCCTTTTTCACTCCAGCTTCATTTGTAGAGTTCTTCCTGTGCTAGTAGGCTAGGTTGTAGGGATCTGCATTTCTTTAATTGTGGTGTCTAAATTAGCCATATCTTTATTACCTAGAAACTTGTTAGAAGTGCACATTTACGGACCCCATGCTACACCTACTAAGTCAGGAACAATGTGCTTGCTGCCCAGAAATCTGTTTCAATAAGTGCTGTAAGTAATGTTAATGCATAGTAAAATATAAGAACTCCTGATAATGAACAACAGAATTACACTGCAAGTTTCTATTTCTCTCTACTCTGATGCCATCTCTGTTCTAGAGTGTTTAATGGCTTTTCTGCTCTTGAGCTCTTTCATGTATCCCCCCAGTACCCATATATGTTATCATTTTATTCAAAGATAGATGGTTATCTTTCAAGTCAGTGAAACTTACTTTAGAGAATATATATAACCTGCTCACAGTCTAAGGAGGAATGTGTCAATCTTCAGATAACAATCTCATAAAAGACCTGATTCTCCCAGAGTTTGTGTTTGGAGATCATAGCATGTATATTGTTTTATATATGTTGAAGGGTTTTTTGTTTGTTTTTTTGTTTGTTTTCTTTCAATTTCTTATTCCCCTGCAATTCCCTTGTAGCCTAAATTAACAGTCCTTGGAGAAAAAATACAATGAAAATTAAACTAAAGAAAATAAAACATAAGCTTCTAATCCTTGCTATTCGAATCCAAAGTTACAAAGAAAAGAAAAACACCAAGGCATAATTTAATATTTTGGATCCAAAAACTGAAATAAATGAGACTGTCCTTTAAGCTTAAAGTAGAACATTAGAAAGAGGCATTCATGTAGTTTTGTATGAACAAAATATTTGCCATAAATCAACTTGTGAATAAGATTTAAGTTTCATTGAGTCAAGAATAATAATTTTGAAGTGTATTTAAAATATATCCATAGTATGCATGTATGTATCCTGTAAGGTAGTCTCTCACTATTGTTAAGATAATACTAATAGCTCTTAAATGAAACCATAAATAAAACCAGGGAATGACCTTTGTTAGCAGAAATGAAATTTTAATGGGTAACTTCTTATATACAAAACAGAATCATCAAACAGGTGTTGTTCCAGGAAGACAATTTTCTTAAGTAAGACAAGAAATGAACTTAATATCTACTAGTATTATTTAATGAATATTGGAAACTGGGCAGCCTGAGTATTATTTTAAATATTTGTGGTATTAGCAAATAATATATATTTATAATAACCAGAATGTAGGTTTTAAATATTGATCAGAGCCCTGCTATTTCATGTTAATGAAGTAACTTTCATGTTAAGATGCTTTGCTTTGATTTTGAGTCAAGGAAAAAAAAATTCACAATGCTATAAATACTCTTTAATAAATAATCATCATCATAAACTTCTTAGAAGTTTATCCTTTTACTGCTAATGTTTTCTGGTAACAGAAGCCTTCATAGTCCTTTAGCCATTGATTAATTTCAATAATTAGTAGAGACTTTTATAGTTAATCCTCAAAGCATGCATTTCATATTAATATTCTGACTTTTAAGCAGAAAATTAACAAATTTTGTAATCCAAGGAGAGAATGAATTCATAATTATTTGGCAAACAAAATGCCTTTCCAGTAAAATATCCATGAATTTATCTCTAAGTCAAAATCTTTTGTTGGCCATTTATCATTACTAACTTACTGAATTTGATCCCCACATTCACTTTCTCTCTCTCTCCCTTTCTCCTGTATTAGCTTTCATTAATATTGTTTGAAAAGTTAGTTTTTACGTGAGACACTGCCAAATCATTGAAAAAAAATACAACTACACTTATGCAGAAAAGAGTCATTTCTTCCGTAGTCCCCTCCCAGAAAAAAACAAAAAGAAAAACTCTTTTTAGACCTCTAATAATAATAGGCTGCTTCTCATTGACTGTGATATGTGCTAGATCCTGTACTAAGGACTTAACTATCTCATTTAATCCTACAATTTCTTTTTTAAGGAATGTATCACTTTATCCATTTTATGGTAAAGTAATTCACAGTGATTAAGTCACAGAACTCAATGTCTTAGAGGTAGTAAATGTTATATTAGGATTTTAAGTGTGATTCTATGTAAAAAGTCTTCACAAAAATAAAGGGATAATTTTCACAAAGGAAGTTGCATACAACAGTACCAAATGTAAAATAGATAGCTAGTGGGAAGCAGCCGCATAGCACAGGGAGATCAGCTTGGTGCTTTGTGACCACCTAGAAGGGTGGGATAGGGAGGGTGGGAGGGAGACGCAAGAGGGAAGGGATATGGGGATATATGTATACATATAACTGATTCACTTTGTTATACAGCAGAAACTAGCACCACATTGTAAAGCAATTATACTCCAGTAAAGATGTTAAAAAAAAAAAGAAAGTTGCATACGTTTTTCTAAAAACTTGGAGGGACATTTACAGGGCAGCTACTTTCCCAATTTTTGCCAATAATTTTTTATTTTTGGCATGGTTTTCCTTTGAGGCAGTTTCTTAAAGTATCCTCTACTCTCTGAAAGAAGACAAATTCTTGTTTAAAGCTCTCTGACTTTCATGATATTCCTGATTGGGGATCTAAACTGTGAGACTGTTTTTGATAAGAAGGTATTACACTGTATTAGAAAGGCTGCATCAAATGAAGAATGTCTTAGAATATTCTAGGGATTTTGCATTTTTCCTAAGTTAATATAACTTTTTGCATAACAGAGGATACTCCAAATTTAAGACATTAAACTTTTATTCATTTAAAAATGTGTAGGGCTATCTTTGATTGAAATGAGAGGCTTAATTGAATTTCAGCTAAAATAAGTCTTTTATCTCTTTGTCACTTTACTAGTTAAAACTCAAATTCAGCAATAAAAAAGCCAGAGTCACAATAGTTCCATTTAAACGGGACAAATAATTATCTCTGCACTGTGAATATCATTACAACTGAATGTTTTGTGACATCATTATTGCAATTTTCCATTCCGCTTAGTTCCATTCATTGCATTAAAGTGTATTTTTAGCTTCTCTTATGGCTATACGGGTTCACAGTGGTTCACTATTTAAATAGCTATGGAAACATTAACCAAGTGAGTGGAAGTCAGAGGGCAAGAATATGGAATAGAAGAGGAAGATGTTGATGCAATACAATGTAGGTACAAGAGTGTCAATGCATACACTATGTGGAAGAGATATAGAATATGTTGAAGACATGCCATGTTCTCTCAACATTGGCTGAAAGTGTTGTGGAAAGTCTTGACTGGCTTAGGTCAAAATTGGGGGCAAAAATCTTTCTCATAGTCAACAGATGATTCAGGGAGTAAAACAAGATATTCTTTCTACTGTTCTCTATATTAACTTCTATGCTCCACTTGTCAGCTGGATTCAGCATATTAGTCACTATATCAAGTTCTGATTAGACAAGGCCACTGCTATTAACCTTACATGCTCTGATGGATGGATAGATAGGTAGGTAGGTAGATAGATAGAGAGATAGATAGATAGATAGATAGATAGATAGAATAAATGTCTAATTACTAGTTCTATTTCTTGATATTAAAAAAGAAATAAAACATCCATATCTAGCAAAAGAAGGCATCTATATGTTAGATAGAAAAGTAATTTTACTGCAAATATAAAATAGTTATTTTGCTGATATAATTAGATATCTTTGATATACATCATTGCCTCTGTAGTCCCTCAAAATAAAATTTCTTCTACTTGCTTAACCATACAATACACATATTTTCATTTTAGAAGCTAATTGAAGTTGCTCATCTGGAATCTCTTTGTAAGAACGATTCATAACTGTGTCTGAATGAGGAAGAAAATACATACATATTTTATTGGTTTAAAAAAATCCTGCTAATGACTACTTATTACATGTAGTTTTACTGGAAACACATTGTTTTATTAAACATGAGGTCCATGAAATCAAACATATTATTGTTCATTATTGACAGTAAAATCACTGTTCTATTTAATGTGATTTAATAGAATGACTTCTGATTTATCATGAATTATATTAATAATATCCCCTGGTTTCCCACAGGAAATAGCAAAAAAGTTCAAATTAAAAGATGGAAAAGTTGTGACAATACTGTGTCTTATCTCTTTTGCTCCAATCTACTTGGAGCAAAAGAAATAAGACATTATTTCCTACCACTGATACAATGGGTATTTGAAATTTCCTTGGGATCTGAATGCCTATTTGACTTTCAGGCAAATTTTACATTCTCTTCCCCTCTGGTTGGAAATTGAAACGTTTATATTATTACATTATTTCATTATGGTGTATTACTTGCCTGACTGAAGAAGAAAAGGATATTCTTGCTCATCTGAAAACCAATGTACCCAACGTATAATTCTTCTAATTTGAAATAATTATGCTACACAAAGTGTGAAGCCATTTATTATATTGGATTCATTGCATCAATTTTCCTTTAAGTTGTTTAAGATATAATATGCCTTTCAAGAATCATTTCTGTAGCACATGACAAAATTTCAAGAAACAAAGCAAAAATGCGTGCACTTTATTTACCTCTGAGCAAATATGCAAAACTATTTAAACAGAGGGAATTACCATATATTTTTACATGGAAAAATAAAATAAGAGATAAATAGAATATTGGAGAAGGGAGCTGTATGAATCCATTAGGAATACAAAAGATGGATAATTTGTGTCCTAATTACTCACTTTCCAGTTAATTCTACATAATTTTCAAATGCTAGTAACAAAAAATAACACTTAGAACGACTAATTTGGCTTATCTACTCTATTCTTAGACCGGACATAGTTGCAGCTCAGAAACAAATTACTGAGGTGGAGAATTACAAAGCTTTTCTTATCTCAGGAAATACACCTTGTCTATTTCTGAAGGGAACATGTGAACTGAACAACTAAATGTTTCTCAGGTAAGCACGTATATTTAAAAAGTATTTAGCTAGATTCATTAAACATTTTAATAAATATCTTTATTAAATAAATATTTAAGAAATATCTTAATATTTTGTAACATGAACTAAGAAAAGTAACACCACTATATTAACAAATACTAGCTAATATTGTATATTTTACACCATTAAAATTAGAGAAAAAAATAGAAAAGCCCCATTTTCCTGGACCTCCCATAAATTATTTCACTGTTACTCTTGGAAAATCAACACTACAACACACTGTTTAAGAGCATGATGTCTGCAGTGCAACTGTGATGCCTTGGTTCTTATACCTAACCAGCTGTGCTTTCTTGGAGGCACTCAATTTCTGTTATGTAAAATGGGCTTAATAATAGTATCTACCTCCTAGGGTTTTGAGGAGGACAGATAATGAATTTTGAACAGCATAGCGAGCACCCAACAAGTATTACCTGTCATCAGCCATTTTGCCTATATTGTACTAAAAAGGAAATCTCAAACATCTAAATCTATAGATAAACAGTAAAACAGTCATTTTCAAAACCTCCTGTAACATAGTCCAGTTTGATTGTTGAAATATTTCCTAACGTTATGTAATTTAGCTAGACTGTATGGATTTAATTACTGGACAGGGATTCAGGATACATGTGCTCAGGTCCAGCCTCTGGAATTACAGAATTTAGACAGTGACAGTGATGTTTCTCTGTTTTCAAATTGAGAATTCTCCAAGAATCCTTAATATCTATAAAAATCGGGTGATTCTATGATTCTAACCATTACATTGAAATATATAATGGTTTTTGCAGTGATGCAGGTCAGTTGCTACGTCTAAGTCTAGTGAAGATATTCCATGGTGAATAAGACTTCTCTTATCCTTTCTACAGTCTGAATAACATGAACTTAAAATAATTCATCTCAGGAAAAATATGCAAGGAAATGTGAAAAATTAAGTATCCTCTTGAATAATTTTTCATCTTTTCTAGGGCATTTTTATTTGATTTAAATAGAAAATGATTCAATGGAACAATTTCACTTTTTTATTATAAAAATAAGAGTGACTCAATAATTGGAGTGACCACAGTATATAATTCGAGAAATTATTTTAGAAAAATTAAGTAGCTAATGTATTGAGATCCTTATTAGACTAGGAAATGAAAGACTATAATCCAGAGACCCATTCATGTGAGTTGGTCGTCACATTTATTCAAATAATAAAATGTCTTTTTTAAGTTAAAAAAATGTTGTTAAAGAACAATGAAAGATTTCCTTCAACTATGTAATTGATTGAAATGCAAAATAGATTTTGAATAGTCTTCAGTAAAGAACTATATAATTATATTATTTTCAGTTTAAAAAATTTCAGTCTGATAGTTTTGGTTATATGAAATAATCAGTATGATCTTCTACACCTGACAGATAATTCAACAATCATTAATTTTTGTGTTGGAATTCACTCAGAGACACCCGTGAAGATGAATAAATACTATGAAGCATCTTTTTTTTATACAGAGGTAGAAAGTCAAAAGATTTTTATATACTCCTACATTCTTCCCTTTTCTTCACTAGATGAAATTAAAATGAACTATTTTAGATTGGGGCTACAGAAGTCTGAAGGTGACTAGTTGTACTACCTTTATTCAAATATTTGTTCTTTCCATCATAAATTGGAAAAATATAAAAAACAGTAAAATGAAATAGTCATATAATTTTTGCCATATGATTTTGTTTCCTGTTTAGATGAATAGTAAATATCTAATTAACTTGTACATATGACAAGCTACTTTTATCCCCAAATATTTGCAATTGAATTCATATCATTTATTGAATAGTGTATCCTTTCTTCACTAATTTGAAATGCCATGCTTTTTATATATCACTCATTGTTATTTACACAGGAATCTATTTCTGGGTTGTTTTCTGAATGTCCAGTCTTGAACCTGCATTTCACTCTATTACTTGAGTTTTCCATGGCAGATAACCTATGACTTCAGCTCTACTCTTTATTTTTCTTTATCATTTTTTTCCCATGGATTTAGAACGAACATATATAATATCATTAAAATTATCAGATTTTTTAATGTATTGTATTGAATTTATTAATAGAATTGCCACTTTTAAGTACAATTTTCCATTCAGAAACAGCATTACTGTTGATTCACTGAAGTACTTCTTGTGAACTAGAGCAAAATTTTACATTTTATCCATGCATAAGTCTTGCACCTTCAATTAAACTGATTCCTATATATTCATAATTTTCATTTGCAAATGAGATATTTATATTAAGTTTTCAGTTATGTATTGCTGATGAATGTGAACCTTCTCATTTTTTAAAGTTAATTTGTTCCTAGGTGTCTTATTGACCTTACACAGTATAGTGGTTAGAGTATAGACTGGGCAACTAGGCTACTTGTGTTCAAATCCCAGATATGTAACTTTAGATAAACTGTGCCTCAGTCTGTTCATCAGTAAAATGGGAACAATAAAAGATAACAGCTTCATAGTATTGCTGTTATAACCAACTGGTAATTTATATAAGCCATCTGGCATATAAATTTTACTTATGTTTGGATAAATGTCAGACCTTTGAATTTCTAGGGTAAGAACATAATAAAAGCAGAATCATCTCTTTCTTTTAAATAATAAGTATTGCTCATTATTTCTTATCTTATTGCATTGGTTTCTTGTTTGGGCCCAGGAAGTGACTGTATGTTTCTTACATATCAAAAAAACCAGTGTTTGTTTCAATCTATTTGCATGTAAAATAATCAGTAGGAATACCCAATTTGGGATATATATTGACAACATCTCTAGACATTAGCTGCCTGAATTACCAGGGAAATATAGTCATTGTGTTCAAAGGGTGTCCAAACTGGACTCAGTAACAGATTCCTTAAGAAAACCTGGGCCTATTATGTCAGGTGAAGTGAGTCACTTTTTTTCAGAATATTCAGGACTCCTTTTTGTCTAATAGGGGAACAGACACCAGTCAAGGCATATCTCTTAGCTTCACTCTTTAGTCTTTGAGTGTGCAGAAAGAACATTCTAAACACGTTTTTAAATTGAGTATAATAACCAACCATAAATGTCTAGCAAGCAACAGTCATTTTGGCTTCTGTAGTTCATTGCCTTTAATAAGATACACATTGGTTTTGCCATTGGTATCTTGGAAATCTCACTGTGTCTTATAATCAATAGCATTCTGGATTCAAAAACTATAATATATATATATCTTGAACTTTTTCCCCTTTGTTTTATTTTAATACAAACTCCAATAATGTAATTTTATTTACTCATTTTTCCCCTAAGAGGATCACAGATGACAAAATGGGTTTTATGTCCAAGATGATGGACCTGATATTAAGATTCTTTCCAGTTTACTTCTCGGATACTTCATCCCTTTTCCCTCTAGAGTTAAATGGGAACAGATTATCTGGCTATTCCAGATGTCACAGAACAGCTGTTATAATCCCTCCATTTTGGTATAATGGTTCTCATTCTCTGATGCAGGGTAGCCTGATAATTCCAGAGCAAGTTTATGACAAGCTATGGTTAATTATACTGAAAGAATTTTCTTCTATGGCAAGGAGGTTTAAGTCTTATAATTTATTACTTAACATAGGTTTAGAATTTTAGCATATCATAATGCACATTTCATTTGTCTTTCAGAATGCCTACTTGAATGCCTAATTTTGGTAACATTTTGATGCTGCTTTATAGTGTACATGACAAGCACACTAAAGTAAATCAGCTTCTGGATATTCAAACACATGGAAGTTCTTCCATGTAGGGAGTATGTGGAGTCAGGAGGCAGGATATGTTCTCTTCCTTTATGTCAATGATCTTGTCAGGGTTATTGACTTTTGTGAGGATTTTTTTCTTAGCTTTCATTGTGTTATAAATGAACAGCAATCAACTGTTATGTGCTATGAAAGATTAGTGGGCTGTATTTTGTTTTAAGCAGATGCAAGAGGCCTCAGGCTCCATGAATTGCTGATGTGGTCTGGGGAGATGAGAATAATGCAATTATACCATATTCCTAGTTGTTTGATCTATATTCACTGGAAACTTATGGCCTTAGTTCAGCTGACTTTTTACAACTTTCAATATATGGAGCAGGATCCTGTTATGTATCTATAAAAGAAAGTAATCCAGAGAAATTGATCATTGCATACCTTAATGGTGGACTAGAGGAACCACATAGGTTATGTGCCCAATACCATTTTGCTTTTCCAGGTCTCATTACACATCTTGGTTAAGCAGCTGGTTATTCCAAGTTTACTCCAATCTTGGGTCATGATTTGAGCCCCAAAGATAAGATTATTATATCAGCTCTGGAGCTACCTCTGTTTGGTAGGGCTATTATGGACCAGTTAAAAGTTACTCATCACCTTGACTCTTTCTTGGGTACTAACCTATGTAATATGTGTGCATGGTTGGTAATTGTGAGGTGCCTAGGTCTCCATCCAATTGGCATACAAGGCCCAAATTTCCTCTGTACTATTAGGACATGTCCAGACCAAACTTAGACTGTGCCATATCACAGATCACACATATCATAAACTATCTGGTCCAATGAACCTTGGCCCAGATTTTAACCAAAATAGTGCTTTGTTTGTCTGTTGGTTTCCAAGAGAATTGAAGATCAAGTCAAATGGACTGTTGACTTGATTGAGAGATTATTACCTGGTTTGAGCAGTACCATTCAAGAAAATTTTTATGGCTGCCACACCAATAGTGTGAGGACACCCAAGGTCTTAACAGAAAATAGATAGAATCCCTCTGTATCCTTGGCTATTCTTCAACCTGCCCCAATCAACTTCTGATTTCAATTTAAACATGAATCAACCATACCATTTTCTTGTCATGTTTCAAAAAAAGTTTTAGTCAGACTTCTTAGTTTATCTTCTAGTGTTCTAAGAAGGAAAACTATTTAGACTGTGCTTGTTGATGTAAGCTAGAAGAATAAGAACTTCAATAATTATAAGAGATGCTTCCTGGACATTATTAATATTAATGCTAGAGCTATGGTAAAAGTAATTTATCACTTGATAAAAAATGATGCCAACTGAGTGTAAATTATTATTCATTTAATCATACCTATAAGCTTTTGTGCAACAGCACACCCCCAGCCTCAGTTCCCAAAATTCATGCACAGAAAAGGTAATACACACCCCCAGGAAATCTTTGAAATCCATTGTCCATGGACAACAAAGTACAGTAGCCATTGTAAATTGTGTTAAACTATTTCATCCTTCCATTTTTGTTTTCCCAGCATACCAGATCATATCCTCCACTTGTCCAAGGCGGTTCTTTGTCTAAAAATTTTTTGATACCAATTTTGGTAATTATTTCATGGTCATATTTCAACTTTACCTAGCGGTCTACCTGCACGTAGTAGATGTTCAAAAATATTTCCTGAATTGAATTAATCACAGGATTGCTAACAAAAGCCTCCCTATAATTTAGCAGGAAGAATTACACAGTTAGGTATCTTAAAAGCCATATGTTTCATTTTTATATTTTCTAATCTATTCATTTTTATTAGTGGGTCATATATTTATCTCAACTTTGAATTTGTGGTCTTAGCAAAATGATTATGTTTTTCTCTTTCTAATTAATATTTCACTCAGGCTTTTCATCATAGAAATGCCCCCAAATGCTTCAGCATTCAAGAAACCTATTGGCTAAACACAATTTTACTTCTTACAGATGCCTGCAACTTGTTCCTGACTCCAAATATGAATTGATTCTAGAGGAGATATTTAACATGAGGAAGGAATTTTGACTACCCCTGCAAAACGTCTGTTTTTGCAAATGACTTGAACAGTTTTTAAAGAGAATACTTCCAATGTCCATTACACCAAGCCATTAGGTTTAACCAGAGAGAATACATTTTCCATTACGTATTTTATCATTTACCCTTTCGGTGACAGCCTCTTGTGTTAAGTGAATGCCTTGGTGAAATATTACCAATCATGGAATGTTTACGAACAAATTGTGTTAAAAGATTATTGAGGAATTCTGTAAACTACAGTTTTCCAAACAGGCAGACCTCTCAGAACTGTATATGATAGATAGATTGAGAGATAGATAGATATCCTCCCTTCATTTTCCATTCTGGCAAAAAAAAGTCTGTCAATATTACATTGAGATCCTAGAGGAATTGTTTACTTGTCCTTCCTGAGGCTGTTACCAACCTTATGGAGGATAGATAACCAGTTCTCCTGGGATCTCACCATAATATTGGTAGACTTCTAGAAGTATACAGGGGCCATAGCAATAATTATAGTTCCTGTGGACAGTCTATATGTATAGATATAGTGATAGAGAATTTTTTCTTTAATTATTATTTATTGTTCATAATCATATTTAAATGTATCCCTTTCCAACTCAAGTAGTGAGATACTTTCCAGTATAGTCTAACAAATCCTTCTATAAATTATCTCAGTCACTTATATAATGAACTGGTTGCACTACAGATAGAGAGTCCCTGTTAACTGCTTATTCATATTTTATGACTTAGTAAAGGTCACAGATGGATCCAAAACACAGTTGGGCAGCTTGGTGAAAGTACAACACACTACTGTGTAGGAGTTCACAGGTCAAAGAGAAATGGCCAGATGAGATGCCCCGAGGCATGAAGTGCCTTCTGTCGTCCTTGCTGACACTGGAGTCTAACTCAGTCAAGAAAATAATTTACCAGATGTAAGACCTCAGGATAGAACACAGATCTAATTATCACCACAGTCAAAGATAATGCTAATGTCACCAAGTGGGAATAGTTCCAGCACTCATTTCTACTAAAAGGTGAATTGTGTTTGCTGACGCATTTTGAAAAAAAAAATTCTTAGGTTTTGCTACAGTATTTTTAGTATCCAATAGCATTTTTTGACTACTTCAGCCTGCATTTCAGTTCTGTGGAAGTAGCAACTAATACAATCTAAAAACATGCACAAATTATGTTGCTAATATGGTGGAGTGACAGGATAGGGATCTGTGAGACAGCCACAGCAATATCAAGGATAATAATGCTTGATGTTAATGAATATTAGGTGGCCCACAGTTTGATTTTTTTTTTTTTTTTGCCATTCATGTAACAGGTTATAGTGTTTAACCTGTTGTTTTTTTTGTTTCCTTAAATCTGATTTTGGTGGATGGACAGAGGTAAATCAACTGCCATTATTTTATTATTGAATATATGACAATAAATTTTATGTCATTGTTTTAGGAATATAATAATATTCTATTGTAGTAATGCTTATAATTTTGTAATCTTGTTCCTTTAGTTGGCCATAATGGAATATATAACTACTCATTATTCCTGCCATATAAGTTACTCCACCCAGTGACTGATGATGTAGGAATAAAAAGTATTATCATCTCCACTTTTGTATATGAGGAAATAGAGACTCACTCTAATCCAAAACCAAATTTATCCTCAATTCAGCATTGCTTTAAGCCTTATCCCTAAAGTGTCCTGCAGCCTCTCTAACAACACTGACATAATGGAATGAGTGATAAATTGGGAGACAAAGTAGGAAAACACTACAATGTTAACCTATTGTAAAAAAAAAAGAAAAAAGAAGACAACTTACATTTGAAAGATTTGCAAAATTGGATGGGCATGTGAACACGTTGTTAAGAGCCCTTCCAAGGCTTTGGAAAGGGGCTATAAAAGTGAGGATTGCTGAAGGCTATACTTTATTAGTTTCATAGTAAATTCACCTTTAGTTAATATTGTGTTAGTAAGATCTGCATTATGGAAGAATTACAAAATGTTAAAATGAAAAAGTTTTTCTTTTCTTTCTCACATTTTTTAAATATAAGAATGTTCTTTTAGAACAAGACAATAGATGGTCTATGCTCTAGATTTTAGGATACTAACCTTAGCATATTGACAATATAAAAAAAATCCTTAATTTCCTATGAACCATACTCATTGCTGACCTCCAGGAAATTAATTCTTAACTGCCTCTGTGATGTCATTGGTGATCTAGATGATATAATCTCATTTTCAAATTTTTATTTTGTAACGTTTTATATCCATATTTTAATTGTAGTAGTCAAGAACATTTAGAGATATGAAATGTCATAAATTTTAATAAAACTCCTATTTAGGGCTTCCCTGGTGGCACAGTGGTTAAGAATCTGCCTGCCAATGCAGGGGACACGGGTTCGAGCCCGGGTCCAGGAAGATCGCACATGCCTCAGAGCAACTAAGCCCATGCACCACAACTACTACTGAGCCTGGGTCCTAGAGCCTGTGAGCCACAAATACTGAAGTCTGTGCGCCGAGAGCCTGTGCTCTGCAGCAAGAGAAGCCGCTGCAATGAGAAGCCCATGCACCGCCATGAAGAGTAGTCCCCGCTCGCCCCAATTAGAGAAAGCCTGTGCAGCAACAAAGACCCAACACAGCCAAAAATAAATAATTAAAGAAAACTCCTACTTGGACAAGGGGACAGGGATTTAGAATAAAAGAGAACATTTCATTTTTGAGAGGGAATACTTGACCCTACATTGTTATATTCGAGTTATTAATGAAACACCTTATTATAATTTTAAAAGATAATTTATCTGAATTATATATTTCATTGCATAATTCAGGGAATAGCTCACCGTTATACTTAAGACAGAAGAAGGCAAACATAGGGAAAATGAATTCATTCAAGCTTAAATTTGTTAATTGAACTCTAAAATCTAGACTTCTTTCTTGTGTCATGAAATAACTTACTTTGTCATTCTGCAAGTATGACCCTACCTTGACCAAAATAAATCAATCTTTCTAAATTGCTAACCAAACACTGTAACTTAGTACTAGTATCTGCCAGATATATAGGTTTTAGATTTTTGAAAACTGCCTTAACTATGATTTTTTAAAATGTTTTAACTACTTATTTGTGGACATTGTTTAAATACTTCTTACCTAAGAATCTGTTATTCTTACCTAAGAATACGTCTTACCTAAGAATATCCACAAGTGAGGTTTTGTTATTTATTTATTTTCCAATACAAAATGTTGCTCCTGACCTGCAAGTTGGTTTGTCAAAACACTGTCGTTTCTCAGTCATCTATTACAAGAACTGTTCTATGTCAACTTAGAGACTTTAAACAGATTTTATATCCTTACATATCCATGGGGTATTTAATTCATATGATTTGCTTGATAAAATTTTTCCCCAGTTATACCAATATTTCTATATGGATATTACATGCTTGCTAAATACGATGGTCAGGAAAAAAAAAAAACACATTTTAGAGCACTCTTTATTTAGCCTAGACATTAGAGGAGTGATATAAAAGAAAACCTGTAAGAACTGGGAAGGTCAAACCATCTTCAAGTAGGTTTAAATGCATTTTATAATAAGAATGAAGATTATACTTGCCCAAAACTTGCAAATCTATTATTATGTTAGCCAGATAGAAGATACTTTCAGTTTGGGAGTTTTGGTTTCTGTAAAAGCAGAGTAGCATCTATCACACCAATCTTACCTCACATAGCCATTGTAAACTCCAAATTATCATGAACAATACTGAAAGCGTTGCTGAGGCTTTTATTAGAACGAACGACAGATTAAAAGCCGTCAGAATGGAATTAGACCCTTGAAAGAAATAGATAAGATTTATGTTTGTAAAGCTTTTGCTCTGAGAGCACTGCACAGTTTCTGTGGTACAAGTTGGCTAGAAATCAAGCAGCAACGTGCAGTCTGTTAGGAGTAGGGAGTCGGAGGGTGGCGTTTGGGAACACCAACCTGGAGAGAAGTTGAGGAGACATAATCCAGAAATGGAAGAGCACAGAGGGTCAGTCTCCACAACTTGTATTTAAACTCCTTTCAAAGCTGTGGCTCCTCCAAGAATTGCGCATTAACACGCCAGTCTTCAAAGAATCCAAGGGGAAGAGAACCACTGCAGAACTCAAAGAGCTGACCAGAAATTTCAGCCGCTGCTCACTTCAGTGGACTGTGGAGTTCAAGTCCCACTGAGTTAGAGAAGAGTGACAAACTTTATTATAAGTATCCACCAAGTCCTGGGCTTAAAACAGTCTGAATAAATTTAAAAGGATTGAAGTCATATGGAATACATTTTCTGTCTGCAATGAAGTTAAAATAGAACTGAATAAGTTGCCTCAAAATAATCAAACACTTGGAAATTAAGAAAAACATTTCTAAGTATACCATGTGTGTAAGAAGAAACCACAAAGGAAAAAAGAAAATATTTTTAACTATACAAAAATGAACAGAGAGCATATCCAAATTTATGGACTATAGCAAAAGCAATCCTTACACGTATGTCTTTAAATACTTATTTTAGAAAAGAAGTGTCTAAAAATTAATGTTCTGTGACTATACCTAAAGAAGTTAGAAAAGAAGACCAATTAAACTCAACAAAATAAAAGAAAACCTTATTTTAAAAGGGAGGAAATCAATTAAATTGAAAACTAAAAACAATAGAGTAAACAAGTTAAAAAGTGGACTTGTGGAATTAAGAAAATTAACAAATCTTTACTTATGTTAACCAATAAAATAGAAAATACCGATGTTCAATATCAGGGATTATAGAGAGAACAGTATTATGGAGTCTTCAGATGTTGTCATCATGATAAGGGAATATTATGTACAGCTAATGACAACGAATTCAATAATTTAGATAAAATAGACTAATTTCTTGAAAGGCACAACTTGACAAAGCTTGGATGGGATAATTAGTATATTTGAATGGCCATATACTTTTTAAGGAAATCGAATGTATTATCAAAAACCTTTTCACAAAAATATCCCAGGAAAAATTTACTTCACTAGTTGATTCCAGCAAACTCTTAAAGAAAAAATAATGCCTATATAATGTAAACTCTTTCTTCATAAAATGTAAAGGAAAAAATACCTATCAAATTATTTTATAAGGTTAGCACATCTCTGATACCAAAACCTGATAATGTATACTATGAGAGAGGAACAGACTAATTTACAGACTAATATTTCCCATTAACCTGATGCAAAAACTCTCAATAAAATATTAGCAATTTAAATCCAGAAGTATATGTATATATACACAAATATATATAATCCAGAAATATAAAAATCAAGAGATATGAAATACGATCATATGAAATATATATGTCATATGACTAAGGAGTTTATCTTAGACAGGGTTTATTTTTAACGTTCAGAAATCAAACAATATAATCAAAGATGTTAACAGAAAAAAATATTGATGAATGTAGAAAACTGTATTTTACAAAAGTCAACACTGGTTCATGACAAGAACTTTCAGCACACTGATGTTTAAAGGATCTCAATTTATAATCTACAGGCCATCTATGAAAAACCTACAGCTAACATTGTACCTAATGGTGAAATATTGTACATTATTCTCCTAAGATCCAGAGGCAGATAGAGATATCCATTGTCCAGACTTCTGTCAAAATTGTGCTAGAGACCCTAGTCAATGTCTAAGGCAGGAAAAATAAATAATGAGCAAGTAAAACAGTCTTTATTCAAAAAAGACATGATTGGGCTTCCCTGGTGGCGCAGTGGTTGAGAGTCCGCCTGCCGATGCAGGGGATGCGGGTTCGTGCCCCGGTCTGGGAAGATCCCACATGCCACGGAGCGGCTGGGCCCGTGAGCCATGGCCGCTGAGCCTGTGCGTCCGGAGCCTGTGCTCCGCAACGGGAGAGGCCACAACAGTGAGAGGCCCGCGTACCGAAAAAAAAAAAAAAAAAAGACATGATTATGTACATTAAATGATATTAAAGAACTACAATAAAAAACAACTAAAAAAAATAAGTGGATTTGGGGCCAAAACAATCTTAGCAAAATAATAATAGGGATACTTATACTAATCTTATTTCAAAACTTACCATAGAGCTATAGTAAGCAAGAAAATGTAGAAATCATACATAGATAAACAGATCAATGGAATAAATTTCATGGAGGGATCAATTAACTCAAAAAGTAAATGATAATTTTTATAGCATATGATGCGGGAAAATTTTTAAAATCCAAATTAAAACAAAGGAAATGTTAACCCTTCCTCACACCACAGAGAAAAACATTAATTTGAGATAAAGAGTAGACCTATATATAAAAGTAAAACTAAAAATTTACAAGAAAACAAAGGAGCAAACCTTTGAGACTCTGGGGTAGGCAAAGAAAAAATAAAACTATAAATTCAACATTAGTTTTAAAAAATATATATCTTAAAAAGACAGGCAATGTTACAAATATGAAAAAGTAAACCACAGACTGGCAGAAAATATTATAATATATTATATATATCTGACCAAGGACTCAAACCAGAATCAGTATAGAATTCATACAATTCAATAGTAAGAATGAAAAAAACTCCACCTGAACAGTTAAAATATAGGCAAAATATTTGAATAGATAACTTACAAAGGAAGAGATTCCAAATGGAACACAAGCTCATGAAATGATGCTTAATATTATTAAGCTGATGGAAGTATACATGAAACAGTCATTTTGGAAAACAGTTTGACAGATTTTTATAAAGTTATATACACTTACCATTTGATTCTGAAGTTCTCCTATATATTTACCCAAGAGAAAGGAAAATATGTCTACACGGAGGCTTCTATATGAATTTTATTGTGGGCATATTTGAAACAGCCAAAATTGGGAAAGAAAACCAGAACAAGCACTCATCAATACATAAATGGATAAAAAATGTGGACTACCATTCTGTAATAAAAAGGAATCAATTACTGTCACATGCAAAATATGAATTAATCTCAAATCATTATGTTGAGTAAAAGAGCCAGGCACAGAAAGACACACTCTCTATTATTCAGTTATATGAAGTTCTCTGACAGATAAAACTAATTATGATGCTGGCAGTCAGAACAGTGATTAACTGTGTTGGGGTGTGGCCTACTGACAATAAAAGGATTATGAAAGAACTTTTTTGGGGTACAGGAAATGTATTTCTTAATTGGGGTGCTGGTTGCATTGATTTGTATATTTGTCAAAGCTTATCAAACTATATATTAAGAATGTGCATTTTACTTTATGTGAATTTATACATAACCATTTAAAAAATGAAGTTCATTATTTCTGTCTTACCAGAAAGGACATGCAAGGAGGACTCTATATGATCACAAATAAAGTTTCAAGTCTACCTGTGTGCTATGAGGAAGGTAAGACTATTTATAAACTGTAATATTACTGTAAAGGTGTGTGGCAGTAATTATATCTCCTTATGAAAACATTTCAGAGAAATGAAGGCCAATGTTTATAGTGATAAAAAATGCTTAGTATCCATAGTTTCCTCCCCAAACTAAGAACAGCTATTTATATTAGTGGATAATCTTTATATTTCATCTGTGTTTTGAAATATCCTAACTGTAAATCAGTTAGGATGTTAATATACTAATGTGGTAGGAGCTTGATATACTTTGGGAAATACTGGTTAGGTGGTTAACACATTTTTTTAAAGTTTGCCTAAGATTTTTTATGTGAGTTTTCTAAAAAACATTAGATTTTGTCCAGTAGCTTCATTGTGAAAAGAAAAGTAATTAATAAAATTTAACCATCCCTTCTTCAAAATAGAATCGCTCTCCACACAGGCCAATCCATGAGTTTCTGTGAGGTCTCACTGAAAGTATTCTGAAAGCTACCCAACAGTATCCCTGTATAAATATGCAAAAAGATATATTTGATTGAGAGGATGACTGTGTGAACTTAAGGTACAAAGAGTCAATAAATCTAAGTGTTTTAATTTTTTTCCAGAGTTTCGTGGGCAGAACAATGTCCTTGGATGGTTGAAATTGCTGTGAGAAACTAAGGACAAAAATAGTTTTTGAAATCGATCCTATCAAATGTCTTTTCCATTGCTTCCTCTCACAAAGCTGAACACAAGAACCAGGAGTATTCATTCCTGTTCACCAAGGTGGAAATCACAAGCAATGATGGCCCACACGCTATCAGGTATTCTCAACTGCAAAAATGAGCTCTCGGTCAATACCAACCAAATCAGTGAGGTGTGTGCCAGGAACATCAGAGGGAACAAATTGCTAGGCCCAAGGAAAAATGGATATTGAAAATAAGTTCAATGAATTTGTTCAGAGATTTAAATTGTGGTATCACGTCAACAAAGAAAAGAATTGGCACTTAAGAGAAGAATTTATTGAAGATCTTATGAAAAATATAGTTACTGAAATTTTAAAATATCAGTAGTTGGGTTAAGTAGTAGAATGCATAATGCTGAACAAAAATTAATGATGTGCAAAATTAGAGGGGAGAATTTTCCCAGAGCACAACACACTGGGATAAAATGGAAAGTAAATAGGAAAAGAAAAGAGGTGAAGAATAGATACAGAGGTGCTAACTTCTCTCTGGCAGAGTTTCAGAAAATAAAGGTAAAGAGAGTGATGCAATTATTGAAGACATGAAAGCTGAGAGTTTCACACAATGAAAGAAGATGGGATCATCAGATTACAAGACCCCACTGAGCACCAATTAAGTTAAAGATAAAACTACACATTTCAAAACACTCTGATAATTTTTTTGAAGACAGGGAGAAAATCCTAAATGCTGGCAGAGTAAAAGACATAAATTACCTACAGAGCAGTAAGAATAAGGCTGACTTTAGAATTAGTATCATCAGTATTTGGGTTTAAAGAACAGAGAGCATCTTCTAAAAAAATATTGAAGAAAAATTTTGATTTTAGAAATTCCATTGTCAGACAGATGTTTTGCACTGCACAATTTGAATGGTTAATAAAATTCTAAGTAATATATTTAGCAAATATATCTACACCAGACTCTCCCTGAAAGACTCTGGAAAATGTATTCCATTGAGCATGAATAAACGAATCCAAAAGGAAGAAAACAAATACAAAAGGCAATCTGAAGCAAATAAATTAATGAACTCATTTTTGTACAAATAAACATTTAAAAGAATACATTTTTATACTAATCTAGAAGCAAAATGTGGACAGTATGGAGGGTTAGAAGAAAGTAAAATTTTGATGAGATACTTGCCTTGAGAGGATAATAGTCTTAGAAGTGTATTAGCATGATTAAGTTTGGCTGAGAGTAAAAGAAATTCAAAACTGCAATGGCTTAAACAAGGGCGATATTTATTTTTCTCACGTGGAAGCCCAGTTAGACAGTTCAGGCTGTTGGGATGGCTCTGCTCTACTGCTTCCCCAGGGAGCTAGTTTCCTTCTTTTTTGCCACCACCTGCTATCCAGCATTCCCAGTTCACCTCATGGTTTAAGGTGTTGGTTCTAGTCCCAAATACCCACCAACATTACATCCAGCAAGAATTAGAAAAGGGAAAAACAAAGGGATGGGGGCATAGGATATTTGCCAGTTGCCTTTAATGAAGCTGATGCAAGATGCTTTGGCTTCACTCTGGCAAGACTTTAGTCAAAGGACTCAGCGACACAGACCTGCCTTGTCACGGTCTTTGGGTGACTGTTTACCCTTCTAAAAATCAGAGGGTACGTTACTAAGGAGGAGAAGAACAGTTATCACAAAACCAACAGCTCTCTCTACCACAGTGTAAGTGCCAAGCAAGAGAAGGAAAAAATAGAATAAAGAAAAGTAGTTAATCTAATAGGAGACCTGAACACAGAGACAGGGAACAGCAGCAACAAAAAGCATGATAAATAAAAAACACAGACTATGAAAATTTCCCCATGGACATGTCTAAGTTTTTAATATTACTTGTTTTTCCTTCAGCATTTAGCATTGTTTACTTCTGCGTATTGGTATCTTCACATGAATCTAGGGACTGTATTTTCAATTCTCTCTATTAAACTGTGATCACTTTGGGATCAGTATTAATATTTTATTATTCTTATCATTTCTTTAACAGAGTAGGCCCCCAGTAAACACTCATTTAATGATTATTAGAACAGGTAAGTGTCAGAGACATCAGGCTTAAGAAGGATAGCTCTCACTGATTTCTTAGAAATTGACAGAGAGGAGGCTATGCCATATAAGCTGCTTTAGCCTCAGCAGGGCCTGTTCCTCAAAGCAGAAATTTTAAAAATTTATAGTCCAACGGGTAAATAGGTTATTTGATCTAGATTATAAAGTAGATGCTGGCCATACATAGGAACAAAAGCTGTTGCATTCTTTGTCTTTGGGAATGTAGATAAATCATTGATTTTTTTTCTAACATACCCTGAACCTAGGCCCTCATGACTTTTCTCATTAGACATTGCAAATGCAATTTAATTATTCTTGGAAAGGAAATTATAATTTTAGAGGTAAAATGAGGAATAGAGTTTTGAATAACTACAATTTCTAGTGAATTAAATAAAAGTAATGAATAATGAACTAGTTTTGCACATTTTTACAATAAATTCCCTATAATGTTTATGTGTTTATGTGAGTGAACGTGTGTGTGTACACGTGTGTGTGTGGGGGGGGTGGGTGCATGTTCCCATGCACATATAATCTCTGCTCTAGAGAAAAAAAATATATCCCAGATTTTCATGAAGAAATAAAGGCTTATGTCTTCTTATTTCTGGCAAGGTAGTAATAACATATTTCTAATAAACACAGGATATATCCTTCAGTAATACTGTTGAAGGTACTGCAGTTGCTGGTTCAATTAGGAATGATACTGAGGCTTTGCTATCAGGAACATACAGACACCCTGAATGTACAAAGGACAGGACAGCCTAGGCATAGTTGAATTGATAGATAGTTCAAGTAGTTAGAGCACACAGAAGACAGAAGGAAAAGGAAAGACACAGGGTTTGTGCTGGGTGTTCTGAGTTTGTCGTGAGTTTTACAGTGATTTCAAGAGTTAATATATCTGTCAAACTCAATGAATTGTACAACTTAAATGTGTGCAGTTTATTGGCCTTTAATTATTCTTCAATAAAGTTTAGAAAAGTAAAATAAACCTTTTACTATCCCACAAAAAAGCCTTCCTTGGATTGCATAATAAAATCATAGAAAAACTAGAGACTTCCCACTTATTATTAGATCTAAACTGGGAATAAGGTGTTAATAATGGGGTGGGGGACAGTGGAATCTGCTGGTGTTTGCATCAGGAGGGAGCCAGCACATCTCTTATATGGCCACATCGGAATTTAAATCGTGCATTATCCAGGCCACTTTTCTTATTTTGTAACACGAGAATAGAAAATACTCAGACAAGTACCTGTCATCTCCATGAGGCTTATTTCTCTTTAATATAATACAAATTAAAATATTCAAGCTGGGCTTCCCTGGTAGCGCAGTGGTTGAGAGTCCGCCTGCCGATGCAGGGGACACGGGTTTGTGCCCTGGTCCGGGAAGATCCCACATGCCGCGGAGTGGCTGGGCCCGTGAGCCATGGCCGCTGAGCCTGCGCGTCCGGAGCCTGTGCCCCGCAACGGGAGAGGCCACAGCAGTGAGAGGCCCACGTACCGCAAAAAAAAAAAAAAAAAAAATATATATATATATGTTCAAGCAGTTGTTCTTTCATTTCTATTTTACCTTCTCTCCTCCTCTTCCTGTACCATATTCCTTTCCTTTCCTGTATGTCCTACTCTTTCCTTCCATTCTATACAAATTCACTTTTTAACATACATAAACAAATAGATTTAGAAATAATTGATTATAATTATGATTATGTTATATGTGTAATGTGCTTTTATTCCCTGCCTATGACTACTGAGATGGCCTTGAACCAATGATTATACTGAACATTCAAATCTATATTTCTACTTACCATCCCCTGCTAAAATCAACCATTATTCCTTGTAGAAATGTCTAATTTCAGGACTGCAGTAGAAATGAATCTGGAATATCTTGTGTCGGAAAGAAAAAGAAAAGTTTAAAGAACAGTCTCGATATATCAAAATGCAGAAAAGCTCCTTTAAAGGGGGACCTCCCTGGCTAAATTGGTACAATTTAAGCATCAAAGTAAATAATGGTAGTAATGGGTTAAATCCCATTGAATAAAATAGGAATTGAGGATTCCATACAGAGATTTTTTTTTTTTTTGCGGTACGCGGGCCTCTCACTGCCGTGGCCTCTCCCGCCACGGAGCACAGGCTCCGGACGTGCAGGCTCAGCGGCCATGGCTCACAGGCCCAGCCACTCCACGGCATGTGGGATCTTCCCGGACCGGGCCACGAACCCGTGTCCCCTTCATTGGCAGGTGGACTCTCAACCACTGCGCCACCAGGGAAGCCCCAGAAATAAATATTTATGGTGAGGTTGCCATAACAAAATACTGCATACGCAGTGGCTTACGTAAAATGAATTTATTTTCTAACAATTCTGGAAGCTAAAATTTCAAGATTAAGGTATTAGAAAGGTTGGTTTCTTCTGAGGCCTCTCTCCTTGGCTTGTAGATGATAGTCTTCATCTTGTGTCTTCACGTGGTCTTCCCTCTGTGCAATGTCTGTGTACTAATCTCCTCTTATGAAGACACCAGTAATATTGGATTGGGACTGACATATACAAGAACATTTTAACTTAACTACCTCTTTAAAGACCCTATCCACAAATATAGTCACATTATAAGATACTGAAAGTTAGGACTTCAGCATATGAATTTTGGGAGAACACAATTCAGCCCATAAGAAGTAAGATGGAAGACTCTTCAGCAGAGATTACCTTCACATGGTCTTCACATGGTCTTCCTATAAGGACACCAGTCATACCCTAATCCAATATGAGCTCATATTAACTTAACGGCAATGTCCTGTTTCTAAATAAGATCATATTTGATAATCCAGGTGGACATGAATTTTTGGAGAACCCTGTTCAACTCTTTAAAAAGACTTTCCATTGAAATTCAGGGCTATGTTTTTCCATTGGCTTTGCTTATGCTAAAAAACATAGACAGTATTTTTAAAATTAAATAAAGGCAATAGTGAACTGTTTTATAAAAGAGGATTTTAACATTAATCTCGTGTTCCACTCTCAAATACTCATTTTTCAATATTAACAACTATAGCTAAAGTTTATAATATTCCAATAATTTATAAAAAATAATTATTTCTATAATTTACCATACATATTTCTTTGTTTTATTATATATTTGTGAAGGTTTTTTCAAATTTCTATGTATTCCTATGGTTCTTGATACTAATATCCTCTATACAATAATGGATTAATATTACTAGATTCCGGTATTCTATAACTCTTGGCCAAGGTAATAATAACACATTGTTATATGAAATGGTATAGAATATTATTTTTCATCAAGGTTCTTTGTATATGAAAATAAGCAATAGCTAAATCTAAAATTTATCATTAATTTTAAAGTAATAAGGTTAATTCTTTTACTATGATCCATTATTTTAGCAACTCATTTCATTTTTCACAACACAATTCTTAGACATGCTCATTTTGAAATAAGTCCTAGGTATATTTTTGGTTTTTAAACATAATTAGGTAGTCTATATTATATATAGATAATATTTCTATGTTTTAGGATTATTTATGTCATTAAATTATTTATCAAGGCAAAATGCATTTAGGAAACAATGAAAAATAAAAATGTGCTCTTTCAAGCAAAATGAGGTGTTTATGTAAGCTAGAGTAAAATTTATTATGTAGTTAATAGCACATGTTCTACCCAATAGATGCCACCAAAGTTCAGAACTAATCAGTAGAAAGATAGACAAACTGTTTAGAGGTTTATTTTCCTTTTTTATTGATATTTTTAAAGTTATAGTGTATAAAACAACAGCAGATTTGTTTAGTTTTTACTAAATATCAAATGGGTGGTGATTATTTACTCAAATTGACTGGTGAACAATGAAAGAAAAAAGCTGATTAGTGAATGCTTTATTTTGCAGGAAACCATTCTGACATAACAGAAACACAGTAATTTACACCATACTAATTATGAAAATTTTGACAACATAATACACAAAGTAATTGGAGGCAGTTTGCCATTCATTATGGAGAAGCACATATTTGATTTATCAATATATCATCTAATTATGCATGCATTCACACCCTCTCCCATTGAAAATTATTTCCTAATTTCATTTTCTTGTTTATTGAATTAGATTCCAGTGAATATTTAGTAACTCTGAATGACATACTATATATTTTATTTTTATAATGAACCAGTTTATCAACCACATAATTAGGAATATAGCCTAAAGGATAATTTTAGGATGGTCATTTAATTTTTTATTCCTAAGACTCTAGGAAAATTTATGTTTCTCAGCACAACTTGCTCTTAAATTCCTTATTCCTTTTAAATTAAGAAGATATTGGTTATGTATATTATAATGTTCCTTGATATAGCTTCTATGCTTCAAAAATTACTCTGCTATATGCCTCTGCTAAATAAGTTATCCACAAAACTTCAGAAACATGCAATAAATTCAGAGTTTACAAAATATTAAGGTTAGGGTTTTGAGAAGGTTTTCTATTGTTTTTAAGCTGAAATGTTACAAATGAAACTCTTATTATAAAATCTGGAAGGAAAGTATTCGTGTTCCAAAGAGCCATCTCTTAAGACAATACTGCATATAAACTGCAGACTTTAGTTTCAGTTGTCCAATGCAGGAATACATAGATAAAATTTCTAAATATAATTTTAATCCTGTGCCAAAATAAGTAGGGAAACTAATCCTAAAATGTGATCAAATTAATTTTTTGTTATGTTTCAAAAGGAACTCTTTCATACAGAAAGAAAACTATTCCATGCACAGCCTCAAAACTCAATATGTGTGTACTTTCATTCTAGGAAGATGGAATAGATGTACTTTTCCTTATCCTTCTGCTGAGTACAGGTAAAAATTCTGCACGTTACATATAAATCAAACATAAGACAACTTTGGAAATTATTCTTTGGAAATATTCTCCTAAATATTTGTTTCAGAAAGACAATGATTTTCTTAAATTTGTATAGTTTATTGATTGATGCTTTTAAAAGAATTAAGGCTTTCCAAATCTTAAGATGATTTATTTATAAAATGTTTAGAACACTGAAAACAATCTGAAATTAGACAATACTCAAACAATCTAATTTCCAAACAAGATTTAGTTATAGGTGAAATAAGGATTTGTAATCATGCACTGAACAGTTTTCTCATCATTGATTGAGAGAGTAGTAAACTCAGGTGAAGAGTCATCTATACATTCATTCCCCAAATATTTATACTGTACTGTATACCTTTAAAATGCCACTTGTTATGATGAGTTCCGGTACAATGGCAAAGAAGAGAGCAAGAACAAATGCAAAAACTCGAGGTCAAGCTTAAATAGGGTCAAAAGGGATTGAGTCTGAGTGAAATAAGGCATAGGTGGCAGGCGTGAGTGAAATGTTGGAAGAGGTAAGACTGGGCCTAGATTCCCTCAGGCTGTGTTGTGGAAGTCGTGGATCAGGTCTTCCTGAGAGACCAGCTCTTATAAAGGGAAAGAGAGTAGTTAATTCCTCCATGGGATGGATTAGGAGTAAAAAATCAGGTATACCAGTTGACAGCAGTAAAAACAAAACCTCTTAATCCCCATTAGTTTTAAAACCACATATGAAGGGCTTCCCTGGTGGCGCAGTGGTTGAGAGTCCGCCTGCCGATACAGGGGACACGGGTTCGTACCCCAGTCTGGGAAGATCCTACATGCCACAGAGTGGCTAGGCCCGTGAGCCATGGCCGCTGAGCCTGTGCGTCTGGTCTGGAGCCTGTGCTCTGCAACGGGAGAGGCCACAACAGTGAGAGGCCCGCATACCCCCCCACACCAAAAAAAAACCCCACATATGAAAACTTTAGGATTTGGAAATGTAATGGCTAGTGCAAAATTGAGTAAAACTCTGGCCCTGTATAAGGAATTTCTGCCTTTACACTCCAGCCCCCATTCACACTGGCACCCTATTGTTAAGCTACCTTGTGAAGCTGAAATGTAAAGTTTTGCAGAAGAGAGTGCCACATACTGCCCTTTCCAGACTTAGTCACTGAAGGAATAATTTCCTTCCAAGATCTTGAAAAGCATATTTATTCTTTCTCCTAGAATAATCAGTTTTCTCAAGGAACTTTGAAGAATACACTGCTTTGAAAGATGATTATAGAATGTACAGCATATTTTAAGTGTTCAGCTGATAGTATGGCTGATAATAACCTTCAAGTTTTTACCATTAATTTTAAATTGTCTATTGGAAAAAAAAATGCATACTCAGCCTAGGTAGGACATCACTACTTTATTTACACATATTTCAAGGTAATATGGAAAAGTCCACTCAAGCTCTCTTTATGGCCAGTTAAGAGAAATGGCATAGTGTATAAAATCATATGGAAAGAGAATACAAATGAGAAGTGGTGAAATCCTCCACACTAATCACAAACAATACCTTCTATTAAACATTTTCTTTTCATTTAATTCTTGGAAATTTTAAGCTACTCTCAGACAAAATGGTAAGATAAAGCTGTCAGAGACCCTTCTATTCAGACAAGCAATTTTATTCTAGAAGATGTTAAGTTTCCCCACACAGCATTTAGTTGGTCTTAATTATGGAGTAATATAAATTATTTTTTACATAGTGCAAATTATGTTTTTTAACTTGAAAAAATATAGAAGTGAAATTGGTAAATACAGTAATTGGTTTAGTAGGAGACTATGTACAACTAAAAGAAAACATTAATTGATTTTGTTTTTTCCATAGTCATATTTTCTCACTATATTATTTATTAATACTAAAACTTGAGAAAAATATAACAAATGCCCCTGAAGTCTTGCCACAAATAATAAAACTTAACTATGTATTTGTTTTAGATGATTATTAAAACTACATTTACTTTGTTGCCCTTCTCTAGTCCAATCCCTTACTTCCCAGCCAAAATTGAAGTTGATTATATTATATTGTATTCAACACTTTTATGTTTTTTACTAAATACATATATAACTAGATATAAGATATTTGGTTTTGTTTGTCTTAAATTGTCTACAGTATTTATTGTGGAAGATTGTATAATTATTCCTAATGATCCACTGTGTTTCCTTTCAGGGAATTATGCATCCACTTCACTCTCCATGTAACTTGCCATGATGCCCTGCACTTTCCTAGCCCACTGAAGTCAGGCTTGGCTATATGACCTGCGATCTCCAAGCTGAAACCTTAAATGACATTGCATGATTCTGTTCTTGCTCAGTCATAAATCAAGGTAAGGGCTGCTTCTTCAGCCAGGGTCTCAGGATAGAGGACATGTCCTGCAGAATGCCAAGTGGCCTGCAGCTGATGTGTGACATGAATGAGAAATAAACTTTGTTGTTGCAGTGACACTGAGATTTAAGGCTGTTTGTTATTGAAGCATACTGTGGGGAAAGATGATTAATACACCAGTCTTACTCAACTTGCCTTTTTTCACTTAAGATAATGCTTTTTGAGTATATTTTGATACATATAGTTTTTGTTCAGGCTGGCAAACTAAGAGTAGCCTTTAATTATTATTAATAAGTTATACAATTTTAATGTGACCTTACCACTTAAGTCTTCTTACAAATTTTACCATAAAACAATTTTGAAACTATTTTGTTTCCTCTTTCATCTTAGAATTGTACAAAGTTATTAAACTTTGAAGAAAAACTTACACATACACACTCACAAGGATTCAGTCTTAATTGAAGTAATTTTGAGATTAATATCCCTAGTCATTGGCATTCCAAATATGGAAATGAATACCTGACATAAATGTTCAAGTAGAATTTTGTAAATTGTTTTTGAATTCTGAATGGTAAGTATGACATCATTTCCAAAAATTGGGGCAAGCTAGCCAGAATTTTTTCTAAAGAAAGAGTCAGAACTTTTCTATAAGTCAAGAGATATAACCTTACTATCCATAAGACTTGATATTCAAAAGAGAAGATGGTTATATTTTATTGATGTAAATTACATGAAATTCAAGGAATGTCAAACTTGACATTCTGCCACAGAATAATAGTTCAAAATCTAGGACAGATCTCAGCAAACTTTTTCACCAAGTATTTTGGGCTTTGCAGGCCAAGAGGCAAAATTGTCTCAATAACTCAGATTTTCCACTGAAGTATGAGAGCAGTCATGGAAAATACATAAAAGAGTGATCATATCTGTGTTGTAATAAAACTTTATGAACATGAAAATAGATTATTCTTTTTGTGATTCTTTTTAACCATTTAAAAATGTAAAAACATTCTTTGTTCATGTACTTTATATACAAAAACAGGTAGGAGGATGGATTTGACGTGTGAGCTATATTTTGCCAACCCCTGATTGAGAACAAGCAATGAGTGATTCTGCAATAAGGATAAAAGGACTCTAACAGTAAGTAATGAGTATTTAAAATCTGTTAATGATACAATCTACACATGAGCTTTGAGGCTGTTGCATTCTCACATGTGAAACCAAGGCACATGACTCTGTCTGTAAGTTTCCCAAATATGGGCATTTACTACTGAATTTCTGACAACTATTTGGAAACCATCTTAGTGTAGCTCTCATAAGAGAACAGAATGCACGACCATCTCCACCAAGTCAAAATTTCTACTCTAGGAAACAATCTGTTATGATTTTCAGAAAAGAGCCATCATCTCTCAAGTTATTTAATTTGTATCTCTATCTTCTTAAAAAATGCTATAAATAAACAAAACTACTCTCCTATTCTATAAATAAATACCGACCACCTCCTTGCCATAGAGAAAATCTCTTTAAGAAAGTTATAGGAATTATGCATACACACTCCATTCTTTGGTATTGGAAGCCACCCATATGTTACCTAGGGGGCAGAGGGTGGGCAGCAGTGTTTGGAAACTAGAGGCTTATTACATTCTCTTCACATGAACTTTTATCCCTAAGTCTCAGTGTGTCAAAATTTTCTTGTCTATTTTTTTGGACACCACTTTCAGTTTGGGGTGTCTAAAGTATACGCCATTTCTCCTAACTCAGAACCAGCTGTTACAGGAGTTAGTCCTAGGATTTTTCTTAGTCTTTTTTTTGTGTCGTGCTTTCCTCAATATTGGTTTCTTCAAACCAATATTACCAATATCATCCTTCTAATATTTAAATAAGATCCTACCTATTACAAATTATAATGGATATAATTATTGATGAAGAGAAATCTTAGGTCTTGCTGTTCTACTTTCTGTTTGTATACCATAGAAGGTTAACTATCTATTCTCCAGTGAGGTATGGTCCTATAGATTCATTTTATAATTTTTACAGAATGAGAAAACTGCCAGTCAAACTATCTGCCATTTATTTATCGATCAATACACAATTGTGTAGTACAGTTGTTCTAAAGTTCTTAGTAGACAGTGAAGGGGTGATGAGTCTAGTATTGATTGGCTCATGTCATAAGTTGTCATGGAAGAAAAGAGTGCTAAAATTATATGTGTGGTGTAAATATAGAAGGCACAAAAATATTTTTAACCTTTATCTTTTTTTTTCTGAGTTATTTCCAAATAACGCTCTGAAAATCAGTCCATGTCCTGGCTAAAAAGACCAAGTTATTAAGGCAAATACAGGATGGAAATGTGTTTGTGTGATTAATTATTTTAATAAAACTTTGTAATCTGCAAGTAGGGGAGTATATACAACATGTAAGTAAAGAAATAAGTGGGAAAAATAGAAAAAACTATAATATTTTTAAATCCATGTAACTAATGATTAAAAGGGACAGGCTGGCATAAAAACATGTTTCATACTTATTTCCATCAAGTCACAAGAGTTATGAAAAAGCTGATTTCTTTAAACTGAGGAAATACTGAAATTAATTTAATAGCTGGCAGCCGTGTTTCCAGCTTGAAAACATTCTTGATATGATCCAGCTGCAAGGAGATACTGCAGGCAGGACTTGATAGATATCTGGTCCATCTTGGTTACCTTGTAGAGCTCCATATAGCCTCAAGTTTTGCTTAGTTGGAAATGCTGCACACTCTTTGTTCCCCCAAGAAAGTCTAGGTGAGTCATAGTGTGGTGTGTCTAGTTCCCCAGAGTTACCTCATTACTGATCCCTCCCAGCCTGAGTGGACCCAAGCAAAGATAAAACACTGTGGACTTATAAAAAGATTATGCCACATCCTGTCATTAAAAACAGAAAAAAAAAATGGCTCTGGCTAGTGTTTTGTGCTTATTGGTAAGTCTTGCTTTTCCATGAGGAGATTGTTAATTTTGTTTTTTCCTCAAAGATAATGATTCACTTTTACCAACATCACTTCTGACTCTCAACTGAAGGTAAAATTTCCCTGTAGCTCAGTCAAGACGGTGGATCTGAAAGTCTCTGGAAGACAAGCTTTCTGGATTTGATCTCTGCAACAGTAATGTGCAGAGTAAAACATACCATATTTGTAGCACACAAATAGTGATTTCACTAATTATTTAAATCCAGCCTCCAGTTGGCATACACCAATATACTTTGGAGATTCTCCTCCAACTTATTATTTGCAAACTCTGCTCTCTTATGCCAGATAAAACTTGAATTGTCTCCATCAATTTGAATTCAAATAAAGGCTATCACTTTCTTTCCCTGATAAATATATTTTATCACATTAGTATTTAAATATGGATTTGGTCTTTTAGCAAGTTGGGATGTGTCATAAAACAGAGGGGCAAAAAGCAAAGTGCTGGGAAGGATTTTTCATTCCCTGAAAGAAACAATCTAGAGCTCATAATTGGAAGCAGAGGAAAGAAGTGCAAATGTACTATGAAAACTCTCCAACTACTGAAATATCTAAAGTGAAATATTAAAAACATTGTGTAATATGAGTATATATATACACATTTTTAAAATTCTCACTTGACAAAATCAAAAAGGTTTTATCTTACTATACCTAGTAAGACTGACTTTAACAAACTTAGCTTAAACTTGCATTTATTGCATACAGTGGTTAATGTGGTTGCTTTTTCTTGAGTTTAAGGATGTAACTATAGATACTGAGGGCCCAAATAAATACCCTAGGTAACTAGCTGCAATAGAGAACACAGAATTTTTGAAAAGATAGTGTTATTCTTAGTGAATGTGTATATGTGCGTGTTTGATATGAGAGCAAAGATAAGCTCTGTGAGACTCAATGTTATCATATACAAGTAGGCACAACTAACTACTAGATACTATTAGAATTGCATCATCATTATAGTCATTGTTTCAAATGAACTCAATCCATGCATCAGCACATATACACCAATGGCATTGCATATAATTTCCTACATGTTTGCTTAATCCTAGTTTTTTATTTTTTACTTTTTAAAATACTGTGTTACAATACTGTGTTAAAATACTCTTTACAATACTGTGTTAGTTTCTACTGTACAGCAAAGTGAATCAGCTATACATATACATATAGCCCCTCTTTTTCGGATTTCCTTCCCATTTAGGTCACCACAGAGCATTGAGAAGAGTTCCCTGTGCTCTACAATAGTTTCTCATTAGTTTTATTTTACACATAGTACCAATAGTGTATATATGTCAATCCCAATCTCCCAATTCATCCCACCACCACCCCTTTCCCCCTTGGTTAACTAATGTACTTTCTATCAATAATTTCATGGGCTAACATTAGAAGAAATAATGCATGCATATATGTCTGTTGTTGTAATGGATGTTATTTGTTTTCTGGTCAACACACACCGGCCCAATTTATCCCTCATTTTTCCAACTGCTTTCTTCCAAGCTCTAACCAAATGAGTCCTGAACAACCCTCTTGTTCTTACATGATCCTGACACTGGATATGATTTCTTACATCAGCTTTTCCTTGATTTTTTTGCCAAATAGGAGGCAAAAGTTTTAAAATATCAACTTCTGAACCTGTTGGAAATCCTATCACTCCATGAGAAGAAAGCTTCTCTGTTAGTCAAGAGAATGATGTCTGAGTGCTGAGGTCACCACAGAATTCAAGTTCCCATTTCTAGATAATATTGAGTCACAGCGGCAACACCACCCTCCCTGGGGTTAGGTTTATCATTCCCTTCATCAGTTGTATAATGTAACGTTATTTTCTGTGGTCCAAATTGGTCTGAATAGAATTTCAATAACTTAAAATAAACTAATATGCTTTTTTCAGGGCCAAATGCTGAATAAAATGTGTGTTGACCCTGTGGGGACCAAGTATTCTTTCTGTAACAAAGAGTGAGAAGATTTTTATTTGGGAGACTTATAAGAACAATAAGAAAATACAATTAGAACAATTGAGGCACTATAGGGAATTAGTGAAAAACTTAATTTTAGATAATATAAACAAGAAAAAACAAAATATTCAGGCACAGACAGAATATCCCAGGTATGGATTATCTAACATATTTTATTAGATTATTTGTTCATCTAAGAAATAGATATTTAGACCTACTAAAGAGGTATTGACATAAAATGGTCTTGTTATGTTCAAGGAACCTCCCACAGGTCAGTGGAAATGGAGTAGGTTAAGAAGGGGTGTCAACAAACAGGGATAAAAAACAAAACTAAACTTTATGTCATATTAAGTGAATGTTGTAGGCTGTGAAAGGCTTTGAAAGTGTAAAGGGCAAAATACTTCATCATCTTCATTAACTTCCTTGATATTCCATCTACCCTTGTGTTCATACTAGAGTCATTAACTGTGTCAAATATTTTACTTACTTTATCTCAAGTATTCTTCACAACAACCCAAGAGGGGATATTATTCTTCCCACTCTAAAAACAATTAAACAGTGGTTATGTAACAAGCTGAGAGTCACACAGCTAGGAATTGGAAAACATGGGTTTAAAATCCAGGAACTTTTTCCTACAAACAATTCTTGGTTTATTAATATTGTCGCTTAAAAAATAAATATAATTTAGTTTAATTAGCCTCTCTCTTCAATCTTTTCCCCACTTTTTCCTCCACACACTTCAAAAAGTAACCTACACTTCTTTATTGCTTATTTTCTGTTCAACCGAATGTCTATCAACCATTTTACTCATTTATAGAATAACACTTTACTTATTGTGCTACCACACATATCTATCGCTCTTTGCCCCTAAATTCATTCTCTATTAAAAGTAATCCATTTCTGTTATAAAAATTATAAATGAATCAATCACTAGAAATATTTCACTGAATTTCCTATTATTTATATTTATGTTTATCAATTCCCTACTTGACTGTTTGCTTCTGAAAATAGGAACCAAGTAATCAGAGATTACTTTTAGGTTGATTACTGAACCATTTATAAAGTTAGAAAAATCATGTCATGAAAATTCAAGAGTGTTAGTTAGCATGACAAAGATGTGAATGTGTTCTACCAGTAGCCTCTGTAAATGCCTGTAAATCCTATCTGAGCTTGAGCTGGGAGAGTCGTTATAGTCCTCCTTATCATGGATAAGGAGTAGATACTGCCATTAAAGTTACATATATATATGTAATATATATATTATATAGTAAAGTTAATATATGTTATGTTAGTTATACATATATAATATATATATGATATATATATGATATATATATGATATATATATATATGATATATATATATATATATATATATAAAATGAGACACTGGCCTGCAGAAGGAAGGAAAACAGATCAAATCAAGAAACGAGACTTCAGAGCCAATGTGAAAAAACGAAGTCATAGAGAACAGGACTCACCAACCATCTCAAGACATGAAACAGGTGAACATAAATGCTAACATAAAATACCTAGTAATGTAACCCTAAAGGAACTGCAGAGATGCATGTATTCTGTAAGGTAGGAGTTAGTGGAGAAGATCAGATAGGACCCATTATTTTCATCTTTACCCAAAATAGACCAAAAAAAAATACTACAATCTCATCTATACTACAAACAAAACAATAACAAAAACAAAAACAGCTAAATGAAACACAAAACATAGCTTTAAAGTATATAAAATACTCTGTTTAGAGAGGACAATAGAATAAATTTTTTTAAAAAAGAAAATAATTTTTGTAAGAGTAGAATGTCACCCACGTACTTACGGGATATTTTTTCCTTGAGGAGTGATGACCAAATGACCAAGGATAAATTCAGTTTTTTGTTAATTTACAGTTTAAAAGAAGCCCAAATTTGTTATATTGTTGGAGTTTACTCAGACAGACCAATTTAAATCACACTGTAGTTTTTCATTTTGTATTAAAATATGTGTGTGTGTGTGTGTGTGTGTGTAAACTGAATACGGTTTAATCTGTTTAATATATAACAGAAAATGAAATGCAATTTTTGTAGGTAAAATATAGTAATGAAAAAAAGCATGAGATTCCAATATCTATTACCAACTTTTCATTTTCACAGCACTGGAAATACTATATCAAAATGATTAAATTATATTTTAAGGAATATAATTAGAATAAGAAGATTATTATATCTAATAATTAATTTTCTTCACATAGACAAAAAGTTTTGACCACAGAAAGTATCATTAGCCCAAATAATAGAATGTTCTTGTAATTTCTACTGCTGAATGACTTTATTAATTTAGCACTTTATGGATTTCATTATTGAAGTCAAATATAAAGAACAGTCTCTGAGATATTTATTGTATTTGGGGGAAAAGAAAGTTACTTTAAAAAAAGAAATCTCTTCAAGTAAGTTGTAGAATTCGTCATAATTCTAGCAGCTCTATAACTCCAGCTCTTGCTTGCCTGTCACAGAACTGAGGTTAAATAAATCCCAAATGACTGGAGCCCTGTAACCCCATCCCGTAGAAATGATTGTGAGATGTATCTGTTAATCATGTAAGTCAAATTCTGCTTCAGGTATTATGTGGCAGTTGTGTGTCAGCAGAGTAAAAGCATCCAGCTGACAAGATCTGCCTTTCAAAATTAAAATGTATTTTGTTAGTATTTTTCTTTGAGATTGAATTCAATGTTGCCATTCATAGAAAGCAAAGTTGAATTCTTACCAAGTAGTCAACATTTCTAACCTTAACTCGAAATAATTTTTACTTTTTTCCCCAATATAATAGAGGTAACAATAATCAGTGTAAATTGCAAAGCACTGGGGCCCTCTATTTTTAAAATTATGTGGGTTTCCAAGATCAGAAATAGTGAGGTAGCTTCATTTTAAAAATAATGCTTTGGAACAATGTACACCAGGGGAAGTGCTAATCTTCCTTCCCATGATAATAGTTAAAAACTCATATATGAAGACTGTTTTAAAGTTCAAAAAATCTTTCCCATAATTTTTCTCATCTGAACCTCAAAAAGTCCTACCAGATAGAATGGGCAAATTATCATTTATAGAGAAGGAAACTGGTAATTGTATCAGTTAAGGGACATACCACAGTAGTACAGTCAACCAGCAGCAGAGCCTGAACTCAAACCTGCATCTTATTTAGCAGTCCCTCCAGGAGACAAAACATTTTAAAATTGAAAGAGCTCAGACTCTGAAATCACAGATTTCTGCCTTTGAATCCCACACTTGCCATGTGTGCTCTAGAGCATATATCATAACCTCTCTTAGTATCCACTTCCTTGTCTACAATATGGAGCTACTAATACCAAAATTTTAAAGTTTGAGGTGGGGATTACATGATGTAAAATAACAGTTCCTTGTTAATAGTTTTTTTTGTGTGTCATTTGTTTGTTTGAATTTCCACATCCTTCCAACTACACTGACCTTCTCTGATAGTTCTATTAAAATTTTGTTGAAGTGAAAATTTGCTAGAAATATTTCTGTGAAATGATAAGAAAGCCCAAATCTGCATTCTAAATGCTCTGTATTAGGGAAAAGAGCAAAATAAGAACTGGAAGACCTAGATTCTAGCCTTCTATTTTATAATGATTAATTTCATGTGTCAACTTGGCTAAGCCATGGCACCCAGTTTTTGGTCAAACACCGGTCTAGATGTTACGATAAAAGTGTTCTTTAGATTTTACTAACATTTTAATCAGTAGACTGTGCATAAAGAAGATTATTTCTAGAATATGCATGGGCCTCATCCAATCAGTTGAAGGTCTTGAAAGAAAAGACTGAGATCCCCTGAAGAAGGAATTCTGCCTCCAGGCTGCCTTCAGACTTGAGACTGCAACATCAACTCTTCCCTGGGTCTCTGGAGAACGCTGACTAATTTTATATCCATTTATCCAGGGGTTCAATTTAAAACAAATAGTGAGTTTGGAAATGCTTTGGAACATAGAGGGAAAAAACATTATAGAACTAGTAAGCATTATTACAATAAAAACTTATCTATTGAGCACATCATATATGTCAGGAACTATTCTAAAATTGTGTGTAGGGGGAAGGAGGGTAGTTCATTTAATCCTCAGGATACCTTGTGATATAGATACTATTTTTCGCTCCATGTTATACATTAAGAAACCGAGACGTAGAAATCTTAAGTAGTTAGTCCAGGGCCAGACACTTAATAAGGGTAGAGTCAGGATATAACCAGGAATATTGATGTCAAAGCCTCTGTTTTATATCTGCAAACACATGTGTACTGTATTTCTTTACCAAATTTCCTAACTTTTCTAAACAATAATTTTTACATTATTTCCTCTTACCTTGGTTTTCCAAAATCTCTTCCATGCACTTTAATCTTAGCAGATGAACTTATTACCAATTCCATAAGGAAAAACACAGACATAGAAGCAGTCAGAAAAGACATTTCACACATTCCCTACACCAGATCAGACAAGCCAGCTACATCTATGTTCCCTTCTGTAACCAAGCAAATACCCCCCTGGCCTGTATTTCCAGCCAACACCTCCACTCCTGACAACAACTGGAATCTGAACTACAGTAGTACTCCTCCTCATATTCTGCATCATCAGTATTTCCAGATCTATGGATCCTTTCTCTAAACACACACATTTGCTGACATATTATACATCTGAAAATAATAATAATGGCTTCCCTTCAAAACATATACCTTTCTAGGTGCTGTCCCGTTTCTCCTTTCCCCTTAACAGTAAAATGATCTTAAGAGTTGTTGAAACCAGCTGTCTCCATTCTTCTCCTTCCATTTCCCATTGAGCCCACTCCAGCGTGATTCCCTTTTTCTCACTGCCGCCCCTATCTCTTCTCCACATAGCAACCAGAAAGAGCCATTTAAAATGCAACTCGGATTGTATCACTTCTCCACTGGAAATCCTGCCCAGTTAGAGTAAAAGCCATAGTCAGCATGGCCCACTTGGTTGGCCCTTTGTGATCTGGCTGTTTTCCTCTGCTCCCTCTGGTTCATCCTCCTACAGCCACGCTCAACTCCTTACTGCTCCCCAAGTACACCAACCACCTCTGACCACAAGATATTTTTTTTTGAATTTTATTTTATTTATTTTTTTGATACAGCAGGTTCTGATTAGTTATCCATTTTATACATATTAGTGTATATATAAGACAATTTTTTAACATCTTTATTGGAGTATAGTTGCTTTACAATGGTGTGTTAGTTTCTGCTGTATAACAAAGTGAATCAGCTATATGCATAAGTATATCCCCATATCCCCTCCCTCTTGCATCTCCCTCCCACCCTCCCTATCCCACTGCTCTAGGTGGACACAAAGCACCAAGCTGATCTCCCTGTGCTATGCGGCTGCTTCCCACTAGCTATCTATTTTACATTTGGTAGTGTATATACGTCCATTCCACTCTCTCACTTCATCCCAGCTTACGTTTCCCCCTCCCCATGTGCTCAAGTCCATTCTCTACGTCTACATCTTCCTGTCCTGCCCCTAAGATCTTCAGAACCTTTTTTTTTTTTTTTGAGATTCCATATATATGTGTTGGCATATGGTATTTGCTTTTCTCTTTCTGACTTATTTCACTCTGTATGACAGACTCTAGGTCCATCTGCCTCACTACAAATAACTCAATTTCATTTCTTTTTATGGCTGAGTAATATTCCATTCTATATATGTGCCACATCTTCTTTATCCATTCATCTGTTGATGGACACTTAGGTTGCTTCCATGTCCTGGCTATTGAAAATAGAGTTGCAATGAACATTGTGCTACATGACTCTTTTTGAATTATGGTTTTCTCAGGGTATATGCCCAGCAGTGGGATTGCTGGGTCATATGGTAGTTCTATTTTTAGTTTTTTATGGAACCTCCATACTGTTCTCCATAGTGACTGTATCAATTTACATTCCCACCAACAGTGTAAGAGTGTTCCCTTTTCTCCACACCCTCTCCAGCATTTATTGTTTGTAGATTTTTTGATGATGGCCATTCTGACTGGTGTGAGGTGATACCTCATTATAGTTTTGATTTGCATTTCTCTAATGATTAGTGATGTTGAGCATCCTTTCATGTGTTTGTTGGCAATCTGTATATCTTCTTTGGAGAAGACCACAAGACATTTACACTTGCTGTTTGCTCTGCCTTGAATCTTTTTCAGCCAGTTATCTTTATGGCTAACTCCTCTTCTCTCTGATCTCTGCTGAAAGTTTACCTCATCAAAAAGGCCTTCCTTTACCACTTACCCTAAAAAGGCAATCTTCACTCCTCCCTCAAATCCCTCTCTCTTTAATCTACTTCACTTTCTCCATAGCACTTTTAACCATCGGACAATTTATATATTTACTGTTATTTGTTTATTGTGTTCCCCATAAACTTGAGAGCTCAATGAGGGCAATTGCTTTGAAACTTTTTATTACTACTCTAATCCTAACACCTAAAACAATAGTAGCACCCAATAAGTATTTTTAAATAAAAACGTAAATGCATGATTTCTATGGCTTGTACTAAGATCCCTATTGCTCAAAAACCTCTAATCCTGATACTCTTGTACAAACTACACTCTCTCCTGCTTCAGGAACTTTATATATGCTGCATTCTCCTCCTCATTCCCAAAGCAACCGATCTTCTTTCTCTTTAATGAGCTCTCTCTCTGTTGAGATTTGGCCAATGTGGTGACAATCAATAAGAGCTCTTTCTCGACACCATACTTAATGGAGTAACTCCACCATCACTTCTATTCCGTGTCTCTTGCAATAATTTTATTCACTTGTATAATTACTATTTTTTGGTTTTTGTTATTCCATGATGTCAAAAACCATGACTTGCTACTTAAGCAGTTTTGGGTTCCATTAATTTTTCTCAATATTTTTTGTTTTCAATTTCCTTGATTGATTTCTGCTCTTACCTTCATTAATATTTTTCTTTCTGCTCAGTTTGAGCTGAGTTACTCTTTTTGTACTAGTTTTCTAAAGGTGAAATCTTGGTTATGTCTTTGAGAACTTCATTTCTAATGTAGGAATTTACTAGCATCCATTTACATTTAAGCACACTTTTAACCCTAAATGCCACAAATTTTGTTATATTTTATTTTTATGTTCTTTTAGTTAAAAATATTTTCTTATATTCCTTGAGGATTACTTTTTTATTCATAGATTATTTAGAGGTACATTGTTTAATTTCCAAATATTTGGAGTTTTCTAGATGTCTTTGAATAACTGACCTTTGGTTTAATTCTGTTAATGACAGATGGCGTACTTTGTGTGACTTAAATCTTCTTAGTAAGGTTTGTTTTATGCACAAGCATATTGTTCTTTTTGGGCAGACTTGAGTGGTGGTATACTGTATTCGGGTGCTCAAAACCTCTGCTTTGTTACTAGTGACCTGTTCAGTGCATGTGCAGCTCAGGGGTAAGCTGGAGACTGGGGTCCGCTCAGGTGAAGATTCAGCGTATCCCACTTTTCAGTTCCTTGCTCCTTCCTCTCCAGGCTCTCCAGTTGACAGAGGCCTCTTTTCCTGGTGACTTTGGTCAGAAATAGTGATTTAGCTCAGGATTTTTATCCTCTTACATGATTGTGGACATTCATTTGTAACTGATTTCCCTCTCAGAGGGAAGCAGCAAGAGAAAAGTAGGAGAAAAAATAACAGACATTTCCCTCCATACTCTTCAGACCACAGGACCCCATTTCCTAGCTTTTCTTGCCAGATAGAAAGAATTTAGGTGTCAGCACAGATGCACTTTGACCATCCCTGATGCAAAATCAGTGGGATTTTGACACTGGGCATTCTTGGGTGGTGTTTGGAGAGAGAGATAAGGAAAACAAGGAATTCCTCCCTACACTGCACTCAGTGTCTCACAGAGGCCTTTTCCCTCAGACTTCTGGATAGAAAGAGATTATTTCTTTCAGAGTTTTTACTGCCTGGGCCTGCAAACATTTCTGGGATTCGAATACTTTCAAGTCAAAGCTAGGATCTATAAAGTAGAGAAGATCAGAAAAGGCATGGTGGTACTTATCATTCTTCAAGATTTGACTTCCCACCCCGATCTGTCTGCTGTTATTTGTTTTTCAGAGTCTTCAGGTAGCTTCTTTATGTATTTAGAGTTTTTAGTTGTAATCAATGGGAGAAATTGCATATAGCAGGCTAACTCCATCTCCACTGAAACGTGAACCCAGTGTAGTAGTTCAAATGATGGAATTCTGTTGATTCAAATATTATTCAGAGTAGACCCAATACCAATCACTTAATCAATTCTAGGGAAAAATGCTGGGAATAAGATGCTTCGTTCTCTATTCTATGAGTAAAATCTCTGATTTTAGTAGAAACAAACAGACACCTATCAAAAGTTAACAAGAAGTAAACATCTTAAAAGCTCTATACAGTAATTCTAATAGGGAGCATATATTTGAGTTTTCTGTGCTACTAGCAACATGGCACATAATAAAACACTTCCAACATAAATTTCCAATATTCCCATCTGCTTGCTTCCTTTGCACTCACTCTTCATCTTTTCTAGTTAGGTCATTTCTGAAAGGAGCTCTTTAGCCTAACAAGATATATCAGTCCCACACCAATAATTGAAAAATGCAACCACTTCAGAAAATAATTGTATGAATAGTTGTAATAATTGCTATGTACCAAGGGTCTTCTATGTTCATGAGCTGTATAGGGATCTTAATATGCATCATCTTATTTAATATTTACAACAGTGATAAGAGTTGAGACAAAATGCCTCATTTTACAGATGAGGACTCCAACCGTCAATAAGCTGAAATACCTTGCCTATGGTCACTCAGCTAGTAAGTGGAAGAGAGATTCTAACCTAGTTCTGCCAGACTTCAGCTCCCTCTCCCTTTAAAAAATGACTGTAATGACAATACAAATCTAATCAAGCAAGTCTTATGAAAATATATGCAAACAATGTAATTTTATTAAGTCAAAATCACGAGTTAGAATGAAGATGAATTAAGTGGATATTGTAATTACAGTGGATGGTGAAGTTATACCTAGGGAGTTTTGGAAGAGAGTTTGAAGTGAGATTCAAAGGTTGTATAATGGCAAGGATCAAATGAAGGAGGGACAGGATAAGGAATAGCAATATTATTATTATTAATTTGTTTTACAAAATATAAAATAATAGAAATGAATCAATATTTTTCCTGGATATATGTGACTGACAGTGGATCTATGGACAGAGAATTTTGAATAAATAGTGCAATGCACATCTAAGTACTTTGGCATATGCCCTTGGGTGCACATTTAAGAAACTCCATTAAGGTTCACAGGCAATTGTGATACAATATAGTACACTGAAGTCATGAGATCTTGGATAAATGGTTTACTTTCCCAAGGGGTCTAACAGAACTCACATTGGTATATTCAAAACCCCCTGCCCCTTGGCAACCACAAGTCTGTTCTTTAAGTCTGTGTGTCTCTTTCTGTTTCGTAGATAGCTCCATTTCTGTCACATTTTAGATACTACATACAAGTGATATCATATTGTATTTGTCTTTTTCTTTCTGACTTAAGAAGGGATACATTTTCCTCCAAGTTCTACAGCTCTTGTTTGACTTTCCTGGAATACAACTAAGCTATATCAGATGCAGAGCCTAATCTCACAAACAATAAGCTATAATCATTCCAGCTATGAATCTACTATCTATGTCTTCTGGATTGTTAATGGGAAACAGTGGTATAAATATGGAAAGGCTTTATAAATAGGGTGTATGTCCTGAGTAAATGTGAAATCATTAGTCTAAATAAAATGATATGTAGGGTTTTAAAACAGTTAAACTTATTAGTTTGTCTTAGTTATTTCCATTTATTTTAATATAATATATCTGTGTTTACTCATTATTACTGGCAAGCTCTACAGAGCTCCTGAGTCAATGCTTCCAGTGTACACTTAATAGGGGTTTACTGGGAATACTGAGTAACTGTATAATGAGAAGTTGTTTTTCACCTTAAAAAACAAGTAAACTCTTCTTACCATAGTATATTTGAAACACCCCTCCCAGACTGATAAGTAAATGAAGTAACCTGTGAACATTTAACTGTTAAACACGTGTCCAATATATATGTTGTCAAACAATAACATCAAATTGATGACTTCATTTGCATTAAATATTTAAGGTCATATTGAAGTTTGTTATACTCTATTAAACGTTGAAAAGAGATAGATAACACACCATTGTAAAGCAATTATACTCCAATACAGATGTTAAAAAAAGAAAAAGAAAAGAGATAGAATAGTTATTGTGTAGCACTGATATATAGAAATATCTTCAAGATATTTCTTGAAGGCAAATCAAGGCATACAAGAAAGTCTGTAATTTCTAGTTTTGGTAAAATGGTCAAAATATAAAGTATGTAGCATACATGTTGCTTATATCTGCAAAAGAACACTGAAAGTATCTGTAAGAAAATAATAGAAATGGTTGGCCATAGACTATAAAAAGGTTAAGGTTTGGATGTGTCTTCTCAATGTGTCTTCCTCATGAAGTGTTTCACTAAATCAATAAGTTTAGTTCTAGATCTTGCCATAAATTGAAATCTTGAATTATTTCTTCCTTGGATTTACTTATCTAATGAATCATTAAAAGCAGTTACTCTGAGTAATTTTGTTAAATTTATATTAATTCTCTTAAACATAATATTACACAAAGTCACAATTCCAAAATATGAGAGGATAGAGTCATATGTTTAGCAACAGAAAAAAATTATTAAACAATGCTTGCTTAATTTTCCAAAAGTTACAGTTATGACATAGAATGTAAAAACATCTCCTATGCAAAAATCAAATTTAATAAATGATGCCAGGCAATGCCTGTGTATGTTTAAGGCTGTAATATGTGAAGTATTCAATATTTGTGATTATATCAGAAACCAAGACCATGGTACCCAAATTTCTGACTGTCAGGAAAAGTGCCAATCCATGATGAAGTTCCCATAAAAGCTAGAGAAACAAGGATGCTGATGTACAGAGTGCTTCTTAAAAATTAATCTTGATTATTTGAAAAATTGTCATTATTCTGAAATTGCTATTTCTAATTTTTTGATATTTCTTTTATGACCTATTGGTGATAAATAAATGACTTTCATTTTTGTTTATAATATACTAACTCAGAAAAAGTGCAACTTTCTGTGACCCCCTGGCTCCTCATTTTTCTAAGTGGTTCAAAATCTCCAAAGTCTAAGATCACCATCCTACAGAAATTGTAAAATACCAAGCTGTAGCAACCAGGAATTATATGCATAATGTTACACAGTTAATAACCATATTTATGGTCATGTATAGATTTGAGTTCAGCTAAGTCCCTACCTGGAGGTTATATTATTCCCCTGAAACAAAAGGAATTTAAAACCTGCCTCTCACTTTTGCATGAAAGTAAAAACATAATCAGCGAAGAATGGACTCAGTCATGAAGTTGCACAGTTACATACATAAAGCAAAAGTCACTTTCTTTTCTGAGGAAATTAGAGGAAGCTTCACTCTTTAGCAATACAGTTAGATAAATTCTGCATTTAAAACAGGAATTTTGATTGAATGCTTTTGTTTAAAGAAATATCGATAATTATTTATTTGAACCCAGAATCACAGAAAAGTTAAGCAATTACTGAAAGCATTAAAAAAAAAAGTGTCTCTATTTCTGCCCTGCAAACCTATTCATCTGTTCCATTTTCTAGGTTCCACATATATGTGTTAATATACGATATTTGTTTTTCTCTTTCTGACTTACTTCACTCTGTATGACAGTCTCTAGATCCATCCACGTAGAGAACAAACGTATGGACACCAAGGGGGGAAAGTGGCAGGGTGTGTGTGTGTGTGTGTGTGATGAATTGGGAGATTGTGATTGACATATATACACTAATGTGTATAAAACAGATAAGTAATAAGAACCAGCTGTATAAAAAATAAATAAAATCAAACAAAAAAATATCAGACCAGAGCAGATTACACTCTTTCTTTTTCTATCTAAGGATTTAGGAATTAGGTAGGAATTCTGATTTATTAACAGAAGCACACTTTATATTTAGTTTATGGTTTATTATTATCTTTCCTGGCTGTTATGAAATACACTATAGTTGATCTTAATATAGTAGTTTGTTTGAAGGTACATGGATGGGATTTGAACAGAAGAGCAGTCTTCTTGAGTGTGATGTCAAAGGCACAGTGACACTCCCAGCTGTCTGGCCCTCCTTTAGAGAAAGGCCACTTATGTATTCATCAGCTCATGTCTCAAGCTGTCCAGCTGGGGTGTGAACACATTGACAGAAAGGTACCATAAATTCTCGAAGCTGGGAAAGATGGTGGACTGTTTAAGCTGCTTCATGTGACCCCAAAGTTCCTGGGCTTCCAGTTGATTTTATATAAGCTATATGAATTTTATTAACATGACTTCATTGAATTCAGATGTTTGGGTTCACAGTCTCACTCTAACTGTGACTAAACCAGCTTTAATAAATGGAAAAAAAGTAACTTAAAATGTGTCTTTCATAAGTGAATTACTATGTCATGACTTTTTCACTTATAGAAACCTTTTTCTATTACACAAACTTTGAAAATCACGTTACCATCAGTCACTGAAAATGTAGAACAAGTTCTATGTGGATTCCCAAAGCTGTATGTTATTAGGTTAATTTACCAATATAATAAATTGAATGTATACATACTATACATATAGTATTTTACTTATTGTTATACTTAACTAGTTCTTTGTCTCAATAGAGTCAAAATAAAAGAACACTGTTAGTTTTACTTAGTGTAGCTGGCTAATTCAGGGGTTATAATGCAGACAAAATTTTTGTATCTAGAGTGGGCATATCAGGAAGTATCAATAAAAACAAAACAAAACAAAACTCTTACAAAATGCTTTCTTTGCCAGAATTCTTCCTTTCTAGTTACACCTAATATTAAATTGGTATGATTGTTTTTGATGAGATCAAGCATGTAAAATAAGATATTTTAGGAATTTTGGAATTTTTGCAATACTTATTAATTTTATAGAAAGACTCTCTACTAAGTCTCATATTATAGCCATGAATAATGTTCAGAAATATGGCCCATGCCATAAAATATACTAGTTATCAACAAAATTCATGTGAAGAAATACTGGGGGAAAAGTTTAATGTAATATTTGGTGTGCATTGTCATTCTTTATTTTTTTCACTCTGTTCTTAGCAATGCATTCCTTTTTTTCTACTTTTTTACATTCTGCACCCCGCCTCCTTTTTTTTTTTTTCTTTAGCTTTGGTTGTGTTTTGATGTATGCTGAGGATCTAGTGACTGTTTTCCTGGGAATCAGAAAGCCACTCAGAAGTTATTATTCACAGTCCACAGGAGAATAATCCACCATTTGCACTTAGTTACTCACACTAGTTTGGAAAGAAATCATGACTCATAAAGTTCCTTTGGGGAAAAATGTTTTCCTCTCATTTTTTTGAGTAGCCTACAACCTAGAGTCTATGGCTTTACTCTTACTTTTCATCTATTAGAATGAATTAAATTACGCTTTTATCAAGAAGGGACCATGTCTCAGCCACTTGTGAAGAGAGCAGTACTTTTTCCTCTGTTTGGTTCCGTTAGTCTTCAGCAATTCTTAATGACGCATGGTGAAAGTCCTATTAGCTGCAACATAGCAAAAGCCTTCACAGAATTGATCTGATAAAAAGGTCCACCGGGTTCATGAAGTTTCTTCTTCTAAAGTGTTCTCACATGCTCATGTGCACAGCTCAACTTGTACATTTTATCACCGTACAAATTCTACTCCTGAACAACTTTGACTTCTTCATGGAATTCTTGAGTGGATTAAAAGGTCCTAGATTTCAAAACATTTTAAGGGGACCATTAGAATAACATTTCACTATATTTGAAACCTGTTTTATAAATGAGATCCTAGAGAAGAAGAAAATGTTCAAGCTCAAGTGTGGATAATAGATTGTTATGGCTCTATAAGAGCCCAAGTAATTTTTCCTCACAATGTAATTTTGTAAAATAGTTGTGATCTTTTGTAGACAATGAATATCCTTTATTAATTTAATTGTTCCTTCAACAATATTTGAGAGCTTATTATGTCAATTTCTATGTGCCTGCTATAAAGAAAAATTTCAAATGTCACATGCTCTATTTTTAATGTAGTTTACGTTCTTTGGGGCTGAAATATACAGATACACATCTGTAAATAGCATATTTTTCTTAGACGTATTGCTCATTAATTTAAACATATACCTTGTGCCAAGCACTATACTGGTCCCTGTGAACAAATGAATGACCAAGTTTAAATCTAAACAAGAAAAACAAACCTAAAGAAACCTGATTATATGCTACAAAATACAATGGTTCCTAGATGAGGACAGAATTAACTCTGCTTTGTTGTTCTTTTAAACATTTAAAGAACATATAAGCCTGGCAGAGCCAAATAAAAAATATAGTGTCAAATGTAGAATACTGGAAAGTGAGCTGATCTGAGGACAAGAACCTGAAGTATTATTTCTCTCTTTTATACCAATTGTGCAAATGTACTTTCTGATGGTTTCACTAGCTTCTGCTATGAAATATATAATTTTAATGCTATAGGGAGGATACACCCAGATACGGTTAATGTTAGGTTTGTGTTTGACCAAGCTCACTAAAAGTTCACTATATGAACGTTACTAAATTTAGTTTGCAGTATAAAAGCTTAATTAGGATGAACCTAATTTTGTTTTGAGTCTGTATGGAAGACAGAGCCAAATGACATTCTTCATGAGGCAGTAACTCAGCGACCACTAATGCTCATGGGTCAAAGAACAGCAGAATCAAGTTAAAAGAGTCTGTAGACACTTTTTTCATATGTTCATTTAGTATATATTAAATTTGGAATTTATGACAGGATTTTATTAGGAATGTATGTAAAAACGGCATATCTAAAATAGTAAAAAAAATTAAATCAACTTAAGTAGGTTCAATTTAAAGTTTGTGAGGACATCTAGTTTTTAACCACTGTGTTAAATAATTTTTAAAATAATTTGTGAAATTTTTTGGAATTCTGGTGACAAAACAGGAAATGGGGATGATAAGAAGATGCTCTTTCACTATTTTAAGTCTTTTCCACAGAATTGGATGTAACATTTAGATTTATTCAGAAAATTTGATTAAGAAAAATAATAGCTTGTAACTTAAACATGTATAAATTAGCTTGTAATTTATACATGTATGCAAAATCACATGATTATTTTTACCAACCAAGTCTTTGTTATGTGTTTTTTCATGGGCTTGTCTTTAATATGTGTGGAGAAGTAACGTTAGTATATTTATTATAGGATCTAAACCAAAGGGGGTTTAAATATTGATCAATTCGCTTGGCCAAGGGGGATGCTAACAACAGCCTCTTCTCACAACTGGCTTCATTCTGATGTCAATGGAGCTCTGGTCAGCCAGGTCTAATTGGATTTTCTACATAAATCAATTGATCAGAGCTTGTTAAGACTGCCAAGAGCAGTTCTCCCACTTATTCTCTTTATCCTGCTCTGGCATTTATGGCCTGTTAAATTTGTCCTCAAGCAGAGATGACTGACAGATTCTGATTTTACAGGAGAGATTCACTCACCCAATCTACAAAAAGCAGGAATGTTCTACAGTTTGCCATCACAGTAGCTTCTTTCTTATTTCTTTTTTTGTTCCCAAAATAAAATTTCTGGCATAGAATTTAGTTATTGCACAAAGACTCTTGTGCTTCTGAGTGAGTTGGGATGGATGCATTTTGGAGCTTTTGAACCCTGCCACTAACCAGCTGGTTCTCTTAGTTTTTCACTGTATTTTTGTTTGTTATCTGTAAAGTAAGAATTATATATCCATATCTTTCAGGATGTTATATTATATGATTTGAAAAAATATAATGCCCAGCACTTATCTTGTACAGGTATCCCAAAACTATTAATTTCATATGCATCCCTCTTCAAAGTCTCGAGTCCTCCCTGAACAAATGTACAATCTCCATCTTTTTAAGTGGGAAAATTATGTACTCTCAATAACAGAACAAAGAAGTAAATTATTCCCATAATACAGGCATTGTGATTTAGTCAACAACTCTTTTGACAAAAATCCAGAGCTTCTCCTTGTTTTTGGATAGATGTTTTGTTCTCTTATTTCTAAAAGCTTTTAAGATAAAAACATTTTTTTAATCAAAAATCAACCTAGAAGAACTGAAAAAATTCCTAGAAACATATTTTCTTCCAAGAATGAACCAGGAAGAAATAGAAAATATGAATAGCCAGTTACCAGTAATAATTGAATCAGTAATTTAAAAAAAAAAGAACTCCCAACAAACAAAAGTCCAGGACCAGATGGCTTCATAGGTGAATCCTACCAAACATTTAAAGAAAAGTGAACATCTATCTTTCTCAAACTACTCCAAAAACTTGCAGAGGAAGGAACACTTCTGAACTCTTTCTAGGAGGCTAGCATCACTTTGATACCAAAACCAAACATATCACACACACACACACACACACACACACAGAGATCATAGGCCAATATCACTGATGAACACAGAGCAAAATCTTCAAAATATATTAGCAAACCAAATTCAAAAATATATTAAAAGATTCATACACCATGATCAAGTGGAATTTAACCCAGAGATGCAAGGATGCCTCAATATCCTCAGATCAATCAATGTGATACACCACACTGACAAACTGAAGAATAAAAACCATATGATCATCTCAGTAGATACAGAAAAAGCTTTTGACAAAATTCAACATCTAGTTATTATAAAAACTTTCACAAAGTGGGTATAGAGAGAACATACTTCAACATAATAAAGCCCACATATAATAAACCCACACCTGACATCAAACTCAATGGTGAAAAGCTGAAAGCATTTGCTCTAAGATGAGGAACAAGACAATGATGCTCACTCTAGCCACTTTTATTCAACATAGTATTGGAAGTCCTAGCCACAGAAATCAGACAAGAAAAGAAATAAAAGGAATCCAAATTGTAAAGGAAGAAGTAAAGATGTCACTGTTTGCAGATAACATGATACTATACATAGAAAATCCTAAAGACACCATCAAAAATTACTAGAGTTCATCCATAAATTCAGTAAAGTTGCAGGATACAAAATTAATATACAGAAATTTGTTGCATTTCTATAAACTAACAAAGAACTATCAGAAAGAGAAGTTGAGAAACAATTCCATTTTTAATTTCATGAAAAAAGAATAAGATATCTAGGAATAAATCTAACTCAGGAGGTAAAAGACCATGTACTCTGAAAACTATAAGAAACTGATGAAAGAAATTGAAGATGACACAAACAGATGAAAAGATATACTGTGTTCATGGAGTGGAATAATTAGTGTTGTTAAAATGACCATACTACCCAAAGCAATCTACAGATTCTATGCAATCCCTATAAAAATACCAATGACATTTTCCACAGAACTAGAATAAATCATTTCAAAATCTGTATGGAAACACAAAAGAGCCCAAATAGCCAAAACAATCTTGAGAAAGAAGAACAGAGCTGGAAGTATCATGCTCCCTGACTTCAGACTATACTACAAAGATACAGTAATCAAAATAGTATGGTACTGGCATAGAACCAGACAAATAGTTCAATGGAACAGAATAGAGTCCAGAAATATACCAATGCACTTATGGTCGATTAATCTATGACAAAGGAGGTGAGAATATACAATGGGGAAAAGACAGTCACTTCAATAAATGGTGCTGGGAAAACTGGATGGCTATATGTAAAAGAATGAAAGTAGAACATTCTCTAACACCATATACAAAAATAAACTCAAAATGGATTAAAGACCTAAATGTAAGACTAGAAACCATAAAATTCCTAGAAGGAAACATAGGCAGAATACTCTTTGATATAAATTATAGCAATATTTTTTTAAATCTGTCTCCTAAAGCAAATGAAACAAAAGCAAAAATAAACAGATGGGACCTAATTAAACTTAAAAGCTTTTGCACAGCAAAGAAACCCATGGACAAAATGAAAAGATAACCTACTGACTGAGAGAAATATTTGCAGATGATATGTCCAATAAGGAGTTAATATCCAAAATATATAAATAGCTCATACAATTAAATATAAAAAAATAACCAATTAAAAAATGGGCAGGATACCTGAATAGACGTATTTCCAAAGAATACATACAGATGGGCAACAGGCACATAAAAATATGCTCAACAGCACTAATCATCAGATAAATGAAAATCAAAACCACAATGAGATACCACCTTACACCTGTCAGAATGGTTATTATCAAAAAGACCACAAATATTAAATGTTGGTGAGGATGTGGAGGAAAGGGAACACTTGTACACTGTTAGTAGAAATGTTAATTGATATGGCCACTGTGGAAAACAGTGTGAAGGGTTCTCAAAAAACTAGAAATAGAACTATCATATGATCCAGCAATTCGACCCTTGGGCATATATCCAAAAAAAAGGAAAACAGTAATTTGAAAAGATACATGCACCCCAATGTTCATAGCAACGTTATTTACAACAGCTATGAAATGGAAGCAATCTAAATGCCCATCAACAGATGAACAAATAAAGAAGATGTGAAATATACAGATATATAGATAATGGAATACTACTTAGCCATAAAAAAGTGAAATTTGTCATTTTCAACAACATGGATGAAACTGGAGGGTATCATTCTTAGTGAAATAAGTCAGATAAAGACAAATACTGTCATGTTATCACTTATATGTGGAATCTAAAAAATAAACAAATGAATACAACAAAACAGAAACAGACTCACAGATATAGAGAGCAAACTAGTGGTTACCAGAGGAGAGTGGCAAGAGACAAGGGACATGATAAGTGTAGGGGGTCAAGAAGTACAAAGTACAATGTATAAAATAAATCAGCTACAAGAATATATTGTGCAACACAGGGAATATAGCCAATATTTTATAGTAACTTTAAATGGAGTATAATTCATACAAGTTTTGAATTACTGAACACCTGAAACTAATATAATATTGTAAATCAACTGTGCCTCAATAAAAAATTGAAATTTCAAAAAAAAATAAATTTTGATAGACAAGGAAACAACAGGGAAGCATTATTTTTTTTCTACTTGGAACTTCATTATTTTTTAAATGATTTCAAAATGATTAAATATCTATGAAAAAAGTTAACATATTCATTAGTAGTTGGAATATATTGAATATTTATAACCTAACTTTTAAATTCTCTCCTTTCTGTTTGAAAAAAAAAACGTACCCTAAAGCTAAATTTTTGTTGTTTAATAATGGATAGTGAAAGAGCAGTGAGTTGTTCAGATAACACTAGAACAAAAATTATATTTTTAAGACAATTTTCATATATCAAACATATTTCTTCTGCCACTCTAGTTTAACTTCTGGCCACAAAACCAACAAAGGGAAGTAACTTTTAAAAAGAGTAAAGAATAGTAAGATTACCATTGTCAAACCCAAAATCATGTCAAGAACTGCCTACAAACTTATAAAAGAAAGATTTTTTCACTGAGAACGTATGACTTAAAAATTACCACCAACAGTAATAGAAGTTACATAGTCATTAATAAGAGAATAGTTGTTGTCTTATTTGTATGGTTTATTATGATTCCCAGTTTTGGCAAATATAGCTATAGTAGATATTAAGGTGCTATTAAACCAACAGTTAGGAAGTTAATTCTAAAATGTTTGTTACTGTATTACATTTATGTGTTTTAGAGACTTGGATTCTATTCCTTGAAAATTTTGATACAATTTGGTATGCTTATTTGGACTTCTAATTGTTATTTGCATCCAGGACCCCAGAATTTATACCTGATGCAGGTAGAGTATCCAAATCCCTGAATACTTTAGGATTCTGAGAGGCAGGATGGTGGCCCATCTCTTATCTGAATGACTTGAAGATAACTATTAGTGTTTCTAAGCTTCTGTATTTCCATCTGTAAAATAGTGGTATAATCTTACTCAATGTGTTGTGAAAATATACATAACCAGTTGGGAATCATGACTGCACTTAATAGTTGGTAAATATATTTGCCATGTATTTCTCACATGACTGATAAATAGGAAAAATATCATAAGTAGGATGAACTGTGCAAGACATCCTTTCAATTTTTGTATTAAAGACTTCCAATTCCCTAATTTTACCCCCAGCCATTTTAAGTATGATCTTCAATTAATGTTTTCTTTAATTTCATTTTGGCATTTATCTTTTCCCTAGAACATTTACATTTTCCTAGCAACCTATACTTCCTAAAGAATGAAATTGATGTTTTAACTCTCCAATATTTCTTTCAATATTGATTATTTTAATTTTAATTTTGAAATGTTTCCTTTAGAAAACTATTAGGGATAATAGTTCTTTTTTGATGCTACTCTTAAATGTTGCTTATTTTCTTCAGGTGTTTGGTGATAATTGGTTGTTCATATTTTAAAATTAACATATGTTAAAACTAATTTTAAACAAAATTAATAAGTGTTAATCCTCAGACCAAATGGAATATAGTGTCTTCTTGTATTTGTGGTAAATAAATTTCTGATTATAGGAAGCAATCCCATTATGATTGTATCTTCTAGATGTGGTAGTTTAATACCTCTCCTGTTTCCATACTCTTTCCAGAGTCACTGCTTTGCTGCTCTGGTCTCAGCTCTGCTCTGCTCAGATAACTGTAGGGCAGAGGAATGGAAGTCTCTGCTGTTCTGTGCTTTAAGCTGGCAAACAGTCTCTTCTTGCCTCTAGTGTTTCTTCTTCTGACTATAGAATTATTTGTGGATTTTGATGGAAAAGTATTTTCTGATAATCTTTTTATCTTAGTACATGATCATAGGTTTATTGGCCCTGATGGGTATTACCTCTTCCAATATGCTTTACATCTTCCATAAATCATTCTCTATCCTTATTTCTTACAGGCATTTCTTCTTATTTTCCAATTCTGTTATCAAGTTCCTTTTATTTTTGTACTTCTTCTGTGTTCCTCATGGTCTAATTGATGTAGCAAGGTACAGTATATTTCCATAAGAGAAAGACACAACTTAACGTGACCAAGTATACACATGGAATCCAGAGGACGGTGCAAAATTTTTTATTGTTTTTAAAGTTTTCCCTCAGTGTACACATCAATTCTCATCAGCCTACAGTGTTATCTACCTTTGACATCAAGGGTTTCCCTCTCTCTGTGCCCCCTTATTCTTCCTTTAATTCAAAATAGTCTTCTCAAATTTTTAACATGACTCCTTTCCCTCTGGGATCCCACTTCTTCCTCTCAACCCTGACTCAAGCTCTCCATCAATAAGAGTTTAACTGATTTTCTCTTCAAAGAGTCAAAAGAGGAAACAGCTTCAGGTCCTTCTGGTCTGTCACTAGGGGCTTGAGGAGTGAGGTGAGAGTGAAGGAAAGCTGTCCAACCAAATGTGAACCAATATACATAAATAAATCAAGCATTTCTATTGTTCATGTCAACTCTACTTTTATTGCTAATGTTGCTTTTATTTTGTTAATGATGACAGAATTTGTATTGTACTTTTTCATCTTAACAAAGGCCATCTTCTGTTTTTCTAGCTTGAGGTGAACCAAGGCCTTGGGAGGTGTTTTAAGAAACCTTGGTCCAGGAAATGGATGAGAAGTTTAACACAGTCTATACAGGCAAGTCATTTCAGTGGGATTCTTGAAAGGAGGGACACTAAGCCATTAACCCTATTTATTGTGTCAGTTTTTTGAATTATAATATTTCATCTTGAACTAGAAATTATAAAAGAGAAAGATAAATAAAATGAAAATCACATGTATTTGAATAAAACAATATTAACTAATATTGTACAATAAATATATTGTGAAGACAATCATAAATACAAGAACATGTTTTGCAAAGAATAAAATATTTTTACAGTATATTATAATGTCAAAATTAACTGTCAATCAAACTATTTGAAGTACTCTTTTGGGATGTCTCATAATCAATTCCAAATTCATTCAGCCAAAATATAAAATTTAGAGGTTTTTTTAGCAAAAGAATAAACTTTGAAAATCACTTTATACTCTTAATCACATTTTTAATTAATTCTTGAAGTCAGTGGAAGGGGTCCACAGTTTCTCATATCTTCCTATCCTTCTCTATTTCTTAGACTATTTGTTTCCTTCTTTCATTTATGGCATTCTTAAATATCCTACTTTACTTGGATTCAGGGATATAGTTGAAAGGCAAAAGCATAAGAAAACATCTTACAGGTTTTCCAACTGAAAGATACAGATACTTTTCCAACTTAGTAGATGTAATTTGCTATTTATTTATTAGTAATATAAATATTCCTGACTAGGAACAACTCACAGAACAGTTATGATAACCATATCTTTATCTGGTAAATAGACAGCCCTTCTTACATCTTACATGCCCTTCTTGCATGACAAGATCATCAAGTTGCCCACAGTTTGTGTGTCAGTATTGGAGGACTTTCACCATATCACAGTAGGAGAAGGTAGAAAATGTTAGTGATTACCTACAAGAAATGTTTTCTCCATTTAAAATATTACCAATATAAACTACTTGTTTCACTACTGAGTCATTTTCTATCTGTCTTGAGTCCCTCAAACGATTGCTGAGATTCACTATATTGTTGACATTTGCAGACAAATATTTGGTATGCTCTCATTCTATGTACTGCTTTTCAGATAAGAAAATCTCATTTTGCTCATATTTACCATAACCCAACTATCAAACATTTGGATTTTATATGACTTCTACTTGTTTTGAAACACTCATTATTGTTTAAAAGTATGTAAGTGGCATACTAAGTAGTTCAGTATCCCATCTTTTAATTTTATAATTAGAATGCATTCAAGCTGTGCTTCTGAGTTTTTCTAATGCCCTAAACACTAAATTGAAGTGTATTCTGAAATCATACATTAAACAGAAAATCTTTGAATTAGTTACTTAAAGTTTAGCTTTATACACCAAGGAGTTTTACTCATTAGCAGGTAATTTAAATTATTTTTTCTCCCCCACCCCTTTTGCCCCAGGGAATGCTGTGCTTGTTTTTCAAGCCCTCCTTCTAAAAGATGAGGGGCAAAAGTAGTACAAAAAGTCAGGATTTGAAGATACACAGAGGTCCTTTAGCAGCCTTGATCTCTCTATTTGAACTGTTTGTATCAATATTCTATGGAAGAATAACTGGGTTGTCACTGGCAAGGCAAAGAATCTTGAAAACTGTCTCTGCAAATAGCTTATGGGTATATTAGGGGTTGTTTCCCTTTTGCTTCCTGGGTTGGTTTGTTAAGACTGCCATAATAAGGTACCCACAGGCTTTGTCTTAAACAACGGATGTTTAATTTTCTCACAATTTTGGAGGCTAGAAGTCTGAGATCAAGGTACGGCTGGGTTGGTTTCTTCTGAGGCCTCACTTCTTGGCTTATCTTCTCACTTTGTCTTCACATAGTCTTCCTCTGTGCATGTCTGGGTCCTAATTTTCTCTTCTTATAAGGACATCAGTCATATTATTTTATATTGGGGTATAGTTGATTTACAATGTTGTGTTTGTTTCAGGTGTGCAGCCAAGTGATTCAGTTATATTATACATATACATATATCCATTCTTTTTCAGATTCTTTTCCCATATAGGTTATTACAGAATACTGAGTAGAGTTCCCTGTGCTATACTGGAGGTCTTTGTTGGTTATCTATTTTATATATAGTAGTGTGTATATGTCAATCCCAAACTCCTAATTTATCCCTACCCCCACCCCCACGTTTCCTGTTTGGTAACCATCAGTTCGTTTTTGAAGTCTGTGAGTCTGTTTCTGTTTTATAAATAAGTTAATTTGTATCATTTTTTAAGATTCCACATATAGGTGATATCATATGATATTTGTCTTTATCTGACTTACTTCACTTAGTATGATAATCTCTAGGTCCAGCCATGTTGCTGCAAATGGCATTATTTCATTCTTTTTAATGGCTGAGTAATATTCCATTGTATATATGTACCACATCTTTATCCATTGCTCTGTCGATGGACATTTAGGTTGCTTCCATGTCTTGGCTATTGTAAATAGTGCTACAATGAACACTGGGGTGCAAGTATCTTTTCAAATTATAATTTTCTCCAGATACATGCCCAGGAGTAGGATTGCTGGATCATATGGTAGCTCTATTTTTAGTTTTTAAAGGATCCTCCAACAGTGTAGGAGGGTCCACTTTTCTTCACATCCTCTCCAGCATTTATTGTTTGTAGACATTTTGATTATAGCCATTCTGACCATTGTGAGGTGATAACTTACTGTAGTTTTGATTTGCATTTCTCTAATAATTAACAATGTTGAACATCTTTTCATGTTGCTTTTTGGCCATCTGTATGTCTTCTTTGGAGAAATGTCTATTTAGATCTTTTATCCATTTTTTAATCAGATTTTTTTTTGATATTAAGCTGCATGAGCTTTTTGTATATTTTGGAGATTAATCCCTTGTCAGTCACATTGTTTGCAAATATTTTCTCCCATCCTCCAGGTTGTCTTCTCATTTTGTTCATGGTTTACTTTGCTGTGCCAAAGCTTTTAAGTTTACTTAGGTCCCATTTGTTTATTTATTTATTTATTTTATTTTTAGTGCTCTAGGAGGTTGATCCAAAAAGATATTGCTGTGATTTATATCAAAGAGTGTTTTGCCTGTGTTTTCCTCTAAGAATTTTATAGTATCCAGTCTTACATTTAGGTCTTTAATCCATTTTTAGTTTATTTTTGTGTGGTGTTAGAGAATGTTCTAATTTCATTCTTTTACACACAGCAGTCCAATTTTCCCAGCACCACTTACTGAAGAGACTGTCTTTTCTCCATTGTGTATTCTTACATCCTTTGTTGTAGATTAATTGACCATAGGTGTGTGGGTTTATTTCTGGGCTTTCTATCCTTTTCCACTGATCTATATGTCTATTTTTGTTCCAGTACCATAATGTTTTGATTACTGTAGCTTTGTAGTATAGTCTGAAGTCAAGGAGCCTGATTCCTCCAGCTCCATTTTTCTTTTTCCATATTGCTTTGGCTATTTGGGGTCTTCTGTGTTTTCATACAAGTTGTAAAATTTTTTGTTCTAATTCTGTGAAAAATGTGTTTGGTAATTTGAGAGGCATTGCACTGAATCTGTAGATTGCCTTATGTACTATAATCATTTTGACAATACTGATTCTTCCAATTCAAAAACATGTGATATCTTTCCATCTGTTTGTGTCATCTTCTATTTCTTTCATCAGCATCTTATAGTTTTTGGAGTACAGGTCTTTTGTCTCCTTAGGTAGGTTTGTTTCTAGGTATTTTATTCTTTTTAATGTGATGGTAAATGGGGTTGTTTCCTTAATTTCTATTTCTGATCTTTTATTGTTAGTATATAGTAATGTAACAGATTTCTCTGTATTAATTTTGTATCCTATAACTTTACTGAATTCATTGATGAGCTCTGGTAGTTTTCTGGTAGCATCCGTAGGATTTTCTATGTATAGTATCATGTCATCTGCAAACAGTGACAGTTTTACTTCTTCTTTTCCAATCTGGATTCCTTTTCTTTCTTTTTCTTCTCTGATTTCCATGGCTAGGACTTCCAAAGCTATGTTGAATAATAGTGATGAGAGTGGACATCCTTGTCTTCCTGATCTTGGAGGAAATGCTTTCAACTTTTCACCATTGAGTATGATGTTAGCTGTGGATTTGTCACATATGGCCTTTATTATCTTGAGGTAGGTTCCCTGTATGCCCACTTTCTGGAGAGTTTTTATCGTAAATTGGTGTTGAATTTTGTCAAAAGTTTTTCTGCATCTATTGAGATGATCATATGGTTTTTATTCTTCCATTTGTTAATGTGGTGTATCACACTGATTGATTTGTGAATATTAAAAAAATCCTTGCATCACTGGGATAAATCCCACTTGATCATGGTGCGTGATCCTTTTAATGTACTGTTGCATTCAGTTTGGTAATATTTTTTTGAGGATTTTTGCATCTATGTTCATCAATAATATTGGCCTGTAATTTCCTTTTTTTGTGGTATCTTCGTCTGGTTTTGGTATCAAGGTGATGGTGGCCTCATAGAATGAGTTTGGGAGTGTTCCTTGCTCTGCAATTTTTTGGAATAGTTTCAGAAGGATAAATGTTAACTCTTCCCTAAATGTTTGATAGAATTTGACTGTGAAGCCATCAGGTCTTTGACTTTTGTTTGTTGGAAGTTTTTTAATCACAGTTTCAATTCCAGTACTTGTGGTTGGCCTTTTCATATTTTCTATTTCTTCCTGGTTCAGACTTGGGAGATTGTACCTTTCTAAGAATTTGTCCATTTCTTCATGGTTGTCCATTTTGTTGGCATATAGTTGCTTGTAGTATTCTCTTATGATCCTTTGTATTTCTGTGGTGTCAATTGTAACTTCTCCTTTTTCATTTCTAATTTTATTGATTTGAGTCCTCTCCCTTTTTTTCTTGATGAGTCTGGCTAAAGGTTTATCAATTTTGTTTATCTTTTCAAAGAATCAGCTTTCAGTTTCAGTGATCGTTTCTATTGTTTGTCTCAATTTCATGTATTTCTGCTCCGATCTTTATGATTTCTTTCTACTAACTTTGAGTTTTGTTTGTTCTTCTTTTTCTAGTTGCTTTAGGTGTACGGTTAGCTTGTTTATTTACTTACAAACTTTTACCATTTTTAAATACAGGTAAATAAAATTTTCCCTTTGAATTTCTTTTCTTCCTTCCTTAAATCCCTCACTCCTTTCTTTCTTCCTTCCATTCTCTCTGCCTGCCTCCCTTCTTTTCAATTTAGTTTTCCAAATATAGATCTGGGAATAAAGGCACCTGCATTGTATTTCAAGCACTGGATTACCCTCTGTTGTTTCATTCTTAGTAAAATAGATGTTGGATAAAAAATCCAAAGGTAAGTAGTAGCTAACAGTAGTCTTATGCTGCATGGAAAACTATGTACATTTGAATGCAATTAATATAATCCTTCACTTTACTTTAGTATTCCATGTATAGGTAACAAGTTTTTCCACCTGATCATAGAGACATTCCTAGTAAGTACCTTGCAATATGTGCTGAGCAGGGTCTAATGTCCATAAGTTCTTCATGAGATTTCTCTCTGTGCTTGAAAATGATCACAGATATCAGTGAACATTCCTTTCAGGGATTGATATACTATTTTTATGTAGGTTTTGGGTTATATTGTTGGAGGTAATAGAGCACAGTAAGAAAGAGAAGAAATGTGGGAGTCAGGGAGACAGGGTTCAGATTTTTTCTACTTTGTCTATCATAGGCAAACTGCCCATCACTTTGGATTTGATTCCACTTCTGTAAACTGAAATAATAAAAAGACATTACTTATGAAGTGATACAGTTGTTAGAGGATCAAATGAGATATATAAAGTGTTTATTGTAGTACTTGGGATATTATAAATATTCAGTAAGTGGTAGTACTTTTAGTTCCTTGAATAACAGTTCCATAGCCCACTGACTATGGGCAAAATCCCATACTTTATCTATCTTTTGGCAACTCACAATGCACAGTGGCTAATGAAATGCTTTGGGGACATTTTTGATCTTTTTCATATATTTATTTAAGCCTAATATTATGTGAATTATATGATGGGAGCCCATATGTGTGTGTGTGAGGGAGAGATTAATGTTTCATTTTACTTTCATTCTGGAATAAAATGCTCTATTACTCTATTTCTACCTTATCTTTCTATCATCATAAATAAGGATCTTTCTGTTATATTAAGCCTGTAAGGATAAAATGTAACTTCAATTGGCAAAGTTAACATTGCATGGGAAAGCATTTTCTGTTGATTAAATGGTTCTTGAAATTCCACAGTCAGGAAGTTTTTACTTTTTGCTTCATCGTAGAGGTGTGATGTTTTTTCATTCTGGTTGATGAGACATATTTGTTTGGAAAGAAAAAAATTGAGTCCTAGAAATTTCTTTACCAACTTCTTCTGGAAACACTTCAAGTACTGTTAGTGTAAATTAGATTTCTCTATTTGATCATTCAAATTCCCATAGATATTTCTCATGTGTATACCAAATTTTGATGTTTTTATATTGGGAAGTGCTCAGTACTTTCTTTGGTTATTAAATATACCCCATTCTTTAACAGGAAGTCAGTTAATTATTTAATGTTATACTAAAGCACTCTGAGAATTTATCAAAGCTATTTCAGTTTTAATATTAAACAATTTTGAGTTCATGTAAGTTTCAAATCAAACACTTCAGGAGAATTCCAAATTTAAGAGAAATGCAGGTTATTTAAAGCATGATTTTTTTTTTGAGCTATGAACTGGAGATTGAAGAAGAGATAGGGAAAAGCATTTAAAAAGATGTGTATTTGCAGCTAAGTGGCAATGTTTTAATCAAGTGGGAAACTGTCTTCCCAGATTTTAACCTTGGAGCATATTTGTAGCAGCTGTGCACATTTTCTAATATTACAGGAGCAGCAAAATGTCCTTCTTTTAACTTGCTTCTTTTCCCAGAGACAACATTGGCAGGTAGAAATGGCTATCTGAGCACAACTGAATGAACGGCTTTTAAAATGAAGAATATGGAGGTGCGGGAGAGGAGAGGAAGCAGAGGGTAACATTATGGCTTAGCAGCAGTTTTCAGGGAATCAAATCAGGGAGTTAAGTATATTTACATTCTTTTAGGTATGCTTGTATTTATTCCCTTCTCAGAGTTTAAGAATATATAGGTTTATTGAAAACAATGTTGTTTTATTTTTTCTTCTGTTGTTATTGTTGTTTCCCTGAACATCCTAATGTCATTCCAGGACAAAATTCAGGACAGGCTCTCACACAAGGATAGTAGTGATGCAGGATGTTTATCTTCCTCATCTGCCACCTTCCCCTTCTCTTTCCCTTGCCGCAGCTTGCCCCTTCCTTCATATGCCTTGTGGCACATAATCATTATTCCCTCAACAAATCTCTCACAAAATGATTTTATTATTTTTTTTCATGAATTCACACCCAAATGTTATCTCTGTAAAGTTTATTTGCATTTTAAACCTTATCTCAGACTGTAGAAGCAAAGAATTTAACACTCTGTTAAGGGGATTTTAAGCATCACTTGGCAGGCTGTGGAACGTTTTCTGTGAGCAAATCCTTTTTCTGCTTCTCAGAAATTGTATTCTCTGCAGTTGCTTCTCCAGGTGGGAAGGCAAAATAGCTTAAAAATAAAATCACTGGGTTTAGAGACAGGCAGACATGAATTTGGATCCCTGCTTCCGCCAGTTACCTTTTGAGTAATCCGGGAAACGTCATTTAACCTCTCATTTTTCATTTCAGTTAAGTGAGTTAAGTAGTCAACTCTACCTCATAAGGCTGCTGAGAGAATTGAAGAGGTTATTGACACAACTGTATAATTAATAAATGTAACTATTATTATTACATTAGCCTGGTTTTGGTTGAAGAGATAGAGTATTCAATTTACCCTTAATTATTATTATTTTTAATAAAACAGTGAGGGTCTTATCTACTCTTATACAAAATCTTAAAAACTCTTAAACTATCCATCACCTTAGATGGCTGACAGTGTCCAGTACAAGACCCTTGGAATTCTTGATATTTCCACTTGAGTGCCGCCTGCCACACAATATTCAGCATTTTCTCTGTTCTTCTTTGGACTAGGATCAATACTTAACTATAGCTGCCTGGCCTCCTTCTGACAACAAATAATGCCTGAGAACAGGAATACCTCAGATTCAGCAAGAATAAAGCAGATTAGCGAGCAAGGAGAGTGAACTATAAATTCACATATAAACCTAGCATCACCAGCACAAAATTCAAATTTCATACTTTCTCGCCATTCAGGATCGAGATTCTAGCTCCATAAACTAAGACCTGCCCTAGCTGGATTCCTAGACATGACAAACTAGTGATCATATCCAGTGATGCTTTCAAAACTTTCATTTTTCAAGATAATAGTACCTGGCTCTCAATATTAATCCTATCCTGTGGCTTACTATTTTTTTCATTAAAAAACACGCATTCATTCATTCAGTTTTTACTGGATACCAATATAATGTTCTACATGAGCCAAGGAATGAATGTACTCACCCAGGATCTGGGCCTTTTTATTTTATTTTATTTTATTTTATTTTATTTTATTTTATTTATTTATTTGTTTTAAACATCTTTATTGGAGTATAATTGCTATACAATGGTGTGTTAATTTCTGCTGTATAACAAAGTGAATCAGCTATATGTATACATATATTCCCATGTCCCCTCCCTCTTGTGTCTCCCTCCCACCCTCCCTATCCCACCCCTCTAGGTGGTCACAGAGCACCAAGCTGATCTCCCTGTGCTATGTGGCTGCTTCCCACTAGCTATCTGTTTTACATTTAGTAGTGTATATATATGTAAATGCCATTCTCACTTCATCCCAGCTTACCCTTCCCCCTCCCCATGTCAAGTCCACTCTCTACGTCTGCATCTTTATTCCTGTCCTGCCCATAAGTTATTCAGATATATATATAATATATATATATATATATTATATATATATTTTTTAATTTTATAAATATATATATATATTTAGATTCCATATATATGTGTTAGCATATGGTATTTGTTTTTCTCTTTCTGACTTATTTCACTCTGTATGACAGACTCAAGGTCCATCCACCTCACTACAAATAACTCAATTTCATTTCTTTTTATGGCTGAGTAATATTCCATTGTGTATATGTGCCACATCTTCTTTATCCATTCATGTGTCAGTGGACACTTAGGTTGCTTCCATGTCCTGGCTATTGTAAATAGAGCTGCAGTGAACATTGTGGTACATGTGTCTTTTTGAATTATAGTTTTCTCAGGGTATATGCTCAGGAGTGTGACTGCTGGTTCATATGGTAGTTCTATTTTTAGTTTTTTAAGGAACCTCCATGCTGTTATCCATCGTGGCTGTATCAATTTACATTCCCACCAACAATGCAAGAGGGTTCCCTTTTCTCCACACCCTCTCCAGCATTTATTGTTTGTAGAGTTTTGATGATGGCCATCCTGACTGGTATGAGGTGATACCACGTTGTAGTTTTGTTTTGCATTTCTCTAATGATTAGTGAGGTTGAGCATCCTTTCATGTGATTGTTGGCAATCTGTATATCTTCTTTGGAGAAATGTCTGTTTAGGTCTTCTGCCCATTTTTGGATTGGGTTGTTTGTTTTATGATATTGAGCTGCTTGTGTATTTTGGAGATTAATCCTTTGTCAGTTGCTTCATTTACAAATATTTTTTTCCCATTCTGAAGGTTGTCTTTTTGTCTTGTTTATGGTTTCCTTTGCTGTGCAAAAGCTTTTAAGTTTCATTAGGTCCCATTTGTTTATTTTTGTTTTTATTTCCATCTCTCTAGGAGGTGGGTCAGAAAGGATCTTGCTGTGATTTATGTCATAGAGTATTCTGCCTATGTTTTCCTCTAAGAGTTTTATACTGTCTGGCCTTACATTTAGGTCTTTAATCCATTTTGAGTTTATTTTGTGTATGGTGTTAAGGAGTGTTCTAGTTTCATTCTTTTATATGTAGCTGTCCAGTTTTCCCAGCACCACTTATTGAAGAGGCTGTCTTTTCTCCATTGTATATTCTTGCCTTCTTCATCAAAGATAAGATGACACTATGTCCATGGGTTTATCTCTGCACTTTCCATCCTGTTGCATTGATCTATATTTCTGTTTTTGTGCCAGTACCATACTGTCTTGACTACTCTAGCTTTCTTGTATATTCTGAAGTCAGGGAGCCTGATTCCTCAGCTCATTTTTTCTTTTTCACATTGCTTTGCCTATTCGGTGTCTTTTGTGTTTCCCTACAAAATGTGAAATTTATTGTTATACTTCTGTGAAAAATGCCATTGGTAGTTTGATAGGGATTGCACTGAATCTGTAGATTGCTTTGGGTAGTATAGTCATTTTCCCAATGTTGATTCTTCCAATCCAAGAACATGGTATATCTCTCCATCAGTTTATATAACCTTTACTTTCTTTCATCAGTGCCTTATTGTTTTCTGCATACAGGTCATTGGTCTCCTTAGGTAAGGTTAATCCTAAGTATTTTATTCTTTTTGTTGCAATGATAAATAGAACTGTTTCCTTAATTTCACTTTCAGATTTTTCATTGTTAGTATATAGGAATGCAAGAGATTTCTGTGCATTAATTTTGTATCCTGCTACTTTACCAAATTCATTGATTAGCTCTAGTAGTTTTCTGGTAGCATCTTTAGGATTCTCTACATTTAGTGTCATGTCATCTGCAAACAGTGACAGTTTTACTTCTTTTCCAGTTTGGATTCCTTTTATTTCTTTTTCTTCTCTGACTGTTCTGGCTAAAACTTTCAAAACTATGTTGAATAATAGTGATGAGAGTGGGAATCCTGGTCTTGTTCCTGATCTTAGTGGAAATGGTTTCATTTTTTATCATTGACAACGATGTTGGCTGTGGGTTTGTCATATATGGCCTTTATTGTGTTAAGGTAAGTTCCCTCTATGCCTATTTTCTGGAGGATTTTAACATAAATGTTGTTAAATTTTGTCAATAGCTTTTCCTGCATGTATTTAGATTATCATATGGTTTTTATACTTCAGTTTATTAATATGATGTGTCACACTGATTGATTTGCTTATATTGTAGAATCCTTGCATTCCTTGGATAAACCCCACTTGATCACAGTGTATGATCCTTATAATGTGCTTTTGGATTCTGTTTGCTCATATTTTGTTGAGGATTTTTGTATCTCTGTTCATCAGTGATATTGGCCTGTAGTTTTCTTTTTATGTGACATTTTTGTTTGGTTTTTGTATCAAGGTAATGTGGCCTTGCAGAATGAGTTTGGGGGTGTTCCTCCTTCTGCTATATTTTGGAAGAGTTTTAGAAGGATAGGTGTTAGCTCTTCTCTAAATATTTCATAGAATTCGCCTGTGAATCCATCTGGTCCTGGGCTTTTGTTTGTTGGAAGATTTATAATCACAGCTTCAATTTCAGTGCTTGTGATTGAGCTGTTTACATTTTCTATTTCTTCCTGGTTCAGTCTTGGAAGGCTGTGCTTTTCTAAGAATTTGTCCATTTCTTCCAGGTTGTCCATTTTATTGACATATATAGTTGCTTGTAGAAATCTCTAATGATCCTTTGCATGTCTGCAGTGTCAGTTGTTACTTCTTTTTCATTTCTAATTCTGTGGATTTGAGTCTTCTCCCTTTTTTTCTTGATGAGTCTGACTAATGGCTTATCAATTTTGTTTTTCTTCTCAAAGAACCAGCTTTTAATTTTATTGATCTTTGCTATTGTTTCCTTCATTTCTTTTTCATTTATTTCTGATCTGATCTTTATGATTTCTTTCCTTCTGCTAACTTTGGGGGTTTTTAAATTTCTTTTTCCTTAATTGCTTTAGGTGTATGGTTAGGTTGTTTATTTGAGATTTGTTTTTCTTCAGGTAGGAATGTATTGCTATAAACTTCCCTCTTAGAACTGCTTTTGCTGCATCCCATCGGTTTTGGGTCATTGTGTTTTCCTTGTCATTTGTTTCTTGGTATTTTTTGTTTCCTTTTGATTTCTTCAGTGCTTTCTTGGTTACTTTGTAGCATATTGTTTATCCTCCATGTGTTTGTATTTTTTACAGGCTTTTTTTTCCTGTAATTGATATCTAGTCTCATAGTATTGTGATGAAAAGATACTTGATACAATTTCAGTTTTCTTAAATTTACCAAGGCTTGACTTGTGACCCAAGATGTGATCTATCCTCAAGAATGTTCCATGAGCACTTGAGAAGCAAGTGTCTTCTATTATTTATGGATGGAATGTCCTATAAATATCAATTAAGTCCATCTTGTTTAATGTGTCATTTAAAGCTTGTGTTATTTATTTTCAGTTGGATGATCTGTCTATTGGTGAAAGTATGGTGTTAACGTCCCCTACTATTATTGTGTTACTGTCAGTTTTCCCTTTTATGGCTGTTGGCATTTGCCTTATGCATTGAGGTACTCCTATGTTGGGTGCATAAATATTTACAATTGTTATATTTTCTTCTTGGATTTATCCCTTGATCATTGTGTAGTGTTCTTCTTTGTCTCTTGTAATAATCTTTATTTTAAAGTCTATTTTTTCTGATATGAGAATTGCTACTCCAGCTTTCTTTTGATTTCCATTTGCTTGAAATATATTTTTCCATTGACTCACTTTCATTTTGTATGTGTCCCTATGTCTGAAATGGGTCTCTTGTAGACAGCATATATACAGGTCTTTTTTTTTTTTTTTGTATCCATTCAGCCAGTCTGTGTCTTTTGGTTGGAGCATTTAATCAATTTACATTCAAGGTAATTATCGATATGTGTGTTCCTGTCGCCATTTTCTTAATTGTGTTGGGTTTGCTTTGTAGGTCTTTTCCTTCCCTTTTGTTTCATGCCTAGAGAAATTCCTTTAGCATTTGTTGTAAAGCTGGTTTGGTGGTGCTGAATTCTCTTAGCTTTTGCTTGTCTGTAAAGGTTTTAATTTCTCCATTGAATCTGAATGAAATCCTTGTGGCTAGAGTAATCTTGGTTGTAGGTTTTTCCCTTTCATCACTTTAAATATGTCCTACCACTTCCTTCTGGCTTGCAGTGTTTCTGCTGAAAGATCAGCTGTTAACCTTATGGGGATTCCCTTATATGTAATTTGTTGCTTTTCCTTTGCTGCTTTTAATATTTTTTGTTTGTATTTAATATTTGATAGTTTAATTAATATATGTCTTGGCATGTTTCTCCTTGGATTTATCCTGTATGGGACTCTCTGCACTTCCTGGACTTGCTTGACTATTTCCTTTCCCATATCAGGGAAGTTTACAACTATAATCTCTTCAAATATGTTCTCAGTGCCTTTCTTTTTCTCTTCTTCTTCTGGGACACCTATAATTTGAATGTTAATGTGTTTAATGTTTTCCCAGTGGTCTCTGAGACTGTCCTCATTTCTTTTCATTCTTTTTTCCTTATTCTGTTCTGTGGTAGTTATTTCCACTATTTTATCCTCCAGGTCACTTATCTGTTCTTCTCCCTCAGTTATTCTGCTATTGATTCCTTCTAGTGAATTTTTAATTTCATTTATTGTGTTGTTCATCATTGTTTGTTTGTTCTTTAGTTCTTCTAGGTCCTTGTTGAACATTTCTTGTATTTTCTCCATTCTACTTCCAAGATTTTGGATATCTTTACTATAATTACTCTGAATTCTTTTTCAGGTAGACTGCCTATTTCCTCTTCATTTGTTTGGTCTGGTGGGTTTTTACTTTGCTCCCTCACCTGCTGCGTATTTCTCTGTCTTCTCATTTTGCTTAACTTTACTGTGTTTTGGGTCTCCTTTTCACAGGCTGCAGGTTCATAGTTCTCATTGTTTTTGGTGTCTGCCCCCAGTGGGTAAGGTTGATTCAGTTGGTTGTGTATGCTTCCTAGTGGAGGGGACTGTTGCCTGTGTTGTGGTGGATGAGGCTGGATCTTGTCTTTCTGGTTGACAGGACCACATCATCTGGTGTGTTTTGGTGTGTCTGTGAACTTATTATGATTTTAGGCAGCCTCTCTGCTAATGGGTGGGGTTGCTAATGGGTGGGGTTGTGTTCATGTCTTCCTACTTGTTTGGCATGGGGTATTCAGCACTGGAGCTTCCTTGTCATTGAGTGGAGCTGGGTCTTAGCATTGAGACGAAGATCTCTGGGAAAACTCTCACTGATTGATATTAGTGAGTCTGGGTGTTCTCTGGTGATCCAATGTCCTGAATTCGGCTCCCCCTCCTCAGAGGCACAGCCCTGATGCACGGCCGGAGCACCAAGACCCTGTCAGCTACGTGGCACAGAAGAAAAGGGAGAAAAAAGAGAAAGAAAAAAAATAAAGTTATTAAGAGAAAATAATAAAAAAAAATTAAAATTTAAAAAGTAATAAAAAAAGGAGAGCAACCAAACTAATAAACAAATCCACCAATGATAAGAAGCGCTAAAACCTGTACTTACATGTACATAAAAATCAGAAACTAGTCTGTCTCATACAGCAAACCCCAAGTCCACAGTTTCTCCCAAAGTCCACCACCTCAATTTTGGGATGATTCATTGTCTATTCAGGTATTCCACAGATGCAGTGTACATTAAGTTGATTATGGAGATTTAATCTGCTGCTCCTGAGTCTGCACGGAGAAATTTCCTTCTCTCTTCTTTGTTCGCACAGCTACTGGTGTTCAGGTTTGGTTTTGGCCCCTCCTCTGCATGTAGGTCACCCTTTGGCATCTGTTCTTCTCCCAGACAGGAGGGTGTTAAAGGAGTGGCTGCTTAGGGGGCTCTGGCTCACTCAGGCTGGGGGCAGGGAGGGGTACAGAGTGCGGGGCGAGCCTGCAGTGGCAGAGGCCAGCGTGATGTTGCAGTAGCCTGAGGTGTGCCATGTGTTCTCCCAGGGAAGGTGTCCCTGGATCATGGGACCTTGGCAGTGGCAGGCTGCACAGGCTCCCGGGAGGGGAGGTGTGGATATGTACCCTGTGCTTGCACACATACTTCTTGGTGGCTGCAGCAGAAGCCTTAGCGTCTCACACCTGTCTCTGGGGTCCACGCTGATAGCTGCGGCTCGTGCTAGTCCCTGGAGCTCGTTTAGGTGGTGTTCTGAATCCCCTCTCCCCACGCACCCTGAAACAATGGTCTCTTGACTCTTTGGCAGGTCCCTACTTTTTCCCAGACTCCCTCCCGGCTAGCTGTGGTGCACTAGCACCCTTGAGGCTGTGTTCATGCAGCCAACCCCAGTCCTCTCCTTAGAAATCTGACCTCCGATGCCTGAGCCTCAGCTCCCAGCCCCCACCCACCCCAGTGGGTGAGCAGACAAGCCTCTCAGGCTGGTGAGTGCTGGTCGGCACTGATCCTGTGCGGGAATCTCTCCGCTTTACCCTCTGCACCCCTGTTGCTGTGCTCTCCTCTGTGGCTTCGAAGCTTCCCCCTGCCCACCCCTCATTTCCACCAGTGAAGGGGCTTCCTAATGTGTGGAAAACTTTCCTCTTTCACGGCTCCCTCCCACTGGTGCAGGTCCCGTCCCTATTCCTTTGTCTCTGTTTTTTCTTTTTTCTTTTGCCCTACCCAGGTACGTGGGGAGTTTCTTGCCTTTTTGGAAGTCTGAAGTCTTCTGCCAGTGTTCAGTAGGTGTTCTCTAGGAGTTGTACCACATGTAGATGTATTTTTGATGTATTTGTGGGGGGGGAAGGTGATCTGCACGTCTTACTCCTCCGCCACCTTGAAGGTCCTTCTCTGGGCCTTTTTAGAATAATCTGTTCTAATGTGTTCAGAGATAAATTCTTTATTATTTCCTGGGCCATGTTTTATTCTAACATTACCCTCATTCTCTAATCATGCAATAACAAAATTGACCACCTGTTAAGTCTGGCTAATTCTTCCTTGGTAATGTTTCCAGTAGCTCCCACATCATTTTTTAATTCTGATTACTATTAACTCAGATCCTTACCATTTTATTCTAATGCACATTCATTGATTCACTCTTTATTTCAACCCCAAAATATTTGAGCTGAGTGAAGGATATATTTAGGTCACTTTCCACCTTGCCATTCACATACAAATAAAAAAATAGATAAACATGTGTGAATACATCTTATCTCACATTACACATGTAATAATTCCTTGTGGAGTAAAGATCTAAATCAAAAGAAAGAACTTTAAAAATGATGCTGAAAAGATATTGAAACATTTCTTCATGATACCTGGTTAGGAAAAATTTTCTTAAACATGATATAAAAAGAAAATATCATGAAGGAAGATTAATTTGACTACATTAATATGAAATGTTTCTGTTCACCAAGTAGTATCTTTAAGCAGTCCAAGAAGATAGCTTAGACTCTGAGAAGACATTTGATTTCTAATGCATAGGCAATACTTATAGAATTCAGAATATACTAGAAACTTCATGGGAAAAAGTAATTGGTAAATTTCTATTTTTTCAAGAGAATGCAAATACTGTTTCACACCATCTCATGGGTAAGAAGTTAGAATATCTAAAAATAGTTTGTTACATTACAAGAACTCTTTTATACTGTTAGTAAGAGTATATTAACTAATGGGAGTATTTTCTTGTAATTGGAGTATAATTGCTTTACAATGTTGTTTTAGTTTCTGCTCTACAATGAAGTGAATCAGCTATATGTATACCTATATCCCCTCTGTCTTGGACCTCCGTCCCATTGCCTCCCCCCATCCCACCCATCTAGGTCATCACAGAGCACCACATTGAGCTTCCTATGCTTTATGCATGTTCCCACTGGCTATCTATTTTACACATGGTAGTGTATATATGTCAATCCTGATCTCTCAATTCATCCCACCCTCCCCTTCCCCCACTGTGTCCACATGTCCATTCTCTGTGTCTACTTCTCTGTTGCTGCCCTGAAAATAGATTCAGCTGTACCATTTTTCTAGATTCTACATATATGTGTTAATATACAATGTTTTTCACTTTCTGGCTTACTTCGCTCTGTATGACAGACTCTAGGTCCATCCACATCTCTACAAGTGACCCAGTTTTGTTCCTTTTTACACCTGAGTAGTATTCCATTGTACATATGTACCACATCTTCTTAATCCATTTATCTGTCATTGGACATTTAGGTTGGTTCCATGTCCTAACTATTGTAAATAGTGCTGCACTGAACATTGGGGTGCATGTGTCTTTTTGAATTATGGGTTTCTCTGGGTATATGCCCAGTAGTGGGATTGTTGGGTCATATGGTAGTTCTATTTTTAGTTTTCTAAGGAACCTCCATACTGTTCTCCATAGTGGCTGTATCAGTTTACATTCCCACCAACAGTGCAAGAGTGTTCACTTTTCTCCACACCCTCGCCAGCATTTATTGTTTGTAGATTTTTTGATGATGGCCATTCTGACTGGTGTGTGGTGATACCTCATTGTAGTTTTGATTTGCATTTCTCTAATAATTAGTGATGGGAGTATTTTAAATAGGATATGTGTTATGTAACATGAGTACAAAATAAAATATCACATTTTATTTATATCCCATGGAAAAATCCAGCCTATGGTATCTTTTTAACTTGGAAGTCTTCAGAGAATCCAACCTCTATTTTACTGTTCTATCATTGTGGTGGGTCCAAGATGAGCACTTACCATTTGTTAATAGACAATAATGAAAAATGTCTTTTGAAAAATCCAGATGAAAAGTAGAACAGACGGTCATCACCTAGAAAGAAAACTATATTTAAGAGACAGTTTTTCCATTGAATAATGCATTTAATAGTAATTACTGAGCAACTATTATGTACAAGATACTGGACTAAAATCTTTCTCTACATAGCATTTTAAGAAGTTACCACCATTGGAGCAGTTCATTGAAACAAAACTAATTTTTAATCATCAACATATATCCTTTATTTGCCAATAAATCAAGCTACATAGTTTTGAAATATAATATCAATTTTTGTTTAAAAATGTATACCACTTTTCCTCCATAAAACTTGGAACAGGGAATTATTTCATGCTTTTTTTTTGACATAACATCTAGTATGATTCCTTAGAGCAAATAAATAAATATATACTAATTCATTTATGTTAATGTATATATTTATGCATTCATTATATATGTTTTGAACCTTGACATGTTTCAGGTTCCATGCCATATTCTAATTAAAATAATAATATTATAAATATTGACTCTCAAAAAGTTTCAAAAAGACATATAAATAATTATTAAAAGAATGGTAAAATATAATGATAAAGCTATATCAAAATCTCTATTGGACCACAAAGAGGGATTGCCTATCTGATGAGGTTGAGAAGTTAGACAAATCTTTCTAGAAAATATGATTCTTGAACCAAAAGATGGGAAGGAATTTGTCAAATATAAGTAAGTAGACGGTGATAGGATATTTTAGGCAGACAGAAGAGCATAAAAAGATGAGGTAAAAAAGGAGATTGACAATAATCAAAATTAAGAATATTCATCATAGAATATTTTCATCTCAATATATTTTGGCGTGCATATTTTTGAAGAAAACTGTCAGATTATCAAACACCTGTAGTTTTAGCCCCATGTTATAATCTATTATAGTGCTGACATTATGGAAGAAGAAAGAAAAGGTGGGTGAGGAGGAGAAAGATAAGAAGATGAGGTAGGAGGAAGAGGAGGGAGAAAGGTAAGGAGAGAGGGAGAAAGAGAAGAAGAAATCTTAGGGAAAACATGTGAAATACAGATGAGTCTTTGGGAATGAAAGCACATCTTCATCAACTAGTTGTAGTTATATTGCAGGAGACTCATTAATATATCAACTTACTAAATTATTCTTTCCTTATTTTCTTGATATTCTCTCACATGTATTTGATTATAGTTTTGAAAAGTAAAAAGAAGCATATACTAGCCATTAGTTCAAATGTCTGGTAGTATAAAAATATTACACATTGTAAATTAATTATAAATAGGTTAAATTATTCCACATTAATTTCTGCTTCTGTTCCAAAAAAGTCTTTGTGGTGGTCTGACATGAATAGTCCACAGTGCCCAAAAATTACTCAGCTAAGGCATTATTAAGGATGTGGTACTTATGTCTAATGTTTCTCTAAACCCAGATTTGCATGACAGAATTTTCATCAATAACTAAGGCAAATGATTGTTCTAGTCCAGATAACTATATTTTATCACGAAAGCAAAGCTAAGAGAAGTTTACCAGAAAACAATTACATTCTGTGTCCTGAGTTAAGCTTATAAAAACTTACTTAGCTGATAATGTAGGTAATTTTTAATGATAATAAAAGCACAATGCAAACTATTTAAACTCAAAACCTGTTAGGCATTAAATCTGTGTTCTTCACTTTCAATTACCAACAAAAATTTAAAGCCTTGTTTTCCTGGTAATTCAATACTCCCTAAACAAAACAAAACAAAAAAGTAATTTCTGTTTACCCTATGGCTGTCCAAGTGGAGTCTAATGTTTTATTGCTTACTCAAATTTTTCATTTCATTCAATGCTTACTCCTCACAAGAAGATATTTTTTTATGTGCTGCTATTGGATCCCAAGTTTTGTGTTTATGCCCTTGATAGATGAACACAGGCAAAGTACAAATCTCTCAGTCTCTATGGGCAATGTTGGCCTTCTCTAACTCCTCGACAAATACAAAAGGATGCTTGTTGGCTCTCATCATTGTAATTCTGGCCAAAAGCATATGTATGGCAAGTATTTTTTTATCACTTCATCTAAATAACTGAACTAATAAATTCAAAGAGAAAATCATTGCTTATTGACATACTTAGGAAAAATGCTCCATATTGTTTTAACAGTATGTTTTTAAGTTAGAAGCTCTGGAAATGAAGAATATCTAATATTTATGTAAATGCTTATTTATGTTAATGTAAGTGAAATTAGAAGAAATGAACTTACTTCCTCACCTAGTGTATTTCATTAATTATCTAATGTGTCCATGCTTCCAGAGTTTTTTGGTTCTGTTTTTAATTTAGGTGGAGGGAAGGAGTACAGGATGATAAGTTATAGTCATATTGATTAATAAGGTGATTCAATTCTCCAACAAATGTTTGCACTTTAGTATTAACAAAACTGAAAGATAAATTATTTTGTTATTAGTTTATTTCTGCTAGCTTAAGATTCATTTCTCAATTGCATAGGTTAATAAATTCACATTAACATATTTTTCAGTGAATCAGAAAAATACATTTAGAAGGATGTACATTAGAAGAGGATCCTTAATTTTTCTATAGGTAATGTAATTAAATGAATAAATTAATTTACCTAAGTGGTTGATTTTAAAACATACATTTTATATTATAAGAAGAATTAGTATTTAATTTCAAATTATATTTTTAAAGTTTTAGCATCAAATTTTTTATTTTTAAATATAATAACCAAAGAAAGAACATGATATGCTATATTTCCCATTTGTATCATTACTTTTTTGGTCCTCCAGACCCAACATGATAAGTGTGAGTAGGATATACACATTAAATAACTAACACAAGCAAATATTTATTTCTAGCACTGCTTTATGAGTATGTGTGTACGTATCTGAGTAAGACAGGGATTATTTTATTCTAAATATCTGACATTTTTGCTAAGTTTTTAAATTTAGATAGGTTGAATCACTTAACATATGTGCTCTCAATATGCTTACCTCATTCCATATTTTGCAATGATGAAATTTACTCCCTGTGAGAAGTGCATTTGTAGAGTTGCAAATATTTATAGTCTCCAGAAAAGTTTAGACAAACATACTAAATTGAACAATTACAATACTGTCAGCATATATTTTTATATTTTGTGATGTACTTTGTAAATACTTGAGTTAGCAGAAGTTGTTAACATTGTAAGGGAGATTATTTGTGTCTGCCCAGAATTGTGACCAAGCTTAGAGTTAAAGGACTAAAAGATCTAAACCCCTTTCTTTCTAAATTCAGAGAAATTTCATTGGTTGAGGCCAACCATATTTCCAAGTGTTCTCTGATAATCACCATTTCACTAAAAGCCACCCTTCCAATATCTTCACTCCTACTCGTGCAGCCCTCACCCCCAACAACATGAAACTATATCTGGGGAGAAGCGAATAAATCATGTTTTAGGGAGTGCAGTGTTTGAAGAGAAAGAGTAACTGCGAATGGGATAGACTAACATTTCTTCCCCTGAACAGCCAGGTGCTTACTCAGGAGGAGAGGGTGGAAAAGAGAGTTTTGACTGCCCCACCAAGAAACTGCTACTACCCTTCATGTGTATACTCCTCACCAGTGTGAGAGAGGGCAGACATCCCTTAGACAAATTCCCTAGAATAGTAGGGACATCCCACAAAAAAGCCAGGGTGAGCTTTGGAGTTGGTAAGGAATCTGTCTGGTTCCTGCCCCGTGCCTTGCTTGAGGAGCAAGCACATGGAGGAAGGGAAGGAGAAAAGCTCCCATGGAAAATCGGACTGTGTGACCCTACCCATTCCAAGACTCTTAGCTGTTGGAGAGAAGAGATTTGAACTGAATATGAGACTGAGGTTTTCATAAAGGCCTAAATAATAACAGTGACTGCTTAATAATGAATGACTGAGAAGCTGTGGAAGGAAACTAAGATGTCGTTAAGGAACAGCATCCCCAGTGGAAAAATGAAGGTGGGTTGGGGGCTATATATCATAGATGAGACAGTTACTGCAAAAATGAAAACTTTTCATGTTTTTCCATTAAGGAATGGGCCCTCTTCAAAAAGAGAGTTACACATATCAAATTAAGTACATCTATTTGTATTAGTATGATGTCCTTCAAGTGACATATTGCTTGCTCTTTTGTGGATCTAGACTCTGCTTATTTCTGTCATTTTCACAGACCATGTATTTTCACTATCATCCCAAATACTAATTTCCAAATCTTATCATGGTAAGAGGTATTATTCAGATAAAATATTTTCATATAAATTATTATCTTAGTAGCAGTATTCTATATAAATATAAAATATTTCATATGACCCTTGCATAATCCTTACCAAAAAAGATCTATTTCTCCTTATATTTAAGCATTTTATAGTTTTCATAACTGTGGAATGGAGATAATAATCGTCTACCTCTCTCAGAGAAATTCTGAGGTAGTGAAAGGTACTCTAACATAGTTCTTATTATATTTATTAGTATCCTCATTATCTTGCACAACACTAACAGACCGATAAGAGTATGTCTTAATAGTTAATGTCAGGAAAGCACCCCTTAGAGAAAATTGCATTAGGACTTTGAAAAGATATTACCTTTCTGTTTTCCAGACAGTCTCTGAGGCAGCTTCTTCTCCTCAAATATAATGCAGAGTTCTATATCTTATACAAAATCTAGTCATCAAGATGAGCATTTAAGATCTTGCAGTACCTGAGAGCTCATGTAGTCCAGTCTTCTGATTTCATTAGTGTGGGATTGAAGGAATCAGAACTAGCTTGGTGGTATTTTATCCAAGCTATGGTTCAGGACACAAGTCAGCCTTCATCCTCCCACACCTATATATTCTCTTAATCCTTTACTGGTTCTCAGCCATTGCAGCTTAGAGCCCTGTTTTGCACTGAGCAGAATATCTTGACTTTAAAACCTGAAACCTTTGTGGAAATAAATGAAGTACAACCAAATGAGAAAAGCAAAGACTGTTTATTCAGAGCTTGCTATGGCCAGAGAGTCAGCCGTCATCTCTTGCATTTTGGCAGAGACCTCAAAAGCAGACAGAGAAGTGGGAAAGCTTTACAGTGGACAAAAGGAAAGGCTTCAGGTGTGCCCTGACTGGATGGAGGTTGCTGGTACGAAGAAGATGTAGGCGTAATGCATAGAAAACAAGATGGAGATATGTGATTAGTTAGGATTTTGAGACATCTTCCTTTTTTCAATTTAGGGAGCATGGAGAGTATCACTGAGGAATGTATGCAAGGAAGTGATAATCAGGTTTGCACTGTGATATAATCACTCTCATGTAGTAATGGAGAACACAATAGGAGGCAGCAAGCCTCCAGAAAGTGGGCTAAGAGTGACCTCATTATAGAATTTGCATTTTAGCAACCTCCTCTTTCTAAATTATCCAGTTGGAAACTTGAATATGTTTACTAAGCAGATGGAATTTAAGAAAACGTTATGAGCATTACATAATTTTAAACTTCATTATTAAACCCAGAAGACAATAAATATGTCTTAAATGAAAAAAACAAAACAAAACTCTGTATTATCTGCCATGTGATGCTTTTTCCATTTCCGTTTCCATTTTCCCCTTCCTTGTTCTTGCACATTCTGTATCTAGTCTATTTTTTAAAACTACATCTTCCTTTTGTATATCTCCTCCCTGAAATCCAAAGGGGTGTCACTTTTCCACAAGCCAAAGGAACAAGATCATCATTACCTGATACCCTTAAATAAATGCATTGCTCAAAATGACAACCCCATTGTCAATCAATAATGACAAAGAAAAAATGGCTAAAGCAAATGATGAGTTCAGAAAAGCAGTCTAGTAAGCAATTGCTCACCTCATGGAACAAGGTTAATAGTGATTGATTTCAAGTACACCTTACAGAGCGTATTTGTCTAACCATTCATCCATTCCTATCTCCTTTCCAACTTTCCCCTTTTTCTCAGTGTCTACTTTACTGATGATTTAAAGATATAGTGAAAGAGCTAATTATAAAGTCTTGGTTTCTCAATACAAACTGAAGGTTCTAAATATGTTATTATCAGTGATTTGTCTGTGTTGAATAAATTTATACTTTATAAGACTATTACTTAATACTTGCTTGTGTTGAAAATATTATAATTCTATAAATTCTGTATGTGTACTTGATTGAAATTTCTAGAGGAAAATGAAAAAGGTCCTTCCCCACCATCTCTTCATACCCCATGCCAACTCACATTTATGCACATCTTAAAAAGCCAACTTTTCTAATAATTCTTCTCTGATCCTGGTCATCTTGTCTCTCTCATTTGTCTTTTCTTTGAACCTTCTCTTATTTTTTACGTTTTTTGTGGTTCTTTTTTTCATTCATTCAGAAATTTATTTTTTAAAGTATTGAACATATACTAGATAGTAGACATTACATAGTATCTGAAAATGAAAAGACAATGGTTTAATGGCTTCTGTCATCATGGATTTAAATTCTAATGAAAAAGCTCTGAATTTATGACAATTAACATAATACAGTATTATGAGTTAGATAGAAGTAAGCAAAGTAAGTATCACAGAGATACTAAAAATGGCCCAAAATGTTGGGAGAGTAAGAGTCTTGTCTTGAAGGTTTCTAGTTTTTAAACTTTTTGAGTAAGACTTCTTGAACTACACAATGAGTCAATAGTAGAAGAGGTGGTCCAGGACAGAGAAATATATTTACACAAATGATAAACCCCAGAATTCAAGCAAAAGGAGACCCACTACAAGTGGCACAGGCTATATTACAAAACGTTTGCATTTGGTACCAGGAATTTCAGTATCTTATTACAAGATGTTTACAAGAATCAGCCATGGTTCTTAGTAACAGCAACCAGTTTTAGTTCATTAAAACAGGAAGGTATAGATATATATCTCCTCCTAGACTCACCAGGAAATCTAGAGACCAGATCCTGGGGTTTGAAAGGAGGAGGAAAGTACAAAATCCTATCATTGTGCTTTGAATGCTGCAGCTTGAACTACCAGACTGAACCTAGAGAAAGTAGACAAAAGAGATTTGATCTTACTGAAAGCACAACAATTGCCAGAGATAGTTTCTTACAACTCTTGCTGTTGTGTATCACTGATTCTCAGTTCAATGTCTGGAGTAGATGCATCTCATGCTCCAGCTGATGCCATATCCTTGCTGCTCAGGGCAATGGGAAAGAAAATATCTAGCTTTTCCAGCTTCCATAAAAAGTATGATAGTTAATTTTCTGTGTCAACTTGGTTGGAAATGGCACCCTGATATTTGGTCAGACTCATTCTAGATGTTTCTGTGAAGGCATTTTTTAGATGAGATTAACATTTAAATCAGTAGACTTTGAGTATGTGGTTTGCCCTCATCTAATCAATTCAATGCCTTAATAATAAAAAACTGACCTTCTTTGAAGAAGAGGAAAGTCTACCAGGAGATAGCCTTTAGACTTGAACTGAAACTCCTCCCAAAGTCACAAGCCTCTCAGCCTATTATACAGATTTTGGATTTGCCAGCCTCCACAGTTGTGCATGTCAATTGTTAAAATATATCAATCTCTCTCTCTTACCTAGAGAGTTAGATGACAGCTAGCTAGCTAGATGATAGATAGTTGGATATTCATTTATATCTATCTATATAGATAGATATAGCTACATATATATCTATGTATCTATCTATCTATGTATCTATCTATCTGTCTGTCTATTTACATCCTGTTGGTCTGCTTGACCAATACAATGAGCCATATGCTCTGACTCACCAAGACTCATAAGGAAGGGAATCCCCTAAACATAATAAGTGCTTCAAAGGTTCAGTGGCCAAATGTTGTACTAGTCAGTGTAGAGGAGGTTATGTTGTGATAACAAAAAACCCTAATATCTCAGTGTCTTTAAACAGCATAGGGGCATTTCTTGCTCTTGTGACGTGTACTTGAAAGGTTTCTGGGGGCACAGCTGGGCTCTGTCACTGTCTTTCTTACTCTAAGAACCAGGTTGACAGAACAACAGTGCAACCATTTTCTTTACATTGCCAGTTGCTCTGGAGGAAGTAAGAGAGAATGTAGTAAAAACATGTTGGTTCTTAAACCATCCCCCAACCAAATTTTTTCCACATACCTCATTGACCAAAGTAAATCATAGGATTAAATTTGAATTCATAGAGCTGGAAATCTCTAATCCTTCTTTGGGGAGAGGAAATATGAAGAGACAGTATTATAGTCTGAACCAAATATATATGTTTTTAATGCAATAGTATAATTTTCAGAAATGTCACTCTGATATTTGGGGAGATAGAATTGTACAGAGTCAGAGTTGGCAAGAGAACATTCAGTTTAGAAGGCTATTGCAGCAATCCAAACAGGAAATTGTTAATGATATTTAATGTAATAGTGGTGGTAAAAAATAGAAAAAAAATGAAGAAATATTGAGAGTCATTAAGAGATAAGAATAAACATGGCTTTCTGGCTAATTGGTTGTGGGTTACATATGAGAGGAAGTGGTTAATAATGACAGCCAGGTTTTTAGTTTGGGTAATTAAATGAGTTTGAGGTTGTTTTCTTTAAACTAGCATAATCTGGTGAAAGCTGACTAATATGAGTGTGAGTATCCCCATTCTCTCAGATAAATCACAAAAGAAAAGTACAATATTTTTGTTGACAGGTATTGCATTAAATTTTGAGTTTGAGGCACCTGTAAAGTGTCCAAGAAGTGTTATGCAGCCAAATTTGTCTGGAGCTATAGATTTAGAAATATCAGAAACTATCTGATGGTCATATTCATGGAAATTATATAGAGAAAGAAGAGAGGAAGGCAGAAGACAGAAAATGAATCAGAAGAGAAGCAGATGGGAAGGGAAACACTCAAAATAAACAAATAAATAAATAAAGCAGTAAACAAGTGGGACTTGATAGACATAGAGATAAAAAGCAGCACAGGATAGAATGGAGTCCACTTTAAGCCAAGGGAACAGAGAATATTTCAATAAATCAGGGAGAAAAAAATTTTGTTAGGAAGATGAAAAGGAGCCAAAAAAGTTAACTTTGGTTACAAATTAGGGCAGTTCTTATGCTACACCTATAGTATAGTCCTGACTATTGACTAGGGTTTCACATTAAGCCAGAATGTTGTTAGTGGAATCATACTGCTTGGGCATAAATCTGATTCTTATAATGTAAACTTTACTGTTATAAAAATATTGTGTGCCTTTGATGTACATGACTAGACCCTCTGGATATGTGTTGACATGCCACAGAGAAAACACTATCTGCCCTTGAGAAAGACAAGAGTGACAGATTGATGGAGGTGTGTGTGTGTGTGTGTGTGTGTGTGTGTGTGTAAAAATTTATACCTATGGACATATTTTGTAACATTCACAGAACAGAATTTATTTATAGAGTGATATATCTAGTTATGGCAAATATAGCAAGAAGGTAAATTTTGACATATTCTAGGGTAAACAACCATGTGAAAAGGGAGACAATATTTATATAAAGCGCTATCTGGAGATAGAAAGATGAAATCAGCCTCTATTTAAAAGCTAAATTTTCATGTTCATCCATGAAGTAAATTCATATATGACAGACCAGATTTGTTCCCAAGGCACCAGTAAATACATTATGTAAAACTATTGTTTATATCAAATTAAAACATGCAATTAATTTTTGATTCCATAAGAATTTAAGTGGCATCCAAGTATTATTTACCCCATGTATGCCAGACTAAATTAACATTTCTGTTAAATGTCATCTAATATATGAATCAGAGTACTAACCACTTAGATATACATATGTTGTAGTAGATTTGTGTAATATAATATCAAAATTATTTTTAGTTTACTGAATTTTCTGTAATTCATATAGAGCAAAGTGATTTCTATTTAATCAGTCATCAAAGAAGAGAGGGTTTTGTTTACAGAGGGGTTTCTAGTGACATACTTTCACTTTCCAATACACTAATGTAGAATACTCCCCTATATTCTAGTTGATCTCTGCTGTCTTAGAGACATTAAGGGAACAAAGCAGTTTCTACAATGATAGGTACAAAATAAATAAAGAGTGAGGTATATCTATGTGGAAAAAAGCAAAACAAAACAAGGAGAAACAGTAACCTTGCTTTCATTGTTTCTGTGTCAATACCAAATTACAGGAACGAACTTGCCGTATATGTGGAGAATATTTATCTTTTAGTGTTTCTTGCTGTACTACATAAAATATAAGAAATAAAAAAAAGAATCAGGAGAACTGCATAATAATGCGAATAGCTTCTTCTGTGACCTTGAGCAAGGCGCTTAACCTCCTGGTGACTCAGCTTTTCCATCTGTAAAACTGAATGGTAATTACCTCATTTATTCTGTACTCAATAGTTTGCCATTTGTATAAGCCTTGTTCACTTCAAGGACATTTCTTCAAGGCTTCCTTCTTTTCATGACTTGATGTCTATTTTTCACAATTTATATAACGATTAATATGATCACTATAACAGAATAGAGTGGGGGAAGCATAAGTTATCTACTTCTGCCGAACAATAGCTGATAGTTAAGCCATAATAATGCATGCCTTATGTGTTTTGCTGTGTGTATAAATTGTAGATGAAAGGCAAAGACTAGAACAAACTACATCTAATTAAGCATCACCCATCAATTTTTTTTAGTGATTTCTGTATTTTAATTCAACTCCTACAGTATATATAAACTCTCTCAAATCAGAATCAAAGCCATCAACGATGGGGACACCATCTGTTGTACATACCCATTTTTAGCAGTTGTTTTCTCGGTGTTTTATTCAAGAGGTCAACTACTTACCTCACTCTTATACTTTGGAAAAATGCAAACAGATGTTCCATTTTTCTCTTGCATATCATCAGTTCTGACTAATGATGGTAAAGTTCAAATTGGTGAATTTCCCCTGGCCTGCATTCTATCTTCCAAATAACTTTGAGTCTTGCTAGCTTCTTGACACCACTTTCATCATTCAGTAAACACATTGATTACTTGACAAAGAAGATTTCAGCTAAATTGGACATTTTTGAGATCGATTTAGACACTGTCTCACTATTAGAAGAGCTAATACAATTTTAAGCACATTTATTTTGCTCATATCAGGTATACTGGCCTAAAATACACTTTAAAGCCAGACCATAAAAATCTTCAATGATTCTTAGAACCCAGAATCCACAATTATATTATAATTAACATCCATGAGCACTAACTCTAGAAATATGTACAAGCTATAGAGGAATGTGTTGTTTAGATTTAATGAATAATTAAAATCTTTGCTAATTGTGGTTACTGATTTGTATATCCAAGTGACATAATGACGTGCTTAAATAGCAAGATAATTTAAAAGGAGAAGTTGAAGATTAACATAGAGGAAAGGAAGTATTTCAAGTCACAGGAGCTTAGTACTTCCTAAATCAACTATAAGCCATGAAACTTTCTTGTTGGACTAATAAACTACCACCATGATACACACTCCCAGTTTTTTAAAATAATTCACATATGTGTGTTTGTTTTTATAATAAAATCCCACGAATAAAATAATAGCTTAATGTGCCTCATATTGTCAAAACATACACTATTAATAGCCTTCTAACCAAAGCCTGAAAACATGTATAATAAACATCTACTCATTGTTCTAGTTTTCTACAGATGAGAGTGTTGCCAAACATTTCAACACATAACAAAGGTTATTCCCTTTTCTCCAGCCTCCAGTAACATTTTTCTTATTGTCTTTAAAACCTTTATCAAGTATTCTTTTCCAGCTTTCGCTATCAGTCCCCTTGAGGCCCTTGTAGCTTCTGCCCTCTGCTCCAACTCGAAAACAATGCCCTGTGTTGATGATGCTAGGCAAGAACCTATCTTTCAACCACTAGATTCTGCTATGTTTTTCTATTTCTTCATAGCAAACTAAACAAACCTAAGTGCTTTAAATAGCAACTTTAAAAATTATATCTCATGTTTTTCTAGGTCAGGCACTTGGATAGAGCTTGGCTGGTTAGTCCTCATGAGATACCACATGAGAAAACTTCATGGTATTCATCTGGCATATACTCAATTGGAAGGTGCACAGTGTCTTCTCTCGTGTCCAGTGGCTTAGAGAGGATGATTAGAAGGCTGGACTCGTCTGGGACTGACAGGGACACCTATATAATTTTGATGGACACAAAGTAGTTGGATTTCTTCCATGACAGCTCATAAACTAACAGCCTGTGGCTATTCCCTGTGACTATAGCCATAGCAGTAGTCAGTCCTGTCTCGGTAAGCAGGCATTTAGCTAATCTCAATAGGTAAGGAAGAGTGATGCAATAAAATGGAATTATTTGGAATTGTAGTGAGCAGTTAAGGGAAAAGAAATAGAAAGTTAAATAAATATCTGTCACATTTGGGAGGATTTCAAAGAAATGATACTGTTAATTCAAGAACAGCAATAATTATCAACAAATAATTTATCATATAAGGTATTACAAAACAATAAAAATGTATTTTTAAAAAGTTAGTTCTACCTCAATGTCAGGAGAAGCTAAATTTGATTCATAATATACTAGACAGTGTTCCAGTGGGATAAATGATGCACTTTCATTATGATGATTCAAGAAAGTTTTAATACAGGGACTGTTTCCAAAGATGTGTGTGAGGGATTATGAAATCAGGAGGGGTAATAAAATTGTTTAGGAACAGTAAGAGTGAAGACGGAATTATTTTTAATCCCAGAAATGACAAGGAGAGGGAGTGGCTACAAGAACCTGAGAACTGTAGACAGAGACACCTTTAGTGGAGTTGTGCACTGTATCTAAGGAATATAGTCAGCCCGAGTTCCTCATATGGAGAGAACCATGGAAATATAAAACACAACCTCATCTCCCTCTGATTGCCTACTCGGGTTCTCCATTGGCCCATTCAACTGGAAGCCAAAAAACAATGATACAGCTTATTGTCTTATCATGACAAAAAAATAGACAAATACCAATCGAGGGGCATTCTAGAAAACACCTGAATAATACTCTCCCAAAATGTCAAGGCCATCAAAAACAAGGAAAGATACAAAAGTGTCACAACCAAGAAGAGACTAAGAAGACATGATCACTAAATGTAATGTTTTCTAGATGGGATCCTGGAACAGAAAAAAAAAAGGGGGTATTAAATAAAGCTGAGTAAATCTGCCTGAAGTATGGGCTTTGGTTAATAATAATGTGTCAATATTAGTTTACTAATTCTAAAATATATACTATAACAATGAAAGATGTTGATCACAGGAGGAACTAGGTGTGAGTATATGGAAAATTTCTGAACCATCTTTGCAATTTTCTGTAAATAAAGAATTGTTCTAAAATAAAGGTTTATTAAAAAATGAAATTCAAACATTTTTTTTTTTTAGTGCTTTTGGTGTTATTGTCACCCAACTTGAGTGAAATATAGAATGTGCCTGAAATTCAAAATAACTCTTAGTAATATCAGTTTGTTTCAGTATTGTTTGTTCTATTCCCATCACCTAATAGAATGCCTGGTATATTGCTGGAACTCAAATTTTAAAAGAACCATTTAAGTTCAAAAATATTAAGGATGAATCCACAGATTGCTAAGTCATTTTGTAGGGAGATATAACATTTTTGTTGCATAAAAAAGAAAAGATTATGACATGAAATGATATTCTTATTAATTCAGTAGTAATTATAAAAATATTAAACTACAAATATGACTTTACCTAAAAATTTAAATGCCTATACACAAGGTATAATTTCCTCTTTTTTAAATTTTTGTTAGAGTATAGTTGCTTTATAATATTATATTAGTTTCAGGTGTACAGCATACTGATTCAATATTTTTATAGATTATACTCCACTTAAAGTTATTACAAAATAATGGCTACATTTCTCTGTGCTGTACAATATATCCTTGTTGCTTATCCATTTTATAAATAGTAACTTGTACTTCGAAATCCCCTAACCCTATCTTATTCTTCTCCTCTTCCCTCTCCCCACTTGTATCCACTAGTTTGTTTCTATATCTATGAGACTATTTCTGTTTTGTTATATAAATTCCTTTGTTTTATTTTTTAGAATCCATATGTAAGTGATAACATGCAGTATTGTCTTTTGATATTTAACTAAGCATAATACTCTCTAGGTCCATCTACAGTGTTGCAAATGGCAGAATTTCATTCTTTTTGTGGTGGAGTAATATTCCATTGAATATATATACCACTTCTTCTTTATCCACTAATCTGTTGAAGGCAACTTGAGTTGCTTCCATATCTAGGCTCTTGTAAATAATGTTGCTGTGAACACTGGTGTGCATATATCTTTTTAAATTAGTGTTTTTATTTTTTAAATTTTTTTGGATATATACCCAGGAATGGAATTGCTGGATCATATGCAGTTCTATTTTCAGTTTTCTGGGGAACTTTTATGCTGTTTACCATAGTGGCTGCACCAGTACGTCCCCACCAACAGTGTACAAGGATTCCCTTTTCTCTACATCCTTACCAGTATTTGTTATTTATTGACTTTTTGATTAAAGCCATTCTGACTGGTGTGAGGTGATATCTCATTGTGGTTTTGATTTGCTTTTCTCTAATAATTAGCAATGTTGCACATCTTTTCATGTGCCTGTTAGCCATGTATATGTCTTCTTTGGAAAAATGTTTATTCAGGCCTTCTGCCCAATTTTTAATTGGGTTGTTTGTTTTATTGGTATTGAGTTGTATGCTCTCTCTATATTTTGGATATAAACGCTTTCAGTCATATCATTTGCAAATATTTTTTTCCAATTCAGTAGGTTGTCTTTTCATTTTGTCAGTGGTTTCTTTTGCTGTGCAAAAGCTTTCAAGTTTAATTAGGTCCCATTTGTTTATTTTTGCTTTTATTTCCTTTGCCTTTGGAAACAGATCCAAAATAATATTGTTATAGTTGATGTCAAAGAGTGTTCTATGTTATCTTCAAATAGCTTTAAGTTTTCAGGTCTTACATTTAGGTCTTTAATCTAGTTTGAGTTTATTTTTGTATATGGGGTGAGAAAATATTCTAATTTAATTCTTTAACATGGAGATGTCCAGTTTTCCTGGCACTAATTATTGAAGAGATGGTCTTTTCCCATTGTATATTCTTGCCTCCTCTATTGTAGATTAACTGACCATAGGTTAGTGGATACATTTCTGGGCTTTCTATTCTGTTCCATTGATATATGTGTCTGTCTTTGTGCCAGTACCATACTACTTTGATTATTGTAACTTTGTTGTATAGTCTGAAGTCAGGGAGAATGATAGCTCCAGCTTTGTTCTTTTTTTTTTTTTTTCCTCAAGATTGCTTTGGCAACTCAGGGGTTTTTGTTGCTCCACATAAATTTTAAGATTATTTGTTCTAGTTCTGAGAAAAGTGCCATGAGTACTTTGATAGGGACTGCATTAAATCTGTAGATTGCTTTTGGTAGTATGAACATTTTAGCAATATTAATTCTTCCAATCCAAGAATATTGGATGTCTTTCCATTTCTTTATATAATCTTTAACTTCCTTAATCAATGTTTTATAATTTTCAGAGTATAGTTCTTTTACCCCCTTGGTTAAGTTTATTCCTATGTATTCTTTTTGATGTGATTTTAAACAGGATTTTTTTTTTGCTTTCTCTTTCTGATATTCATTATTAGCATATAGAAAATCAACAAATTTCTGTATATTAATCTTGTATCCTGCAACATTACTGAACTCATTTATTAGTTCTAATAAATTTTTAGTGGAGATTGTACAGTTTTATAAATATCATATCAGGTCATCTGCAAATAGTGAGAGTTTTACTTCTTCCCTTCCAATTTGAATGTCTTTATTTCTCTTTTCTGATTCCTGTAACTTAGAATTTCAATACTAAATTAAACAGAAGTGACGAGAGTGGGCATCCTTGTCTTGTTCCTGGTTTTAGAGGAAAAGCTTTCAGTTTTTCACAACTGAGTATGATGTTAGGTGTGGGTTTGTCATAAATGGCCTTCATTATGTTGAGGTAGTTTCTCTTCACACCAACTTTGATGAAAGTTTTCTATATGAGGATGTTGAATTATGTCAAATGCTTTTCTGCATTTATTGAGATGATCATATGATTTTTATCCTTCCTTTTGTGAATGTGGTGTATCAAACTTATTGATTTGCAGATATTGAACCACCCTTGTATCCCTGGAATAAATCCCACTTGAGCATGGTGTATGATCCTTTTTATATGTTATTGGATTTGGTTTGCTGATATTTTGTTGAGGATTTTTGCATCTATATTCATCAAAGATATTGACCTGTAAATTTTTTTTTTGTAGTGTCTTTCTCAGGTTTTGGTATTAGGGTAATCGTGGCTTTGTAGAATTAATTTAGGAGTGTTTCCTCCCCTTCAATTCTTTTGAATAGTTTGAGAAGGACAGGTATTAGCTCTTCTTTATATGCTTGGTAGAATTGTCCTGTGAAGCTCTCCTGTCCTGGGCATTTATTTGCTGGGATATTTTTTCTTACAAATCAGTTTCACTGTTGGTGATCATCAGTTCAGATTATCTGATCTGAACTGGTAGTTATTAAACTACTTGTTTTAAACTGGTAGTCATTTAAGTTCAAACACATTCTAAATTATCTACTTTTTTTATACCCCTCCCCTACATTTTGTGTTTTTGATGTCATATTTTACAACTTCATGTTTCTCTCTTCACTGTTTATTTTAGTTATAGTTGCTTTTACACTCTTTTTGTCTTTTAATGTTTGTAGTAGCTTATTGGTTGACCTTCAGCCCTTACTGTGTATTTGCCTTTCTTAGTGGGATTTTTCCTTTCCTATATGTACTTACTTTTTGTTATTGTCTTTTCTTTTTCACTTAGAGGAGACCCTTTAACATTTATTTTAGGGTAAGTTTAGTATTGATGAACTCTTTCAGTTTTTGCTTGTCTTAGAAGTTCATTATCTCTCCTTCAATTCTAATTGGTAATCTTGCTGGGTAGAGTATCCTAGTTTACACATTTTCTCCTTTTAGCACTTTGAATATATCATGCCAGTCCCTGCTCACCTGCAAAACTTCTGCAGAAAAATCAGCTCAAAGACTTATGAGGGTTCCCTTGTACATGACTCTTTGCTTTTCTCTTGGTGTCTTTAGAATGCTCTCTTTAATATTTGCCATTTTAATTTTTCTGTGTCTTGGTGTGGGTCTGTATGAATTCAACTTGTTTGGGACACTCTATGTTTTCTGTAACTAGATATCTTTTTCCTTCTTCAGGTTTGGGAAGATTTCAGACATCATTACATCAAATACATTTTTTACCCCTTCCCTCTCTCTTCTCCTTCTGCATCCCCTATAATGTGAATGTTAGTATGCTTTATGTTATCCTAGAGATCTCTTAAACTGTTCTAGTCTTTTAATTAGTTTTTATTTTTGCTGTTCCAGTTGGTGATTTCCATTATTCTATCTTCCAGATCTCTTATGCCTTCTTCTATATCATTTAGTCTGCTATTCATTCCTTCTTGTATGTTTTTCATTTATTATATGCTTCTGTTCTGACTGGTTCTTTTTTTTTTTTTTAATTTTCTAGTTCTTTGATAAAATTCCCAGTGTGTTCATCTACTCTTTTCCTAATTCAGTTGGCATTTTTATTACTAATGCTTCAGATTTTTTTAATCTGGCAAATTGTTTATTTCTGTTTATTTATTTTTTCAGGGTTTCTGTCTTGCTCTTTCAATTTAGAACAGTTTCTCTGCCTTCTAATTTTCCTTAACTTTCTCTGCCTCTATGAATTTAGGTAAAATTGTTACCCATTGCAGTCTTGAAGGGGTGTCTTTATGTGCGAGTGTCCTTATACTGTCTGCATGTGCCCAGTGCCTTTGGTGGGAGAGCTGGGTTTGACATGAGCAAAGTCATGTCTTATATGTAGCAGGGCTTCCCCTCTGCTCATGCCCTATTGGAGTGGGGTCTTATCTCAAGTTGCTGAGGCAAATGCCCTGAGGGTCAGGTGTGAACTGGCTCTGATCCCTTTAAGTGTGTGCTCTTCCCTCTCCCAGCACAAGTACCCTTGCCCCAGAGGGGAGGAGTGCTGGAGCATGAGGGGCCTATGCAGCCTCTTGGCTAGTGATGGGCCCTCCACTGTGGCGGGCCAACTGCAGACAGTGGTCCTGGCTACCTCTGAGGTACCACCTGTGAAAAGTGCCAGCAATGCCTAAAAGTGCCAGAAAATGCCTGCCCTGCTCAGACTTAGCTTTGGGTCTGAGTTTAGTTGGTTCCTCACAGCTGATCACTCCCCACAGCTTATGCCACCCCCACTCTGTTGTGGAGCCATTCTGCAGGCTAGGTGGGGCCCGAGTGGGCTCTCACTATGTATTGGGGTGCAGGCTGTGGCAGTCCAGCTCCTGTCTGAGATTGGGGCTGCTTCCTCTGTGCTGCCTGAGTAAGCACCAGCAACAGCCAGCCCTGCAGTGCTCAGATGCTGCCCCAGGTCCAGGTCACCTCTGTCTCCCACAACCAAGCTCTCTCCCTGCTCATGGCAGCCCTTGCTTTAGTGAGGAACTGCGAGATGACATAAGCAGGGCTAGAGTATTTGCTCTGCTCAGGCTGGGATGCATACCAGGGCAGGTGTGGGAAACCAGGCAGCTACTGGAGCATTCCTCTGTCCACCCTGTCTGTCCAGCCTTGGGCACAAGCCAGAACTCACACTCTTCATGAACAAAGTCCAGGCTTCCCACAACCCTCCAGTTAGTCCCAGCTGCTCTCTGACCAGCCAAGGAAGCTCATCTTCCCTGTTTTGGACCTCAGGACTGGGGTGCCCAATATGTGGCTAGAACAGCTTACTCCCAAGGGTGGATCTTTGCCCGTGTGATCTCCCTTTTCCACTGAGTTTCCTCTCAGGGGCACAGGACATGACCCAATCACTTCTCTTCCATTTCTACCCAATTCCATGTGGGTTTTTCTTACAGCTTTGGTTGTATAGGAGTCTTTCTTCCAGTTTCCAGTGAGAATTGTTCCACATAAAGATGAATTTCTGATGTGTTCAATGGGGAAAGTGAGTTCCACATCCTCCTACTCCACCGTCTTGATCAATCTCCCATAATATACAATTTGTAAAAAAAAAAAACCACCCCAGCAACAAAGTCACCAGTTTTTTCATCAGCATATACAAATATTAATATTTAGGTTGCACTGTACAATTCTCTTGATATTAATCTGCATTGGCAACGTACATCATTGTGTGTTTATAGATTTGTTAGTGCAACAACTCCACTTTGCAAGTTAGTTCTTATGAAAGTTGACAGACATTGGATAAATTAAACAACACTACAGACAAAGCCTAAATAAATAAATACTGCACTCTGTTAAAAAATAATGACTGTAATAATTATTTCAATGATACTATATAAAGTCAGTTGTCATCTCTCTGAATCTTAAAGTAACTGTAAGACCTATGGGAAGAAGTCATTTCAGAGACAGAGAAAAAAAGGCAGTGTATTTTAACACATTAACTCTCAAAACAATCTGTTACCTATGTATTTTATTGTGACACTGATTGTTAGAGTTCTCTTGCTGGTATTCTGACATTAGAATTGTTTAACAAGTGTCCTGAGAATTAGAAGGTATTCCTCAGTGGTCACACATAACCTTCTCTGCTGCATACATAACAGTGCTTCTGCATCTCCCAGACTGACCCAGCATTAACTAAATTGGATGTCAAGTGTGTCAACATGCTCTAACTGCCAGTGACATTGTTATGTAAGCTCCTGAGATGAAAGAAAAAACACCGCGCAAGGAACAGAATATAGGATTTAAAGAAGCAGGTGGGCTGCAAAGGATTTGTCTTTTATTTTTGGATTTATTATATTCTGATACTTCAGTGCTTTATTTAAACAACTGCCCTAAGCTTTCTATCGAACATGGAATTAGAGACATTCCTTCATTCGTAGACTCACATAGACCAAAGAGCAGTGCAATTAAAACTGTGGCTGAAAACTTGCAGTCCCCACCTTTTTTTAGATCCTATTTCATAATAAGTACCTACCTCTTACTGGCACCTAAATTTTGAGAGGTATTATCATAGAAATTATTTTCCTTTATTTTCCATCTCCTGAACAGTGGTAACATTTAAAACATGATGACAGATATAACTAGTAACAATTTATTTTTTAATTAAAAAAATCAGGTTTGCTTATAAAATAAAATTTAGTGTAGCCATGTTATAACCATAAAATAAATAAAAGATTGCAAAAGTCTACTGATATCCTGTGATAGGAATGCTATGTCTTTTCTTTTTTAATGTTGAGCCTTCTTTTAATTTATTTATTTTTATTTTTGGCTGTGTTGTGTCTTCATTTCTGTGTGAGGGCTTTCTCTAGTTGTGGCAAGCAGGGGCCACTCTTCATCGCAGTGCATGGGCCTCTCGCTGTCGTGGCCTCTCTTGTTGCAGAGCACAGGCTCCAGACGTGCAGGCTCAGTAGTTGTGGCTTACGGGCCTAGTTGCTCCGTGGCAGGTGGAATATTCCCAGACCAGGGCTCGAACCCATGTCCCCTGCATTAGCAGGCAGATTCTCAACCACTGCACCACCAGGGATGCCCGAATGCTATGTCTTGATTAAACTGGCTAATGGTGTCATTTAGACTAGATTTCATTCTGCTGTTCCTGAACTATTTAATAATACCAAATGAACAAAGTCATGAGTTTTATCCATCCTTCAAGACCCAGGTGAACTTGTATACACTTTGGTAAGCTTCTCTTGATTTCTTCAGTTTGTGATATTGTTATATTTATAAATTTGTTAACATTTCTGTCCTATGCCATGAAACTGGCATTACTAATTTATATTTTCCCGTTAGATTATGTGCTCTCTCTTTTTTTTGTTTCATTTTTTAATTGAAGTATAGTTGATTTACACTGTTATATTAGCTTCAGGTGTACAGCATAGTGATTCAGTAGTTTTGCAGATTACACTCCATTAAAAGTTATTACAAGATGATGCCTATGATTCCCTGTGCTATACAGTATAATTTTGTTGTTTATCTATTTTATACCTACTAATTTATATGTTTAATATTTTAATGCATTTAAATATTTATTGAAGTACAGTTGATTTACAATGTGTTAATTTCTGCTGTACAGCAAAGTCACTCAGTTATAGATAGACAGATATATATATATATATATATATATATATAAAATATTATTTTCCTTTGTGGTTTACCACAAGATATTTAATACAGTTCCCTGTGCTATACAGTGGGACCTTGTTGTTTATCCATCCTATATATAATAGTTTGCATCCACTAATCCCAAACTCCCAATCCTCCCCTCCCCCACCCTCTACCCCCTTGACAACCACAAATCTGTTCTCTATGTCTGTGAGTCTGTTTCTGTATCATAGGTATGTTCATTTGTGTCGTATTTTCGATTCCACATAGAAGTGATATCATATGGTATTTTTCTTTCTCTTTCTGCCTTACTGATTACATGCTCTCTTGAAGAGAAAAACATATATAATAAACTAAAAAAATTAAATTGACATAATTGTGGCAATCACAGACACTTATCAATATCTCTTGTCCCACTTCCGTTAATCACAGAAGTCAAAATTTTAATCCATCACACTGTTGGCCAGAATAAAAGACTATATTTCCCAGGATTTTTACATGTCAGTGTGATTGTGTGTTAAAGTCGGGACAGTGAAATATCAGAAAAACTGATGCGAAGGGTCTTCAGGAAATTTTTATAATTGGATATTATTCTTCAACTCTGCTGCCTAGAAGTCTGTGATGATGGCTGCTGTTGTAGAAACTATTCTGATCCAAGAGGTGTACTTGAGGATACAACAGCAGAATGGTAGGAGCTAGAATCCCTGAAGATAGCAGCAAGTTTCTGTAATTTTACATGAATAGGTATATAGTTAAGATATTGCTTTATATCTAAATGATCTTTATTTTTTTAAGTATAAATGAAGTAATTGTTTATATTCACCTTTAAGCACAAAGAATTAGTCGTTTTCCTTATGAATGGGAAAAAGGGATTTGAGGTGTATATTTCTTTGGGCGTCTGTGTGTGTGTGTGTGTGTGTGTGTGTGTGTATTCCTAACTTAATTGTTTGCTTCCAGAGAAGAAAGCCCCCTAGTGAGTTTGTTAGTTCTAGAAGTTATGTCCTAAAAATGACCGACTACATAATTTACATAATAGTGGTGTCTGAAGTAAGTCAACACATGTTTAGTAATAATGGAGTAAATTATGCATCAAGCACCCATGTGTATAACAGCAAAAATCAATAGGCCATCAAACTAATAGGTTCTATATAGATGCATTTGTGTTTCTCTATATGTATAAGCTATTTTCATCATAGTTTGTTGATGGGAGATGTAAATGCCTGTATTAAAAGCCTTAAGTAATCTGCCTGTGATTTATGTTTCCTATTCTGCCATCGAGTTTAATGCAATGCTTCTCATACTAATTGCAGCTTCATGGCATTACTTGGTGAAGAAAAGTTCTTGCTTTTGTTACAACACAGACCAATTACTCTTTAGTTAGGCCAACAGCTTATTCTATCCAGTCTATATCTCAGAGATCAGAGCGGGTTCAAGGAGGGGGTGAATAATTACTCTGCTCTCAAAGAGATTAGTAGTGCCCTGAAAAGACCACAATTTTATATGTTCCATGTTCTATGTAAGCTGAATTAATTGGAGAAGATGGAAAGGAAATAACATCTATTGTGCAAATATTACATGCTAGGCACATTTTACAGTTTCACTCCCTTATCCCTCTAACACTCTGTGACCAGTATTGTTCTTACTTTGTAGAGGACAAAACTGATGCCTCTGATTAAGGAACTGTGTGCCACATCTATAACAAGGTGGAGAACAGTATTCCTTCATTCTTACCAGTGTTCTGAATATAAAGGATATACTACTTGCAAACTTCTGGACAGAGTGATATTTTTCTAAGAGTTGATTTTCAAAAAATATTTAAACAGATTTTGCCTCATTTGGGAGACCATGCCCTTTGCCTTACAATAGGTGCCCTGGGAAATCATACACAAGCCATTTGAAATGCAGGGTCCCTTGTATAATTAACTTTCTGTTGAACGTTATGAACATTCTAATAGGACATTATGTAATAGAGCTAGCTCATTTGAATGATTTGAGCTAAAGAAAAAGAGGTTTTTACGTTTGAGACTGCTTGCTACCTGGTCCCGTTAGATAATAATGACTTAGTCTTGTGCCCGCTCACTATCTGATCCTTCCCCTGTTCCCCCCCATCCCAGAATGAGACCACCACATTATGTAGAAGCTGCATTGTGTACTTTCTACTTGGGAAGAACTGCATAGAAACCATAGCTTGGGCATTAACCAGCAGGGTTGCTTCAGAAAACTGCATATATTATTTTTAATTGAAGAACATTTGATTTTAATTCCATATATTTGTTTGAACTTCTCCTTATCAACCATGAAATGGGTGTAAAATATGATGTACATGGTTGTGAAGAAAAATCAATGGGATAACAGGCCTACTGTGTCTTACCGGGCAATAGGAATATGATGACTAGTCATGGAATGTTACCTCTCTTCCTTTCCCCTCCTGTAAGCAAGATAAACAAAATTTTGAATCTTTAAAATCATCTTTTACTAAATTCTTACATACACACATTTACATTATCTGTCGTGAATGCCTGGCCACCAAACACTGATAAGTAAATAGCATCATTCTAGGATATCAGCTCTTTCCCCTCTATGGAGACAACTAATGCTAACACCCATGATCCATATGATTGAGGACCACAGATGTAAGTTTTTCCTGGTAAATTTACATGTCAATGTTCTTAATTCAAGACAATAAATACCAAAAGAAGAATATTTTTATCATGAAACAGTTAAATGCTCAATTTTCTTGTCAATTAATTGACATCTGCAGTACACATTTGTTAACATATGTGATGGATAGCCCAATATTAAATTTACCCTTCCTCTATTGCTCACTGAATCATTTCCATCACTTCCTATATCATTATTACGTTTTCACTTTGTATTACAATACTTGATGGCAAGAGAAAGCAGAATATTAAGTCATTTGTTTTTTGTTTCAGTTAATACTTTTAAAATTTACATATTCAACAGTTCAAATTATTTTCCCTTAATAAAATGGAAATTTTATTAAGGTGCTTAAAAAATGGAAATTTATTTAACAACTAACAGTTCATCCATCTCACTCAGGAATCTTGAAATAACAAACTGACCATTTTTATTATAAAGTGTCCTCTGTTAAAAGTTGTTGCTGCTTGATAATGTATTTTCTTCTCCCTGTAAACGAGCTATTTAACAGCCATTAGGCTTGTTTTTGTTTGTTTTTAGTAACACTCCAAATGGCTAACTTCAGGCATTGCAACTTCTCCACTGTGGTCAACCTCCTGAATTCAATCTCAGTTAACTTCCCCAAAATGTTAGGGTTGACACTGATTCTCATATCACCTTGAGAGTTAAATATTTCTTCTTCCTTTCATCTAAGGAACATTTGCGGATACATGAGATGTCCCTAAGTGAAACCCTTAGAGAAACACTTAGTACGTCCTCAAAGATTCATATTCATTTTATAAGGTTTAATTATCTTTAATTTATCATTTATTTCATGACTTTTGGTAATTTATAAAAAAGATAATCTACCAAAGTTGGCAGCCAAGGAAGTGTAGCTGCACCACTGTTCATCATGGACTTGAACTTTTCTAAAATATATATTTAATCTCACGACATATAAGAATTTATTTGGGTTTAGGTGAATAGAATTGGCACTGTGTCATCAAAGTGAATGGAAATGTTGCATTAGTTGGCAGGAATTAGTAGTTTTGTTTTCTTGAGTTGTTTTGTTTTGATTTCCTAGGAGATTTCATGTTATAAAGTATGTGAAATATGTATTGTAAGTTTTAGAGAGAGATCACTTGATTAACCCATAGCCTTTATAATTTGTTAATGAATTAGAAGATACTTATTTCCCAATGTTTTATTTTGCACTAAAAAAATCCTCCAAATCTACCTAACTTAGCCAGGTTTCTTCATGTGTGATCTTAATGTAACCGTGTAATATTTACCCTGACATTTACACATAACCATGATTCTTTAAAGAAATATTGATTATAAGATGTCAGGCTCTGTTCTAAGCATGTGGGGGACAATTGTGAATGATAAAGAGGAGCTGCCTTCTTTCCCTTTGGCGCTTTTCCCATAGAAGAAGGCAAATTATTAAAGTGGACAAATAAATATAATTTCAGAAAGTGACAAATGGCATGAATAACACAGGTAACAGGATAGAGATACACTGGAGGTGGGTAGTCCTTTAGAGTGATCAAATAAGTCCTTTCAGAGGAAACATTATTTGAGATCTGAATGATGAAAGAGGATGATGCTAAGAGTTCTGTGGAGAAGTCTTAAATAGAGGGAACAGCGAGTGCAGCATTCTTAAGTTAGAGCAAATTTGGATTGCTTAGGGAGAAAAAACCATATCAGTGTATCCAGGGATTATGAGGAAAGGAGACAGTGATGGAGAAGGCAGATTCTGATCACAAAGAGTCTTGAGGTCCATTGAAAGCTTAATGGGAAGCTACTGAGTGGAGCAATGGCAGGGGAACAAGAGTGTGATTAAATGTTTCAAATTACTGTGACTGGTTAATGGCAAAGAAATTTAGAGTAGCAAGGAGAAAACAAGGAGAATGTTTCAGTTGTTGAAGTGAGAAATTATTAAGGGTGTTGAAGAATACATGCAAATAAATGTGGGAAAATGACATCTGCAAATAAACCTTTAGAGAACTGGTATAAAGAAGGGCATCAGAGACTGCAAGGAAATTTAGGGTTAAAATATCAATCTTTGTTTAAAATAACAAGAAACATCAGAACAGATTATGGTTGTATGTATGCCAATGTGTATTTTCAAATTAGTAGAGGTAAGTTAGTGCTGTGAGAGAGAAGTGAAGATCTTGAAAAGGTACAGTTGAAAGTTTACTCAACCCAGGTACAAATCCCTGTCTTGAGAAGTACGGGAACACTCCTGTTTAAACAAGAGAGCAAAGAGACTGTGAATGTGATTGCGTGAACACAGTGCATGGTGGTTGACATTAATGGCATATTGAATGGTTTGGCACTTGGAGACAAGCTCCAAGGTTGTACATGCCTACTGAGGAGAAAGGCTGTATCAACCAGTCACATGCCAGGCTATATCCTTCTGCCAGGGATATGCTAGCTGTTTGTACAAATGACTTTTGAAGTTTGCATAGTCAGTCATTTGAAGACGGCTACTGTAGACATACCAAGTGATACTGTCTTCAAAGGCTATTTTTATAAACTCATTGCTGGCAGAATCTGATTAACCTGGGATGTTTCACTCCATCTTCTCAGCCAGTCAATATCCCATGGTTAATATTCACCCAACTAAGCTAAGATTCCTGTATGGTAATTCACCCACCCCCAGCATGGCAAGTTAACAGTGTAGCGTTAAGTCTCGAATCTAAAATGAGTAACAGAGAAAAGTACCAGGAAGAACAAATGCATATTCCTTCATAAATGTCTTCCTCCAAGTCCACAATGAGGGCCAGAATCAATTCAACTGAGCTGCCATTAACAGGAGGTATGTGTAAGTAGTCAGAAGGATCAGACTTGCTTACTCTAGCTGCTCTCTGCTATCTCTGATGCAGTTTCTGAAATGGCATACTTATTGTAGGGTATCAGAACTTTCAGCTTATTATGCAGACATAGAGAATGGACTTGAGAACATGGGGAGGGGGGAGGGTAAGCTGGGATGAAGTGAGAGCGTGACATAGCCATATATACACTACCAATGTAAAATAGATAACTAGTGGGAAGCAGCCACATAGCACAGGGAGATCAGCTCGGTGCTTTGTGACCACTTGGAGGGGTGGGATAGGGAGGGTGGGAGGGAGAGGCAACAGGGAGGAGAAATGCGGATGTATGTATATGTATAGCTGATTCACTTTGTTATACAGCAGAAACTAACACACCATTGTAAAGCAATTATGCTCCAATAAAGATGTTAAAAAAAAAAGAAATTTCAGCTTATTCAGTTTGTTAAGGTTCATGATATTCTGATCATGATTCTCTGTGCATCTATAGCTACTGGCAGAGAAGATACCGAGCTGTGAACCTCACTGAAAGCCATCTATATAAGCTTTTGGACTGGCCAGCTGACACCAAGTATTTTCTCTTTCATGATTGTCGTATAGACCCGTAAGTAAAAAATCCATTTTTTATCTTGACATTTCCAAACCCTATAACATTCGCCATGGAAGGTACAAGCTCTTATTTAGGTACAACTTCTAGAAGTAGCCTCTTTAAAAACAGTATTAAGTAGGCAAACCAATGGATGGTGACTGTACCAGGTGAAGACAATGAAGCTGAGAAGTTATAAGCCAGCTGGTCATTAATTCCCAGGGAAACTGTTGTCCAGGCATCGTTAATAATAATGGCTGAACTTACGCTAAAAAAAAAAAAAAGAATTTTTGGATATGATATATGGTCTAGGTAACTTAGCCTATACCATACAGCTAATAGGTGGCAGAGCAGCTTTCCGTCTCTGATCTAGCTCAAAACTATGTTCATTCTTCTACAACCCAATAAATACACAATCTCAGCTCACTAATTTAACCTCTCTAACCACAAATTCTGTAATTACAAGATAAAAGGGTTAAAACATATTAATTGCAATGTCAATTTCTCTTTTTAGACCTTCACCATTTCTACATACCGTATTAGCCATATCAGCAAAACATAAATCAAAGTAATTTCAGTCATTTTTGTTTATTGAGAAGTTTTTCTTCTGTGGGACTATATTTCTGACAGTTAATTTTTAGATGAAGATCTCTCAGTGGATGCTTACTCTATGATTAACTTTGAATTCAATATGTGGCTAACCTAAACATGTTTCAGTTTAGATTTAATAAGGAAAGATTAAAAATTATATTCAACACAGTTTTATTGAATACCTATTGAAGGCAAACTGGTGTTTAATTTTTGGATGTTAATTATTTCTAATTTGCCCTAAATAACAGCAATCCAGTCTCCATTTGTTTCCTCTCTGAGGTAAATATTGGGGTGAGGGTTTATCTCTGAGTGCTTACAGGTCTTTCCTGTTTTGTTAGCTTACCTAATTTGTGAGCAGGAACATAAACCTGTAGTCTTATGTATCAAAATATGACTTTTTGAATTTTTTACCTCTTTTCAAGTCATCAAATCAAAAACAAATTCAAATTCCACATATGAAAGTAGCTAGAACTTTTGCAATGATAAATGACTAGGTTGAAGCTAGTTATCACATCTCTTAAACACATAATTAAAGTGTGATATTTTATCTGACACAATTAGTTTCCTGCATGTCAGTTTATCCTAATTAACTTAGTTGAGTTTGACAGGTATCAGCATTTCTTGTCTTTGTGCCCTTATTATATTCTGGCACATTAAATTTAGTCTTAAAACATAAAAAATATGCTACCATATCTGTAGTAAACTCAAGCCTCTCTGAAGCCCTGAAATCACAGTCACAATTTCCTTCATTAAGAAAAATATACTTACAGGATAAAAATATGGAAATTTAACCAGTTTTCCATTGAATATTTTGTATGAATGATCTTTTCAGTAATGTTTAAGAAAACATTTTTCTGATGATTTATATGTATATAAAGGCTATTATAGTTTTCTTTTTTTTTGGCTCTTATAGTTTTATCCTTATGATCATGCAGTATAAAAAGGAAGAAAAAGTACAGTGATAAAACTCATTTCTGTGCATCCCTTTGCACTGACAGGGTATGAATATAATAATTTAAAATTGGAAAATTATCTTTAGTAACAAATATATTTCAATACTTCTGTAAAAAGTATGTTAAATAATTTTTTAAAATTTAAATATATTTTTATATAAAATGAACAATTTTTTCATCAGTGATGGGGAAATTAATCAAAGAAAATATTAAGTAGAGTTATCCCTAAAAGTTAATCAAGCTCTATTATTATTATTGCTATTGTTATTATTATTTGTCTTATAAAACTCCACATGTTTTTAGTGAAAACTCTCATATAGCAATGAATCCAAAGAAGAACAACTATGAGACCAACTGAAGCTCTTTTATGAAGTGTGTTTCCCCAGTATGGTGCTCTATTTATGTTTTTTATTTAATTAACTAATTTTGGGGGCATGTAATCAAAATCTAAATGTTAGTTAAATGGAATTATCACATTTGGGGGGGGGGCTTTTGCAAAGTACCAGGTTCCTGAATTCCTAGAATAACCTTGAGAAAGTAGCTTGCTAACTTTTAACAGCTGATGCTACCTCTATGAGTGCTACATTCATGGATTATCTGCTAAATGGAAAAAATCATGCCATAGGAGAGACTTTATTACTGAAGAGATTAAGATGATAAAACTTTGCCAAAAATTAGATTTCGACAATGGTCTTCAGAAATGCTGCCCTTTGCTTATTAATTGATATTTGAAACACACCTGTATATCAGATAATTTTTATTTACCTTAATTTCTAGAGAGATTTTTTTGTTTTTCAACTCAACATCAAAGTTTGAATTCTGTAATAATTTTGTTTATAATTTAAACCCTACTGTATGAGTAAAGCTTTTTACTCCTTGATCCATATGTTACAGTGTTAAAAAAAAATACATGAAATTCTTTTCAGTTCAATTCCAGTTAAGTTACCTATGGGGATTTAATTCAGAAAAAAATTGGATACTCAGTAAATTTTCCCACTTGAAAAAGGAAAAAAATATATATTGTTTATATAGGTGTCCTATTTCTGAAATGGCAAGGGGTAAGTTTAGATAGCTATTGAGATCCACTGACCTAGATATTGTGAGGTACCCTGACAACAAAACTGTCAGTTCATATAACTGTAAAATATCTTGAATTGCTACTTTACTATGACTATTACGAATATCTATTAATTTATTCTAGAGGGGACTAGCTTTATTTTTCAGAAGAACACAAGACACTATTCAAGATATTATTCTTTATGCTCAATTAAATAGCTCCATTTAAACTATTAATTTATTCTTGTTACTTTTTCTGTTAAAAATGGTGTATCCTCTATGTCTAGTAGAATGACCAAAAAAAGTAAATTAAAATAGCAATTACAAATTCTGGCACAGAATATGGACCAGGTTGGACCTTCATACCCTCCCTGGTGGTACAGCCCTTTTGGAAACAGATTGGCAATTTCTCATAAAGCTAAACATACACAGGTATTTTCCTAAATAATTGAAAACTATGTTTACACAAAAACCTTATATGAATATTCATAAGTAACTTTATTCCTAACGATGAGAAACAGGATACAATTCAAATGTCTCTCATCTGCTAAATGGATAAACAAACTGTGGTATAATCCTACAATTGAATACCATTGGACAAGGAAAATAAATGAACCACTGACAATGTGCAATAGCACTGTTGAATCTCAAATGAGAGAAGACTTACTCAAAAAGTTTCATTCTACATAATCCCATCTATGTGACATTCTAGAAAAGGAAAATGTATATGGGCAGAAAAACTCATCAGTGGTGGCACGTGGCTAGACAAAGCAGGAGGGAATGACTTCAAAATTATAGCATGAGGGAATTTTAGGGGGTAATGGACCTTCACTATATCTTGACTATGGTGATAGTTACATAATTGCATATGGTTTCAAAACATAAAACTACATTAAAAAGTGAACTTTACTGTATGTACATTATAGCTCAATAAAACCTAATAAGAATATAATCATCAATTAATCATTCTCTTTGAACTCCATATTATTTGCTTAACTTGTAGCAGAGGTTTCCATTCTTCAAGCAAGTTGTGAAATAAATAACTATTTTGTAAGAATTATTGGTAATTGTATTAGAATGTCCTTTAAAGACTATTTCAATTACTCTCAAAAGTTAACTTTTGAATGCTTACAAGCAAAATGTTGGAAATAAGTATTGTATTTTATTACATCATATTAATGAAACAAGCAAGTTTTCCCTATAGAAAAACGAGAAAAAAACTTTCTTATGTGGGAAGAAAAGTCTGCTTACTAACAATGCCAGTTACCATTGTAAAAACTTGTTTTATTTTTAGATTATTCATTTAAAAAATGAAGCATAAAGTCATTTTCCTAAAAGGAAGGCAAAAAATGGAAATTATGCTTGCACTATTCAATGTCATTCATGTCATTAGACTTTGCTTTGTATTCATTAAAGTAACTGACTTTTCCTTAGCTTAAGGATATTATATGTGGGGGCTTTGTCTCTTTTTAAAATAGTTTTGTTTGAAGTGATTTCATTTCTGTGAAAGAAGAAAGCTGAGATAATTACAGCAGTACGCTTCACAAGCTCAAGGGGTTTCAACTTTTCCATAGTTACTTCTTGAATTAGCTCTATTATAAAAATAAAACCCTTCACAGCTCATTGTCACTAGTGTTATTGCCTTTAAATGAATCACTTCTCATCTTTTCTTCTTAATATTTGACAAGGCACAACTGTTTTTTTTAAGCTTTTCAGATCAAACTTTAAAATATCCTCTTAAAAAAAAAGAAACTCTTCTCAGCAGAACAAAGGTAAGACAATTATCTCCCAAACTGGGCAAATGAAAATAAATTAAATTATTAGCTTCATAAGAAGTTATGGTGATAATCAATTTGTTTTTTGTGTGTCAGACTGTCCTAGTTATCTCTATGAATCTAAAGCAGAAACATTCTTAATTGAATATTCTATTACCCCTTGAGAATTTATAAGTTGTAATTAATAAATACATATTGGTTTTTAACATGGAGCATATCATAATAAATAGAATGTGAGCAATGTTGTTTCCAGAATCCCAACTTCAATAAATATAATACATTTATCATTTTATTACTATATTATGGTCTAAATATCACATCATATTTGAAGAGGAGTTGATTATTTTGCCTGGCTTATTACCAACCGTATCTCTTCTCTCTATTCCTTCAAAACTTGAAACCTGCTTTAAATTTAAAAAAAAAAAGAAAAAATGGAAGCATAATAAATAATTGCATGTCTCCTCAGGTCTCATTAAGACCACAGGAAAGATTGTGATTTACCACCACTATGCCCTCTCTCCATATTCCCATTATGTAATAGGTTGAATTGTGTCTCCCTCAAAAAACATGTTACTAATGCCCAGTACTTCAGGATGTGATCTTATTTGGAAATGGGGTTGTTGCTGAGGCTACTAATTAAGATTAGGTCATACTGGAGTATGGTGGGCCCTTAATCGAATATGATTGGTATCTGTGTGAGAAGATGACCATGTGAAGACAGAGACACACATAGAAACTCCTTGTGAAGATAAAGCCAGAGATTTAAATGAAACATCTACAAACCAAGGAACACCAGTGACTGATGGCCACCACTAGAAGCTAAGAAACAAAGAAGGATTCTCCCCTATGGGTTTCAGAGGAAGAATGGCCTTGCTAATAGCTTGCTTTTGGACTTCTAGTCTCCAAAACTGTGAAAAAATAAATTTCTGTTTTTTGAAACCACTCAATTTTTGGTTTTTGTTAAGGCAGCTCTAGAAAACTGATGTGTTTCAGAAACAGAACCCTCTTCTTAATCCTGCCCTGCAAATTCTGATCAGTCAGACTATATTTCCCAGAGTTCCTTGCAAGTTAGGCCCATTTTGTATTCTGTAAAATGCAGTCCTTTGCCTGCTACCCTATGTTTCTCCTTTCCATTGCCTGGAACACAGATACAGAGCTTCAAAATATTTAATGAATATCCAAAATATATAAACAGCTCATACAACTCAACATCCAAAAAAACAAACAACCCAATTGAAAAATGGGCAGAAGACCTGAATAAACATTTTGCCAAAGAGTACTTGCCAGTGGCCAACAGGCACATGAAAAGATATGCAACATTGTTAATCATCAGGGAAATGAAAATCAAAACCATGAGATATCACCTCAAACCTGTCAGAATGGCTATCATCAAAAAGAACACAGATAACAAATGTTGGCAAGGATGTGGAGAAAAGGGAACTCTACTCTGCTGCTGGTGGGTATGTAAAGTGGTGCAACCACTATGGAAAACAGTATGAAGATTTCTCAAAAAACTAAAAATAGAACTACCATACAATCCAGCAATTCCACTCCTGGGTATATATCTGGAAAAAACAAAAACACTAATTCAAAAAGACACATGAACCCTAATGTTCATAGTAGCATTATTTACAATTGCAAAGATATGGAAACAACCTAAGTGTCCATCAGCAGATGAATGGATAAAGAAGATGTACCATATATATATATATATATATATATATATATATACATACACAATGGCATGCTACTCAGGCACAAAAACAGAATGAAATTTTGCCATTTGCAAAAACATGAACAGGCTGTTATCACTTATATGTGGAATCTGAAAAATACAACAAAAAGCGAATATAACAAAAAAGAAACAGGGGCTTCCCTGGTGGCGCAGTGGTTGAGAGTCCGCCTGCCAATACAGGGGACACGGGTTCGTGCCCCAGTCCGGGAAGATCCCACATGCCTAGGAGCGGCTGGGTCTGTGAGTCATGGCCGCTGAGCCTGTGCATCCAGAGCCTGCGCTCCGCAATGGGAGAGGCCACAACAGTGAGAGGCCCACGTACCGCAAAAAGAAAAAAAGAAACAGACTCACAGATATAGCGAACAAACTAGTGGTTACCATTGCGGGGGTGGGGCAATAAGGGGATAGGTGAGGTACAAACTATTTTGTATAAAATAAGCTACAAGGATATGTTGTACAACACAGGGAATATAGGAATATAGCCAATATTTTATAATAACTATAAATGGAGTATAACTTTTAAAAATTGTGAATCATTATATACCTGTAACTTATGTAATATTTTACATCAACTATACTTCAATAAAAAAAATCAACCTCTGACAGCAAGAAAAAGAAACTAGTATGGTGAGAAAAGAGGGTATGGATGCGTACTTTCCTAATCTTTTAAACTTTCTTCAAAATACTGCTTAAGGGCAGCACTAAGTAATCCTTCAATACATTGAATATGCCTAGCTTACATGTAGATGAATGCTTTCTCTAAGACAGTGAATTAACTCTACAGGATTTATACAGACACACACATACACACACATATATACACAGTACATGACACATGAAGAAATTTATGGATTAACTGCAACAAACCATAGCTTTTGATAAAATTACCTTAGCCTATTCATATCTACACGGCTCAACTAATTCTGTTGTTTTAAAAATTGAGGTTTTATAAAATAAGAGACGATTAAACTAGATGGGGAAGAAGGACAGGACATAATTTTTATTTCTTTATTTTCTCTTAAGCCCCAGATAGAAGATAGAAGATAGAGGGGTTTACCTTATATTGATTTATCTACTTTATCATGTTTAGGAATAAAATTTTATTAAATCACACCATTGTCATACCTAGGTCTTGCTGAATAGTAAAATTCTAATTTTTGATTCTTTATTCATATTTATTATTTAGATTCTAAAACCTAGCAGTCGCTTAGTCCCCATTATTTAAGGAAATGATGAAAATCCTAAGAGGAAAGTTTCTATTCTGAGGCATACCTTAACTTCATTTATTTTTCAATTGTAATCCAAATGATATGATAATCAAAAGTAGAACTTTAGGAAATAGCTAACTAATATTGAGAGTGCATATTTAGCACTGAGAGACCTGAATACAAAGTTCAGTCAATAGCAGTGTAAACTTAGAAAATATATTTAATTTTCTAGACCCACAATTTCTCCATCCAAAATTTAAAAATGACACCTATAAAACAGGTCATGTGGAAAGGGAAATGAGATAAAGACTCTAAAATGCCTTGTATACAGTGTTTGCTCCATTCATATTAATTCCTCAGCCAACTAATTGAATAAGTATAGGTTTATGTTAAGCCATGATTTCTCTCAATGACACAGCACTGTTCAGGCCTCCTGAGAGGAATTTCCATTTGCAGAATCATTACTGACATTCCCCTCATGGCTTCTGCTTACTCAATATTGGGATTGTCTTATTACTCATTGCTTATTTAATTTATCATTGAATTTATGATCTTTTATGCCAGTAATTTGTAATTATTAAATACAATATTAAAAGGACCTCACTGCTCCCACTGTTAAACAGTTGAAATGAAATTCCTTTCGTGAACATGTCTACTTCAATTATTTGAAATTTCTTTCTAGTAGCTACAGTCAGTGCCCTTGGCCAGATCATCCAGGATCCTCTTAATGGTTCTATGGAAATAGATGCCCATAGAGTCAGATGCCCCCAAAGATAACTGTGCCTGGAATTTCAGCCCTCCCACCCCCAAAATTGCCTGGCATAGGATTGTGAAAGCAATTGTGAAAGTCCAGCTCCCTCACCTCAGTGGAGAACAAACCAGTGATTTTTATGATCCTGATCCCTGCTTCATCAGCAGCAGCATCACCTGATGGTTTCTTGCCCCTTCTCCACCCTGCTTTCCTCCAGTCTCTTACCAATTCTCCTCGTCGGAGCATTTTTAAATAAATCATTTCCATAAGAAATGATTCTGCTCCAGGAGACTATTAGACACTATTCCCACTGTTAAAATACCATATCTAACACAACATGTTTAAAGAGAAATATTCTCTTTAAATTATAAGCCATAACCAAACCACTGGAAGGTATATATTTCTGCAAAGATCTCAGTGATTCCACATCTATGCACCAAAAAAAGTGAGCAGAATATTTATAAAATTTGTTTATAATTGTGTGCTTATTATATTATAGATGATGTGATTTTACTTCACCAGGAAGTATCTCATTATCATTAGCCACTGGCAGAGACAACACAAATTATATCCACCTCACAATTACAAATTGATACAACTAATTTAACTTGATTAAAGTTTTCTGGATGCCTTGTTTATATTTATTTATTATTGACTATACAAATTAGGTAACTCCACCTTCTTTATTTTTTTATTCTTTTGTGTTACTCTCTTTTACTGATATGGCATAAATATTTGCTGTGTTCATGCCAGACAAAAAGCATAGCACAAGGATTTGTGTTTATGGATTCATTCATAAATGTAAAATGAATATAAGTTCTTCAATAAAGGAATTTTATAGAATTTATCAAAAAAATTTTAATAGTAGCCATGCAAAATTTAAATTATTTTTCTCCATTTTTTTCTTTTTCATAAAATATTCTTATATAATGGGACAAAAGACATAAACTATGAGATGTTCAAAACAAATATAACTATTTAACTAAAATTCTATCATTTTTCATACTTCTTATTTTTCAGTAGACACAATTCAAAAGAGCAATAGCTAAAATGGAAATACATGTGAACATATATATGAATATATCTCATATAGCACATTAATATATCTGTTGCCTAAAGTACAGAATTCTATAGGTGCCTTATTAAAAATTTCTATTTTAGTATAGATTGCTATTTTATCAAGACCCCCTTGAATTCATCAATCTTAAATTATTTTCCAGATTAAAAATATTGAAAACAAATATTGATGCTATTTAAATCAAGCAAACTTTGTGATTTCAACCACACATTTTAAGTATAACTAAACAAAATTTAAAATTATTTTATGGTGAATTTGGTATGGAATTCTAGGTTTGCATTACAAATTCTTTTTTACAAAGAATGTCAGAAGCTAACATGCTGTGTGATTAAGAAATTTAGGGACTTTCCCAGTGGTCCAGTGGTAAAGAATCTGCCTCCCAGTGCAGGGGACGCAGGTTTGATCCCCGGTCGGGGAACTAAGATCCCACCTGCTGAGTGCAACTAAGCCCAAGCGCCACAACTACTGAGCCTGCGTGCCTCAAACTACAGAGGCCACACGCTCTGGAGCCCATGTGCCAGAACTACAGAGCCCACACACTCTGGAGCCCACACGTCACAACTAGAGAGAGAAAACCCGCACGCCACAACTAGAGAGAAGCCTGCACACCACAAAAAAAGATCCTGCATGCCACAAGGAAGACCCAATGCAGCCAAAAATTTAAGAAAGGAAGGAAGGAAGGAAGGAAGGAAGAATTTTACTCAGGGAATCCCCTGGCGGACCAGTGTTTAGGACTCAGCACTTTCACTGCCATGGGTCTAGTTCCGATCCCTTTGATCCCTGGTTGGGGAATTAAGATCCTGCAAGCTGAGCTGCAGTGAGTCTAGAATGTAGGTAAAGCTGTATGACTGCAAAGTTCATGTTTATTTCCATTTATGTTACCTTCCTCATGAGAAATGAATAAAAGCATACAAATGTTAATATGCAACACTAAGTAAAAGGTAATGAATTTCTTAAAGTGCAATCATATTACAAGGTAATCTCACAGACAATTTATTTGAAGTAAATGAGATCTTAAGTGGTCACCTAAGGGGGACAATGGCGTTAACTTGCCTTAAAAGATGAGTTGAATTTCAAAAGGCAAGAAAGGGTATGCACTTATACAAACATTTTGTCAAACAATTTAGTAGGTTTTGTATCATTATAAATCTGAATACCCTTTCAACTATTATTTCCAATTCTATATATATCTATCCTCTAAACATACTCATACGCCCAAAGATATATTAACAAATATGATCATTACCCTCCTATTTATTAAAAAATTTAAAGTTTGAAACTATATAAATGCCAGTCAAGAAGAGAATGGGTAAATAACCAAGTTGTAACTATATAGTGGCACAAATAAATTAGAGAGACAGTTTGAAATATGGATATAAATGTGATACATTATTTATTAAAGAACTTTCTAAACAATATCCATAGTATGATTCCATGTATGTAAAAAGAAGCAAGTTAACCCAGAATATATTTTTATGTAGGTATAGATTACTAAAATGCATTTTCAAAACTGTGGAAGAATATACCACAACCTGGTAATGCTAGCTCTGAAGGGAAGTAGGATTACTGTGGAACAGTACAGTTTGGCATGTGACAATGACAATTAATATGTTATTTTACTTCTTATTCTCTATAATTATCAGTGATTGAATATTTGTTCACTGCACTTATTCAAATATTATTTAACTATTAAAATACTATAACGGATCTAGAAGAATAAGTCCCCTGCCTAGATATATTTTCTACTACCACTCAGAAGGCAGAGAATTAACCCTCCCCCTTCCACCACTAGCAGAAAAATGCATAAAATGATTGTCAGTCTCTACCATCTCTCTGCAATCAATCTAAATACTTTCTGGAAACTTCAGGCAGTCCTGGTGTTCCAATAAATTGTACAACAAATTGTAAAGATACTTGAGACTAATATCTTATCATCTATCATTCTTATAAAATGTGATGGTCCAGGAAAAGCAAGCATTTCTTTATCCTCATTTGCAAAATTGTAGTGTCTTTTTGAATTCTTATTCCATATCAATATGCTTCTCATCATCTGATGAATTATCCAACTAACCTTTCTCCCTTCTCTCTCAACATATTTCTGCTTTGCTCTCTGAAATTACTTTGGCATTATTCAGTAAATATTTTGGGTCCGGTTCATATCCTTCAACTTCCTCCAAATACTGCCACAATCCAAGGTAAATTTCAAAATTCATTAAGCTTTCCAGCAATGTATCTGGAAAATTATTGGACTTTATCCAATGCCAAAAGGCAAGAAAAGGAAATAAGTTAAAAATGTTGTAAAGGAAGATATTATATATAATAATGATCTACATAGGAAGTCCAAGAGAATCAATCAAATAACTATAAATACATAAGATAATTCAGTAGGGGGACCAGAGCAAGCATTGAGTAAAAAAAATAAGTAGCTTTCTCGTAATGATTTCCTGGATATGACACCAAAAGCACAGGAAACGACAACAAAAACTAGATGTCAAGATTAAAAACTTTGTAAATCAAAATATTCTATCAACATAGTAAAGGCAACCCAGTGTGAAAGAAAATATTTGTAAATCATATATCTAATGAGATTTATATCTAGAGTATATAAAGAACTCCTACAACCCAACAAAAACAAAAAACAAACAACCCAGTCAAAATGGACAAAGGACCTGAATAGACATTTCTCTAGTGAAGATATACAAATGACCAATAGACACCTTGAGAGATTCTCAACATCACTGATAATTAGGAAAATAAAAATCATAAACACAAAGAGATACTTTTTTGCATCTGTTAGGTTGGGTGTTATAAACACACACACACATACACACACACACAGAAAATATCAGGTGTTGGAGAGGATATGGAGAATTTGGAACTCTTGTGCATTGCTGATGGGTATGTAAAATGGAAACAATGGAAAATGGTATGAGGATTCCTCAAAAAATAAAACACAGAATTGCCATATTACCACAAAATCCAACAATACTACTTCTTGGTATAAACTCAAAATAATTGAAATGAGATAATTGAACAAATATCCATACACCCATGTTCATAGCAGCATGATTTACAATAGCCAAAATGTAGAAGCAAGCAACCCAAGTATCCATTGATGGATGAATGGATAAACAAAATGTAGTGTATAAAATGGAATATTATTCAGCCTTAAAAAGGAAGGAAATTCTGACACATGCTATGATATGGATAAACCTTGAAGACATAATGCTATGTGAAAGAAGCCAGTCACAGAAGGACAAATGTTGTACAATACAATTTATGTGAGGTACCTAGGATAATCAAATTCATAGAGACAGAAGGTAGAATGGTGATTGTCAAGGGCTGGGAGGGAAGGGACAATAGGTAGTTTAATGGGTAAAGAGTTTCATTTAAAGAAGTTGGAAAAGTTATGAAAATGGATGGTGATGATGTTTGCACACTAACGTGAATGTACAAAACGTACACTTGAAAAAGGTCAAAATGGTAAATTGTATGTTATATATATTTTACTGCAATAAAATAACTAGCTTTCTTACCTACCAGCAACCATAACTTAGAAATATGATGAAATAAAGTAAATTAAATTCACAATTAACAACAAAACATGAATAATTGAGAATAAACCTAATAAAAAATTCGGAAGGCAGAAGAGAAGCACATTCTTCTCAGGAGTTGGTTGGAGTCAATACCTATATGAAGGAAGATAAAACTTTTACCGAAAACTAAAATAAGATGTAAATAAGAATGGCTCAAAATGGCCATCCTTCCCACAAAATAGAATTCAACAAACCCCTTCTTAAGGAAGACGGCACTTCTGTGCCATCCATTTACAGTCTGTAGTCCAAGGTCCACGATCTCTATAAGGTCTGAATTTGATGCCTCTTTCCTCAGAGATATAAAAGAGAATGATAACAACAACAAAATTATCTGACCACAATCATCCCTCCCTACTTCTGCCAACTCCAACATCAAACAAGATCACCCGGGACAGTGAGGAAGCAATTCATACATAAGAACACTGTCCAAACTGGGAACGTGTACAAATTCCTTCTTCTCCTAGTTAACGTAAATAATGCTACTTCTTTACCTGTTCCAGCAACAGAACCCCTCTATTCCTTATGCCTTTTGGATAAACTTATTAATATACTCAATCATATCATTGCCCCTGCATTCTGACAGCACTCAATCCAGAATAAAGCTGTGTTTTCTTAAATCCTCCCCTGATTCACCTGGCACAAATTCAAAACACACATGGTGCCTCTTCTAACATGCTTTTACAGAGACGCCCTGTGTTTTTTCTACAGTGTGCTATCCAATGAAGCAACAAACCCAACTCTGTTGAACTACTCATGGGTTTCTAGTGATCACCGGCTGGAGAATATTATGTCATAAAGAATTTCTCTTATCTTCCTATTAGGGTGAAGGTACAAATTCTCCTTGTTGTTTTTAATGGTATCAAAAAATACAAATAACCTAATTTCCTATTGTTATTTTGTTACATTCTCTCTTGTCAACTTAGCAGTACCCCACCTCTCTTTAAAAGTCACCACCGCTTTGCTAAGGAGAAGCTTCCAGTTTTCCTTTCCTTAAGATAGTGTTTGCCAAGTGGTGTTACTCTGGAAATATTTGGAAGGCAGAGGAGAGGCAGAAATTATTTATTCTCAGGAGTTGGTTGTAGCCAGATGCTTGGGGAAATGAGGGATTTAGAACAGCTCCTTGGTGAGTGCCCAAGAGCTACCTGCTGGGTGGCTGCCACCTTAGATATTTAGTGGAACCTCTCACAGAGCCTCTTGAACATGATGGCGGTTCCCACATCAGTGCTTCAGGCTGAGATTCTCAGTGTCTCCTTCTGAGTGTCTGCCAGCCTAGTTTCTCTGGCTTCCCATGACATCCCATGCTGTTACCCCAGGTCATTCTATTAAAACCCTCTATCTGGATTACAGAGTGTTTCTCTTTCACTGACTGAATACAGATTAATGTAAATAGAAAAGCAGTTAAATAAATTATGGTACGCATGAGGTACTCCAGCAGTTAAAAAATATGAAGTAGGTCAGTGAGTATTATTGTTAAGGAAAAAATTTGTAAGAGAACACATACAGTACTGTATCATTTAAGGAAGTATTTATAAAATTGCAACAGTGGTTGTCTCGAGAGAGATTCTTTGGAGGGTTGGGTGGGATGAATGGTGACATTCACATTTTTCTCTTTAAACTTCTGCATCATTTGCATCCTTTAAATAAAAATCTTAATGATACATTAGTTTTGTAGTTAGAAATAATATCAACAAAAAGAACTAGAAAAACTAAAACAAAATGCCTGATACTTCTTAATCTCAATGGTTGTTGTCTCCTACACAATAACTTCTGATAGTTATGTACAGGACTACAACTTGTATTTTTATCATTACACACACACACACACACACACACACACACACACACACACATCCTTCAGAAACTGTATACCTCAACATAGAATTCTCCTGACACACAATTCTGACTTTCCATTTTGACATTAACATTAACCCACATTTCAATATCACAGAGACCTGGATGACCAATTTCTTCAAATTTTCTTAAATTCATCAGTCTTCTTGTTCTGTTGCTTATTTCTTTCTATTCAACTCCTTTTACAAAGACAGCCAAACTTCTTAAGATGCTTATATTTCTTTCTTATTTTTCTGTGAAAATTCAAGCCCCAAGTCACTATTTCAATCTGATTCCTTCACTCCTAGACAAGGAAAATGCATTCTGTTGGAGGATATAATCCAACTTTCAGACTATTGTTATTTGAAGCTAATGAACTACAACCATATCTGTGTTCTCAGCATACAGCCACTATTTTAATTTTCCATAGTCATCTCTTTTTCTTTCCTGTCCAATATAATTCTGAACTCTTATTTTGTCACTCAAAATTTAGCATGAGAGTCTATTATTTCATTTCATAAATATCTGTCATTCATTCTCTGAAAAACAAAAATGTGGCCACCAAATGAGGGTTCATCCTATTCTCACCTCCTTACCAAAAATATATTTATAACAATTCAAAATTCTTGTCCTAGAGTGTCAAAGGGTAACTCTTTCTTGCTGCCTCACTTTGACCTCTCCGTCTTGCTTAGTTTTCTATAGCTTGTTGCTCAATAGTTTTCTGTCTTCCTTATCCTTGGTAGTGATGATTTCCCCTAAACACATTCAGATGCTTCCCCATTATAGGACTTTTGACCTTAGGCATCCCTTTAATTACTCACTAGAGGTTCTACTGCCTTTTATCAACACTTCTCAGAGAATACTAATTGCTATCTTCACTCCCATATTGCTAATTGGCTAACTGACACCTACATCTACCAGCGCCTGGTTGGCATCCTCATTAATTCTAAGAAATAGTGATGATAATAACTAATATCTACTGAATGCTTACTGTATTCTAGGCATCTTTTAGGCATAGTACATATTTAAATATTTTTATTCTTTCCAACAGCCTTAAAAGGTAAGTACAATTATAATTCTAAGTTTAAGATTTGGAAACTGAGTTATAGAGACCTTAGGTAACTTGCTCAAAGTCACAGTCAATAAGTGAATGAACAAAAATTTAAGCTCAAATTGTCAACTCCAAAATTCAACATCTTAACTATTTGTCACACTGCCTCTCAACTACATACATTAGTGAAATAATTTTATTCTTTAAATAGGGAGGAGATTGTATTTGATTGATACCTCACAGGAATGGGTGATAGTCGATTTTTTATGATGTACATTCTGTAAACTTTACACATATATAAACATTTTTACATATGATACATTTTTAAAAAATAGCCACATCACTGTGGTTAGGTTAAGGATCATCCTCAAGATTCTAATTGGTTCCCTTGCCTTTGGTTTATATCTTGTCTGAATGGGAACTAAAATTTTCCACATGGAAATTTACCCACTGCGTGTGAAACCCTCATTTTACTTTTCGAGGAGTGATATCCCTAGAGCCATTACGTTTTCCTCAATTAGCGCAGTTTAGAAGCTCTGGGTCTTCATGTCTCAGTGGACATCAGTGGGATGAATATTGACCCTCAACAAAATACCACTTTCCAGGGAAGTTTCTAGGTGGGCGACATTCCAGTGCAACTCTGAACAATACCTAGACATTACTCACATTACCTCCTGCCCTTTATCTAGAGGTGGGAAGCTTTATCATCTGAAGGTAGTAAGACTCTTCAGTAGATTAAACAGGGGTAGCTCACTAGGCATTTAGTGTCCACTGACAAACACATGTGGTAAACACTGAGTGACTTTCAGCTAATAGACAGGTATTCTGATAGATTTTATTACTTTCTCCAGAGAAACAATATAATGGATCAATAGTGAAATCCAATTAGAATTTCATTTTGCCTCATTTGGCTAAACAGATACACTCTGTCTATGGAGACATGAATTAACTGTAAGTAAAGAGAATTCCTAATCAGAAAATTTTAAGCTTTGCTTTTCTGATAATACAGCTGTGTATCATCTTCTAGAGAGTGTGCTGTGACCTTAGCACAATTTGCTTAAGAAAAATGGCAAAAGCATATTGTTCCATCAGTTCCAGACTCTAGAGGAAATTACTGTTTGCTAGTACCAGAGGTATTAAGCAGCATTTGGGAATTTTCTTAAATTTATACCATAATAATATTATTTAAGGAAGAATCTCACTTTGATTCACAAGCAAAGAATAGACTGAACTCTATCTTTGAAATGACACCCTTTATAAACACCTTCCGTATTTCTCTCTCATGATTTATTTTCTCCTGGTGTTATGAGAAACTCATTATGCAATTTTGATTTTTCTATTCTATTCTAACATCAGTATCCAGAAGCAACTATAGTATCTCTTCAGCTTAGAATTCTGTTCTCTTAAATATTCATGTAACGAGCTCTTTTTTGTCATTTACTCATCAGCCTAATAGTTACATTCTTAAAAAGGTCTTACTTTAACCATTCACATTTCTAATTTTTGTTTCTTCATTAGAATGTAAATTCTATGAGAGCAGGAACTTTTCATCTTAACATGATACCTTCAGTGACTGTCTAGAATAATGCTTGTTACAAAATATGTGCTCAACATTGATATGGTGAATGGAAGTATCATCTGAACTACATTTTTTAAAGGATGGGGTTGAAATCTGAACCATTTTTGAAATAATGAAATAACATTGATCAGTTTTCCTTTCTCAATAAATATTGATTAGGTAAATGAAACATTACAAATGGTATTTACTGTGAAGACTGAGAAAAAACTTTGACAAATACATGTGATGATTTCCAATTGCCAGGATTCTAAAAATAACTTTAAAAATATTATGCAGGGTTTTATCCCACATTCTTAAATAACTCTATTATATGAAGATCTTATTTTTTCAATTTTAAACTTTAGTTAAAATATGCATTACCACAACCAGATAAAAGATTCAAGTCTAAATTTGTACAGCACAAAATACAAGATCGGACTAACAAGTTAGTGTAAATAAAAAAAAATAAGATCAGGTTTTCCGTTGCTAATTGAAGTATTATAGAATTAAAATAAAAGTAATTAGTATTTTAATTTTCAAATGTGTTTTGTTAAGATTTCCAATTTAAAATATAATCCCCTATACCACACACAGTTGTGTAAGGTAATATGCTTATCTTTTCATTTAATGAAACAGAAATAATGATTATGATTTGGCAATGAGATTCCCCTTGCCATTTTTATTACCTGCTTGCAAATGCCAGTAGGAATTTAGGTTCTGAGCCCAAAAGTTAAAATCCTTACAAGATGGAAATTATTTCCTGTTTTACATTTTGCAAGATATCTTCATTTTCCATGGAATCAGTAAATAAATCATTATTTAACCATGCATAAAAGTGCTTATTGCTCCTCTCTTCTCTTTACCGTGGCAGAATTTAATAAAAAACTAAAACAAAAACAGTAAAACAAATCATGACATACTTCTTTTGGGTATTCCTTCAGTTTCACACATAGCACTTTTTAAGTTTTCAATTTTTTTTAAATTTATTTATTTATGGCTGTGTTGGGTCTTCGTTGCTGTGTGCAGGCTTTTCTCTAGTTGCGGTGAATGGAGGCTACTATTCGATGTGGTGTGTGGGCTTCTCATTGTGGTGGCTTCTCTTGTTGTGGAGTATGGGCTCTAGGCACGCAGGCTTCAGTAGTTGTGGCACATGGGCTCAGTAGTTGTGGCTCGTGGGCTCTAGAGTACAGCCTTAGTAGTTGTGGCACACGCGCTTAGTTGCTGTGCGGTATGTGGGATCTTCCCAGACCAGGGCTCAAACCCGTGTCCCCTGCATTGGCAGGCGGATTCTTAACCACTGTGCCACAGGGAAGTCTATCACACATAGCACTTTTAAAGTGATGATTCTAGTAAAGATTTTTTTTTTTTTAATTTTACTTAGGGTGGATTTCTGTGGACTTACAGGATCCTTGAGGGCTTGCAGTGGCAAGTAGTTTTATTTCATCATGACATTGCTGGACTCTTTTAGGACAAGAATGACTTCTTTTGGCAGGGTTGGTGACAGGATTAGACAGTAAATTGTGGTGGGTGAAGACTGCCAAAATCCAGTGTTTTTTATTATTTATTTATTTATTTCTTTATTATTGGAGTATAGTTGATTTACAATGCTGTGTTAGTTTCTGCTGTACAGCAAAGTGAGTCAGTTATACATATACATATATCCACTCTTTTTTAGATTCTATTCCCATATAGGTCATTACAGAGTATTGAATGGAGTTCCCTGTGCTATAGAGTAGGTTCTTATTAGTTATCTATTTTATATATAGTAGTGTGTATATGTCAATCCCAATCTCCCAAGTTATCCCTCCCCTCCCTTTCCCTCCTGGTAACCATAAGTTTGTTTTCTACATCTGTGACTCAGTTTCTGCTTTGTAAATAAGTTCATTTCTACCACTTAAAAAAAAATACTTGATTGAATTCTGAGGCTGGAATTTAAAAAACTTTTTTTCACTTGCCTTAATTTGTTTACATCAGAAGAAATGAAGCATGTGACTGTGTTCTTCCAATAACTTATAATATATAATCCCCATCAATAGATCCAACAAAACCTAGGTAGGTTCAAAATCTGCATATGATAAAGTAGAATTTACTCCCCTGAATAATCATTTTGCTAAAAGAAAGACTCCTGGCTTTTCAAAAATCTTGTTCACCTTGACACCTAAAATCCCTTCCCAGGATCTCTAATTTAGCCTGGTTACAGGAGCACAAAAGCAGAAATTTGCTGTAGGTACTATTATTTTCTTCATCAACCACTGATGAATATTCTTATTTCTATGCAATTTGAGCAAATCAGGGGAATGTTATACACAGCAGTGAGAGAGGGTTTTTAGGTAAAGGGAGATTAAGGATACCAGTTTGCAGAATTAATTGCATGAATCCTGGGCAGCCCCATGTTCCCTTAGCTGAAGTTATTAATTACAATCACAGAGTATTCTCAGTCCATAGAATTTGGCATCCCTACTGCAGTACCCCACCCCCATTTCTAAGTAACACTGCATGTCCCTACTGTCACATAGGGACCTTCTTGGCTTCGACCCTGCCCCTTAATAAGTCCTAGGAAGAATCTTCTCACCTCTGATGGAAACTCTACTTCTAACCCCACTTACTGGCTGTCTCCTTGCTCTGAAAGGCACTTCTGCTTTCACCATGTTGGATCACACCTGTTAACATGCCCTACCCACCACTCCATAGACCAGAGGCCACTGGCTATTGCCACTGACACAGATTAAGACCTAGTTCACCATGTTGCTTGGAGGTAGGAACAATACAGTTGGCTTGGAGAGACCAGTGCTTAGTTAAAATGGTGTTCCTGATTTTAGTTCTGTCTGCTCTCAGCTTCCTCCCCTTCTCTACAGGCTCAACTTGAGTGTCCAATAGTTTGGTAGATGATCCTGCTACAGTTATGACAGACCTTAAGACATTACAGATGTTTTTGAATTCCAGGATAAGAAAATTATGAATTTTTGATAGGCTATGAAAAGCTATTGTAAAACTTTGAAGGGGGCAGTAAAATGATTAAAGGTGCTCTTGAGGAAACTTGTTGAATAGTGTGACTTTGCAAAAGGAAAAATGGAGGTGGAAACTTTTTTCTTAGATTCCAGTTGAGTAAAAGTGCTTTATCAACTCCAAAAAACAGTGACTGGTAAAGAGGGTTTTATAACTTTATATCCCTCTGTGGAAAAATTCAGAGAAGCAAATTTACACAAATATTTCAGCGAAGAGTTTTGTTTTAATTTTTGTTTTATTGTAGTAAGAACTCAACGTAAGATTTACCCTCTTAATACGTTCTTAAGTGTACAATACAGTAGTGTTAACTATAGGCACAGCAGATCTTTAGAACACATTCCTCTTGCATAATTGAAATTTTACATACATTGATTAGCAATTTCCCATTCCTCCCCTTTCCCTGCCCTGTCCCAGCCCCTGAAAACTACTATTCTACTCTCTGATTCTATGATTTTAAATATTTTAGGTACCTCATAAAAGTGGAATCATGCAGTATTTGTCCTTCTGTGTCTGGCTTATTTCACTTACCTTATGATTTCAAAGTTCATCCATGCTGTTGTATAAAGTAGGAGTTTCTCCTTCTTAAGGCTGAATAATATTCCATTATATTTAAAGACCAATTTTTCTTTATTCATTCATCTGTGAATGGACATTTAGGTTGTTTCCACATGTTGGCTATTGTGAATAGTGCTGCAATAAACACTGAGTTGCTAAAATGCCTTGGGAACTTGTTGTCTTTTGCATTTTTATATGAGTTTTAGAATTTTTTTTTCTCTTTCTGTAAAAATTCATTTGAGATTTTGGTAGTGATTGCATTGAATCTATAGATAGGTTAGAATGGACATTTCTAAAATAATAAGTCTTCCAATTTATGAATAAGGAATATCTTTCCATTTGTTTCCTCTTTAACTGCTTTAATCAGATGTTTATTGTTTTCAGTGTATTATCATTTTACCTCCTTAGTTGTTTATTCTTATTGATTTTATTTACTGTGTTTTTTTGCTATTGTAAATGGGATTATTTTCTTAATTTTCTTTCCAGCATGTGCATTGTTGGCATATGGGAACACGGGTGATATTTATATATTGATTTTGTATCCTGCCATTTTATTGAGTTATTTTATTAGGTTTAGCAGGTATGTGTGTTTGTGTGTGTGTGTGTGTGTGTGTGCATGTGCTACCTGATAACAGAGTTAATTTTCCTACTTTCTTTCCAATTTAGATGCCTTTGATTTCATTTTCTGCCTAATTGTTCTGAATAGGACTTCCCATGCTATGTTAAATAGAAGTGGCGAGAGTGGACATCCTTGCCTTATTCCAGATCTTAGAGGAAATTTTTTCAGTCTTTCATGATTGAGTATGATAGCTTTAAGTTTCATATCAATGGCCTTTGTTATGCTGAAGTGCATTGCTTGCATACCTAGTTTGTTGAGAGTTTTTATCATGAAAAGGTGTTAATATTCTTAAATGCTTTTTCTGCATCTATTGGGATAGTTGCATACTTTTTCCCTTTCATTCTCTTAATATGTTATATTGCACTAATTGATTTGCATATGTTGAACCATTCTTGCATCTCAGAGATAAATCCCACTTGACCATGGTGTATGATCTTTTTAATGTTTTGCTGAATTTGATTTGCTAGTATTTTGTTGAGGATTTTTGCATCTATATTCATCATGGATATTGGCCTGTGGTTTTCCTTCCCTGTGATATTTTTGTCCAGCTTTGTTATCAGGGTAATGCTGGCCTAATAAAATGAGTTTGAAAATGTACCCTCTTAAATTTTCTGGAAAATTTGAGAAGGACTGACATTAATTCTTCTTTCAAAGTTTGGTAGAATTCACCAGTGTAACCATCTGGTCCTAAGCTTTTTTTTATTTAGAGTTTTTTGATTATTGATTTGATAAGCATACTACTTTAATATCTCTTCAGACTTTTTATTTCTTCATGATTCAGTCTTGTGGGTTATATTCTTCTGGGAATTTATTTATTTCTTCTAGGTTATCCAGTTTGTTGACAAATAATTGTTCATAGTAATCTCTTAGGATCATTTTTTGTGTTATTAGTTGTAAAGTCGCATCTTTCATTTATGATTTTATTTATTTGGATATTTTCTCTTTGTTTCTAGTTAGTCTAGCTAAAGTTCTGTCAACTTTTAAATTTTTTTTCAAAGAAGCCACTCTTAGAATTGATTTTTTTCTATTCTTTTTCTATTCTCAATTTCAGCCTTGAGACAGTGAGTGCAAATTTCTTCCTTGACATTATGGACAACATCAGAGACATTGAGATCAAGTGTTAGGGATAAAAGAATCGGCTTTGGTTTTGACAGATTTCTGACACTTACCAGTAAAAGCCATAGTTGTGTTATTAAATTTTAAATATATCCTTTTATTGGTCTGGATAGCTCCATATAGAGCAAGGAGAATGAGCATTGCTATTATAGTGACATAAAGAAAGCAAGGAACAAAAAAATGGCTTGGTACTTAGAGAAAGAAATCAACAGTTTCCAGTGACTTTTAAAACATTGTTTAGCATGTGAGAGCAATTATTGGGTGCTCATTGTACCTCTTTCCCTCCCCTGGGATAAGCTGAGAGCTGGAGTTTTTCGACTGCTAGCTCTGTACTGGCCTAGAGGGAATGGTCATGGTGACTGCCAGTCTGAGCCAACATCTCTCTTCTCACCATCCCTGGGTGGCTACAATATTGCCTTTTCCTCTCAAGATTCTGAGACAGGTTAAACAGAAGTCAGTCCTCATGATAGCCACTGGAAAAGTTGGGGCATTGGACACATGATACAACTCTTTCCCTCCCAAGGATGAGCTAGATCTGTGGGGTTTGCACAGATAGTAGGCACTGTGTGGGAGAAGGATTATGGCAAGAGGGTGTCTGGAATGTCCCTATTGTTCTTCGCTTGTTTGTTTCAATGTCCCTATTGGTTTTGATGTGGCTGGTTTTACACTCACCCAGGGTGCAGGGACCTCTTAACTAGGTTCTGGATTTCTCAAAAACGGAATATGTTTATGTATTATTGTTGAATTGGTGTATTTGTGATGAAAATGGGGGTTGAGGGCTTCCTATTTTACGATCTTGAAAGGTCAGTATCTTTTTGTCTATCTTTACATATTATTTCCAAAATTACTTCACAAAAGTGAAAAATGTACAATATGTTTGTGTTTCTTTCATGTGTGTGTATGTATAAAATCTATACTAAAGATAATTAACTTTTTAAATTTTAAAACATTTTCTAACACAATTTTTTAAATGGCCTCATTATAAAAACTAGTCTAGGAGTCACCAATATTCAAAGTTTTCATAATTCTCTGCAGCTTAAAATTATTTGTGAATATAAGTTCTCATTAACCATTCAAATCTCACATAGAGCACAAGAAGAGAGTATAGTTAAAGGAAATCTGTGTAAAATATTTGGACTTATATTACAGTTAATGACTACATTTTTCTTTTTAGTTGAGTTAAAGCAAACTTAAAAGGCTTTAAATGTCACAAAAATTGTCAAGGAGAATAATTGTGAATGGAATGAATACGGTAGAAAAAATTCATATTCAATAAGGGGAGAAACAAAAGAAAATTACCTGTCAGTGTTAGAGAAAACCCAGAACTAGTGAAACACTGACAAATAAAAACATTAAAGGTTCGAATATATAAATTTTGTCCTGTATATGAGAATGAGTTCCTCTCCTAGCATGTTTTCTGTAGCATCTGTATTTCATTCCCTTTGTATACATCCCAATACGTACCCTAGTTCTTCCAAGCTGATTCATACTCATAGAGAACACACTTATTTTTGTAACATAACAGCTTCATCTATCTGCTTCTGATGATAGATATGGATGACCCTCATTCAAGTAATTAACCAAATGAAAACTTAATATCATGTCATTAATAGACCTTCTACGCCAAAATGAAAGTAAAATCAGTTTCTTTGGATTACATGATTAAATGCTTAAGGAGTCTAAATAGTAACTAAAAAGACATGATTATTTCTACAACAACTTAACTATACTTTCTCTTACAATATACATATATTTTGGTAAAACAGCATGATACATCAATGACTATAATCACAAAAGAGAAAACATTTAGGAATTTAATAACTGACAGACCAATAGATGAATAGAGATGTAACAGCTACATCCTAAAAAAAATATTCACTGGTACTCCATAAGATGCTTTTAAAGGAAAGATACTAGCTTTTCCAAAATGTATGAAAATGTCTTACTGATGGTGTCAGTTGTGTGTGGGTGTGTGAGAGAGGGATTTGTCTTGAAATTCTTTTAATTATTCTTTGATTTCCAACTACAGTTACAATTTTGGAGTTTGGTTCTTCTCATGGTACTGCTTCCTAATGTGACATTCTGCCTGATGTCTTTTTCAGAGAGTTACCACTTCACAGGTTGTTAATCACAAGGCAATCTTCTGTTTGCCAGGGTCTGGCAAAATACGAGAATGAGTCACTTCACTGTAAAATGAAGCTTCTGCAAATCTTTCAAAGACTGTGTAAGTGTGTGAAGTGTTTCTATGTGTATGTGTACCTGTGTGTGTATAGCTGGTTAGCAGCTTGCCCAGTTCATTTTCTCAAACACTACTTATGAATCTTGTGGTAGCACAATAACGGCCACCATCACAACCCTCTGTGTGCCTAGTGCTGGGCTAAATATAGACTATTTTACCTAATTTTCAAAATGCTTTTTCTGAGAAAACGATTATTGTCTGAATTTTTGTAGTGAGGAAAAATTTTGTAGTGGTCATTCGTTCATCATATATTTATTGAATGCTCACTATGTGCAAGACCCTGTATAGGCACTGGAGCAAAAGTGAACAAAAGATTCATTTATGCCCACATGTGTGTTGTTTACATTCTATTGTGATGAGATATGCAATAAACAGAATTAAAATGATTTTTATATTCAGTTAGAAGGTGATTAAGACTGTGAAAAATATAAAGTGAGGAGGAGAGGTGGCAATCTTATATAGTGTAGATAGGTTGATTTCAAAGAAAAGGTAGGCAAATTTTGAGAAAAAGCTTAATGAGATGAGGAAAATATCCTAGGAAGAAAAATCACCAGTAGGAAAGTTTTAAGGTGGGAGCTTGTCTGATATTTGAAGACCATCCTGGAAGACAATGTATCTAATAGAGTGAACAAGGGAGAGAGTAATAGCAGACAAGGTCAAAGATGGAAGGAATAGGGAAACTTGTAGCCTCAGGTGTGCTTTTGAGTGAAGGGCTGACACAAACTTATCTATGTGCTTTTAAAGGGTCATCCTGGTTACTATGCAGAGCACATTGCTATAAGGAGACAAAGGGGGTGGCAGATATCCACGAAGTAGCTGTTGCAATAATTCAGAAAAAGAAAAAAAAAGATAACATGGTAGTGGAGAAGATAAGAAAATTGCCCAGTTCCATGGTAAGTGCATTTGAATTCAGATCTGCCTTACTTCAAATATGCACTTCCATTCCCTGAGTGTTTGGTCCAGCAGTGCTATAACTCAGCCTTGGGACAGTGAGTGCAAATTTCTTCCTTGACATTATGGACAACATCAGAGACATTGAGATCAAGTGTTAGGGATAAAAGAATCGGCTTTGGTTTTGACAGATTTCTGACACTTACCAGTAAAAGCTATAGTTGTGTTATTAAATTTTAAATATATCCTTTTATTGGTCTGGATAGCTCCATATAGAGCAAGGAGAATGAGCATTGCTATTATAGTGACATAAAGAAAGCAAGGAACAAAAAAATGGCTTGGTACTTAGAGAAAGAAATCAACAGTTTCCAGTGATTTTTAAAACATTGTTTAGCATGTGAGAGCAATTCTTTCACAAAGGGCACACTGCTTGGAATCCTTCTTATTGTTCTGTGGAGCATGGAGACTTGGCAGTTACTATACTTATTTAATTTTTGAGTGAGTAGATAACATTTCTGCACTCCAGATGAAATTTCAAATCAACACATTTGAAGTGAATAGATCATTCTTGAGAGAATTTGGAAGAGGCTATGGATACTGAGGAAACATTTAAAAAATATATCCTGACAAAGTAGAGCAATACCAGATAAACAGAATAAAATATATTCATGAATAGTTTTACTTGTTTCTGGAGTAGAAAAAAAAATAAAATGTTTGATGGATTAAAATCTTCTCATATGAATTTAAGTGTATCTATATCGCCATTTTGTTTTCCAAAAATGAATACTAAATAAGTATTTTTTCAACTAATTTTATATTTCATTAGAACCATTAGGATTGTCTCCTAGAAAATCATAGTAATTAGGCATTTACTATGAGAGCATAGATATGAAATGAAAAGGAAAAGAATGTCTGCATATTTGCCTGATTCAGATGATAGTGAAGCCTCACATTTCCTGACTTTAGACAGACAGCAAGGCGGGGGGGTACTTTATGTGCTTGTGTGCTGTGGCTGTGTAAGTACAAAATCAGCACTCAGTGCATTGAAGCAGGAGATCGTCAGATAAAATTTCCTGTATTCAAAAGACAGAGCAGTTTATAAATGTATCAAGGACACACACATACACACACACACACAGACACCTCATACTAGAAAATACTATTGGAGAACATCAATAAATACGTGCTTATACAGTTCTCAGAATTTAACTATTATGATTAAACAGAAATTCTTCTCCACTAGCGTTGTTAGGAATTTCAAATTAGCAATGAAAGAACTGGCTTTGGTTTTCATAGACTTCTGTGATTTAGAGAGGAATGAGAAATATATATTTAATCTCAGTTAAGTAAATAGTGATAAATGATGTCTTATTTTTCCACAGTTGTATATGCTATACATTTTTAATGCAAACTTACACACCTAAATTATTATTTCAGTTTACCCTTCTTAAGACTTCAAGAATTCCAGATCACCCATCACTGGCCCACACACAGCATTTTTTTCTTCAACCTCTATCCTCCTCTATTACTGGTTTAAACGCACCCTTTTTTTCACAGACAAAATCTACCTCCTGTCTTCATTTCCTCATTATCCATCACTACTCAACTCGTTACAGTCTGGCTTTATCTTATCAAGACTCTATTGGGGGCTTCCCTGGTGATGCAGTGGTTGAGAGTCCGCCTGCCGATGCAGGGGACACGGGTTCGTGCCCCGGTCCGGGAGGATCCCACATGCCGCGGAGCGGGTGGATCCCACATGCCGCGGAGCGGGTGGGCCCGTGAGCCATGGCCGCTGAGCCTGCGCATCCGGAGCCTGTGCTCCGCAACGGGAGAGGCCACAAAGGTGAGAGGCCCGCGTACTGCAAAAAAAAAAAAAAGAAAAAAAAAAAAAAAAAGACTCTATTGGAACTTGTCTCACTAAATCTCTGGTATTTTCCTAACTGCAAAGTCAATGAATCCTTTAGTCTTGATTTTCCTTAATTTCTCAGTAGCATGTCCCTCCCCTAGATATTCTTTACTTCTTGAAAAGTCTTTCTGATGAATTTCTTGCAAAGAACACTCCTGATTCTCCTATTATTCTGATAATTCATGTTACACTCTCTTCCTCTTATATACACCCTTTATATTTTGTTTCCCAGATCTCCATGAAGAATCTTCTTTTCCATCTACTTACCCGTACATTTCATGGGACCGTACCCATTTGTTTCTTTCATTTATTACCAAACTCAGGGAAATCCAAATGTCAATAAACAGCCTGAAGTCTAGTCCTCTAACCTGAGAACCAATATGTTTAACCCTCTGCTTAACAAGGGCTTGTGGATTGTCCCATTACCTCACACACATTTTCTCTAATAATAAATGTATCTGTTCTCTCAGAATGATCATCCTCTGGGTAATCTGTACTATAATGAACAGAAGCCCCCTCAACAATTATCCTAACTAACCAAACCAGAAACTCATCCTTCTCAGTGACCCTGCTGTCTAGTCAAGTCACAAAGCTTTGTGGATTTTAATTGGGTGCTACTCCAAACTCTCTGTCACTGTTTTCTTCAATCTCTCATCTTTTTCTAAAAACTTCTTAATGGGATCACTGTTTTGAATCTGGATTCTCACTAACCTTTTTTAGCAGCTACACAGTAATTTTGGGTTTGAGAGAGAGAGGAAGAGAAATTGACAGAGAAGAGAGGGGCAGAGAGAGAAAGAGATTGTTCTGCTATAACACAGTAGCTTCATTTCTAAGATCGTGGGCTACCAACAATCATTATATGAAAAAGTTTTACATTTCGGGGAAAAAAAATGTGCTAAGGAGTTTCCAACTAGTTAAAACTCCCTTCTCCCATAAGAATTTGAATGACAGAGATTTTTTCCTATCTGTGTAACCACATTGAGAAGATCTTCAAGTTAAAGTAGCAAATGTGTCCTCTAGGGAGGTCCTTATTTGCTGGAATAAATATATTAAGATCCTTGGAATATGTTCTTGAAGGTCATAAGGTCCCCAAAGAACATGTGTTGGAAAATGTTTGTCGTTCTGCTAATCACCAGGTTTCTGTTTGCTAAGTATGCCAGCTGAGAGAGAAAAATGAATTGTTTAGGAGAATTCAAACAAAATATTAGCAGCTTTTTAAATGATGAAAGACGGGAATGATAAATTATGTAGCAGAAAAAAGGAACTTTGCTGCTAGTACAGAGATTCTGAATTGGAAACGTCATGACAATTTCCCTGATACAAGTATAATATGAACCTTTTACCCCAGTTACTCTCCTTCCTCTCCTCCAAACAAAGTGTTGTTGGTACAACACAAACAGTAGTCTTTACTCATTTGATCTTATCATATCCAGTTAACTCTATGCGTTCTTAATGCACAGGAGAAATACCTGTGCCATACGAGTGCATTCAAAATGGCAACATAAAACCTAGCTTTGTCTCCTCTCAATCCATACTCTGTAGTCCTCTATTTAAATTACTCACATCTGCTGTGTGCACTTGTCTGATTTTTCCATTATACTGTACGATGCTTAGAGGAAGGACAGAGGCCATACTTTCATCATGTGTCACACTCTCCACAACCTCCCCACTTGTTCCATCTCTTCAGAATCTAAAATAATGCTTTAGATATAGCACATCAGCAATTTTTATATCATTTTAAAAAGTGACAAAAACCCAAGTATCTTAACTTTTAAACCCCGTTTTCTCTACTAACTCTGTTACTATTACCTCTTCTGTATGGAATAAAACAGAAAATAAAACATACATTTTCAAGCCCTTAGAATTATCTTATGGTGAAAATCAATCTACCAAAGAAACAGAGAGGCTTCAAATATACCTCTTATCTGCTTAAGGAATAAAGCAGCCTGAAATCAAATGCTGTTTGCCTAGTTTTGGGGGAATGCTTGCAAAGTTTGATGTAAAAGAATAAACATTTTGGGGAGCTGTGGTAAGCCTTAGCAACCAGTATTTCTATACTCCTTATCTTTGAAACATGATTTTTAAAAATGGATTAGCTCCGTTGCCTGCAGTACCACTATTTCATTGCTTCTAGAAATAGATCATTTGCCTGTAAAATACTTCAGAAATGTTCCACAGGTGTTATTTTGTATTCTGCAATTTCTTCTTATTATTTATAGCTACAAACATTGCATTCCCCAAAATGTTTTTTAAAGTCAAAATTCCAGTACCTCTTTAAGGGCTGTAAACCAAAAAGTATCATCACTGTCACAAATTATTGCTTCATAAATTTCCTTACCAAAACGCACCTTGTGATTATTATTTAATCAGGAAATAATATGTTGTTGGGTAAAAATGTCTACTATTTATTCTCTGATTTTACTAAAGAAAGTCGATTCTGTACAGAATCACATTTCAAAATATAAAGAATGGTTTCTGCTCTCATAGCTCTATTACAGTCATTGTCATATATTAAGGTTTATTCTAATTCCAGACCAATACATGGACACTGCACAAAATAAATAGCTTTTTTAAAAACAGAATGAACAAAATGTCTTGAAGCATGAATGAGTGATTATCATGCTTCTTCATCTCTTGGAAAATTTCTTACTGTTGCTGTTAAGTCCCAGTGAGTTATAGTTCTCTTATACACATAAAAAAGGATAATGGTTATAATCCCACTATCTGAATTTCCACTTTCACCTCTCTCTCTAAAGTTAAAAGTTAGCTTCCAAAGCTTTTAGAAAGCTGCTACCCTTTTCAAACAGCATTTCTAGTACATCAGTCTTATTGATTTATTCATAGTAAATGTTACCCGCTCATTCTTTGTGTGTGAAACTGAAGAAGGCTACATAAGTGCTTCCTACACTCTGGCAACCATCTCAGATGTCACTTGGCTAAACAGTGAAAACATATTCTTTCTGGTCAGGGCAACAGTCAGGCCGGAGAGGGAATATGGGGCTCTCAGTGCCAACCCGGATAAGCCATAAATTCTAGTTTACCACCAATATCAAATGTGAAATGTTTTACCATTCCAGGAACTATTACTTCCAGAAAGTGACAGAGCCTCTCCACTAATGAAAGCATTGATCCTGAACTGAACTCTGAGTGCATGATGTAAATTGGAGGAGTCTTTCTGGAAAAATCCATTTGTGAGTCTCAAAGTCCTTCAGTTTAATATAAGTAAATTCATATCAAAAGAAATGAGTGAGGCAGCTTAATTCTACCACCCAAAGTACAAACTTACAAAGAGGAAAAAAAAAGACCTCTTTGGGTTATACTGAGATATCTCATCTCCCTTTATTTACATATTTACTCATTCATGTTATTTCTAACTTTCTAGCCCTGATTTTGCATTTCCATTTTGGCACATGGAATAAAATGCAATTTTATTCCATGTGCCAATTTATACTGAACTAAATGACTTGCTACCACCTAAAGGTTTATAAGGCAGAGAAAGCCTGCAAAACATTTATTTTTGACCAATAACCAAAGAAAATATGTAAGTTCTCCTTTTTATTGTCTTTGTTGCTTATCCATTGGAAAGAATTAAGTAGGGCCCATATTCCTAACTCCATGAAAAAGCAAGAAGCTAAGATGATTTGATCTAAGTAGTTTGATGCCCAGCACTCATTCTCTAGTTCACCATCTAGAAAGATAACAACCAAACTTATATTATGATAGACACAAATGGTGAAGTTATTATTTTCTGGAAAGCAAATACAACCAAAAATTCTCTTTATTTTTGGTCCTGACCCAATCGATCAGTGATGTGGCAATGGGGCTGGTGTGTAGTGAAGGAAGTTCTAAGCTGATTCTCAGTGCCTCACTGTTAAATATAAATTGCCACGGAGCACCTAACAGTTGAGATAAGCATTTAATATGAAGTTACAGTAACAAAGTCAATATGCTAACATGGGTAACAGAGACAATGTTTGGAGGTGAGGAAAAAATATAAAGAAAATATATTTAAAGGGGAAAATATGGTCCTCTAAGGAAGAAAGAGAAGACAAAATGAAGGTAGGAGGAAAGAAAAAGAAAAAAAAAATGGAAAAGAAATATAAAAGGAGGGCTTCCCTGGTGGTGCAGTGGTTAAGAATCCACCTGCCATTGCAGGGGACACGGGTTCGAGCCCTGGTCCGGGAAAGTCCCACATGCCACAGAGCAACTAAGCCCGTGTGCCACAACTACAGAGCCTGTGCTCTAGAGCCTGTGAGCCACAACTACTGAAGTCCACGTGTCACAACTACTGAAGCTGCGCACCTAGAGCCCGTGCTCTGCAACAAGAGAAGCCACGACAATGAGAAGCCCGCGCACTGCAAAGAAGAGTAGCCCCCGCTCGAGGCAACTAGAGAAAGCCCACACACAGCAACAAAGACCCAACACAGCCAAAACTAAATAAATAAAATAAATAAATTAAAAAAAAAAATTTAGGGCTTCCCTGGTGGCGCGGTGGTTGAGAGTCCGCCTGCCGATGCAGGGGACACGGGTTCGTGCCCCGGTCTGGGAAGATCCCACATGCCGTGGAGCGGCTGGGCCCATAAGCCATGGCCGCTGAGCCTGCGCGTCCGGAGCCTGTGCTCCGCAACAGGAGAGGCCCGCGTACCACAAAAAAAAAAAAAAAAAAAAAAAAAAAAAAAAAAAAATTTAGAAATATAAAAGGAAATTCAGGAAAAATAAAAACTCTAATATATGTTATAGCAGAACTTTTTTGGGGGGGCGGATAGAGAATTTGGCAGAAAAATTGAGGAACTCCCATAGGAAAGGTAATGAAATATTAAAAACTAGAGAAATATAATTTTCATATTTTTTTTGCTTTATAATATCAGGATAAATATGTAATCTAAGTCTAGTTGTTCAATTGAACTAATTTGAAGTTCTCAGTTAACAATCCCAATAACTAATGTGAACAATGTTAACTATAACATTAGCTGAGCTGTTTTTTTTGTTTGTTTCTTCTAAAGATTTCCACTAATTTTATCCTTCAAAATTTAATCCCTGGGATTTTGTTCTCAAGAAATGAAGGGTAAATTACAACCCTTCGTGGCTGTGCCGTGGTCATCCACATGTCCTATTACCACACAAAAATAGTCACATCCTCTTTTATTTTTTTATACAGCAGGTTCTTATTAATTATCCATTATATACATATTAGTGTATACATGTCAATCCCAATCTCCCAATTCATCCCACCCCCACCCCAACCCCCGCCACTTTCCCCCCTTGGTGTCCATACGTTTGTTCTCTACATCTGTGTAAGAGTCATATCCTCTTAAGCAGAACAGGAACACTTTGCATAGATTCAGCTTTACACATTCAAAGGACTACAAAAAATTTATGTACACTTAAGTTGATATCATTCTGGGATATCTACAAAGGATGATGCCTCTGTCACAACTGAATGCTTGTAACACCTTTATTTGAAGAAATTCTGCAGAATTGAATTTATACAATATCTTAATTATACAAACCTAGATTGTTGGTACAGAGTTTTTACTTATATATATTGTCCATCATTACTAGAACGCATAATATATCAGTATTCTGTATTTATGAATGTTAGACTTTAAAAGAATGCTTTATTGGAATGGTGATTTCTTTAAACTTTGTTTACCTCACATGCTATATATATTTGGATCTTAATAAAAAGCTAATAATCAAGAATAGAAAAAGAAAGTTGTAGAGGAATTAAGGAAAATATATTCTGCAGGAACTATGCTCAAGTGAAATGATTTTTAAAATCACTTTGAATAATAAGTGATGATAAACTTATGTGTAAGCATGTTTTAAAAATCATCAGTGTAGAATTAGGAAGAAGAAGGATGGAAATCTGTTCTCCTCTAAGACAGCTTTCTTTATTATGGATAATTCATTAGCTGGTCTAGTTTTGTTCTTATGTAAACAGAATGCTTATCTCATGAATATCATATACTATATCAACATTTTGAACTCTTACTATGTGAATGATACTAAGATCTATTAGGTCCTAAAAGATTTTGAAAATACTTCCATTCATCTTTGGCTGTACTTCCACAATATCTGTTCCAAAACTTTCCCACTTTTCTTAGTTTCATATTCACTGATATTAATTTATTGAGAAATCAAAGTTATCTAAAGTGATGTCTGTCTTCATTCTCTAGTTTCATAGCTCCTTTTTCCTACCCTCTAGCCTCAGGCCCAAAAGCATTTGCACTACTTCCAAAAACTAATTTCTGTACTTAAGTTTTCAGTTATAGCCCAAACTGAGCCCTGTATGCTTCATTTCTTATCCTCCTTTTTAACTTTTAATTTCATCAAACAGGTAAATACTCAACTAACACAGAGATAACGACTTAACCCTGATGCTGTCATTTTATGTTTAAACTACAGCCCTCCTTTTAAGTGACTAATATCTAAGGATTAATATCTCACAATCACTACATTTCCATGCTCTTTATTCTTTCCTTAACTCCCCCATCTTCCAAATTCCTTACTTTCAACTATCAAAACTATCAGGGATTCACAAATCACAAGACTAATAGTTGTTTCCAAGCCCACATTTTCCTTGACTTCCTGGAAGCCAGTTCTGTTTTCTTCTTACTCATTAAACATCTGAGTTCTTCACGTTTTATTTCTCAGTCTTCACCTCTACTTTCTCTGCTCATGAACGAATGCAAAGTGTGTATTTCCAATTGTCTACAGCTACTTGCATATGGGTGTCTTGTCTTATTTTAACACATTACATTTATATCTAAATTCATGACCATAAAATTATGTCTTTACACTAAGGCCAACGACAAGATCAACTCCTAAGTACTAAGAACCTACTTCCCCCCCAATTCCTGGGACCCAGAACACATTAGGATGATGGCTTGCAGAAAGACACCCTTAGACCCTGACTAGAAGAAAGGCCCAAGTGCCCCTCACATTTATCACCTCTGTTCTCTGGAGGGAAGTGAGTCCTGGAGGCTTTTAGGTGGTAATAATGACCTGCTGAGGGGCAAGGAAGCCCCAGCAAGTCTGGACCCCCATGGCTGGTTCTCCCGCCCTACCCACTGCAAGCTCTACAGTAGTAGCTGCGGGTCTCCTGCGCCAGAAGTGACCTTGTTAAAAGAGGTGGTCTCCCGAGGGGGACAGCCGCCCAGGGCCATGCACATCGGCTCCAAAAGCGGCTCATGGTGAAGAGGTGCTGGTCTCTTGGGGAGCGTCTGAGCAAAGCCTAGTGGAGCGTTTGTCCCTGGTGTGATGGAGATCTTCCTCACTGCCTCCATGTGCTCCAGCAACCTGCAGACAAAAGCACTGCCTGACTCAGAAATGCAACAACCTTCCGCTCCTCCTTGGAGAGGAGTTTGCTCTTCGTGCAGTCGTGGCAAAGACGCGCTCGGCGGCGGCTGAGGCGGACTGGGCATGCGCACGGCTTCCACGCAGGCTCCTCAAAGACGCGGGAGGGGCCGCACCGCTCTACACGCCGGACCTGGGCCCCAGCGGAGCGTTGTGCAACGTGTGAGCTCGGTGGACGTCTGGACGACGATGTGGTCGGGAGTGCCCAGTTCATACATTTCCACCAGAAGGTAGTTGGGCATCTGCTCGTCCTCGGTGCTGGAGAAGCAGGACGTGCTGGTGGAGTGCTTCTTGCCCACCGTGTGAGTTTCGTCGGTGTGCACGGTGCAGGGCCCTGGGTGGAGGCCTCTTTCCACAGACTCCGGGCGGCTCCTCGCAAGAACAGCACCAGTGCCGCCGGCGCCATCGCCTTGGCTTGCAGTGCCTTCCCACCACGGCCGGCCCGGCAACAAGGGCTGACTCCTTTTCCCATCTTTGTGGTATCCGCAATCGCGCGAGGAGCCATTTTAATCTGATTGAAAGCACTGATTCCTCCTTCACTTCCAGTCTTTCTAGCCAGACGCAAAACATACCACAGGGTGGCTGAGCCCACTGCTGTCATCCCCAAGGCAGAGAGGGCATTTCCAAAGAAGCTCCTAAGCCTATAGGAAACTGGGATCCTGACGTTCCCTTCGATATTCAGCTCATCTTCAGCTGCTGGAAGCTTCTCTCAAATATATCAGTATTTGAAACCTGCTTTCCGTGCATCAAGGCCAGCCGAGGCCACCCAAACACCACGGCTCCGGGGTGCAGATAGACTTCCACCACATCACTGGGGGGCACCACCTGGACCTTCTTTCTGTATTTGGTTCCTGGCCAGCATCTCGTGGACAAAGTTGGTCCAGGAAATGGTACCCCTGCTAGTGCTGGGCGAGATCAGCCAGCTCATGAGGACAGCAATGACAAACAAGGTGAGTAGATGCTCCCAGTACACTGGTCCTTCCTATCCTTGAGCCTTCTCTCCTCTTCATCATCTTCAAGGGTCCTCTCCTTGGATTTATCATTGTCCTTAGTCCTCTGCTTCCTACTTGAGGTATTAAAATAGTAAGTGCCGCCTAGAAGTTTCCACCTAGAAGTCTGACTGGATTATGGACTACATGCTTTTTCAGCAACAATCCACTGATCCCTTAAAAGGCAGGGGTTAGCAGTTGGCAGTTGCAAGCTCTGTAGCCTCGGCCCCCAGCCTAGGCAAGACCGTCCTGAGGCCTGTGGACAAAATTTAGCCCCCTCCTCACACTCAGGTGAAGAGACCCGGGTTCCAGCCTGAGCCTGGGGCCCTGAAGACACCTAGAATACAGACCAGACCCTAGGGAAAGGATATTTTTTCTTTCTTCGTTGCAATGCTTTTTATTTTTAGAGCAACCAAAAACATTTACTATAAAACCTGTTTTAAAAATGAAAGTAGTAGAAATGAAAACCTCATCATGATTCACTAGATTATGACAATCCAGTTACGAGCTGCAAGAATAATCCTTGCTCTTGAAAAGTGAAAAAAAGAGAGAGAGAGAGGGAGAGAGAAAAATAACCTACATCTATGACCTTTGTGGTAATATCAGTCTAACATATGCATCTTTCAAATGTAGAATGAGAGGACTGAAAGAAAGGGTCAGAAACACAATGGAAAAATTAACACCAATAATTCTTAGAATTTGGTGAAAAGAATAAATTTATAGATCAAAGAAGATCAGTGAACTGCCAGGAGGATAAGTAAAAGAAAACCACATAAAGTACAGCACACCAGAGGCTAAGGGAAAAATATTGAGATCACTACAGAAAAAAGACATATTGTACATAGAGGAATAATGATGTGAAGAACGGTCTAATTAAAAGGGGGGTGGGCAGGGAAAGCAAGAGAAAGGCCAGGACGCATTCTTAGAAAATGAAATCATAAGGAAGACACATTCAGATGTACAAAAGTTGAGAAAGTTAAATTATAACATAACAACATAATGAAGATAGTGTGTTATTGCCTGAGAACAGCATAAATCAATAGAGAATAAAGAATCCAGGAATAGACAAACACTTATAAATTAATTTAATTAAAAATTTTTTCCATTTTATTATTTTTTAACATCTTTATTGGAGTATAATATCTTTACAATGTTTTGTTAGTTTCTGCTGTATAACAAAGTGAATCAGCTATACGTATACATATATCCCCATATCTGCTCCTTCTTGCGTCTCCCTCCCACCCTCCCTATCTGACCCCTCTAGGTAGTCACAAAGCACTGAGCTGATCTCCCTGTGCAATGCTGCTGCTTCCTGCTAGCTATCTATTTTACATTTGGTAGTGTATATATGTCAATGCTACTCTCTCACTTCGTCCCAGCTTACCTTTCCCCCTCCCTGTGTCCTCAAGTCCATTCTCTACATATCCATCTTTATTCCTGTCCTGCCCCTAGGTTCATCAGAACCTGTTTTTTTTTAAGATTCTATATATCTGCGTTAGCATATGGTATTTGTTTTTCTCTTTCTGACTTACTTCACTATGTATAACAGACTCTAGGTCCATCCACCTCACTACAAATAACTCAATTTTGTTTCTTTTTATGGCTGAGTAATATTCCATTCTATATATGTGCCACATTTTCTTTATCCATTCATCTGTCAGTGGACACTTAGGTTGCTTCCATGTCCTGGCTATTGTAAATAGAGCTGCAATTAACATTGCGGCACATGACTCTTTTTGAATTATGGTTTTCTCAGGGTATATGCCCAGTAGTGGGATTGCTGGGTCATATGGTAGTTCTATTTGTAGTTTTTTAAGGAACCTCCATACTGTTCTCCATAATGGCTGTATCAATTTACATTCCCACCAACAGTGCAAAAGGGTTCCCTTTTCTCCACACCCTCTCCAGCATTTATTGTTTGTAGATTTTTTGATGATGGCCATTCTGACTGGTGTGAAGTGATACCTCACTGTAGTTTTGATTTGCATTTCTCTAATGATTAGTGATGTTGAGCATACTTTCATGCATTTGTTGGCCATCTGTATATCTTCTTTGGAGAAGTGGCTATTTAGGTCTTCTGCCCATTTTGGGGTTGTTTGTTTTATGATATTGAGCTGCATGAGCTTCTTGTATATTTTGGAGATTAATCCTTTGTCAGTTGCTTCATTTACAAATATTTTCTCCCATTTTGAGGGTTGTCTTTCCGTCTTGTTTATGGTTTCCTTTGCTGTGCAAAAGCTTTTAAGTTTCATTAGGTCCCATTTGTTTATTTTTGTTTTTATTTCCATTTCTCTAGGAGATGGGTCAAAAAGGATCTTGCCATGATTTATATCATAGAGTGTTCTGCTTATGTTTTCCTCTAAGAGTTTTATGCTGTCTGGCCTTACATTTAGGTGTTTAATCCATTTTGGCTTTATTTTTGTGTATGGTGTTAGGGAGTGTTCTAATTTCATTCTTTTATATGTAGCCATCCAGTTTTCCCAGCACCACTTATTGAAGAGGCTGTCTTTTCTCCATTATATATTCTTGCCTCCTTTATCAAAGATAAGGTGACCATATGTGCGTGGGTTTATCTCTGGGCTTTCTATCCTGTTCCATTGATCTATATTTCTGTTTTTGTGCCACTACCATACTGTCTTGATTACTGTAGCTTTGTAGTATAGTCTGAAGTCAGGGAGCCTGACTCCTCCAGCTCCGTTTTTCTTTCTAAGGATTGCTTTTGCTATTTGCAGTCTTTTGTGTTTCCATACAAAATTATTTTAATTTTTGACAAAGGTGCCAAAGCATTTCAGTGGGGAGGTAAATTCTTTAAGCAAATAATCCTGCATCAACTGGATACACATAGGGAATAAATAAACCTTAATCCCACCTAATAGCATATAAAAACATTCATTTGAGATGGAGCAAAACTAAAATGCAACAGTTAAAACCCTAAAAGTTTGGAAAAAACAGTAGTGCATTCTTTATGCCCCCTGAGGTAGACAAAGCTTTCTTAGAACATAGAAAGGAATAATAAGAAAGAGAAAACATGATAAATTTGACTTCATTAAAATCAGACTTTATCCAAATAGGAAACAATAAAATACACAAGCAAAATTTATAGTTGACAAAAGCCCTGTATAAAAAATATGTAAAGTACTCTTAAGACTCAACAATAAAAAGACAATCTAAAACAATGGGTAAAAAACTTGGATACCTCACAAAGAAAGATGTACAAGTGTGTAATAAACATGAGAAAAAAGTTCAACATTATTCATAAGGAAAAATTTAATTGAAGTCAAATTTATAGATATTCACTAGAATGGCTAAAATTTAAAAGCCTTTTAACACCAAATGTTGGTCAGGATTCAGAACAACTAGTTCTCTCACATGCTGATGATCATGTAAATAATGCACCCTCTTTTAAAAAAAGAAAGTTTGGTTGCTTATTATGAAGGTATATATCTGTCTCTGAAATTCTACCATAAATTTTTACCCAAGATCAATGAAATTCCATGTCTACAAATAGTCTGCTGCAAGAATGTCCAGAGATGCTTTATACAAGAGTCAAAAACGAGAAGTGGCCCTGCTGTCTGTTCATAGGAAAATGCATGAATATTTTGTGGTAAAGTCATATAACAAAATACTACTCATCAATACAAAGAAACAAACTACTAATACATATAAAAATAGATGCTTCTCACAAAAAATGTTGGCAAATGAACCCAATTCAAAAAATTATATGCTGTATGATTCCATTTGTAATATATTCTAAAACAGGCCAAACCAATCAATGATGGAAAAAAACAATTATAACATTGTTTACTGCTGTGGACGGTGAAGGTATTGATGAAAAACAGCCACATGTTAACTTTCTGAGGCGATGGAAATGTTCTGTCTTCGCAGTATATGCATTTGTCAAAACTCATCAAATTATACATTTAAGCTTTGCTTATTTCACTCTAATTAAATTTTATTTCAAAGAAATAAAAAAGAAAGGTAAACAGATACTGAGCTCTAGTTAGTAGGTTTCCTTTTTATTTGTTGTTTAGTGGTATAAGTTACCAATTTTGAAATATCTTCTGTTTGCTAAGTTTGAGCAAATGTGTAATGAGGACCAGATTTCTGCCTTTTTGGAAGAGAGTTAAAAATATTAAAAAGAAAAAAATATCTAGAAGGTGTACTGATGTGTTGGATAAAATTAGAGACACCAATAAGAGCTCTTCAGTTCAGTAGATAGATACAGAGATATGCATATTTTCGACTTCTGTTCACTGTTAAGGTGTAGAAGGTATGAATATACCTGGTGCCCAGTTTTGTTTTCTAAGAACTGTTGTCCATATAAAGGGAACAAGAAGTGTAGCCAATAATAGGGCTGAGCCAGAAAAAGTGAGATGCATGCTTGGGCCATCCTGTAGTGCCAGACATTAAAGAAGTGCTATAAGAATCATGGAGATATGTCAGGAGAGGACCCCATACATTCAGAGACAGGGAGAAAGAGAGAATTTTAAAGTAAAAAAGGAAAACTGTCCACAACTGGTGAGTGTGAGAAGAGCATGAAGCAACTTATCTGTAAAGTTGAAATTAAGACAAGGTGAAATGTAATAAACTATATTCCAGTAGATGTCTTAAAAATGATTGAAAGCCACTAGACTAATCTCTTCAGTGTGTCTGAACTCACCCCTGGAATTCTGACTGCATTCTTCTTTTAACAATACTTTCACAATGAATGATGCCTACTATTTCCTACATCCCTGTCACAACCAGTCCCTCAGAATTCACCTGTTTTCTTCTCCATGAGACTTTTTAGCTCACCATCTTTACACCTGACTGGAGAGACCACTCAGGTGTAATTTATAAATGCTTTTCTTATGTTACTCTTACTTTTTGCTGTCTCTTGTTTTAAAACTTTTGAAGCCATAAGGGGCAGAAATACTATTTCTACTATTGCCAACCCTAACAACTAACTACTTTTCATGAGCCAAGCAGATGCTTAATATTTTCAGTCTGATTGTTTTTCATATGAAAAATCCTATACTAGAAAGTTAAGTTTTTTCATGTTTGGAATTTTTTAAAATCGGAACTCATTTTGTAAATGCAAATGTGTTTTAACTTACGAGTTACTTTAGTTAAGTTCAAACATCAGTCAGTTCATGAGCTTACATTTGCTACTCTCTCTTGTAGAATACAGCCTCTATTATTCAGTGAAAATGTTTTCATACGTTGACTCTATTTTAATCACATTCATCAAAACTACCCAATTTCCTGGTCCTTGCCAGATATAACATGGTCTTGGTGGGCAGATAACATTATTATATGAAAGCCTTTATCTTTAGTGGGTTCTGTACTGACAGGAGGAGAGAGTATGAGCAGATGCTTGCAAACTCCAGTGGCCATCTGCTAAGCCCTGAGCAGCACCCCTGACAGGAGCAGTCTGCAGAGAACTTACTTGTAAAGCACCCACATTGTGAATGAAATGGTTTTAGTGGTCTCTGAGGCTATTGCTCTGTCACTCTTTGTCAGCACTAAAACTAATGTGGAAATAAAAGTAAACAAAGCATCTTTCCTTCCTGTGTTTCCAAAAATATATTGACTTGTTTAAACATCTAACTCTAGTGCAAACAAACATGATTTTATTATAATTGCATTTAAATCTTGATGGAAAACAGACACCTCTCCTCAGATAGCTTTTCCTCTTTAAGATTATGCATACAGGCTTAAAACTGAACTCTATTCTACTCTTCAAGGAGAAGATCCAACTTTTAAAATTTTATAGACGTAATTTTCTCCCCTAGACATACTAAATGCCACATCCTAATATCTGCATATACTAATATTACCTGATAAAACCTGCATTAGTCTGCTAGGGCTAATCTAACAAAATGCTGCAGATTGTATGGCTTAAACCAGCGGTCCCCAACCGTTTTTGGCACCAGGGACAGGTTTCGTGGAAGACAGTTTTCCAGGGGTGGGGCAGGGGAGGGTATGGTTCAGGTGGTAATGCGAGGTAGTTTTTCCACGGATGGGGAGACATGGGGAGCGGCAGATGAAGCTTCGCTTGCTTGCCGGCCCCTCACCTGCTGCTGTGTCGCCCGGTTCCTAACAGGCCATGGACCACTATGGGTCCATGGCCCAGGGGTTGGGGACCCCTGGCTTAAACAACAGAAATTTATTTTCTCACCATTCTGGTGGCTAAAAGTCCAAGATCAAAGTTGGTTGGTTTCCACTGAGGACTGTACAGGAAGGGTCTGGTCCAGGTCTCTCTCCTGGGCTTATAGATGGCGCCTTCTCGGGGTGTCTTCACATGGTTGTTCTTTTGTGTGTGCATGTGTTCTGTTTCCCTGAACTCCTTCAGAGCCTCTTTCTCAGTAAGAGAAATAAGAGCCTCTTATTTCTCTTAATCGTGACTTCACTTTATTCCCATCACTGCTTAGGCATTGTATGGGACCACCTTCCTCAATTTCTCCTCTTTCACACATTTAATACTTCACCATTTAATGGACTCCTATTACAAGCTTGAAATAGTGTTAATTTCTGGAGAGAGAATAAATTTACCCTCATAATATATAGTTAGGAGATGACCTCTGATTGTGTTTATAGTTGTGCATCTCAGGTGGTATTGTATAGTGGCTGAAAGCAGTGATCAGTGAGCATTTAAGAAAACTGGTTTAGCTTTAGATGTGTTGAATTTGAGGAGATTGGAGTTGCGGAAAGGGAAACTGTACAGAAAGGGAAAACTTGGCAACAAAGTTGCATTTCATCAGCCTACAGGTAGTAGTTGAAGTGATTTAAACACTGAAGATCTTAAAGGATTTCCCCAGCAGTTCTGAGGAGGAAGACGAGTAAAGGGCTGACGATGGAATCTTGGTGATCAGGCACTGTCCAAAAATACAGCAGAGGCTGTTCCTGAACTTTAGAATTTCAAAAATTCTTAGATTTTTTTGATATTTCAAAATAAAAATTAATTTCTAGTGTTTGGCCGATTTTAACAGCTTAGAACCTATTTCCCTGTCCTAAAAATCAAACATACACAGGTGAAAGCTGGTGTAGAATAAGTTCATTCTGATGCCTTGGTATCAAATATACACTCTAAACTTTTATCACTTTACCTTTTACCTTTATCCTTGTCAAGTCTCTCTTGTAACTGCTGAGTCCCAGTGTCCCTTCTCAAGTTTAAATTATCTCCATAAATTTTCTTCTCATCCCCTAATTCAGGACCTTTTATGAAGGCTGCTTTACTCACATCTCAGAGTCCTCCATCACTGACATATTCACTTGGGGATCTAGCTTCTCTCTACAAACTAAACTGAATCTCCACTGTTGCTGGTCCCAAAGACAAGCACCCAGACAGTTTTCTTTCATTTTTTTCCCAGCTTTTTTCAGATATAATTGACATATAATGTTATGCAAGGTATACAGTGTGATGATTTGATATACATGTATATTGCAAAATATCTACCATGTTAAGGTTAGTTAATACATCCTTCACCTCACATGAGTACCATTTTGTCATTGTTTTTGTCTTGGTGAGGCCATTACAGCTCTACGCTCATAGCAGCTTTCAGTAGGCAATATCAGGCTGCTAACTATGGTCATCAGGCTGTACCTTAGATCCCTGGACCTTATTTATCTTATAAGTGAAAGGTTGTACCCTTTGACCTGTGTCTCTCTATTTCCCCGACCCCTCAGCCCTGAGCAACCGCCATTCTACTCTTTGTTTCTGTGTGTTCAGTGTTTTTATGTTTTACATATAAGTGAGGTAATACTGTATTTATTTATTTTTCATAGAGAGTTTTCTTATAATGGGTCTAAAGGCAAATCACCGGGGAAACAGAACAATCTAAACAATTTAGATATGGATCGATGGCAAAGATTAGAGTATTTTTAAGTCAACAGTTCTTGAACTTACATTTCTGCCTTCCATTTGAGATAGTAAAATGAAGGTCATTCTGGCTTTGGATTCTGGCTTCATATTTTTGAGAGTAGGATTCCCACCCTCAAACTTATCTCAGTACTCAAACAAAGTAAAGGGGTCTTGAAAACTTTGCCCACTGTATCCATTATGTCTGAAAAGAAAATTGAAATTAACTCTGATGACACAAATTAGACAGAATGAGGAGGTTCTCTATCTCTCTCTTTATTAAACAGGAGACTCAAAGAAAATAATTTAATTTTTTTCCCTAAGTATTGTCTCAAATCCTAGCTTCATATGGGTGAAGATTTATTTTCTTTGGTCAAGTTTTCTTCTCAAGGAAAAGCTGTGGGTGAGGTGAGATATGGGTGTGCAGTGAGGTGCAAAAACTAAATATATCTCAAATAGACCTTTGAAGAAGAGATCTTAGTGTGATTAGAGGAAAAGCAATTCTTCAAAGTTTTATGATCCTCTTTCCTGGTTAGATTGCAGTATGTGTGAAGAAAAAGTGATTGGACATTTCTTCAGATAAAAATAGTTACTTTAACTATTGAAAACCTGATTACAGTTAACTAGCAACTGGTTATTCTTCTCCATGTTATACAAATTCTAGCCCTAAGCCAGTCAGTCTCAAACTCTTCATATCTATCAGTGAGTTATCACTAATCCCAAGGAACCTAGGGTTAACTGTATGTGTACACATCCACATGTACAACAACTATGTGGATAAGAATAAGCAAACAAGAACCTCAAAGCATGTATGTACTGGCTCAGTAGTAGTACCTCTCCATATAGTTTTTATCTTTTTTTTTTTTAAGGCTGGATCTACTTCATTTTTAACACCAAAATAAAGCCAGATGAATTAAAGATTTACATATAAATAGTGAGATAAACTTCATGTATTTCTGCATTGTTTCAATTCTTTTAGCAAGCACACTTCAAAAAATGTTTGAATACAGTAAAATATACATAACATAAAATTTACCATTTTAACCATTTTTAAGTGTACATTTCAGTGGCGTTAGTACATTCACTTTGTTGTGCAACTATCACCACCATCCATTTTTCCAGAAATTTTTATATTCCCAAATTGAAACTCTGTACCTATCAAACAGCTCCCCATTCTACTCTCCCCCGATTCTACTTTCTGTTTCTATAAATTTGACTACTCTAGGTAATTCATATAAGTAGAGTCATACAGTATTCGTACTTCTGTGGCTTATTTCATTTAGCATTAATGTCTTCAAGGTCCATCCATGTTGTAGCATGTGTCAGAATTTCCTTCCTTTTTAAGGCTGAATAATATTCGATTGTAGTTTATTTATCCATTCATCTACTGATGGACATTTAAGTTGCTTCCACCTTTTGGCCATTGTGAATAATGCTGCTATGAACATAGGTAGACAAGTGAGAAAAGACAGCAGAGAGCTCTTTCCCCAAACCTCACCCTACCCCATCCCTGTCTGTAACTCAGGAACAGAGCTCTCACCAGAAACCAAATTGGCCAGAAACTTGATCTTTGACTCCTAACCTTCAAGAACTGTGAGAAAATAAATTTCTGTAATTTAAACCATATGGTTTTGATCTTATTTCACTCATTATTCTATGATGAAATTTTGTATAAATTATCATTAGAATTAGTTTTTTTGTGTGAAGTCTTTAAAAAGGAGTAATTATGGTTAAATGCTCCTTTAATTAATAGTATCTGAAAGCATTTAAAACACTGTTCACTTATCTGTTTCTCAACAAGACAAAACAAAGCCTAACAACTCTGCTGCTGTAAAAATTAGTTTCTTAGGTGTAAATGGTACAGGGGCAGTTCTTCTTGATGATTGTATTTGTGTCATTCTTTAGCTTTATTCATACTTTATCTTGAACTAGCTTCTAAAATCTACCATTGAAAACAGCGTGAAAGCTCCTGAATTAAGTTCTCTAAGGGTGGCCTGCTCACTTTCTCCTGAGGGAAATGAAGTATGCCTGTGGCTGTTAAAGGATGATGTTCTTTATTTATTTCTTCCGAATGCATTTCCTGGTGTAGATGGGAGAACTCAGTCCTTTCAGAAATTGGCTGAACAAATTAAATCAGAATTTTGTTCTTCCCACCTCCTCGATTTCCCCGATCCTTCTCAACGTCTTCTTAATGGATGTTGTCCTTTGAGCCATAATTCATCTGCTACAGAACATGCAGTTTCAAGTGAGGGTAGTAATTTCCTAAGGGGACTTGACTGTCAGAGAAATTCCAACAAAAAACCTAATTTTAAACTTAATGTTTCTTATAAATCACACCTAAGAAAACAAGGGGAGTTTTCCCTTTGAATGCTATTGAAACCAAATTAAACTAAAGTAGAAGAAATTTAATGGTTGGAAAGCATGGGTTGGGACTCAGAAGAAAACATCTTGTGTTTATTTTGTTCTATTCTGTGGTAATTTATGAAGTCTTTAGTTTTCACCCCCTTAATATGTAACATCAATAATTTTATCAGGTGAACATTAAGAGATGCTATCCTCTTTAGGGTGCTACCAGTAGGTGGGCTAATGTTTAACCAGCAAAAGAAAAGAAAAAAATCCAGGAAGTCCTCTCATTTATTTCAAGATGAAGTAAAATGAGTCAGGCATTTTTTTGATGAAAGATCATAATTATTTTATAACCTGAAATGGGAAAATCTGACCATTGATGAAGCCAAAGAGAAGACAGGACCCTCCTCCAGAAACACACATTAAATTGCTTAGGATCAGTACTCCATCTCCTTTCCCCTCCTTCAGGCATTCCTTTCTTAGATCTTTTATCAAATATCTTTACTACAAGGAAAAAATTAGGCTGGACAAATGAGTATATAATTCATAATTTTTCTATTCTAGTAAAGCTTTCTTTCAAAAGATCAGCTGAAGGATAGCACATCACCTGTAGTCTGTGTAGCATTAGAATCATGATAAAGTACAAAACCTCCAGAATTTATGCATAGCTAGTATAACCCTCATTCTTGTTTTAATTAAAAACGTCATACACTGATATTTGGTATTTTCACATGTAGAGATGCAAATTAAATAGTTCCAGCCATTAGAAAAATTTTGATATTTGTTGCAATGAATAAGTGTTACATTGAAATACATTAAAATAAACATGTTGTATATTACTGCTCATTTCTATATTCACATGTTTATGCTTAAACATATATGGGAAGCTGTACGCATAGATAGAGACTCTGTTTCTGAGGACTAACAGACTCAGATTTCCATTTATTAGTTATATGCTTCTGGAAATGTTGCTTAGTCTTTCTAAAACTTATTTCACACTATGCAAAATTGGGGCAGTTCCAAAGGACATTTCACGTGATTTCCCTGACGATTACATAAAATCGTGTGTGTATGTGTGTGTGTGTGTGTATACACACATATATATGTAATTAAAATTTTTGTATCTTTTTTAGCCCCCTTCACCTGTTATGCACACTTCCCCCCTGGCAACCAATAATCTGTTGACACATGACAATGATAGGCCCATAGATGATTCTAGGTATAGGTTTCCACCATAGCTGTTTTTGAACTTTCACAGTTTTTAGTATTGTAAAGGATTACAGAAGACAGTCTTCACAGGGAGCTTCTAAAGTTGGCTACTACTAATAATCCCTTCTCTCCATCATGCTTATTAACGTTAATGTGATTTTTAAAATGTTTTCACTCCTCAGTGCAATGCCTTATTTGACGCTCAGGTATAAATCCTAATTAGTTTAAACTCATTGTGGTAATATGGTAATAAGGCATATGCACAACAGCATCAGTCTGGAAGTGATGCAGAGAGCAAGTCCTTTGGTAAATTCTAGGGAAATTTTCCTCATTCTCAGAAAAGTGAATCTCTTCCTCCTGCAAACTTTGTCATATTTGAATGTAACATCAGGAAATGGCAAAGTCATCTTAGAAACATGAGGAGAGCTCACTTGAGAAAAACTAAGGGCAGGATCATGAAATCAAGTGCAAAGATTAAAACAACCAACTCTGGAATAATTGTACCTTTGTACATTTTACTATGGGAGATATTTTTGGCCTTAAATTTTAATTATTTTGAGTGAAATTTATCTTATTTTGAGTAGAAAGTAATTTCACCCATCCATTATTGGTACAGTTAGCTGAGGAGAAGTGGGGGAAAAAACCTCAGTATTTGAGGTTTGGAGGCTGATAATTTCATTTATCTGGTGTAAAACATTTTTAAACAATTGTTGTATATGGCTCAAAACAGATTCTGTGTAATCATCAAGCCATAGCATTAGGGAAAGTGGAAAGTCAAATTCAAGATGTTGGTGTTTGTTGGATAGTGCCTGCCAAGCACGTGTATGCTTTTTTTTTTGGTAAAAGTAAACAATATTTCAGACCGAAATAATTTTCCAATCTTTGGTAAATAAAATATTTTATATATTAACTATGTATTTATAATTTTCATTCTCTTGACAATTTACTATCATAAAATACTCTGATAATTTTGTGGTCAAACATCTTCCACTCAGGGTGTATATATATATATATTTTTTACTCTTAAAAATACCTGTAGACTTTCGTTTGTCTCAATTAGGTAAAGTACCCATCCTCATACTAAAAACATCTAAAGAATGGTGGTTAAAACATATTTAACTTAATCAACCAGTTGGAAAGGAGGTATAGAATATTCAGAAGCTAAAAACTAATTGAAAAGAGGATCTAGAGATGTCAGCAGAGAATTGAAGCTTTCTTTTGCCTTGAAAACATTTGATAAACCTTATTAACTTTTAGGCCACTGTGGATAAAGCCCACAGCCTACTCAAATGTGTGGAAGCTCATAAGAGACCCTTTGCCCCATTAAACTGGAATCCAAGAATAGTTCATCTTTACTGTAACAGTTAGCTGTAACTGCCCAGCCTCATTTTGAAAGTACACACAGTTCATGACTTCAAGGAGAACTGCTTGTATAAACCTTGGCTCTCAGGAGTAGAATATTTTTTTTTCTTTAGATTTCATAACCACAGGTCAACATCACAGCAGGTTTGCATACCAAATTCACACTGTCTGGATATCAGGCAATCTCAGGTGTACAATTTGTTGGAGGTGGTATGGCATCCATATAAAATGTCAGAAGCAGGAGCAATTCTCTTCAGAGTAAACTGCCTTCAACACTGGCCTCAAATTTGTCCTCAAACAAGGCTCAAAGAAATGAGCTTATGGTGTAAACAACACAATCAAAAAAATGGGTAGAAGACCTAAATAAACATTTCTCCAAAGAAGACATACAGATAGCCAAAAGGCACATGAAAAGATGCTCAACATCGCTAATTATTAGAGAAATGCAAATCAAAACTACAATGAGGGATCACCTCACACCAGTCAGAATGGCCATCATCAAAAAGTCTACAGATAATAACACTGGAGAGGGTGTGGAGAATAGGGAACCCTCCTACACTGTTGGTGGGAATGTAAATTGATTCAGCCACTATGGAGAACTGTTTGGAGGTTCCTTAAAAAACTAAAAATAGAGCTACCATATGATCCAGTAATCCCACTCCTGGGCATATATCTGGAGAAAACCATAATTCTAAAAAATACTTGCATCCCAATGTTCATTATAGCACTATTTACAATAGTGAGGACATGGAAGCAACCTAAATGTCCATTAACAGAGGAATGGATAAAGAAGATGTGGTACATATACACAATGGAATAGTACTCAGCCATAAAAAAGAATGAAATAATGCCATTTGCAGCAACATGGATGGACCTAGAGATTATCATACTAAGTGAAGTAAGCCAAAGACAAATATCATATGATATTGCTTAAATGTGGAATCTATAAAAAATGATACAAATACTCATGAATACAAAACAGAAATAGACACACAGACATAGAAAACAAACTTATGGTTACCAAAGGGGAAAGAGGGGGGGATAAATTAGGAGTTTGGAATTAACATATACACACTACTATATATAAATTAGATAACCAGCAAGGACCTACTGTATAGCACAGGGAACTATATTCAATATTTTGTAATAAACTGTAAGGGAAAAGAATCTGAAAAAGTATAGATATGTACATAAATTATATATATATAATATATATATATATAATATATATATATAAAAAACTGAGTCACTTTGCTATACACCAGAAACTAACACAAGATTGAAAGTCAACTATACTTCAATAAAAATTTTTTTTTAAAGTTGAAAGAAAAAATCAATGAACCAAATGCAAATTGAAAAAAAACAGATAAAAAGATTAAAATGAAAGATAAGGAAAATGCTATTTATAAAAACTTGTGGTATACAGCTAAATGCTACTTAAATAAAAATGTATATCTTTTATGTATATAACAGGATATATGAAAGTTAGCATATAAACAAAAAACAGATTATGGAAATAAAAAAGAAAAATATAATAGAGAATGTCAAAATTGCCTTAACAGTGTCTTCATTGACAGTTACCAAAATAGAAAAACATTTGGTGAGGATTAAGTGAAAAAATAAGGGATTTCAAAAGAAAATGGACCAAACAGTGTTCTGCAAATGTAAATATAAAGTTATATTTACTAAAATTGATATCAGTAGAGAAACTTGCATTTATTTCCCAGTAATTTACTAAAACTGGCCCCCAAAGAAAAAGTAATCTTGTAATAATTTATTAATATTTATATATATAAATATTTATCAATATTTTGATATCTTACAACAAATTAACAGTCCCAGATTTTGTTTCCAGTGAATTCTACCAACTTTATAAGGAGCACCTAGTTTCAAGCTTGCTTAGACTATTTCAGGACCTTTATCTTATTGTATGATAAGTACAGCCTTGACCCAAAGACTGATGAAGACATAACCAAACGGAAAATTTTATGCTAATTTCATTCATGGTTATGAATGTAAAAATCTTAAGTTAGACCTTTGTGGTATGAATCATGAATCTGGAAATAAAATTGGATTCATTTCAGGAATTCAGGGTTTATTTAACCTTATAAAATTAAATAATGTAATTCACTAGCATGTTAGAGAAAAATAATTCATAATGTTCACCTAATAGGCACAGAATATATATTTTCATGAAATTTCAATCCATCTGTGATAAAAATTTAATCTAATTATAAAAGGGTATTTCCATTGCCTGATAGTCTTATCAGAATAATTAAATTGTTTAACACATTCAAAAATAGTATAAGTTTATTTTTCACTCACTTAACAGTTCAGGGTGGATTCACATTGTTGAACAGCTGTCCCTTAGTGACCTTAGGGGGCAGTTGCTTTATCTCTCATCATGTGCCTTTAAAATAGGATGACCATATAATGTGTTATTCAAAATGGGATATCTTTGACAGTGACTGGGGGAACTACGAATCATTCTTTTAGAATGCCAGTTTTAAGTCATTATTACCTGAGACAAACTGAGGTAGGTGGTCATGCTTCAGAAGGATCCTTCTTTGGGCATAACAATTTGTGTCTTTAGGGTGGGTCATAGAGGGTGAAAGAATATAAATATTTTACCTGAAAAGTTTTAATGGACAGACTTGACATTATATACATCAATTTTAATCAGCTTCATTTGCTGGAACTTGTCACACAGCTTATGGAACTGCAAGGTTGACTAGGAAATTTGGTCAAATTTTTTGCTCATAAAGTAGTAGAGGATAGATTTTCATCAACAGTTAGTGATCTTTGCTATACATAATATATCTAAAAAAACATGGAGCAAATATTATACTTAATCATGAAATATTACAAGAATGGTAACTCAAGATAAAGAGCAAAGCAAGGATACACAATCTTATTTAATATTGTTTTGGAAATGCTACCCAGAGATAAATGAGGCAAGAGATACAAAGATTGAAAAATTATTCAAAAGTGTTATTACTTTCAGATAATATGTTTGTTTTTATAAAAACCCCTAAAATACTATATATAAATTATTAGATGTGCAGAGTTTAACATGGATTCTGGATACAAAATTAACATTAAAAATAACATCCACACTCCAACAATAAATGTTATTAAAAATCACATAGACGATTTGCTACAGCAGCATTAATAAAATGAATATACATAACAAAAGCTGTATAATATCAGTATGGAAATATTACAAGCCTTATTAAAATATATTAAGTAAGACCTAAGTAAATTGAGACATATAACATGTTATCAATTAGAACACTTTATATTAAGATATCAGTTCTCAAGAAGTTGTCCAATAGGTTCAGTACAATACATATTGAATAAAATCCATAATAAATAAAATCAAACAAAAATCTGCAAAGAATTTCTCTTGACAATCTGAATCATACACACACACAGACACACACATATGTAGCAATGCATGGAAGAGCACACACACACAGACATGTATCAATACATGGAAGTGCAAAGAGCCCAAAATAATTAAGATACTGTTTACTTTTAGTAAAATATTTCACAGGGTTTTTTTTCATAAATTACACGTGACTATATTTGTTATAATATTTTTATTCTATATATTTTATTTTCTCTTCCCAATATTTTAGAGAAATAATAAAAATGTTGGCTAGTTCAGTACATCAAATATTCACGCCAAACTTCTGCATGAGAATTCTGTGAGAGATTTGACCAGGAAACAGTAAAGGATCCAGATTGATAGTATTCACCTGTAGAAAGAAAAAATGCAAATAGATTTCTCGGTTTCACAGATCTTTATCTTCAACTCATGTTGTTCTCTTGAGTTACAAACTTGTATATCAAGCTCACTCACATCTCTATGTAGAAGTTGCCTGGACACTTAAATTTGTTTAAAATTGACCACATTATGTGTACATCTTAGCTCCTCATTGCACAAGATCTAATTCAACCAGCTGTCAAAGTAGACTCCTGGATATCACTCTGGAATCTTTCTTTTCCTTTCTGCTACCATCTCTCCTACTGTATAAAAATCAATCACTTGGGCTTCCCTGATGGAGCAGTGGTTGAGAATCTGCCTGCCAATGCAGGGGACACGGGTTCGAGCCCTGGTCTGGGAAGATCCCACATGCCGCGGAACAAGTAGGTCTGTGAGCCACAACTATTGAGCCTGCGTATCTGGAGCTTGTGCTCCGCAACAAGAGAGGCCGTGACAGTGAGAGGCCCGCACACCATGATGAAGAGTGGCCCCCGCTCGCGGCAACTAGAGAAAGCCCACGCACAGTAAAGAAGACCCAACACAGCCAAAAATAAATAAATAAATAAAAATAAAAATTAATCACTGCCAGAGGGAGGAACACTCCCAAACTCATTCTACGAGGCCACCATCACCCTGATCCCAAAACCAGACAAAGATGTCTTAAAAAAAGAAAAATACAGGCCAGTATCACTGATGAACATAGATGCAAACATCCTCAACAAAATACTAGCAAACAGAATCCAACAGCACATTAAAAGGATCATACACCATGATCAAGTGGGGTTTATCCCAGGAATGCAAGGATTCTTCAATATACGCAAATCAATCAATGTGATACACCATATTAACAAACTGAAGGAGAAAAACCATATATGATCATCTCAATAGATGTAGAGAAAGCTTTTGACCAAATTCAATACCAATTTATGATAAAAACCCTCCAGAAAGTGGGCATAGAGGGAACCTATCTAAACATAGTAAAAACCATATATGACAAACACACAGCCAACATCATTCTCAATGGTGAAAAACTGAAACCGTTTCCTCTAAGATCAGGAACAAGACAAGGGTTCACCACTGTTATTCAACATAGGTTTGGAAGTTTTAGCTACGGCAATCAGAGAAGAAAAAGAAATAAAAGGAATCCAAATTGGAAAAGAAGAAGTAAAACTGTCACTCTTTGCAGATGACATTATACTATACATAGAAAATCCTAAAGAGGCCACCAGAAAACTACTAGAGCTAATCAATGAATCTGGTAAAGTAGCAGGATACAAAATTAATGCACAAAAATCTCTTGCATTCCTATACACTAGCAATGAAAAATCAGCAAGAGAAATTAAGGAAACACTCCCATTTACCACTGCAACAGAAAGAATAAAATTCCTAGGAATAAACCTACCTAAGGAGGCAAAAGACCTGTATGCAGAAAACTATAAGACACTGATGAAAGAAATCAGAGATGATACAAACAGATGGTGAGATATACCATGTTCTTGGATTGGGAGAATCAACATTGTGAAAATGATTATACTCCCAAAAGCAATCTACAGATTCAATGCAATCCCTATCAAATTACCAATGACATTTTTCACAGAACTAGAACAAAAAATTTCACAATTTGTATGGAAACACAAAAGACCCTGAAGAATAGCCAAAGCAATCCTGAGAAAGAAAAATGGAGCTGGAGGAATCAGGCTCCCTGATTTCAGACTATACAACAAAGCTACCATAATCAAGACAGTATGGTATTGGCACAAAAACAGAAATATAGATCAATGGAATAGAATAGAAAGCCCAGAGATAAACCGACGCACATATGGTCTCCTTATCTTCAACAAAGGATATACAATGGAGAAAAGACAGCCTCTTCAATAACTGGTGCTGGGAAAACTGGACAGCTATATATAAAAGAATGAAATTAGAACACTTCCTAACACCATACACAAAAATAAACTCAAAATGGATTAAAGACCTAAATTTAAGGCCAGACAGTATAAAACTCTTAGAGGAAAACATAGGCAGAACACTCTATGACATAAATCACAGCAAGATCCTTTTTGACCGACCTCCTAGAGAAATGGAAATAAAAACAAAAATAAACAAATGGGACCTAATGAAACTAAAAGCTTTTGCACAGCAAAGGAAACCGTTAACCAGATGGAAAGACAGCCCTCAGAATGGGAGAAAATATTTGCAAATGAAGCTATTGACAAAGGATTAATCTCCAAACTATACAAACAGCTCATGCAGCTCAATATCAAAAAAACAAACAACCCAATCCAAAATTGGATGGAAGTCCTAAATAGACAATTCTCCAAAGAAGACATACAGATGGCCAACAAACACATGAAAAGATGCTCAACATCACTAATCATTAGAAAAATGCAAATCAAAACCACAATGTGGTATTACCTCACACCAGTCAGAATAGCCATCATCAAAAAATCTAGAAACAGTAAATGCTGGAGAGGGTGTGGAGAAGAGGGAACCCTCTTGCACTGTTGGTGGGAATGTAAATTGATACAGCCACTATGGAGAACAGTATGGAGGTTCCTTGAAAAACTAAAAATAAAACTACCATATGACCCAGCAGTCCCACTACTGGGCGTATACCCTGAGAAAACCATAATTCAAAAAGATACATGTACCACAGTATTCATCACAGCACTATTTACAATAGCTAGGATATGGAAGCAACCTAAATGTCTATCAACAGATGAATGGATAAAGAAGATGTGACACATATATACAATGGAATGTTACTCAGCCATAAAAAGGTATGAAATTGAGTTATTTGTTATGAGGTGGATAGACCTAGAGTCTGTCATACAGACTGATGTTAAGTCAGAAAGAGAAAAACAAATACCATATGCTAACACACATATATGGAATCTAATAAAACGGTACTTATGAACCTAGTGGCAGGGCCGGAATAAAGAGCTAGATGTAGAGAACAGACTTGAGGACACAGGGTGGGAAGGGGAAGCTGGGATGAAGTGAGAAAGGAGTACTGACATATATAGATTACCAAGTATAAAATGGATGGCTAGTGGGAAGCTGCTACATAGCACAGGGAGATCAGCTCAGTGCTTTGTGACCACCCAGAGGGGTGGGATAGGGAGGGTGGAAGGGAGATGCAAGAGGGAGGGCATATGGGCATGTATGTGTACATATAGCTGATTCACTTTGTTGTACAGCAGAAACTAACATGACATTGTAAAGCAATTATACTCCAATAGGGATTAAAGAAAAAAAGAGTATTATATATTTTAGCCAACAAAAACAACAAAAATCAATCACTGCCAGAAAATAGATTTGACAGTAAAATATTTTGTCATTCTTTCTGCCATTTTTAAATCCCCATGCACTGGTTCAGGCTATTATCGTTTCATGATGATTACTGAGACCCAGATTTGTCTAGAGGTATGCCCCTTTAATCTGTGCTTCTCACTGTGTATAGAGTACAGTTTCTAAATCAGAATTGATGAGATCACTCCCCTTTCAATTTTCTAACACTTCAAGTGTTTTCAGGAAATATATAAATCCAATTATATAGACAGGGTAGATTAGGCTGTAGAATCAAATAAATTCCCCGAAGTATACAGTGGCTTGGTGACAGACTGTGTTAAATTTCTTGCTTATGAATCAGCCACATGACTGTTACTAGCTTTTTAGATAGATCCCTGCTCTATACTGATTCAGGGACCCACGTTTTTCCTGTCTTCTGGCTCTTTGTAATCTGGTTCAAGCCAACAGAAAAAAAAAAAAATCATGAATAACATAATAAGGCACTGCTGCTTTCTAAAAGCCTAGAAATGACACTCATTTTCTGTTGTCTGGAAATTAGTTCCACGGTAACATCTAGCTGAAAAGGAGCCTGAAAAATGAAGCCAGGCTGTGTGCTCAGGAGAAAGAGAAGAACATGGATTTTGGTAACCACTTGGCTTTGAGGATTTTATGATCTGGTCCTCTGGTCCTGCTTGCCTTACAATGTCTCTTGCCATTTCTGGCTCCCTGCAAGTCTCTTCTCTAGCCGTGATGAATTACTGCAATCCCTTACATTCTCTTTCCCCAAGACTTTTTTTATGTATTGGCATTTTCTTTTTCTTTCTTTCTTTTTTTTTTTTTTTGATTTTTTACTTTATATTGGAGCATAGTTTATTAACAATGATGTGTTAGTTTCAGGTATACAGCAAAGTGATTCAGTTATACATATACATACATGTATCTATTCTTTTTTAAGTTCTTTTCCCATTTAGGTTATTACAGAATATTGAGCAGCGTTCCCTGTAGCATTTTCTGATTGAATTTAACTTTCCACCACAGGCCCATTGTTAGGAGTTGAGTTGTGTCTCCAAAACTCTTATTTTGAAGTCCCAAATCCAGTACCTCAGAATATAACCAGACTTGGAGATAAGCTATTTAAAGAGGTGATTAAGTTAAAATGAGACTCTTAAGAGTGGCGCCTAATCCAGTATGACTAGTGTTCTTACAAGATGAGGAAAAGATACTCGGGAGGCCTGCATATAGAAAGACCATGTGGTGACACACTCAGAAGGTAGCCGAGGAGAAGGTCTCAGAAGAAACCAAACTGTAGCTTTAGCTAACACCTCTGTCACTTCTGTGACTTTCTTTATGGGCTGACAGAGATGTGATATATGAGTGTATGGGCCAGCCTAAATCAGGTGAGGGTTGAGGCAAGAACAATGGAAAGAAAGTAAGAAAACAATGTGAAATTCAGACATCTAAATCCCTTGCAACCGATTTCATGATAGGAAGAGGACTGTACCTCAAGATAGCCAAATCATAATGTAAGGTGATGGATAAACTCTGATGAATAAAAGCTAATTGTTTCTACAAACTTTGAACATATACATGGTTAGCTGATACCTTCGCACATTACGCAATACTGATGCATGGTTTTTGCAAACTGCAATTGCAGTCTTGGGGTGTGGGACCCTAAGAGCCCTGCACTATGCCTTGAAATAACATGGTTGTATTTTGCCTGAGCAGGTATAAATTATAAGATAGACACAGATTTACTAGCACTGGTAATTTAAATGTTGTAGCCATTAATGTTATTTAAGAGGCTTGGTGAATAATAGCTAACCCATTTGTACCTCTTGTCACCAGCCTTCTCTTAATCTGCTGAGTAAACAAGATCATTGAAATTTTGGTTGTGAATATTTCTGTGCTACTATATTCTATGGCTTAGAACACAGATAGTTTTTTCCTGCCTGCTCTCTTAAGCAGATAAATGCATGATCTCAAAAGTTATTAGCATATCAGTGTAATTGACTGTAATAAAAAATGAAAAATCCTAATAGCATTCCTATATGTCATTCCCATAGACCTCAATTATTCAGAAGTTTCATAATGCTGCTGCTGCCTAGCAGAGTGTAACCCATTAAATATGTAACTGGGCTAAAATATAAAAGTTTCTCAAATGCTCATAGGATAAAATCATGGTGGTGTTTTAAAATTTAATATTGCTTAACCTGCAACACAATGAATTCCTCTGCCCAGATATAAAGTTTATGGTGTGAAAGTAGAAATTAATCCATTGTGTTTTGTAAAACTGGTCACACCAAATTTTTATTTTTCTTTCTTTGTTCAACTTTTGATTTCTGCTCTAAATATGCAGTTTGCTCTAACAAAGTTTGAAAGTTTGAAAAGAAGAATGGGCATCTAATAAATTATTGTGTGTGTTATTCTTATCACAGGTGAATAAGATCAAGAAAAATAAAATACGGTGAAATTAAGTTGTTATATATTTCAAACTTTCATCTATCTGTCTATTGAAGAGCAAAGAACCAAGAGTAACCCAGACACATTTAAAAAAGAATAGAAAAAATTAAAGCACTTCAAAGGTAATTTCTTATAAGCTTTATGAAAAATAAACATGTTAGTTATTACATGTTAGGTAATGTTCAACAAATTTATTATCTAACAAATATGTTAGGTAATGTGCTTTTTTATCATTTTAAAATAAGCCACATTTTTGTTATATATGCTTAATATTTTATAAAATAAAGTATAAGCAATTTTATTTGACAATGAATATGGATATATACATGAGGAAATATGCGTCTACTCTGTGTAGTAATCAAAATCTGTAATTTAAAAATTGTAGAAAAATATAATTATATATGTCCATGGGACTTTAACAAGACTATAGATAATTTGTATTCTAAATATTATTCTTGAAGAGAAGAGCAATATTTCCAAAATGAACTTAAACTAAGAACATTATTATATTCAGAATCCATTCTTTACTTAAAAATACTCTCATCATTTTTAGAATTTATAACGTATTTCATACAGCTGCTTTCCCTCCTTAACCTTTTTATAGATATGGGCATTTTGGAAAACATTCTGAGGGGAGTTATGTAGACGAATTGCTTTGGGCACCGAGTCACAGAAAGGTCAGAGTTTTCTGTTCTCTCCCTCCCTCCCTCCCTCCCCCCTCCCTCTCTCCCTGTCTCTCTTTCTTTTTTTCTTCCTTCCTTCCTTCCTTTTTTCTTTTTCTTTTTGTTTTAAATACAGCCTGGAAGCATAGATACGAGGGTGAGAGATGATGAGAAAAGTAAACCATTCAGGATTTGGGAGAGATTTTCTAATTTAAGATGCTCAAAGATAAATTTTCTTCTTTCTAATATAATCAACTGAGAATATCTTAAAACAGGCTAGGACAACAGTTGTTACTGGTTCATGTGGAGAGGATTAAGTCATAGGATAGTTCAATTTAGATTTCAGTAACAACATCAATCTTCATTTTCTACTTTCTTAGAAAGCAATGTTGGAAAACAAGAAAAGCCGCAATATCAGTCTCCTTTCTTGGTTAGGGCAGTGATATCAACAACTTTCAAATAACCTGGCCTGTGTGTTCCTTTCAAAAAATAGTACTGAATGGTACTCTTTGTATGCATTTCTGTTTGTTTCATTATATTAATACATCTTTACTTACATGGTATCAAAGTGAAAAAATTAAAAGTTATGCCAGTGCCCCAAAGGTGCACATACCTTCGTGTGTTCACATGCACGTGCACACACACACATGTACATACTCCCCAAAATCTAGTGTGTGAAAGATATTTTATTCCATGGCTTTTGGTTAAATGGAGCAAATCAAAGGGATTGAAGTAATAATTAACCCCCAGTTAAAGTATTTTTTTCTCATGGAACATTTGGAAGAAATCCACTTGATTCTACCTTCAAAGAAGCAGTCATATAAAACACTTCTTCACTATCCTGGGGGTTGAGACATTTCAAAACTATGAGTAATTCATAGAATCTGTTGGCAAAATACATAAACTTCCAAAATACATACACACATGTGGACACACGTGTGCACACGCTCTTTTACTGTGCTGAAAAAGACATCTGAAATAAAGGATTATGTATATTAACAGTATGCTAACTGAATTTTTTAAGGTCTGACAATACTTTAAAATTGAAATGAGAGAATCAAGGACATTTCCAGGTTAAAATAAGTTGGGAACTTCCCTGGTGGGGCAGTGGTTAAGAATCTGCCTGCTAATGCAGGGGACATGGGTTCGAGCCCTGGTCAGGGAAGATCCCACATGCCTCAGAGCAACTAAGCCCACGTGCCACAACTACTGAAGCCCGCGTGCCACAACCACTGAAGCCCGCACATCTAGAACCTGTGCTCCACAACAAAGAAGAAGCCACTGCAGTCAGAAGCCCACGCACCACAAGGAAGAATAGCCCCACTCGCTGCAACTAGAGAAAGCCCATGCACAACAATGAAGACCCAACACAGCCATAAATAAATAAATAAATAAATAAATAAATAAATAAATAAATTTAAAAAATTACTTTGTATTAATATAGTATGTTTGTGACAATTAAGGAACCAGTATTGATATATCATAATTATTAACTAAAGTACATACTTTATTCAGATTTCTTTAGTTTTGTTTAATGTTCTTTTTCCTGTTTCAGAAAACTACATTATGTTTATTTATTATGTTTCAGACTTCCTTGTTTTGGATGACCTGGACAGTTTTGAAGCGTACTGATCAGGTAATTTTTAGAATATTCCTTAATTGAAACATTTGTGAAAATTTTATCATGAATGGGTATTGGATTTTTCAAATAGCTTCTCTGTATTCATGAACATGATTATATGATTTTTTTTTCCTTTAACTTGCAGATATAGTAGGTGAAATTTATGAAGTTTGAATGTTGAAACAGCCTTGTATACTTAGAATAAATCCTACTTTGTCTTGGTGAATAATTCCTTTTATAGTTTGTTGGCTTTGTTGAGGATTTTGTGTGAATTTTCTGAAAGAGTTTGGTCTGTAGTCTTTTTTCTTGTTATATTTGAATCTGGTTTTGTTTGTGCTGTGCTGGCATCACAGCATGAGTAAGGATTGATTCTCTTGCTTTTATCTTCTTGAAGAGATTCTGGAGAATGAACATTGTTTCTTCCTTAAATATTTCATAGTATTAATTAGTGAATTCATCTAAGTTTGGTGCTTTCTATTTGAAATATTTTTCAGTTATTGATAGAATTTTTTTATAGGTAACAGGCTACTAATGTTACCTATTTCTCTTTGAGTGAATTTTGGTAAATGTGATATTGGTCCATTACATATAAATTTTCAATTGTATATGCATAAATTTATCTATTATTTTCCCTTGTTAACTTTTAATGTCCACATATTAGTAGTGATAAACCACTTTTCATTTCTGGTATTTGTAATTGTATCTTATCTATTTTTTGTTTGTTAGCCTCACTAGAGATTTATCAGTTTTATTCATGCTTTATTAAAAAAAAAAAAGCTTTTGGTTTCTTAAATTTCTCTTTTTTTCTCAATTTTGTTGAGTTCTGCTCTAATTTTATTATTTCCTTTTTTATTCTTGTTAACAGTATACTAATTGAATCTTTTAAGATCTGAAAATACTTTAAAATTCAAATGAGAGAATCAAGGACATTTCCAGGTTAAAAAAATAAGTTGATAGTAGAGGACAAATTTACAGTTTTTAAAAAATTTTAGACTTAATTTGCTCTTCTCTCTCAAGATTTCTAGTGCAGAGCTTAAGTTACTGTTTTCTTATACTCCCTCCTTTTTAATACATATATTTATTTGAAAGTGCATACTTTAATCTGCAGATATTTGGGAATTTCCAGATGTCTTTCAGATGTTGATATTTAGTTCAATTCCATTGTCTGAGCACTTAATTTGTATAATTTCTATTTTTTTTTAATTTGTTAAGGGCTTTTATGGCCAATAATACTGTTTAGTTTTGTGAATGTTTCACGTGAGATTGAAAAGAAGGTATATGTATTATGCTATCATTTGTATGCTGTATTCTATAAATGTCAATTAGATCAGGTTGGTTGATAATGCTGTTCAGTTCATATCCTTATTGATTTAATTCATGCTTAACCAGTTACTGAATAAAAGGGCATTGAATTCCCCAAGTATAATAGTGCAATTGTCTATTACTCCTTTAAATTTTAACTTTAGCTGGATGTATTTAGAAGCTCTTTTGTCACATGCATACACATTTAGGATTATGATACCTTATTGGAGAATTGATCCCTTTATCATTATATAATGCCCTCTTTAAACCTGATATTCATCCTTGTTCTGAAGTTGATTTTGTCTGAAATTAATACAGCTACTCCAGCTTTCTTTTGGTTATTGTTAGCATGGTATACTTCTTTTTTTTCTGTTCTTTTACTTTTAACTTAGTGGATTCTTTGTATTTTAAGTGTGGTTCCTTTACACAATGTATGTTTGGGTTAAGTTTTTATCTTTCTGAAAATCTCTGTCAATGGTGTAGTTAGGACGTTCACATATAAAGTGTTTATTGATATAGTTGAGTTAATATCTTGCATGATCAAATACATTGTATTGCTTTGTGTATAGTGCAGGTAACTTAGAACTGAGAATTCTCAAGTCCTCCCTCCTGTCCCTTGTGACTTTGCTATCATTCATGTCACTGATCTGTGTGATATACTCACTCAATACATTATTACTGTTATTGCTTTAAAGTTATCTTTTTAGATCAATTAAGAGTTTGAAAAATAAAGAATTTATTTTACCTTTATGTACTTCTTCTCTGACACTCTCCTCTTCTTCTCTATGTCATTTCTTCTTCTTTTTCTCTGCTCTTTCTTTTTTTTTAGTATTAAAATTATTTTTATTAAAGTGATTAGAATTTTATTTAAAAACATGGTACATATTTATTATTCCTTTACAGTGTTTCTTGAATCATCCCATTTTTTCCATTCCCATTGCCAACACTCAGATATATATTCTTTTTTTTTCAATTTGATCCATAGATGTCTTTTTTTTTATTGAAGTATAGTTGACTTGCAATATCATATTAGTTTCAGGTGTACAACATAGTGATTCAATATTTTTATAGATTACACACCCTCCAAAGTTACTACAAAATATTGACTATATTCCCTGTGCTGTATATTACATCCCTGTGACTTAGTTATTTTATAACTAGCAGTTTGTACCTCATAATCCCCTTCACCTTTTTTTTTAATTTTAATTTTTTTAATTTTAATTTTTTTTATTATTAATTTCTGCTTTATAACAAAGTGAATCAGCCATACATATACATCTGTTCCCACATCCCTTCCCTCTTGCGTCTCCCTCCCTCCCACCCTCCCTATCCCACCCCTCTGCTCTTTCTTTATCTGAAAGCCCAACTGCGTATATGTTACATCTTTTGACAGTCTCACAGCTCTTGGACTTAACCGTTCTGCTTATTTATTTCTTTATTTTTCTTTGCCTTTCAGTTTGAAAAGTATCTATTGACCTATCTTCAGGTTTATGGATCCTTTTCTGATTTGTATGGAATCTACTAGCGATCCCATGAAAGGCATTCTTCATTTCTGTTACTCTGCTTTCTATGTCTAGCGTGTCTTTCATTGCTCCTTAGAATGTGTACCTCTGCTTATACTACCCATTTTTGATGCATATTATCTACTTGCAACATCTGTGTCTGAGTCTCATTCTGGTGATAGCCTGGTGTCTTCAGAATATTTGTGTGTGAGTATGCATGTTTGTCCATTGTGTCGTGTGTGTGTGTTTGACTTTTGGCCTGCTTTGTAACTTTTTGCTGAAAGCCAGACATGCTGCATCAGGTAAAACAAAGTGAGGGAAGTAGGACTTTAGGGTCCGGATTTTAATTTGATGAGGAGCAGCAGAGTATATATTGTGAGTTATAGTTATATTTCCTTGGGGCTCCATGTTTCTCTAGTGTCCTTGATTTTGTCTTTCTTCCCTTTTGGATTTCCCTGAGTATTCTTACTCAGAAAGAGTATGTATTGTATCTGTAATCTTCTGTTACTACGTTGAAATTTTACTGATGTGGGTAAAATATGGGTGGATGACAGACTTCTATAGTCTTCTGAATGAATCTCAGTCTTTTCATGGACCTGTGTCTTAGGCCTGTGACCCTCACAAGTGTTTATACAGTGGCGTGGCATTTATTCCTGGTTCCTTTTCCTTTCCCTAACTGAAACATTCCCATTCTATTTACTTAAAGCTCTCACTGCTGTTGACTATTTTGCTTTTCTTATTAGGTGAGACAGAAAGTCTTGAGGATAACGGAGTGGAATAAAACTCCCTTTCTCCTAGCTACCATAAGGCTCTGACAGAGTCTTTTCTGCTAAAGAATAAACCTTTGTCATGGAAAATGCCCTTGGAATACTTCACAATGATACTCTCCTCTCATTGCCAGAGCTACAAAGGAATCTTTCTCCAGTCTTCACTGTGAGAATTTGATGAGGTTCCTGGAGGGAGAAAGCCCATGAAGCTGTGGGCCCTTGTAAAACTCTAGCTCCCTTCACTTTCTCATCTGCATGCTACTCTACACTTATCTTCCAGCAGTTCAACAAAATTGCCATTTAAGTGTTCCTACCGGTTATGGCTCTAGTGGCTTTTCCCCCAGGTAAGCAGCTCCAGGTTGCTCTATTACTCTGGATGTAACTGTCCTCCATATTTCAGGGCAACAGTTTGTTCTCCAACTTTAGTTCTCTGATGGGTCCAAGAAAAGTCGTTGATTTCCAGTTTGTCCAGACTTTATTCTTAACATAAGGGCAGGGCAGACAATTCTAAGTTCTTTACATGTTAAAGCTGAATCCAGTCAATTTGGTTACACAATGGAATATTACTCAGCCATAAAAAGAAACGAAATTGAGTTATTTGTAGTGAGGTGGATGGACCTAAAGTCTGTCATACAGAGTGAAGGAAGAGAAAAACAAATACCATATGCTGACACATATATATGGAATCTAAAAAAAAAAAAAGGTTCTGATGAACCTAGGGGCAGGACAGGAGTAAAGACACAGATGTAGAGAATGGACTTAAGGACACGGAGGGGGAAGAGTAAGCTGGGATGAAGTGAGAGAGTGGCATGGACATATATACACTACCAAATGTAATAAATAGATAGCTAGTGGGAAGCAGCCACATAGCACAGGGAGATCAGCTCAGTGCTTTGTGACCACCTAGAGCGGTGGGATAGGGAGGGTGGGAGGGAGACGCAAGAGGGAGGAGATATGGGGATATATGTATATGTATGGCTGATTCACTTTGTTATACAGCAGAAACTAACACACCATTGAAAAGCCATTATACTCCAATAAAGATGTTTAAAAAAAATAGGCCTATTTGGTCCAGTCATTCACTTCTCTGATTGCATATTCATTTGCAAAATGTGAAGCAGCACATCTTGTATAGGTATATTGTGAGAGTTAAATTCAATGATCGATATGAAAGATTTTTGTGAATTAGTACTATATAAGTACAAAACATATGTCTTGATATTAGTGCCTTTTTATTGCATTCTGAGTTCAGAATAAGCTCTTGTTTTGTGATAGATCTATTAGATATAGATAGAAAAACCTACTTTCTTAACCCAATGATTTTATATACTATGGTATGCTGAATAGTGGCCTCCCCAAAAGACCACATCCTAATATGTTACCTATATGGCAAAAAGAGACTTTGCAGATGTGGTTAAGGATCTTGAGATAGTGGTATTATTCTGGGTTAGCCAGGAGGGTATGATGTTAATCACAGAAGTCCTTGTAAGAGGGAGGTAGAAGATCAGAGACACTGGAAAAGAGAAGGCAATGTGATGATGGAAACAGAAATTGGAGTGATGTTTAGAGAAAGTGACCATATGTCAAAGACTACTGGAGGCTTCTAAAAAGTAAAAATGACAAGGAAATGAGTTTTCCCCTAGATTCTAGAGGAAACCAGCCCTGCTGACACCATGACTTTAGCCCAGTGTTACTGATTCCAAACTTCTGATCTCTGGAACTCAAAGAAGATAAATTTGTGCTGTTTTAAGGCACTAAGTTTGTGGTAATTTGTTACAGTGACAACAGGAAACTAATATATATACTCAGAACTAAGTAAAAACATGGTGTGGTAAATGAGTTCTGTTAGGTTTCTTGAGGCCCACAGGAATTTTCCCAAGGGTCAGTGATTTGGGGAACTTGAGCTCACAGAGTTAGGAAACAAATATCTGTATTTGGAGAAATTCTTCAAACAGGACCGAAAGTGAGTTCTATTATAATATTCTAGCAAACGTCATGCTCCCCTCTCTCTCCTCTTGTTCTCTCTCTCTCAAGCTCTCAAGCTCACTTCTCTCTCTCTCTCTCTCTCTCTCTCGCTCTTTCTCTCTCTCTCTTGTCCTCTCTCCTCTTATCCTCCTTTCTTCCAAGACACACACACACACACATGCATGCAAACTACCTTTTTTATAAATCCTCTCTGTGAGGGAGGCTAAGCGCTGGACTCAGGCATTGTGATGCTTTATAGGGGTTAAGTGGGGTGTTCCTAACTCTGCCACCTGTTCCCACCAACTGTTTTACCTTTGGAAGCATGGATATCTGACCCAACTATACATACAAGTATTGAGGATGGGTGCAGGGGTCAAATATTTTTATATACTTGAAAAAAATCAATGTCATGAGTAACATTAGTTATTTTGGTATACTCTAGCCTGCCTTTCCTTGAATATTTTTGCCCCGAGATATTTTGATGATTGAAAAATGCACAACTTTCCCTGCTCTACCTTCCTCAGGAAAATATTTTTAAGTGCATTGCCTTAGTGACTAATCAATCATATTTTATACAAATGGTCAAAAGCCTTGGAAGTTTTATATGTATATATACATATACATGTAATGGCTTTAATGAAGCAGTAACAGATATGTGAGATATCAGCAAAACCTGTAGACTGTAATTCTGTGACCTATGTTCATTTGCAGTGTTCATAATATAAATATAATTATAATGTACTCCACTTATATTACGCTTGAGTACAACACTCCCAACAAAAATATCTGCAAAGTCGACATATCAAACCCAGTGTATTTTTTTAATTACAATAAGGCATTCTTGAAGGATAACTAGTGCCCCCAAGGAATAAAATGAAGATTAGGCAAGTGTGTGATTAAAATGGAGGCCCAAAAATGATTACATTCTCTATGCATTTATTCTCCATAGGGTGCACAGCCCCCTAAGAGTAAAACAAATACTTTCTAGAGCTGAAAGTCTTCCATTTGGAAAGAAATGCTTAAAATAACAAATTGTGTTTGTTTTATCCTCATATTTCCTTGACATATAGAAGAGTTATATTTCCTCATCACATTTCAATAAAAAGCTTCTTTTGAAAAAAATTATATTTTGTCACTGCAAGGTGTATTGGACTAGAAAAATAGGACACAGAAATATATTGACACTAAAATCTATTGAAAATAAAGGGGGAAAAAGGATTGAAAAATAATGGTGTTTTAATGTAATAGTTTATTTAGAAAATTAAGTAGATCTTATCTAAATACTAGTATTATTATTAGTATGTCTTTTTGTTGTTAAACATTGTAGATTTAACTATAATAGTCACCAAATGCATTGTCTCTTTACTATTCTTATTGCCATTACTGAACCATATGCTGTATCTGTACCTTGGCATCTCTACCTTTGTAAATTTCTTAATCACCTGCACACCTTTTTCTTTCTCACCAAAACCTATACTTCCTACTGCATACACTGTTTACATTATCATCTTCTGTATGTAGCTAAAGAAGAAAACCATAATTGGAAGTATATTTTTTGTTAAGTTTTTCTGTTTCTTAGAAATGGTTCATTTAATGTTCCTTCATATTTGTTATTTTTAAAATTGTTTCATGTGCTTTTCCTCTGGATTTACTTTTCTTCTAGCTGAAGTACATCTGTTTCTAGTTCTTTAAATGAGAGATCACGTATTCTAAGGTTTCAGTTTTTATATATCTTCAAGTGTCATTTTGCCTTATTCATGAAAGGTAGACTTCTGGGTATAAAATACTGGGCTAACTATCATTTTTCTTCTATACTTTATGCTTTGCTGTTTTTTGTTTGGTTTTTGGCTGTGTGGCTATATACTTTGAAATTATCACTTAATGATCTTCTGGTTTTGTTTTTTTGAAAAAGTTAGTAAGTAAAGTTATTCATTGGTAGACATTGTGTTCTTTATTCTTAGTATTATGAAGTTTCATTAGGATTTCTGTAGGCAAGAATTGCTTTTTATTTATTCTGCTCACTAATTAGAGTTTCTTTCAAATGTGAAAACTTGTGCTTTTCTGTAATTCTGGAAATTTCTAAGCAATCTTCTTTTCAAATATTGCTGCTGTATATCCTCATTATCTTGTTTCTGGAAGTCCTATTAGATGACTACTAAATCCTATCATCTGTGCTCTTATTTTCTTGTTATTCTTTCAAACATGCACATACATACACATCCATATTTGAATGTGGTATAGAGTGCTGTTGGAGTTGCTCAATATTATCTATTAATTCATTTATCCTCCCATTGACCATATCTAATAGATAGATTAGCCATTTCTTAATTTTTAATTTAAATTGTATATATTTTTAAATTCAGGGAATTTTATTGCAGTCTTTTGCAGGAGCCTTAGAATGTTTCTGTGGTTGAACATGGCTAATTTTGCTTTGATTCTAAAACTAATTTTATCATAAATGGTGACTACTTAAAATATCTGGACAATTTTGTAAAAGTCTAGTATGTAATAATGCAGAGTTGCAATCTTGCTGGTGAATGGAATTATAAAGTGTAAAGAAAAATCAGAACCTGAGTGTTTTATAAGGAGCCCTGAAAATATTAACCTCATCTTTTGTTTTGTGTTTGTTTGTTTTATAAATATTAATTTTTCAGTGTTACTGAGGTATAACTGAAAAAGTAGGGTTGTAAGGTTTTTAAAGTATACATGATGATGATTTGATATACATATACATTGTGAAAGGATTCCTCCCATTTAGCTTATTAGCACATCCATAACCTCACACATACACACACATTCAGTGAGGATATTTAAGTTCAACTTTCACGAAATTTCCATTTACACAATAGAGTGTTAACAACTATAGTCGTCTAATGCATGTTATATATTAGATCTTCAGAACTTATTTATCTTATAGTTAAAAGTTTGTACCTTTTTAACCAACCTCTCCCTGTTTCCTATACCCCTCCAGTCCCTGACAACCAGTTTTCTAATCTCTTTCTCTGTTTGACTTTTTTTTTTTTTTTTTTTTAGTTTCCATGTGTAAGTCATACCATTCAGTATTTATCTTTCTCTGTTTGGCTTATTCATTTAGCATAATGCCCATAAGATCCATCCATGTTGTCCCAAATGGCAGTGTTTCCTTCCTTCTCATAACCCGGTAATATTCTGATGTACATATAAAGTACATCTTCTTTATCCATTCACCCACTGAGGGACACAGATTGTTTCCATATCTTGGCTGCTGTGAATAATGCTACAATAAAAATGGGAGTACATGTATCTTTCAATATCATAATTTCTTTTCTTTGGAGTATGTACCTAAAGTGGGGTTTCTGGGTCATATGGTAGTTCCCTTTTTAATTTTTTGAGGAACCTCCATATTGTTTTCCATAGTGGCTGAACCAATTTACATTCTCACCAACAGTGTAGGAGCGTTCTCTTTTCTCTAATTCCTTGTCAACACTTGTTATCTCTTGTCTTCTTCATGATAGCCATTCTGACAAGTGTGAAGTGATATCTCATTGTGGTTTTGATTTGCAGTGCCCTTATGATTAGTGATGCCGGGCATCATTTCATGTACCTCTTGGCCATTTGGATGTATTCTTGGAAAAATATCTGTTTAGTTCCTCAACCCATTTTTAAAATGGATTGTTTGTTTTCTTGTTACAGAATTGTACGAGTTCTTTATATATTTTGGATATTAACCCCTTATCTAGTATATGGTTTGCAAATATCTTCTCCCATTCTGTAGTTCATATACAGACTTCCTGCCTCTAAAATCTGTGGTGTTAACCATTATGTTACCCTATATCAAAGGTTGGTTATTTGTTCTAGTTAGGCTCATTTTATGTTCAGATGTTGTTTATCAAAGCCATTGTGGGAGACTAGAAAAAAAATAGAGTCAGAATACTTGATATAAAGCAGTTGTTTTTGACCCTGTTATTAATATAAGAATCACCTCTATAGCTTTAAGTAAACTGTAGTCCCTAGGTCTTGCTTCCAGAGATTCTAATGGCATTTTATATATGCAGAGCATTGTTGATAATTTTTATGTGCTAGTGGGTGTGGGGAGTGGTGGAGGAATGGAGAGAACCACAGGTATAAATGCTTGTCTGTACTAGTTGACAGGTTTTAGATTTGGGGATTATAATCCTACAAAGCATGAGGTTCCTAATCTGTGAAACGGAAATGAACAACACCTATCTTATTACCTTGCATGATTGTGGTAATAAATAAATGAAATAATGTATTTACGACACATTTTACCAATTAGTACATACTTGCAAATAAGTTACTGTTCTTACATATCTTCTAGATCCCTTTATCATAAAATATCAGTGTTGCTCCCAATTATGTAAGTCTAAAGCAACAAGATATAATACTCAAAGAAGATCAATACCATACTGAAGGTGAATTTCAGCTCTGTTAGGCATTCCTCCCTACATCTTCAACATAAATATTGCAATAGCCCCTGTTGTGGCTACACTTTTGAAACCTTTTCCTTGTGCTTTTTACATCAGACAAGATTCATCTTTCAAGTGTGAAGCTTCCCTATATGAAATATAGTATATGGAAGTAATGGGCAGTTAATCATATAGGTAAACTCGGTAGTTATTCTTAAACTTACTTGCTGTGATTATGTGCCAATTCTAATGTGACTCAGAATGTCAGTGTGGTAGCGATTATCACAAATTTACATTCCTTTTTTGTCAATGACTGACAAGTAGGGCACCTTGTAGAAAACTGTAAAGGAATATTTATCTTTTTTTTTTTTTTTTTTTTTGGTTTTGTTTTTGGTTTTTGCGGTACGCGGGCTTCTCACTGCTGTGGCCTCTCCCGTTGCGGAGCACAGGCTCCAGACGCGCAGGCTCAGCGGCCATGGCTCACGGGCCCAGCCGCTCCGCGGCATGTGGGATCCTCCCAGACCGGGGCACGAACCCGCGTCCCCTGCATCGGCAGGCGGACTCGCAACCACTGCGCCACCAGGGAAGCCCCAATATTTATCTTTTTAATGAACTTTTTGGTGGTGTCACTCTTGAAGAATGGGTGTATTCTTTTACATTATAACTAATCCATTGTTTTACTTTTTAGCATTTCCATTTCCTTCCCTAATTTAGCCTTAAGATAACTGGTAAACAATCTTTCAATACAGATAAAATCAGCATTGTAATCTTTTCTTTCCTTGGTTCATTGAACAAACCATCCTTAATTTTTGAGCAAAAATCAGAGACTTTCCACTCATGAGATAATGCAAAAATTTCAATAATATATCTACTTTATTATATATGATTTACAAGTAAATATTATAAATGCCTTCTGATCTATGTTCAAGTAAGTATAGTAATCATTTTATCATCTTTCTAAACTTCAAGTTAGAAGATGTACACTTGTGTTTAGAAAACCACCATTGCAGATGACAGAACTGGCTTTATTTGAATGTAAAATATGCAGATATACAATTGTCCATGTCATTGCTTTAACAGGAAAGATATGTGTCATGTGTAATTGAGAATTCACATGAGCCACATTTCTGTCCAACTCATCTTTACCTATATCTGGCCCTTGGCATTCTGGGTAAAACAGTTGACTCTCTCTGTATCATTCTCTCCCAACCCCATTAGCTGTAGTATTTTGCAAAGCAGCCTAAGAGCATTAGAGCTATCAACAACATAGCCTCTGCTTCTATCACTGATTCATGTGTGTGCTACTTCGTGGCAAAGCTTACCACTTTTACCATCTCATCCTCAGTTCTTGATGTGTTGAAAGCTGGCCTTTGGCTTTATTGCATAACAATGGCCAATATCAAGACATTTTTTCCCCTATTTTTTGAAAATGCATTTTCTGTTGGCCTGTAGCCATATGCTCTTCCTGGATTAAGTGAAGAAATTTCCTTAGCAATTTGAAAGCTTACTGAGCTGATTTTGTGAAAGTGCTTCATTCAGTGTGTCAAGTACGTGATACCGTGGGTCTTCTGGATATGAAATGTGGACTTCTGATTTGCTTTCATGAGCAGTTCATCGAAGAATGTTTCTGGGTGTTGCTGTTGTTGTTTTGTTTTGCTTTATAAAATGTGCTGATCATAACATTTTAGATAAGTGCATGAATCATGTTTGACTAAATTGCTAAAAAGCAAATGGGAGATGGCAACAAATACATGAACATTTTGTGAACAAGATGCTCCCTGTGTTAAGCTATTTCCAATGTAAATTATTCCTCCTTGGCAGTATGATTCTGTTCAGTTTTAAATTTTGATGGTACTATAGAATTTTATAGTTAGCAGAGGACTTTGAAAACGTTATTTTTAACAATAAGGAACCCAACAGTGAAGAAAGAAAGCATTCAACTCACATAAGAAATACAGGTAATTAATAACAGACTGAGAACTAGTACTCAGGTCTTGTCATTTTCTGTTTAGTTTCCTGCTTTAACTTTTAAACTATTTATCCAAGTAATCTATTTTAGAGACATATAGGAGCAACTATTTCATAATGACTAAAATTTCACATTTAATTCATTTGCTTGTTGCTTTTGCAAAACACACATACAAAAATAAAATGAAATCAAATAAACAAACAAGTATATTGCTAGCAAATACTAACATTTGGTTCAGGGCAAATGTTTCTTGTTTTCTGTTTCATCTAAAATAAACGTTGGCTTAGCTATATTTTGTGTAAATGGCATGTTTTTAGCACATCAATAAAATTTTATTTAATTTATGTGCTGCAGCTGTCAACTACATGCAAATCCTGTTAGTGCAGTGAGATGGAAACCTTTCCCTGAAATCTTGTTAAAAATACCTCTGGGAATTCATATTCATATCCGTTTAAGAGAGTGGATAAACAGAATCTGCCTAGCATAATTGGGGGAAAAAATCAATAAGATTCTCTTATCAAATGTCCTCTTTGCTTTCTGGTTATTGTTAGCACAGTAACTATAGAGAAGGAACTATTTCTAGTCTTTAATCTGTTCTGTTTATTTTCAAAATTGTATTATAGTTCTTTTAGAAAGTAAAGACAAATATCCTATGAATTTTGGATACAGATCCATTACTTCAATGGATCATCAGCCATTTCATAAGTTATCTTAGAGATGATATTGTAAAATTAACCTCTGATTTTATGGGACACTGGAGTTTAGAGAGAGTTAGTCTTTACTCAAGGCTGCTCAGTGGAGAGCAAGATGAAATTTTAACCTAGGGATCTGATGCCTCTGTGCACTTTGACACTCTACTTCACCATCTTTGATGACATACACATCTTTGATCCATTCAGAAACATTTGATCACTTAAATAGTGCGATTGATTCAAATTGAAAGCATCTGTTGATTAAAAAGGCAAATGTATTTTTTTAAATTAAAATAAATATTAATAAATATAAATGAATAGAACACTTTTAAAGACAAATTTTAATGATAGCAAATTGACTGTATCTTGTTTAAAATTCAGCAGGTATTATTGACTTAGCTTGTGCTGCTATAAGATACCATAAAGTGGGTGGCTTATCAACAACAGAAATTTATTTTTCACAGTACTGTGGGCTGGGAATTCCAAGATCAAGGTACAGGCTGATTCAGTGTCTGGTGAGAACTCTTCCTGGTTGCCGACAACCATCTTATTGCTGTGTCTTCACATGGCAGAAAGCAAGCTAGCTCTCTGGCCTCTTCTTATAAGGACACTAATCCCGTTCATGAGGGTTCCACCCTCATGATCTAATTATCTTCTAAAGGCCTCACCTCCAAATACCATCACACTGGGATTCGATTTTCAACATATGAATTTTGGGGGCGACACAAACTTCAGTTTGTAACATTATGGACAAAGCTGTAGGTGAGACAAGTCCTTTTCTCTCACACCTTGAAATGGTTTACATAATCATTTAGAGACACAGCCGACAAATACCTGTGTGAGGGATCAAATAGCTCCTCTCAGAAGCAGGTGCTCTGGTGCTACAGGCCTGAAAAAAGGCACAGGTGGTTGAGCCAAAAGAGCAGGAGAGATACTAATTCTATGAACTGAAACGCTAAATAAATATTTATAGATGCAAATAAAATATGTTAAACTAAAATATTTGAAATATTTAGACTTTTCTTTCACCCCATTCATAATCCCTATCGAAATAGTGAGTTAAATGATCTATTTGGAGTGTAAAGTAATGCAGTTATAATGCCAATCACTTTACCAAACTCAAATTCAAAATTGGGAACTGAAGATAGGATTTGTAAATCAGTTTTAGAAGCCTCCAAAATGCTTTGATTCTATATCTCTCTATTCCAAAATAGCCACTAAATTTACTGAAGGCAGAATAAACATCGATTAAATAGCTTGGGGAGCAGGATATATCAATAAAACTATTTTAGGAGTAGATAAATAATGTCTTTAATGCTGTGACTGTTTCTTTTTTTGCGGTAAGCGGGCCTCTCACTGTTGTGGCCTCTCCCGTTGTGGAGAACAGGCTCCGGACGCGCAGGCTCAGCGGCCATGGCTCACGGGCCCAGCCGCTCCGAGGCACATGGGATCTTCCCGGACCGGGGCATGAACCCATGTCCCCTGCATCGGCAGGCGGACCCTCAACCAGTGCGCCACCAGGGAAGCCCTGTGACTGTTTCTTGATTATGGTGTTTTGATTATAGTGACACTCAAAAGATCAAAAACATAATCTTGTGGATATAAACCTGCAAAGTTATGTCTCCTGGTGTAATTTCTAACAGCTTTCCTTACTTAAAATAGACACTGTTATCAAATAAATATATTCCATTTCAATTACTTAATTTTTATAATATCCTTAAGAAAACAATGTGAAACATTTGATCCTTTAAATGGGTACATCATTTCTGTAGATCAAGTTGAAATAGATTAATTTAATTTTAAAATATAGTTTTAAAGTTGTAATTCAGAACTGGGTATCCTTAAGTGCATTTCCGCTAATTAAAAAAAAACACACAATTTTAAATGTTGGCTTTTTTTTATGATTCTGCTGATGAGAATGAAGAAAGTGCAGTTAAATGATTGTTAGCTGTGGAGGCATAAAATTTGATACTATCAACTAATCAGTATGCTCAGTCATCTGTTCTCTCTTTACGTCTAAAAATGTAAAGGCATTTCTGTAATACTGCCTTCTGTGTTTATCTGAAGGTTATATTCAAATTCTTAGCTTTCTAAAAATCAAGTACACATCAGAAACTCAGAGGAATATCCCATCTATCACCACAGTTTTTATCTTCAGCAAAAGCATGTATTTTTCCTAATAAGATATTCATAGGATCTGTTAAATTCATTTTTTGAGTTCTAGATTACATCAAAATATGGCAGTAGATTTGAGTTTTGCAGATGACTGCATCAAAGAATGAATGATTGGAAACCCAACGTGCTATACTATTCCACGTCTCATGTTTTAAATAGAGAGAGGAATGCCGTAATCTATAATTTAATTCAATGAGCTTTGAAGTAGAATGGTACATACTGCTCTTTCTAGTTTAAGCAATACAGCCACAGAATTTTTATTTGACAGGGATTGGGACACCATCCCATTTCTTATTGATTTAAGTTTAACAACAGATAGACATCTCATAAGGAAGGAAAACAGAGAGGGTGATAGAAATGTTACCTGGGGAAAGAATGTGTCAAATGCTCTCAAGTAAATTAAAACTATAACATTTGAGGTTTTGTCTTGTTTTGGTAAATGCTATTTTTGTTAATTTTTTTTCAAGTCTCCTCTTTATAATGAAATAAGAATTTGAGTACCTAGGCAACCTGTTAAGTCTCCTAAAGATTTTGGTGTTTAGAACTCCCTGGTTATACTATGCACATAATGAATTGTCCCCCTTGATGTGATAAATTATGTATTAGAATAATGGACATATCAATCAGTGGAGCTGTGTAAGTGAAACACACAGCTTTTGGCAAAGCAAATTCTGCATGTTTACATTTATCACCCAAATGCCTTGACTTTGATGTAGATCTTTGAGATGCATTTATTAATCATGATTTCATTAAAAATGTCAGCAAACTAATGACTTTTATTTGTCAGAAATATTGCTGATGATATACTGCTGGTATCCAAAAACACTAATCTTCTTTTTGCTACTTAGCCTTCTGTGTGATTGTTAAACAGTAACTTGCATGAGACATCATATTTTAGATTACTAGAAAGGTCTTGGTGTCAGAACTAATCAGATTGTTTATTTGCTGATAGCTGAATGGTGTGACTTTTTCAAGTACAGTTCCAGTTAGATGTTCACTTACATCTGTTGAAGAAGGAAGAGTTGTACTCTAGGAGAAAATGAATGCTTTTACTGTTATTATGAATGGAATGATTAATGGTATAAATTGTTAACATTTTAATATATTTCAGTGATTATGAAAAACTTGGTTTGAGTAAACTACTCAAAATAACCAAGTGTATTTTCCTTTATGGCCTCTTTTTCTTCTATAAATAAAAATACCCATTGTGATACAAAATCTAAGCAAGTTACTCTGTGGGGAAAGAAAATTGAACTTTTCCATAGTCCCAAAGAATTTACAGTCTACTTGGCTAGACAAAAATTGTTATTATGGAAAGTGATAGACTAATAAAATACACTATATATTTGTGAAATACCTATAAATAATAAAACAAAAAATGGGAAAATGAATAATGCAAAACATAGTACTGTTGCTTTAGAAAAGAAGAGAGATCTTTGTGATTTTTTTCTATAAATTATATTTAGTAGATACAGTTTATAATTAGACTAATAATTTGAAGTTCCCCAGGAGAATCTATTTCCTGGTGTTTAGAAAACAATCACTGAAGTACATTATTGAGTCAGTTTTAGGGTATGATATTAACTTTGTAAGTTTGTTTTTCTATTTTCATAAAAGGTAAATTATTATAGCTTCATTTACTAGAACTTACTTAAAGAATGGCTCAGTTAATTTTCTAGGTAAAAAAATAAGTGCTTTGTGTGGTTTTATTGCTAATTAAACTCACCCAGGTGAAAATGTTCTTAGGCTCCACGTTAAGTATCTAAGAGTCCTCAATCTGGAATTGGTGACCACATATTTTTCTGAGTAACTAGACATACACTTGGCACTTGTAAGAGCCAAGTCTCTTGCTGGATCCTATCTGTTTCTCTCATACATTCTCTTGTTGATTTTCATAAAATGGAATATTTCCTTAACTCACATTTCTTTGTTGTTACACATAGATATAAACCAGAAGAAACTTATAAAGTTGAAGTGAATTGCCTCTGAAGGCAGGTCTTTGTTTTCTTTATTATAATCATTTTAATACATTTCAAGTTATAAATTAGGGGTGTGTGTGTGTGTGTGTGTGTGTGTGTGTATATATATATATATATATATATATATATATATATATATGACTTTGATTAAAAAGTAAATACCTGCTTTTAAAATGAGCCAGTAGAAGAGCAAGCCAGTCAGAAGGAAGAGAAAATAAAAAGATCTGGAGGCAGGAATAAGCTTAGTGTGTTCAGGTAATTGTGGTGGGGAAGGTGGGAAAGAGATTGCTAGAGTATAATGGATGAGGAAGAGTCATCACAGTGAAAAGAGGAGCAATTGAAGAATAGGAGAGCATAAAACGACTCCTGTGAGGTGTGTCTCTTCTTCCAGGTTGCTTTCTGAAATCAGTTGTTATCTGGAGATGGTTGACTACTCCCATGTTCAGTCCACACTCAACTATATCCTTCCCAATTGATTCCAAAGGCCATCTGGGAAAAAAAGATGGTTTCATCTTTGTCCTAGGTTTCCCCTGTCCTAGCAAAGGATTTGAAGCATAATAAATCCACAAAATGTAATTTGCTTTCTTTTTGTTAATTGGAGATCGAAGAAGGCCTTAGAGATGTAGTTGCAACCCATAATTTTATAATGAAAAGATGAAAACAAGTAGTAAGACAAATATCATTTGGTAGAGTTGGGATTATAACTTATGATTCTAGTCTCCTAATGCAGAGTTGCAACCTTACCTGACATTGTTAAGAGTCTAAAGGGAAATAATGCCATTTGCAGCAATATGGATGGACCTAGAGATGTCATACTGAGTGAAGTAAGTCAGACAGAGAAAGACAAATTTCATTCAACTTATATGTGGAATCTAAAAAAAAAAAAAAGAAGGGGCTTCCCTGGTGGCGTAGTGGTTGAGAGTCCACCTGCTGATGCACGGGACACAGGTTCGTGCCCCGGTCCGGGAGGATCCCACATGCTGCGGAGCGGCTGGACCTGTGAGCAATGGCCGCTGAGCCTGCACGTCCGGAGCCTGTGCTCTGTAACTGGGGAGGCCACAGCGGTGAGAGGCCCGCGTACCGAAAAAAAAAAAAAAAGAATACAAGTGAACTTATTTACAAAACAGAAATAGAGTCACAGATGTAGAAAAAAAACCTATGGTTACCAGAGGGAAAATGGGGGGGAGGGATAAATTGGGAGATTGGGGTTGACATGTACACACTACTATATATAAAATGGATAACTAATAAGAACCTACTTTATAGCACAGGGAACTCTACTCAATACTCTGTAATGACCTATATGGGAAAAGAATCTGAAAAAGAGTGGATATATGTATATGTATAACTTATTCACTTTGCTTGTACATCTGAAACTAATACAACATTGTAAATCAACTATACTCCAATAAAAATTTTAAAAAAAGCACACAGGAAGTGGAAAAAAAAAGTCTAAAAGGATGAAGCCAAAATATCCCTAAAAAGCCAAATAAAATTTGGGAGGGTCCAAGAAATTTTGAAAGGTCTTGAAGAGCTAAATTTAATATTAGAATTTTTAAAAAAGAACAGTTTTTAAAAAGGAAGTTTTGTTGTTGTTGTTTATTTAATCAGTTTAATGATTATCAAGTGAGAGTCAGAGAAAGATGTGTTTTTCAGTTTTTATCTTGGATGAAATGCACATCATCTTGACCCCATAATTCTATTTTTCCTAAATGAATCTATTATGTTTTGTGATGAAAATATCAAGTCATCAAGAAATTAAAGAAGCATCAGCAAAGGGAGACTAGGACAGGGGTTCATTCATGGTAAATTTTCATTTTATTTGTCAGATTTTAGAAATCAGCTGTTGTAATGCATATAAAGAAAAAAAATAAATGTTTAAATATTGTAAGAATTTAATTTCCGAGAGTGTGCACTCTTACTTTTTTGGGTATCATCCTATGTGTAATTATCAACCAAATGAGAATAAAATATTATTCTTTTTTTAACATAATTTCCATGCTTGCATCATGTACAATGTAGTAAAATTAACCACCTTAGCATGTGTTATGTCTTACTAACTATTTCATTTAAGTGTAATGGCGTAAGGAACATGACATTAGGTTGTTATAAGGGTAGTTTATGTAAATGCTTTCCATGGAAAAAAAATTTAACCTGGGCCTGAACTATGGATCAGTAAACTTCAGGTTATTTGGAAGAATATGCTTCTTATCTTGAGGCAGAAAATGCACTTTATCTTCAGGAAGCCTACGTAAGTTTTTGGCTCATATTCCTAAAGTACCCTGTTTCACTTCTGTTCTATTTGCTTAATCTGCCTAATTTGAAAAAAAGTTTTCCTTTTCAACACAAGTGCTATTTTAATAACTCCCTTAAGGATCCAGGGAGAGAGAAAATCATCAGTCCAACTTCCTCTATGGCTTCTGTGGCTGAGAGATGAGCCTGTTAAACACTCTATGTTGATACCAAACACCTAAGGTCACTGACAGGGATTAGAGCAAGAGAAGGAGAGGAAGACTGTCTCTAACAATGTGGGAGGTGGCGGCTGTGAATGAGGCCTGGGGACTCATATCTTTGTCAGCCACACATTGTTGAAAGTGGGAATCTTGGGATGAAGCTAGAATGAACTTCTTCGGAGCAAAAGCTGTCAGAGAAACTGAACAGTAGAATCCCTCATTTATAAGTAAGGAAATTGATGGCCGAAGAAGGTATGTTTTATATGACAAGTTTGTGACAGGTATTATACAGTTCTGAATTTATAAAAATCTGAGCCCATTGCTCTTTCATTTTGTCCATCCAACTAGTTAAAATTTAAATAGCATTTATTTATCAGGAGTCTATTTTGTGCCATTAATTTCCTTATTGGAAATTGACAGTGAGCCACAAAAACCCTGTTCCTACCCTCATAGAAGTTACTTTATGTGAATTAGATCGACAGATATTTGTGTAGTAGCTATTAAATAGAATTTTCAAAGGAGGCTTTAAAATACTGTGAATATTTTTCCTTCAAACAGATGGTACATTAAATCACCAACAGTCAGAAACTCATTTATCCATTTTCCTCTAATCCTTAGGCCAGTTGAAAAAACAAATCTTGCAATAAAATTATGCTATTATATTCCAAGTTTAAAATTAAAAAAAAATTATATTTCTTGAGAAGTCCAGAATTATCTTCCAGTAAAACCATTATTAAAACCAATATGATAATGAAAAAATTGGTAAAGACTTTGACTTCACGGAAGTTTTTCCTCCATTGAGCATTTGACTCCCATGCATAAAAGACAGAATGATAAGGAATGAATAATAACATCTTTGGAGGATGTTGCATTGCTTGAGCAATATAAGAATGCAAATTAAAAGCATGCCTCAGTTTTACACCTCACAAATTATGGTGGTGGACACAAATTCCCTGGCTCCAAACAATGAAAATTTGGTCACTGTGAATCAAATGAGGAATCAAAATATCCAAAGCTGAATTTTCAGTTAGGCAATTTTGCCTATAAACTGTTCAAATTACATAGAAAGAATGATCTCAGAATTGAAAGCAATGATTTTGTCCTTAATTACTTTAATATTTAGCTTAATTTTCTGTTTTCCTTGTCCTCCAAAGATAATTACAATGAACTACCCCCACTCTATTCCCACCACAAACATATGGAAACAAAGCAAAGATTCACAACTCTAAGGAAGGAACAGAACCCTGAATTAGCTTCCCACTTTCCACTGATATATTAGCCCAGTGATACTGACCTCAGTTCCAATATTGTGTGCAGCTTTGTATGTTCTGCTTTTGTGTATTTTCTTAGTAAAACCAGGGTGTTCCAGATGCTCCAAAGGAAGGCTTGATAACATATTTACAGCATGCAGCCTGGATAATAATGTGGTTTGTGGATGAGAAAATGTCCAAAATTGTTACTATCATGAAGAAAAATAGAGCGGATCATTATCAGAATCACTGATGCTGCTAGAAAAAAAGAGTAGAAGGAGTATAAGATTTTATTTGCATCCGTACTTTACTTTCTGTTGATGAGTATATTATATAGGAACAAACTATTCATTTTAAGATTGCTCAGGCATTTTTGGTGTTTCACTGAAAGAAACAATACAAAGCAGGTAATTGAGAAATGTACCTATAAGAAAATGATTTATATCTGGGATATACTTAATTCTAAGGAGTACCTGATCAAGTGTTATTCCCATAACACTTTTTAAAATAATGATAACAGATGGAATTATGATAATGATTCTACACTAAAGACACATTATTTCCCTTAATAATCTTTAAACTTCCTAGAGTGTAACGCACAGTGAACAGTAATCTTTCTTAGGTTAGACCACGCACAGTGTTGTTTTCAACTTGTTTGCCCAATTTGGCAATATTATCCCTACTGCACATATCAGATGTGGTCTACCAAATAACAATTAATAATATTAGGAATGCTTCTTAATGAGGAGGTTAATGAAACTGTTAAGGGAGAAATCAATGGGAGTCATACAATGAAATACAATGGATATAAATTTTCTATAGATTAAGACAAAAAAATTTAATCTAAGATAGTGGTAGGACCTAGATGAATATTTTATTAGTAAATCAATCCCATATGCACAAAAATGTAAATGATAGGCTATGGGGGTTCAAATACTAATTTTTAATTTCCTCCTAACTATGACATTTTAAAACCCTGCACTAACTCTGTTCTCTTTTGTTTTGAATTTCTCTTCTATTACTGATCCTCTTGTGCCTAATTCACACTATTCATGTCCACATTATCATGTTCTTGGCTGACCATGCCCTTTAATTAGTATCCATATTACTATGCACAGAGAATTCGAAGTCTCTAAATATTCAAAGTTTACAATAATTATATGTTTTTCAGTCATACTTTTCAAAAGGGTTATTTTGCTCTAAACACCATTTTTAAAATACTGCCATCAGTATTTTTGTGTGTGTTAAGAGGGACAGTTCATAATTTCTCTAATAAAAAACCCCAAAATCTCAGTGTCTTAAAACAATTTCTAATTTCATAGTTTAATGAAGGTCAAGTGACTCTCTGAGGCATCTCCTCTATCCTTTTTTCCAAATGTTACATTTCATCTTTCTTTTTATACATAGAATGCCCTCACTTTTGCCCTAAGAGTGACAACACAGAATTTCATCATTCAGTCTCCACAGATCAAATCCAGAATCTCCAGTTTATCCACAGTTTTTCTCATCAAGTCCAGATATTTCTTTCCTGAAAAGTAACATATGAATAATTATAGACAAATTATTGCATGCATGTGCATTCATACACACACCCTAAATATACAAGGATGTAACAGGGGAAAAAATAACTTGAATGAAATCTCCTGCTTGGAAAGGGAAAGAATGAAAGGCATGCAGAGTTTCGGCTCACCTGATTCTTGAAATCCACAGAATCTGTATAATGATACAAGTGTCCAGACTTCTTCCACTGTATGGCTTTGTCATATTGTAACTCTTTGAATTCACCCCTGAGGACTGAGGCCAATATATTATGCAAGAGAATAGAGGACATTTCAGAAATCAGACTTAAAATGTCATATTCCTGTGGCCAGAACAAAGTCACACTTAGCAGCAAGAGGTAACTGGTAATATATTCTTCTTGTGGGATGAGTGGAAAAATGAATTGGTTTGAGAAAAATAAAATTATATCTGCCACACCAGAATTGCTTATGTTTCTTCACCCAGGACTCTACAGTTCTGCTCTTTTTTTAATCTGAAATCAACATATTGTTCCATCTATACTATGCTTTCTTCATCAAAATAAGAGTAATATCTTTAATGTTAACTCTTTATTGCTGGAGTAATAAATTCATGATTGAATCTAAACTGGGGTTTAAACCTAAACTTAGGTTCTTAATCCTGCCTTAGACAGTAACAAGAAAAAAAACAGGATGCTTTTTATGTAACATCATCAGTATCTTCTCTGACTACAGTGGCAAAGGGGATTTTAGAATTTGGAATTTATCTGCCCTTATCTGGAAAAATAGCAGAACTGGTTAGACAGGTGTCTTACCTGAATGCTATTAGCCAACGTTAAAATTATCTAGAATTATATCTGATAAAATGTTAGTTTAGTCTTTTGGGTCAGATAAATATGCTCTTTCTACTCCACACGTGTGTTTTTCACCCAGTGTTGAATGCATTGGCTGTGAAAAGCGTATCTACAATTTGGTCCAAACCATTTCCTCTCTTATAATCTTTCTTTATATTAAAAGATAAACTGAGCTAGATTAGAATTTTCAAGAGTTTACAAAGCTAGAGAGAGGCATGGACATATATACACTACCAAACGTAAGGTAGATAGCTAGTGGGAAGCAGCCACATAGCACAGGGAGATCAGCTCAGTGCTTTGTGACCGCCTGGAGGAGTGGGATAGGGATGGTGGGAGGGAGGGAGACGCAAGAGGGAAGGGATATGGGAACAGATGTATATGTATAACTGATTCACTTTGTTATAAAGCAGAAACTAACACACCATTGTGAAGCAATTATACTCCAATAAAGTTGTAAAAAAAAAAAAGAGTTTACTTGATTAGATAGATTTTAATCCTGCAGTGGCCAAAGCAAAAGTGACTAACAGTGCTCTGCCGACTGGAGTTATGGGAAATGCTTTCATAGGGCAGAGCAGACCCGGAGGCACAGCAAGGACGTTGATTGGCTGTAGCTTAAGCCATTGCCTTATTTAGGAAAGCCTAGTTTGCTGTTTGTGATTGGTGGTTTTTAAATTTTTTTTTTCTGAGATATGAATGCATTTATGGAATTGACTCTGGTGTAGGTTTTGATTTGCTTATATAGGCCACCAAGGCATTAGTGCCATCTCAGTCTAATGACTTGTTTAATCACTTTAACGTGCAAAGATATAGGCACAATATTAACAACAAGAAGAGATGAAATCATTATTTTTAAGTTTGTTCGTATTGATCACATGGTTATGTATAGAGACATTTCCTAAGACATTTAAGTAACTGTGATGCCCTATAAAATACATGCTCTTCTGTGTTGAAGTGTAAAAATGAATGAGTGTAATCTACTGAACCAAAAATAATTTATCCCTAGACAACAGACCAGGGGTCATTACTTGATGTCATTCAGTCATATGCATTGTCTAGCACAGGATTTTCTGAATTGAGCAGGTGTCCCATCTTTAAAGTAGGGAGTACGCATCAGGATTAAGTGCTTTAAAAACAGCAGTGACAAGAAGAAGTCATTTTTATACCTGATTGGAAGTTATATCTTGGAGAATGCAATGTTGAAATTAAGCTTTGTTCTGAAATTCTGAATGTAGAATCACAGCAGGTCTTAATCCTGTGCTAAAATTCTCTACAGTGCTTTGAATTGAAACACTTTTGCATTTTCCAAAACATTGAATTAAAAAAATAATAAACTTCTAAATGATATTTAGATAGCTAAGTGATATCAAAGATAATCTGAAAATTAAACCTACTTCTTTATTTATATTCAGTCCATCTGAGCATAGCTTAAATTTTTCATCTAACGTCCATCCGACAACCTCAACCAATTCTGAATAAATCTCACTGTGAACAAATATTTATAAACTCTGGTAATAGCATGAGACAAATCCATTGTCTTAACCCACCATTTGGATAGTATGTCCTTGAAATTACTATACTTCTTCAAAAAAAGATCTGAAGTTATTTATATACTTTCTCCTTAGGAGAGTTTACAGTTTTAGTTGAAAGAAATAAATTCAATAATTAAGCCTTATCCATTTTCCTACATATTTATTTAGTCTCTAGAAATTTTTGTATTATAAAATTTGTCATTCAAAAACCTTAAGCTTCAAGAAATCAAAACATACATTGGGAAAAGGAGGAGAGTCTATTAGGAAAATACAAGGGTGTGGGACCAAGGAAGATGACACATTTTCTTTTTCACACACATGTTCCTTCTTTCCTTGCTCGGTCCATGAAGGAACTTTTTCTACTTCACAGTACACATGGTATGCGAAAAGCAACCCAAACCATGGCTTATACCTCAAATTCACTTTATGTAATCCCAGCTAACTAGAAGAGCTAGGGAAGAGATTTTACAAGAAGGGACTGTTTTGGATAAAATTTGTTCAAAAAATATGAAACAAAAACAAAGAAAAAATCACTTTATTTTTCCATAGAAAGCTTGAAACTCACTGTCAAAAGCAAATCTAATTGTGTCTTCAGTTCTTATTCCTCATAATACAAACTTTAAAGACTGCACAGATTTTTTTTTTATATCTACATATATATGCAGTCTTACATAGAAGCACATATACATGTCAGTTCTAACCAAGAATAGCTTTGAAGGAATTTTCCTGGAGTGAGAAATAGAAAGTTTAGTTGGAACTAAAATTAAATAAAAGAAATGGATTAAATCTATTCTGGGCAATTTTTTGAAGCAGTTTGTTTATTTTATTGAAAAATGTCACATCATAGCTCAACAGATTGTTTTGTGTTAATCTACCATATTATTTCAACAGAGGTACTGGTTTCAAAAAATATTGCTCCATTTAAATGCTAATATAGATACCGCTATGGAGGTCTCTTAACAATTATGGGTTCTGAATACTCTAGTTATAGAATATTTGGCCTTTATAGATAAAGTTCCTTTACTTTAGTTAGAACACTGTATCTATAAAGGGAAAATGACTTTGTCACTCTGTTGGTTCCTAATATCATTAAATATTTATTAAGATTCAACAGTACATTAAGCATTTATAAAGTAAGAATAGAATAATGTTTACTTTAATTAACCTAGTATCTAAAGTCTCTTCAGGGAGATGGATGTACATTACACACGCTTATGTGTAGCTTTTCTGGTCATAGATAGGATTCAGAATCACAGTAGCTCAGGTATGTCATCTTTTATTATTATGGAATTAGAAAAAAAGACTTAACAATTTACCTAAGTCCATGATAGTAAGCTCCTTAAATTGTAGACCGATATGTCTTTGAGATTGCCCTTACTGCTTGCACAGTTGTGTTCTTTCTAATTTTTATTTTGATATTTATTCCACTAAACATTGTTGATATCCACATTGATCAAAAAGCAGTATGTATATTTATGGGTCACATTAAGATGATATAATTTCTGTGTAATGTAGTGAATCACCAACTGTTAGAGCCTCATGAGACTTCTAAGATAAACTCATTCACTTTGCCAGAAAAAATTTATGGCTTAGAGAATTTAAGATCCATTGACAGTCCAATGCTTTTATCAACCTGTCAGTTATGAGGACAGACAGACAAGTGATCGTCCTTCTATTGTTGAAATATTTCTTATACTTATGTGGTAGATAGTTCACCCTTTAAAGTGAAACATTTCTCATTGATTTCAGGGTTAAATGTTTCTGTTTTAATGTTAATAATATAGAAATACACATAGACCAAAGACTAGAAATAAATTTCTATTCCTACTGTTTCTAACCCAATAATGGGAGAGTGGGAATGACTTCAATACTACCATGTGCTGAGAGATGACTCAACATTCTCCTAACAGTCTTCTCTTTGAATCACTGTGAAATCAGTGCAATAAATCATGATACCATTTGGCCTCCACATTACAGGAAAGGGTTATTTGCCTATTAAGTTTGCCTTTGTTCTTTTCTTATCAGGCTGTGATATGTCCAGTGGAACTACTTGGTATCCAAAGGCTAATATAGAGATGGAAATCACCTGTTGTACTTGGTGGTGAAGATGGTGATGATGATGATGATGATAATGATGATGATGACGGATGTGGTGGTGGGAATGATGATCATGTTATATAACATTGATCTAGGACCTCCTATAGGCTAAGCATTGTTCTTATTATTTTAAATGTATTATCCCATTTGTTTATCACAATAGTTTTATGAAGTAGCTACTATGGTTATCCTCTTTTTTACCTCATATATAGAGAGGGAAAGTACCTATATTCAAACACTGCACATCTTACTGTAACATCCTCATTCATCCCATTTATAGAGTGTATACTCATATTTATTAATACTCATCAATATATATGACATATATCTTATATACTTATATGTTTATATATATAATATATCATATGTTTAGTTTAAAGAGTTTACAGTTAATTTGAAGATCTCAAAAAATAAGTTATTGAATTCCAGTTTGAGATCTGCATTTTTATATCACCAGTAGAGAGCATCTATGTGTACTATCTTGAAGTGATCACTCTTTTTTTAGTGTGTGTGTGTCACTGATTTTTTTAAAATAGATCTTTATTGGAGTATAACTGCACAATACTACACTAGCCTCTGTCACACAACAGAGTGAATTAGCCACATGCACACATACATCCCTATATCCACTCCCTCTTGAGCCTCCCTCCCACCCTCCCTATCCCACCCCTCTAAGTTGTTGCAAAGCACCGAGCTGAACTCCCAGTGCTATGCTGCTGCTTCCCACTAGCTATTTTACATTTGGTAGTGTATATGTGTCGATGCTACTCTCACTTCACCCCAGCTTCCCCCTCCTCCCCGTGTCCTCAAGTCCATTCTCTATGTATACGTCTTTATTCCTACCCTGACTAGGTTCATCAGTACCATTCTTTTTTTTTTTCTTTACATTCCATATATATGTGTTAGCATATGGTATTTGCTTTTCTCTTTATGACTTACTTCACTCTGTATGACAGACTCTAGGTCCATCCACCTCACCAGAAATAACTCAATTTCGTTTCTTTTTATGGCTGAGTAATATTCCATTGTGTATATATGTGCCACATCTTCTTTATCCATTCATCTGTTGATAGACATTTAGGTTGCTTCCATTTCCTGGATATTGTAAGTAGTGCTGCAGTGAACATTGTGCTACATGTCTATTTTGAATTATGGTTTTCTCAGGGTATATGCCCAGTAGTGGGATTGCTGGGTTGTATGGTAGTTCTATTTTTAGATTCTTAAGGAACCTCCATACTGTTCTCAATAGTGGTTGTATCAATTTACATTCCCACCAACAGTGCAAGAGGGTTCCTTTTTCACCACACCCCTTCCAGCATTTATGGTTTGTAGCTTTTTTGATGATGGCCATTCTGACCAGTGTGAGGTGATACCTCATTGTAGTTTTGATTTGCATTTATCTAATAATTAGTGACGTTGAGCATCCTTTCATGTGCCTCTTCGCCATTTGTATGTCTTCTTTGGTGAAATGTATATTTAGGTCTTCTGCCCATTTTTTAATTGGATTGTTTGTTTTTTTGATATTGAGCTCCATGAGCTTCATATTTTGGACATTAATCCTTTGTCCATTGTTTCATTTGCAAATATTTTCTCCCATTTTGGGGGTTGTCTTTTCATCTTGTTTATTGTTTCCTTTGCTGTGCAAAAGCTTTTAAGTATCATTAGGTCCCATTTGTTTATTTTTGTTTTTATTATCATTACTCTAGGAGGTGGGTCAAGAAAGATCTTGCTGTGGTTTATATCAGAGTGTTTTTCCTATGTTTTCCTCTAAGAGTTTTATAGTGTCTGGTCTTACATTTAGGTCTTTAATCCATTTTGAGTTTATTTTTGTGTATGCTGTTAGGAAGTGTTCTAATTTCATTCTTTTACATGTAGCTGTCCAGTTTTCCCAGCACCACTCATTAAAGAGGCTGTCTTTTCTCCATTGTATACTCTTGCCTCCTTTGTTGTAAATGAGTGGCCATATGTGCATGCGTTTATCTCTGGGTTTTCTATCCTTTTCCATTGATCTATGTTTCTCTTTTTTTGCCAGTACCATACTGTCTTGATTACTGTAGCTCTGTAGTATAGTTTGAAGTTGGGGAGCCTGATTCCTCTAGCTCTATTTTTCTTTCTCAAGATTGCTTTGGCTATTTGGGATCTTTTATGTTTCCATATGAATTGTAAATTTTTTTGTTCTAATTCTGTGAAGAATGCCATTGGTAATTTGATAGGGATTGCATTGAATCTGTAGATTGCTTTGGGTAGTAGTCACTTTGAACATATTGATTCTTCCAATCCAAAAGCATGGTATATTTCTCCATCTGTTTATGTTATCTTTGCTTTGTTTCATCAGTGTTTTATAGTTTTCAGAGTACAAGTTTTTGCCTCCTTAGGTAGGTTTACTCCTAGGTATTTTATTCTTTTTTTTTTTCCTTGGCGGTACGCGGGCCTCACACTGTTGTGGCCTCTCCCGTTGTGGAGCACAGGCTCTGGACGTGCAGGCTCAGCAGCCATGGCTCACGGGCCTAGCCGCTCTGCAGCATTTGGGATCTTCCCAGACCGGGGCATGAACCTGTATCCCCTGCATCGGCCAGCGGACTCTCAACCACTGTGCCACCAGGGAAGCCCAGTATTTTATTCTTTTTGTTGCAGTGATAAATGGGAGTGTTTCCTTAATTTGTCTTTCTGATTTTTGGTTGTTAGTATATAGGAATGCCAGAGATTTCTGTGCATTAATTTTGTGTCCTGCAACCTTACCAAATTTGTTGATTAGTTCTAGGAGTTTCTGCTGGCATCTTTAGGATTTTCTATGTATAGTATCATGTCATCTGCCAACAGTGACAGTTTTACTTTTTCTTTTCCAATTTGTATTCTTTTTATTTCTTGTTCTTCTCTGATTGCCATAGCTAGGATTTCCAAAACTATGTTAAATAATAGTGGTGAGAGTGGACATCCTTATCTTGTTCCTGATCTTAGTGGAAATGCTTTCAGTTTTTCACCATTGAGTATGATGTTTGCTGTGGGTTTGTTATACATGGGCTTTATTATGTTGAGGTGGGTTCCCGCTGTGCCCACTTTCTGGAGAGTTTTTATCATAAATCAGTGTTGAATTTTGTCAAAAGCTTTTTCTGCATCTATTGAGATGATCATATGGTTTTTATTCCTTAATTTGTTAATATGGTGGATCTCATTGATTGATTTGCATATATTGAAGAATCCTTGCATCCCTGGGATAAATCCCACTTGATCATGGTGTATGATCCCTTTAATATGTTGTTGGATTCTGTTTGCTACTATTTTGTTCAGGATTTTTACATCTATGTTCATCAGTGATATTGCTCTATAATTTTCTTTTTTTGTGGTACCTTTTTCTGGTTTTGGTATCAGGGTGATGGTGGCTTCACAGAATGAATTTGGGAGTGTTCCTCCCTCTTCAATTTTTTGGAAGAGTTTGAGAAGGATGGTGTTAGCTCTTCTCTAAATGATTGATAGAATTCGCCTATGAAGCCATCTGGTCCTGGACTTTTTGTTTGTTGGATGATTTTTAATTACAGTTTCAATTTCTTTACTTGTGATAGGTCTGTTTATATTTTCTAATTATTCCTGGCTCTGTCTTAGAAAATTGTACCTTTCCAAGAATTTGTCCATTTCTTCATGGTTGTCCATTTTATTGGCATATAGTTGTTTGTAGTAGTCTCTTATAATCCTTTGTATTTCTGTGGTATCAGTTGTGATGTCTCCTTTTTCATTTCTAATTTTACTGATTTGCATCCTCTCACTTTTTTTCTTGATGAGTCTGGCTAAGGGTTTATTAATTTTGTTGATCTCCTCAAAGAACCAGCTTTTAGTTTTATCTATTTATTTTTCTTATTTTTATTTTTATTTTTTTGGGGTACGCAGGCCTCTCACTGTTGTGGCCTCTCCTGTGGCAGAGCACAGGCTCTGGACACGCAGGCTCAGTGACCATGTCTCATGGGCCTAGCTGCTCTGCAGCATGTGGGACCTTCCAGGACCGGGGCACGAACCTGTGTCCCCTGCATCAGCAGGAGGGCTCTCAACCACTGCACAACCAGGGAAGCCCCAGCTTTTAGTTTTATTGATCTTTGCTATTGTTTTCTTCATTTCTCTTTCATTTACGTCTGCTCTAATCATTATGATTTTTTTTCCTTCTACTGACTTTGGGTTTTCTTTGTTCTTCTTTCTCTCATTGCTTTAGGTATAGGGATAGATTGTTTACTTGAGGTTTTTCTTGTTTCTTGAGGTGAGATTGAATTGCTATAAACTTCCCTCATAGAGCTGCTTTTCTGGCGTCCTGTAGGTTTGGGTCATCGTGTTTTCTTTTTTTTTTTTGCTTTATAACAAATTTAATCAGTTATACATATACATATGTTCCCATATCCCCTCCCTTTTGCGTCTCCCTCCCACCCTCCCTATCCTACCCCTCCAGGCGGTCACAAAGCACTGAGCTGATCTCCCTGTGCTATGCGGCTGCTTCCCACTAGCTATCTACATTACGTTTGGTAGTGTATATATGTCCATGCCGCTCTTTCACTTTGTCACAGCTTACCCTTCCCCCTCCCCATATCCTCAAGTCCATTCTCTAGTAGGTCTGTGTCTTTATTCCTGTCTTACCCCTATGTTCTTCATGACATTTTTTTTTCTTAAATTCCATATATATGTGTCAGCATACAGTATTTGTCTTTCTCTTTCTGACTTACTTCACTCTGTATGACAGACTCTAGGTCCATCCACCTCATTACAAATAGCTCAATTTCATTTCTTTTTATGGCTGAGTAATATTCCATTGTATATATGTGCCACATCTTCTTTATCCATTCATCCGATGATGGGCACTTAGGTTGTTTCCATCTCCGGGCTATTGTAAATAGGGCTGCTATGAACATTTTGGTACATGTCTCTTTTTGAATTATGGTTTTCTCAGGGTATATGCCCAGTAGTGGGATTGCTGGGTCATATGGTAGTTCTATTTGTAGTTTTTTAAGGAACCTCCATACCGTTTTCCATAGTGGCTGTACCAATTCACATTCCCACCAGCAGTGCAAGAGTGTTCCCTTTTTTCCACACCCTCTCCAGCATTTATTGTTTGTAGATTTTTTGATGATGGCCATTCTGACTGGTGTGAGATGATATCTCATTGTAGTTTTGATTTGCATTTCTCTAATGAGTAAAGATGTTGAGCATCCTTTCATGTGTTTGTTGGCAGTCTGTATATCTTCTGTGGGAAATGTCTATTTAGGTCTTCTGCCCATTTTTGGATTGGGCTGTTTGTTTTTTTGTTATTGAGCTGCATGAGCTGCTTATAAATTTTGGAGATTAATCCTTTGTCAGTTGCTTCATTTGCAAATATTTTCTCCCATTCTGAGGGTTGTCTTTTGGTCTTGTTTATGGTTTCCTTTGCTGTGCAAAAGCTTTTAAGTTTCATTAGGTCCCATGTGTTTATTTTTGTCTTTATTTCCATTTCTCTAGGAGGTGGGTCAAAAAGGATCTTGCTGTGATTTATGTCATAGAGTGTTCTGCCTATGTTTCCTCTAAGAGTTTGATAGTGTCTGGCCTTACATTTAGGTCTTTAATCCATTTTGAGCTTATTTTTGTGTATGGTGTTAGGGAGTGATCAAATCTCATACTTTTACATGTCCCTATCCAGTTTTCCCAGCACCACTTATTGAAGAGACTGTCCTTTCTCCACTGTACATTCCTGCCTCCTTTATCAAAGATAAGGTGACCATATGTCCGTGGGTTTATCTCTGGGCTTTCTATGCTGTTCCATTGATCTATCTTTATGTTTTTGTGCCAGTACCATACTGTCTTGATTACTGTAGCTTTGTAGTATAGTCTGAAGTCAGGGAGCCTGATTCCTCCAGCTCCGTTTTTCGTTCTCAAGATTGCTTTGGCTATTCGGGGTCTTTTGTGTTTCCATACAAATTGTGAAATTTTTTGCTCTAGTTCTGTGAAAAATGCCAGTGGTAGTTTGATAGGGATTGCATTGAATCTGTAGATTGCTTTGGGTAGTAGAGTCATTTTCACAATGTTGATTCTTCCAATCCAAGAACATGGTACATCTCTCCATCTATTTGTATCATCTTTAATTTCTTTCATCAGTGTCTTATAATTTTCTGCATACAGGTCTTTTGTCTCCTTAGGTAAGTTTATTCCTAGATATATTATTCTTTTTGTTGCAATGGTAAATGGGAGTGTTTCCTTGATTTCACTTTCAGATTTTTCATCATTAGTATATAGGAATGCCAGAGATTTCTGTGCATTAATTTTGTATCCTGCAACTTTACCAAATTCATTGATTAGCTCTAGTAGTTTTCTGGTAGCATCTTTAGGATTCTCTATGTATAGTATCATGTCATCTGCAAACAGTGACAGCTTTACTTCTTCTTTTCCGATTTGGATTCCTTTTGTTTCCTTTCCTTCTCAGATTGCTGTGGCTAAAACTTCCAAACCTATGTTGAATAAGAGTGGTGAGAGTGGGCAACCTTGTCTTGTTCCTGATCTTAGTGGAAATGGTTTCAGTTTTTCACCATTGAGGACGATGCTGGCTGTGGGTTTGTCATATATGGCCTTTATTATGTTGAGGAAAGTTCCTTCTATGCCTAATTTCTGCAGGGTTTTTATCATAAATGGGTGTTGAATTTTGTCGAAAGCTTTCTCTGCATCTATTGAGATGACCATATGGTTTTTCTCCTTCAATTTGTTAATATGGTGTATCACGTTGATTGATTTGCGTATATTGAAGAATCCCTGCATTCCTGGAATAAACCCACTCGATCATGGTGTATGATCCTTTTAATGTGCTGTTGGATTCTGTTTACTAGTATTTTGTTGAGGATTTTTGCATCTATGTTCATCAGTGATATTGGCCTGTAGTTTTCTTTGTGACATCCTTGTCTGGTTTTGGTATCAAGGTGATGGTGGCCTCGTAGAATGAGTTTGGGAGTGCTCCTCCCTCTGCTATATTTTGGAAGAGTTTGAGAAGGATAGGTGTTAGCTCTTCTCTAAATGCTTGATAGAATTCTCCTGTGAAGCCATCTGGTCCTGGGCTTTTGTTTGTTGGAAGATTTTTTATCACAGTTTCAATTTCAGTGATTGTGATTGGTCTGTTCATATTTTCTATTTCTTCCTGATTCAGTCTTGGCAGGTTGTGCATTTCTAAGAATTTGTCCATTTCTTCCAGGTTGTCCATTTTGTTGGCATAGAGTTGCTTGTAGTAATCTCTCATGATCTTTTGTATTTCTGCAGTGTCAGTTGTTACTTCTCCTTTTTCATTTCTAATTCTATTGATTTGAGTCTTCTCCCTTTTTTTCTTGATGAGTCTGGCTAATGGTTTATCAATTTTGTTTATCTTCTCAAAGAACCAGTTTTAGTTTTATTGATCTTTGCTATCGTTTCCTTCATTTCTTTTTCATTTATTTCTGATCCGATTTTTATTTCTTTCCTTCTGCTAACTTTGGGATGTTTTTGTTCTTCTTTCTCTAATTGCTTTAGGTGCAAGGTTAGGTTGTTTATTCCAGATGTTTCCTGTTTCTTAAGGTGGGATTGTATTGCTGTATACTTCCCTCTTAGAACTGCTTTTGCTGCATCCCATAGGTTTTGGGTCGTCGTGTCTCCATTGTCATTTGTTTCTAGGTATTTTTTAATTTCCTCTTTGATTTCTTCAGTGATCACTTCATTATTAAGTAGTGTATTGTTTAGCCTCCATGTGTTTGTATTTTTTACAGCTCTTTTCCTGTAATTGATATCTAATCTCATAGCATTGTGGTCGGAAAAGATACTTGATACAATTTCAATTTTGTTAAATTTACCAAGGCTTGATTTGTGACCCAAGATATGATCTATCCTGGAGAATGTTCCATGAGCACTTGAGAAAAATGTGTATTCTGTTGTTTTTGGATGGAATGTCCTATAAATATCAATTAAGTCCACCTTCTTTAATGTATCATTTAAAGCTTGTGTTCCCTTATTTATTTTCATTTTGGATGATCTGTCCATTGGTGAAAGTGGGGTGTTAAAGTCCCCTACTATGATTGTGTTACTGTCGCTTTCTCCTTTTATGGCTGTTAGTATTTGCCTTATGTATTGAGGTGCTCCTATGTTTGGTGCATAAATATTTACAATTGTTATATCTTCTTCTTGGATCGACCCCTTGATCATTATGTAGTGTCCTTCTTTGTCTCTTCTAGTAGTCTTTATTTTAAAGTCTATTTTGTCTGATATGAGAATTGCTACTCCAGCTTTCTTTTGGTTTCCATTTGCATGGAATATCTTTTTCCATCCCCTTACTTTCAGTCTGTATGTGTCTCTAGGTCTGAAGTGGGTCTCTTGTAGACAGCATATATATGGGTCTTGTTTTTGTATCCATTCAGCCAATCTGTGTCTTTTGGTGGGAGCATTTAATCCATTTACATTTAAGGTAATTATCGATATGTATGTTCCTATTCCCATTTTCTTAATTGTTTTGGGTTCGTTATTGTAGGTCTTTTCCTTCTGTTGTGTTTCTTGCCTAGAGAAGTTCCTTTAGCATTTGTTGTAAAGCTGGTTTGGTGGTGCTGAACTCTCTCAGCTTTTGCTTGTCTGTAAACGTTTTAATTTCTCCATCAAATCTGAATGAGATCCTTGCTGGGTAAAGTAGTCTTGGTTGCAGGTTTTTCTCCTTCATCACTTTAATTATGTCCTGCCACTCCCTTCTGGCTTGTAGAGTTTCTGCTGAGAGATCAGCTGTTATCCTGATGGGGATTCCCTTGTGAGTTACTTGTTGTTTTTGCCTTGCTGCTTTTAATATGATTTCTTTGTGTTTAATTTTTGACAGTTTGATTAATATGTGTCTTGGCATATTTCTCCTTGGTTTTATTCTGTATGGGACTCTCTGTGCCTCCTGGACTTGATTAACTATTTCCTTTCCCATATTAGGGAAGTTTTCAACTATAATCTCTTCAAATATTTTCTCAGTCCCTTTCTTTTTCTCTTCTTCTTCTGGAACCCCTATAATTCGAATGTTGGTGCATTTAAAGTTGTCCCAGAGGTCTCTGAGACTGTCCTCTGTGCTTTTCATTCTTTTTTCTTTATTTTGCTCTGCAGCAGTTATTTCCACTATTTTATCTTCCACCTCACTTATCCGTTCTTCTGCCTCAGTTATTCTGCTATTGATCCCATCTAGAGTATTTTTTATTTCATTTATTGTGTTTTTAATCGATGCTTGATTCATCTTTAGTTCTTCTAGGTCCTTGTTAACTGTTTCTTGCATTTTGTCTATTCTATTTCCAAGATTTTGGATCTGGGAAATAGAATCTTGGATCATCTTTACCATCATTATTGTGAATTGTTTTTCAGGTAGACTGCCTATTACCTCTTTATTTGTTAGGTCTGGTGGGTTTTTATCTTGCTCCTTCTCCTGCTGTGTGTTTTTCTGTCTTCTCATTTTGCTTATCTTACTGTGTTTGGGGTCTCCTTTTTGCAGGCTGCAGGTTCGTAGTTCCCGTTGTTTTTGGTGTCTGTCCCCAGTGGCTAAGGTTGGTTTAGTGGGTTGTGTAGGCTTCCTGGTGGAGGGGACTAGTGCCTGTGTTCTGGTGGATGAGGCTGGATCTTGTCTTTCTGGTGGGCTGGTCCACGTCTGGTGGTGTGTTTTGGGGTGTCTGCGGAGTTTTTATGATTTTAGGCCACCTCTCTGCTAATGGGTGGCGTTGTGTTCCTGTCTTGCTAGTTGTTTGGCATAGGGTGTCCAGCACTGTAGCTTGCTGGTCGTTGAGTGAAGCTGGGTGCTGGTGTTGAGATGGAGATCTTTGGAAGATTTTCGCCGTTTGATATTATGTGGAGCTGGGAGGTCTCTTGTGGACCAGTGTCCTGAAGTTGGCTCTCCCACCTCAGAGGCACAGCACTGACTCCTGGCTCCTCAATTTGGGATGATTTGTTGTCTATTCTTGTATTCCACAGATGCAGGGTACATCAAGTTGATTATGGAGCTTTAATCCGCTGCTTCTGAGGGTGCTGGGAGAGGTTTCCCTTTCTCTTCTTTGTTCTCACAGCTCCTGGGTCTCAGCTTTGGATTTGGCCCCGCCTCTGCGTGTAGGTCGCCGGAGGGCGTCTGTTCTTCGCTCAGACAGGACAGGGTTAAAGGAGCAGCCTCTTCGGGGACTCTGGCTCACTCAGGCCGGGTGGGAGGGAGGGGCACGGAGTGCGGGGCGAGCCTGCAGCGGCAGAGGTCGGCGTGACGTTGCACCAGCCCGAGGCGCGCCGTGCGTTCTCCCAGGGAAGCCGCCCCTGGATCCCGGGACCCCGGCAGTGGCGGGCTGCACAGGCTCCCGGAAGGGCGGTGTGGACAGTGACCTGCGCTCGCACACAGGCTCCTTGGCGGCGGCAGCAGCAGCCCCAGCGTCCCACGCCCGTCACTGGGCTCCGCGCTTTCAGCCGCGACTCGCGCCCGTCTGTGGAGCCCCTTTAAGCAGCGCTCTTAATCCCCTCTCCTCGCGCACCAGGAAACCAAGAGGGAAGAAAAAGTCTGTTGCCTCTTCGGCAGCTCCAGAGTTTTCCCGGACTCCCTTCCGGGTAGCTGTGGCACATTAGCCCCCTTCAGGCTGAGTTCTCGCCGCCAGCCCCAGTCCTCTCCCTGCGCTCTGACCGAAGCCCGAGCCTCAGCTTCCAGCGCCTCCCGCCCCGGCGGGCGAGCAGACAAGCCTCTCGTGCTGGTGAGTGCCGCTCGGCACCGATCCTCTGTGCGGGAATCTCTCCGCTTTGCCCTACCCAGGTATGTGGGGAGTTTCTTGCCTTTTGGGAGGTCTGGGGTCTTCTGCCAGCGTTCAGTAGGTGTTCTGTAGGAGTTGTTCCACATGTAGCTGTATTTCTGGTGTATCCGTGGGGAGGAAGGTGATCTGCGCGTCTTACTCTTCCGCCATCTTACCCGGAAAGGGTCATCGTGTTTTCATTGTCATTTGTTTCTATGTATGTTTTTATTTCTTCTTTGATTTCTTCAGTGATCTCTTGGTTATTTAGTAGCACACTGGTTAGCCTCCATCTATTTGTGTTTTTCACAGTGTTTTTCCTGTAATTGACTTCCAGTCTGATAGTGTTGTGGTCAGAAAAGATGCTTGATATGATTTCAGTTTTCTTAAATTTTCTGAGGCTTGATTTGTGATCCAAGATGTGATCTGTCCTGGAGAATGTTCTGTGTGCACTTGAAAAGAAGGTGTATTTTACCCCTTTGGGTGGAATGATCTATAATTATCCATTAAATCTATCTGGACTATTGTGTCATTTAAAGCTTGTGTTTCCTTATTTATTGTCTTTTTGGACGATCTGTCCATTGGTGTAAGTGAGATGTTAAAGTCCCCTACTATTATTGTGTTAGTGTTGATTTCCCCTTTCATGGTTGTTAGCATTGCTTTATGTATTGAGGTGCTCCTATATGGGTACATAAACATTTATAATTGTTTATCCCTTCTTCTTGGATTTATCCCTTGATCATTATGTAGTGTGCTTCCTTATCTCCTGTAACAGTCTTTATTTTAAAGTCTATTTTGTCTGATATGAGAATTGCTACTCCAGCTTTCTTTTGATTTCCATTTGCATGGAATATCTTTTTCCATACCTTCACTTTCAGTCTGTATGTGTCCCTAGGTCTGAAGTGGGTCTCTTGTAGACAGCATATTTATGGGTCTTTTTTTTGTATCCATTCAGCCATTCTGTGTCTTTTTGTTGGGGCATTTAATCCATTTACATTCAAGGTTATTATCGATATGTATGTTCCTATTACCATTTCCTTAATTGTTTTGGTTTTTTTTTGTGAGTCCTTTTTCTTCTCTTGTGTTTCCTGCCTAAAGAAGTTTCTTTAGCATTTGTTGTAAAGCTGGTTTGATGGTGCTGAATTCTCTTAGCATTTGCTTGTCTGAAAAGCTTTTGATTTCTCCATGGAATCTGAATGAGATCCTTGCTGGCTAGAGTAATCTTGGTTGTAAGTTTTTCTCTTTCATCACTTTTAAGTATATCCTGCCATTCCCTTCTGGCCTGCAGAGTTTCTGCTGAAAAGTCAGCTGATAACCTTATGGGGTTTCCTTTGTATGTTATTTGTCATTTTTCCCTCACTGCTTTTAACATTTTTTCTTTGAATTTAATTTTTGTTAGTTTGACTAATATGTGTCTTGGTGTGTTTCTCCTCGGTTGTGTTCTGTGTGGGACTCTCTGTGCTTCCTGGACTTGGGAGACTATTTTCTTTCCCATGTTAAGGACGTTTTCCTCTATAATCTCTTCAACTATTTTCTCAGACCCTTTGTTTTTCTCTTCCTCTTCTGGAACCCCTATAATTTGAATGTTGTTGCATTTAGTGTTGTCCCAGAGGTCTCTGAGATTGTCTTTAATTCTTTTTGTTCTTTTCTCCTTATTCTGCTCCTCAGCAGTTATTTCCACCATTGTGTCTTCCAGCTCACTTATTCATTCTTCTGCCTAAGTTATTCTGTTATTGATTCCTTGTAGTGGATTTTTCATTTCAGTTATTGTGTTGTTCATCTCTGTTTGTTTTTCTTTAGTTCTTCTAGATCTTTATTATTTCTTGTATTTTATCAATCTGTGCTTCCATTCTATTTCTGAGATTCTGGATCATCTTTACTATCATTTCTGTGTATTCTTTTTCAGGTAGATTGCCTATTTCCTCTTCATTTATTTGGTTTTGTAGTTTTTTACCTTGCTCCTTCATCTGTGACATATTTTTTTGCCATCTTATTTTTTTTTTTTTTTTTGATGAGTTGGATTGTGTTTCCATCTTACTGGTTGTTTGGCCTGAGGCTTCCAACACTGGAGTTTGTAGGCTGTTGGGTAGAGCTGGGTCTTGGTGCCGAGATGAGGACCTCCAGGAGACCTCACTCTGATGAATATTCCCTGGGGTCTGAGGTTCTCTGTTAGTCCAGTGATTTGGACTTGGAGCTCCCAATGCAGGAGCTTCGGACCGACCCCAGGTTCATGAATGAAGATTCTGCAAGCTGCGTGGAGTGGCAAAAAAAAAAAAAAAAAAGTGGGGGGAGAACAATCACAAAGTAAAAAATAAAATTAGACTAGGAAATTAACAGATATGTTAGAAAGAATATAAAAATAAAAATATAGATGAAAAAACAACCAGAAGGTAAAACAGAACCACAATAGTAAAAGAGAGGAGAAGAAAAAAAAAAAGGTGGAAAAGGCCTTGGCTGTGGAGGGCGGGGCCTAAGCAGGGGTGGGGTTTGGGTGGTGGGCGGGTCCTATGCTTAGGACCCCCAGGGATGAAAAAGGCCCTTGGGGGGTGTGGGGTGTGGACCTTAGGCTCAATGGAACAGAAGGGGCCCAGATGTGCCTCCTGCCTGTGGTCTCAGAGGGTGGGGGCCCCACCTGGGAGCCCAGCAACTTCCTGGGCTCGAGTGGGCAGGGCACACGTCCTCGGCTCCTCTCCCTCTCGTCCGGCCCTGGAGGGCCCCTCCTGCCTGCCTCTCCTGCTGTCCCCCCACCTCCCTCCTATGTCCCCAGGACCCATGTGGCCTGGAGGGGGCTTTAGAGGGCAGGGAACCTGGCCTGGGAGCTCAGCAGGCTTCTGAGGCTCGAGTGGGCAGTGCCAAGCCCTTCACTCCTCTCCCACTGCTCCAGTCCTGGAGGACCCCTCCTGCCTGCCTCTCCTGCTCTCTCCCAGCTTCCCTCCTATGCTCCCAGGACCCACGTGGCCCAGAGGGGGCCTCTGAGGCTATTGGACCCGGCCTGAGAGCTGTGCAGACTTCTCCAACTGATTGGGCAGGGGATACACTGAGCCTGCTTCCTCCCGATCTGAACCCCCAAGGGTCCCTCCAGGCGTGGGAAACACTCCCCCCTCTAAGCCACCCCTCAGGGGTGCCAGTCCGTCTGACCTCCACTTCTCCCCCCCTCAATCCCCCCACATCCTACCAGTTTGCTTGGGGGTTCCTCCGGTCACCTTGGGTATCAAGGTCCCCCACCAGCATCCTGCAGGCACCCTAGTTGTGGGGATATGCAAACTCCGCGTCTTGCCACTCCGCCATCTTGGTTCTGCACCTGTGATCAGTCTTAATAAGGTTCTCTTACACTGTCTTTAAGGGCTGTAGGTGAGAGCATTCTGTTTAATATAAAATGTTATGGCCACCTTAATTTATTTTATGCAAAGTAATAAAGACCATGGTGCAATTTCCAGTAATTTACACTTTCAGTCATTTTCCTTCTTAGACAATTTTACCTTTACATTTTAAATTATTTTAGGTAAATTTAGTGACTCAGTTATTCATTTCACAGTGTTTGGGAATAATTCAGTGGTCCAAACATCTTATAAAAGTATATATTGATATGAGCTGACTCTAAGTCAGACTAGATTAAAATGGGAGGTTATTTGGAAATTTCCTACCATTTGTATAAAGTGAGTTGCACTTACTTTATCTTCAGTGTAGCCTGAAATGAGAATTTGCTATATAAAGCATATTATTTGCTAAGATTAGGGTAGTTTGACTAGATGCAGAATAAATAGTTAGGTATTGCAGGCTGTTTAAAGAGACAAGTTCAATGATTGAAGACGATCATCTACTTTTACCTTTTCCCCAGCAGGTACATATGCTCCCTCTAATACAAATCATGTAGTTCTTGTTATGGACTGAATGTTTGTGTGCCCCACAAATTTATAAGTTGAAGCTCTAACCACCAGTTTGGCTATATCTAGAATTGGGGCCTTTAAGGCAGTGAGGTTAAATGAGGTCACAAGGGTGAGTTCCTGATCTGATAAGATTAGTGTCCTTAAAAGAAGAAATATGAGAGTGTTTCCTGCTCTTCTCTGTCTTTCTCTTTCACTCTCCCTGAGTGCCCCAAAAAGAATTCATGTGAGAATACAGTGAGATGGCAGCTACCCCCAAGATGGGAAGAATACTCTCACCAGAAACTGACCATGCTAGCACCCTGATCTTGGACTTCTTGTCTCTAGAACTATGAGAAAGTTAATTCCTGTTGTTTAAACTACCTAGTCTGTGGCATTTTGTTGTCTCAGACTGAACAGAGTGATACAGTTTCTAAATATAATTTTTCCCCTGTTTCTTTTCATATCACTGTACAGTAAGGTATTTTTGTACTAAAATTATTGGGGCAATACCTTGGGTTGTATTTAGATTTTGTCTTTCATCTCAATTTAGCTTCCAGAGTTATTATGTTTGACCTTAGCATAGTATTCAGGGATATAGGCGTTGACTGCAGACTGTGAGAGTTATACCTCCTTAGAAGAGGTCATCAAAAAATGTGACTGCCAGTTGACCTGCAAGCTGGACTGGGCCATTGGAGGCTCCCCACACCTTCCCCTGTCCCTGGAATGTGTGTTCCGCTTGCCTTCCCCAATCCCAGAAGCTGCTCCAAGGAGACAGCTTTGAGATGGAAGTGTGATGTTAAGACTGTCTGGGCCTAGCTATGTGATTGAACCTGGTTAAGGCCTCCTGTGTATGTGACTGAACCCAGTTAATCTTAATTTTTAAGATTCTGGTGGACAGGTGTGGAAATCTATTCATCTTGCAGCTGCCTAATATAGGCCTCATAAGTAAATTCCCTTGCTTTTTAAAATTATCAGCTGCCAATCTGGAGTGTTCTGCCTTTCTCTTCAGTGTCTCTGCCCACTGCATAGGGGACCAGTTTCAGATTACACCTGGGAAGCTCCCATGAACCAGCATACCTAGAGACGTGTATCTTTCTTTTTAAATACTCAGCTCATTTTTTAAATTGTTTGATCAAATATTTTCAAAGTCAAATGTGAGAAGCCAAATAGTTAATACTTAATTGTCCCTCCAAAGCTTTGTAATAGAAAAATAGAAATGAGAGATATTTATTTCCAAGTTTAGAATAGGGTTAGGGATGCTGAAAATCATTGGGTTGTCTTTTCACACAAATTGCATACTTGAAAAAATATCCTGGAACTAATTTAGATAGCAAGATATTCCTGAACTCAGTTATACATTCACCTCTTAAGCTCCCCTTCAGATTTTACTATTGTATGTGGCCAACAGAGGACTTAAAGCAGATCGAGTCTGGCAAGGCCAGCATGAGGCTTTTCTATATTGGTTGTGAAACTGAATATTTAGACATTTCAGTTAGTTAGTTGTTTTATATTGTTACCTTTTAATAAACAGCTTCTGAAAGTATATTCTACTTCTGAAATAGTCTTATTTAAATAAGAAGGAAGTAGGTCTTTACTCTTACTAAGGCACTGGCAAATCTTAAGCGACCTGAGAAGTCTTGATAATCTGTATGAACAATATTTTTTGAGAATACTTATTTAGAGAGATTACAATATTGGAAAGCTCCTAAAGAGGTCATTAAATTCTTAACCTATACTAGACAGAAAGGTGAAGTAAGATTTCAATATATGGACTAGAGAACTCTAGGCTGTTAATGCCAATGTTATAGCTGTGACATTATATGAGACCTTATCATCTTTATTCACTGCTATACCATAATTAGTATAGCTGTACCATTAGGATAGTAAGGATTAATCACACAGGCTATCAGTATTCTTTGTAAATAAGCAATCACTTACTTATAGGTGTAGTTAATATGATATTGATTCACCAGCTCATTGTGGAATCAGTGTCAAATCTCGACATTAGTCAGGTAAAGAAATTTTTCCTCAAGGCTACAGCCTAAATTAGTGAATGGCTTAATATTTTCTGATTTTATACAAAACTATTTTGTAAAGTTTGACAGATTATAATTTAGATTAAACTATTTTGATGGATTCTGGAGGTGGAAGTTTTTCATCTTGGTTGAGGTTCTCTCTAGAAGTATCTACCTCTGGAGAAATTAGATTCCATTAACTGTCTGATTCATTTAACCTGCAATTCTCAGAAAACAAACACATTCGCCATCACCAGAGGCTGAATATTTGAAGAAGAGACCACTTTGGTTTTATAAGCCTGTGGATTTTTTTCATCTGCTCAGTGTGCTTAGGTAAACTGTATCTATTTACTCTGTGCCATAGAAGGACTGTAAAAAATGCTTCCACTTTTTGGAACTTATCCAAATTAAAGAAATTAAGTTTCCATAGAAATACAGCTGACTCCAGTCAGCTATGTGCTCCAATATATCTGTGTTTTCTAACTTGTTCTCCATTCTAAATATGCTTTTCTTCTCTGAAATGCCTATCTCCTTTGTGCGTACAGTTATTTGGTGGTCCTTTATTTTATCTGCCTGCCAAAATCCACAGAGAAAGGAAACGTGCCATCCTTACAACTTGCATAGGCAAGTTTTGAGATTTTGCAACTACAGTTGTGCATGTATTGAACGCTCCCCTTCCTTCTCATGCATTTGCATGTGGAAATTGCATGCTTTATTCAATCCCCTAAATAATTCAACTTTGGGGTGGAAAAAACAGATGCTTGAATGTATATTTACTGACTTTTTACGTGAAGTCATTGTAAAAGTCAAAAAAATATCAGAGGTTCTCAGAACTTTATGTTTAGGCCACTTGAAAAATGTTTCAGGTTCTTCTCTTCGTTCCTTCTGTTTTCTGCTCCGCATTGAATGTGAAGAATGTTAAAAAGCCAACATTCTGCCAAAAAGCAATTACCTTCATGAAAAGAGCTTGAATAGATATCTAAATGGACTTACATATGCTCATTTACATTATGTGTATTTTCACTAAAATTATGCTTTTAAATATAGTACAAGTTTATAAATCCTGAAAATAACTGGCTTTGTCACCTGGAAATTTTCTCTTCAGTAACCACGCCCTCCACATGTATACTGCATAACCTGAGAAGATACAGAGTAGATAATGAGAGATACTTTACACCAAAGGAAAGAAAAATTTAAAAAAACACAATGATTATATTGTTTTCTTTATTTTATAACCTTTCTATAAGATTCTTTAAAATTACTACAAAGTATAAAACTAAGAGTAGGCTAAAACATGAGAACTGCAAAGTCAAGATCATGATGTAGGAATCTCTGTGTTAGTTCAGGATAGTTGAGTTATGAGGGTAAGATAAAGCCAAGTGTGGAGTTAAGAGCACTGAGCTATGCAAGCTATCACCTCCCCACAGGATCTTTTTTCCATAAAACCTCCTAAGATCACTGAGAAGACTGATGTCTTGTACTAAATTTACCAGTGGATATTGCTGACCTGACTTTGTAGTTACTGTGGAAATTCTATCAGCTTATGTAAAGTCTCTCATTGGAGAAATTTATCTTTTCTGACAGCCACATAGTATTGTGACCATGAAATAATGGGATATAAAAGGGTCTGTCTTCATATACTTGGCAGTGAATTCTTTATAAACATCTCCCTATTCTGTGGTGATGGGAAAACAAAACAAAACAAAAACTCAAGATTTGGGGGGCTGGTTTTCACTCATGCTTTATCGATTACTGTTTTATGAAAATTGGCCAAACCTTTATCTCTTTGGATTTCAGTTTTGTATTATATAAAATAGAAATTAATAGTCCTTGTTTTTCTTTGTACTTCACAGGAATTTTGTAAGTAATCAGAGTTTTTAAAGTTTGTGTGTATGTGTGTGTGTATGTATGTGTGAATTAAAATATTTTGAAACATGTAAACATCTAAATGTTAGGTAAGAGAAATAAAAAATAGCCCAAAAGGAATATTTTCTTTCCATAGGAGGGTCATTTCAATTTTAATATTTTTAAATCTTTTGATTTTATATAGTACTGTACATTCATTCTTCATGTCCAAGTCAGTCAAACTGAACGTGATTTTATTGAGTGTTTATAGCATGCGTGTACTGGACTAGGCTGGCCTTTTTAAAAATTTAATGTCTACACTTAGTCTGTGGTTATGCTTTCTATTTTGCTGGAAATGAGATTCTCTTTTTGAAACTGTGACACTGGTATTTTGATCACATCAGGCATCTTGCTTCTTTTCTATCATACCGCTATTTGCTTTACAAACAAACATGGTTGTTTCTCAGCTCCCACAGCTGTACACTCCACTTGCTCTATCATTTTAGGTCATTACAATTTTAAACACAGGGGGCCTTGACAAATCCATTCATGAAAGGTATGTTTCTTATTTTTTTCTATTCTTGTATTCAAGTCCAGGAGATAAATGTTATCCCTCCTCTTGAACTTGGAAACATGGGGAATATCGTCCTTCATTCTCCTCTCCAAATCTCACTAGGTTTAGAGAATGTGGTGTTAATAGAAGGTATTTTCAGCATCAGTAACATTTTGGAGGCTGAGTGTCCTTGTCATTTTAATTCAATCTTAGGAAAGATGGAATATTTTCCTTCTTGAAAAGATGGGTAACTAGTATCAGAATTACATATAAGTAAGTTGCTTTTCAAATATTTTCAAATAGCATGCTCTAAATGGTAATATTAAACACTATATAGCTATCCCGAAGGTGGATTGCATATATCATCATTAAAACTAAGACAGGTAGAATAATAAATATTGCCTCATATAGATAAGGTCCAGAAATGTCTGTAGTGTTGTGGGTAGTCATCTCCTGGAGTATAGGGGTTTAACATGGAAATTCTGATATATACTGGAATAAACTTTGAAAAAAATAATTTGTTCATAGATGATGTGTGTTCATAAGAAATGCTAATATATGCATTTAATAAGTGGTTACTGTGTTTCCTATAGTAAGTGTTTTTTTACATGGTATATTATATAACCTTAGGTGTTATATAAAAATAAGTTTTACTTTATAGCACCTATTAAACACCTATTTTTATTTATTTTTTAACATCTTTATTGGAGTATAATTCCTTTACAATGCTGTGTTAGTTTGTGCTGTATAACAAAGTGAATCAGCTATATGTATACGTATATCACCATATACCCTCCCTCTTGTGTCTCCCTCCCACTCTCCCTATCCCACCCCTCTAGGAGGTCACAAAGCACCAAGCTGATCTTGATCTCCCTGTGTTATGTGGCTGCTTCCCACTAGCTATCTGTTTTACATTTGGTAATGTACATATGTCAATGCTACTCTCTCACTTTGTCTCAGCTTACCCTTCCCCCTCCCCGTGTCCTCAAGTCCATTCTCTACATCTGCGTCTTTATTCCTGTCCTGCCCCTAGGTTAATCAGAACCATATATATATATTTTTAGATTCCATATATATGTGTTAGCATACGGTATTTGTTTTTCTCTTTCTGACTTACTTCACTCTGTATGACAGACTCTACGTCCATCCACCTCACTACAAATAGTTCAGTTTCGTTTCTTTTTATGGCTGAGTAATATTCCATTATATATATGTGCCACATCTTCTTTATCCATTCATCTGTCGATGGACACTTAGGTTGCTTCCATGTCCTGGCTATTGTAAATAGAGCTGCAGTGAACATTGTGGTACATGACTTGTTTTGAATTATGGTTTTCTCAGGGTATATGCCCAATAGTGGGATTGCTGGATCGTATGGTAATTCTACTTTTAGTTTTTTAAGGAACCTCCATACTGTTCTCCATAGTGGCTGTATCAATTTACATTCTCACCAACAGTGCAAGAGGGTTCCCATTTCTCCACACCCTCTCCAGCATTTATTTTGTTTGATGATGGCCATTCTGACCGGTGTGAAGTGATACCTCATTGTAGCTTTGATTAAACACCAATTTTTAAATGAGCGACTTTGAGGTATTAAGAGCCGGTTGAAATTTCCACAGCCAAAAAGATGTAGTTCCCAGATTCAAAGTGAGGAAGAAATTTTGCTCTTATCCACTTAGGTACAGCTTCCTTCATGCCTGAAGTCTGTCCTATTTCCTTTATACCTCTTCCTCATGGAGCAGACATAAAAAATAAATAAATTAAATGAATTGACTTTCTTTAAAGATTTTAACTTCTCTCAGAATATTTCAGTACATGTACATGTAATGTAGATGGCAGTGATGCATATGGCAGGATCAAGGTCTGTATCTGTAGGACCATACTTAAGGGAATATCTGTATTCAAGTGCTTGGTCTACTTCATTTGTCTCTCCATCTAGAACTGGAGTTGACATGCCTCTTACACATATTCCATTTATCTGTCTGACTGTTATTTGTCAGTTTCTCTGTCTAGCAATCTACTTTAATATGCATCTAATGTGATGGTATATATCATTGTTCATCCTCAGAATGCTTGCTATGTCCTATTTCATTTTTCATTTCCTTCCCCATCTAAAAGATTTAATGATTTCTAAAATAATGGCAATGGATGCAGTTCATACTCTAACAGGATTAATCTGATATACTTGAGACTATAGTAGTATATATTTTGTTCCACTTTCCTCTGTTTATTTAATTGTGCTTATAACATTATGCATGTAGATATAATACTGAAATCAGGAGTGATTGAATTAAGTATACACTTACTATAAATATTTATTTTCATTGTAAACACACATCTATAATTTTATAGGTATATTAACCTCAAACAATATGTTATGTCACTATCGCATCATATCTAACTGGTACTTCATATCCAGTTCACTGGGTTACAATAAAGTGTTTTAAAGGGCATGACTTTTGTCCACAGTGCTTTATCATGAGATTCTAAGAAGCTGATGTAAGCACATTTAGTTGAAGCAGGAGTAAATTCTTATAATGGCTAGGTTGGGCAGTAGACCCACTGGGGTGTGTAACTCTCCTCCAGTCATGACTTACAACCTTGGGCAAGATACTTAAATTTTCTAAAACTCAGTTTTCTCAAACAGAAATCACAAAAGTTGTCTCAAACTGTCACTATGGGATTTCTGCTTCTAGCTATAATGGAGTAATTGGCACCAGATTACTAGACTAGCTCTCCTGGAAAAAAAAAAAATTGTTTTTCAGATATTGGACATAAGCAGCATTATTCTATGAAATCTAAGAAAAAGCAAATCACTATGATGATCCTACACTTTGCCTGGAGGCACTTTCCAAATTGCAGTGCTGGGAAGTAGCGCTGAGGTTGTTTGCAGAACCCTTGAAAGGTTAGTAAGGTAGAGATTAGACTTCATGGCAGCAAGGTTTGCTGAAATTTGTGTGACGGGGTGTTGAACAGAAAAGAAGGTTCACAAATTCATATAGGAGTCTCTAAGTTTTTGATCATATAATAAATATATGGTGAAGATACAGTGTGAGTCTCCATAGACTGACAGAGAAAAATTACCTTGGAGCAGTGGAAACTGCACAATATACTGGGATATATAAAAATTCCAAACAAGCAGTCAGGAGACATATTTAAACACCACAGGCCTTCAGTTAAACCCCTGTAAGGCCATGCCTCAGGATTAAGGTGATTCTCATGAGAGATTTTATATGCCTACCCTAAACAAGCTAAAAATAAATATCCTAAAGATAGAGCTGACCCATTATTAAATTAACTACCTGACGCCCCCCCAAAAAAACTTAAGACAAAATTTATTCGCAACATATAGCATTTATAATGTCCAGCATACAACAAAAAATTACTAGATATGCAAAGAAGCGGAATAAATCTAACTGTATTACAAATATATGCAACAACCTTATTGACTGGGGTGACAAAAATAGTGCTGACCTAAGTAACTTTGGAAAGGACTAGAGTCTGTTAGTCCAAAGGCAAATAAACTGGGCATAGGCACTGTACACTAACTGATGAAATTCCTTCCATTAAGGGTGCAGGTTAACAATATTGATACTCTATTCATGTACACAGGACTGAAAAAATTGTGTAAATTAATGGCATTTAGAGGGAGCTAAGGTTTTCACTCTTGGAATGGAAATTTACAGATAAGCCTGAGCAGGAGGCTAAAATGAGCCATGGGGTCATGAATTCTAGATGGAAACATCAAAATGAGTTTGTGCATAGTTTATTATAGATGCAGATGGTTACATATAGAAATATATATAGATAAGTGAAAATACATAATAGTAAACAGGCATATATTTCCAGTCTCTTTCAGCTGAAAGAGCCTTGAAGCAAAGACTCCAGTAGCAGCAAGCATCCCCAGCACTCAAATCTTGATGTCTAATACCATTCTCCAATAAAAGGCTCCTTAGAGAAATGGCTGATTTAGTATTGGTGCCCACAATATACAAAATATAAAAGATGATCATGGAATATGTTATAAAAAACATCGACTCGACCACCACACACATTTATGGGAATATGGCAAAGATGCATATTTGGTGCAACTGAAAGAACTCCCAGCATTTTGAGCATAAAGTAAAATTGCATAATGACCCCGAATAAAAATATTTATGAGTCCATACTGATATGAGTAAATGATTTAAATATGTAAATAAATGGGCAGAATAAAAAAATCTCATGTGTAAAACAATTCAAATAATTTATGTATAGACATATTCTGCCTTCGAGGAAGTTGTGCATAAATCCCCACTTCTTAAGTGTGGACTGCCATAGAAACCTTCTTCTGAAGAGTACAGTATAGGAAGTGAGGAAAAAAGAGGAATTTCAGAGTGTGAGAAACTTGGCAAACGCTACCTCAGCCATGTGATTAAGGTCAACAGAAATTGTGTTAATTCATGTTGATAATATGTACCCTTATTATGATGTGATGAAAATGGCACTTTACCTTTGTGGTCTTCCTCTCCAAACACATAGCCCTACTGTAAGCATGAGAAAAATGTCAGCAAAATCCCAATATTGTACCTGAACAGTCCTCCTGAAAACTGTCCAGATCAGCAAAAATAAGGACAATCTGAGAAATTGTTACAGATGAAAGGAGCCTCAGGAAAAAATCACAATCAAATATAATGTCATATCTTGGATGGGATCCTGGAACAGAAAAAAAGGCATTAGGTAAAATCCAAGGAATTTGGAATAAACTATGTATTCTAATTAATAACAATATATCAATGTCACAACCACATGACATGAGTAATGCCAGGCAAGAGCCATCCGTTTGAGAGTTGTCAAACCACAAGACTATGAGAAATAATAATTTGTTGTCTTAAACCAATAGTTCATGGGTAACATGACTGGTTACTCAACAGTAAGTAACTGAAATGGAAGAATCCTCCTACAGGGAGAAACAAGTGAAAACAATAGCAGCAACAACAAAAACAGCTGCAAAGATCACATACACAAAATTTTAAACATCCAGGAAATAACCCATAATAAGGAAATTCATATGGCTCAGAGGGTTAATGACCTCAAGAACCTGTGACAATCGATAATCTGAAAGAATACATATTATGTAATAGGGCTGTGCTAAGGGCAATAAATCAGACTGTCTTTGTATTTTACTGGTGATATAGGAGCATATTCTAATCAAAGCTGAGGCATGTGAATTATGAACAGTGCTGGATATATGTTATAAGGAATGCAAAGTATATGACTTGAAGTGAAATAGTATTTAATAAAACTTAGTATCATTTATATTTAGAAGCCAAGGGAGTAACCAAAAGTTCTTATAATAATCTAATTAACTTGACTATACTAAGTACTTTTACTAGTAGTTTGTTTTCTTTATAGCAACAAACTATGCTAGAATAATAATTATGTATTTAACTATATTATCATTAACTTGCATTGTTTTAAAGTATCAATTGACTGAAGAGAACATGCTAGCTTGAGAATATAAGCACTATTTATTACATCATTTCTTGCGAAATGATATTCTGAATATTAAAGAACTAGGTTATAAACAGATAATTAAATGTGAGAATTAATTTTGTTTAATGGGGCTCAATTACCTTACGTGAACAATATAAATCATTTAAGCTTTGTTTTAATTTTTTTATTTTTCACTATTTCTTTTTATTAATATTTTTATTGGAGTATAATTGCTTTACAATGGTATGTTAGTTTCTGCTTTATAACAAAGTGAATCAGCTATACATATACATATATCCCCATATCTCCTCCCTCTTGCATCTCCCTCCCATCCTCCCTATCCCCCCCAGGTGGTCCTGCATATTCAAAAAGTCCATGATTATCATCTATGAATAATAAATAGATATATTTTTAGTCAAATTACCTACTATATAGAGGAATGCTAACGTTGCTTATCTTTACAATGAACTTTCAGTTGCAGGTCAAGCTGTAGCTAAGCATCTGCTGTGGCCATATGTTATCTCAGTAGATTGCCACCAGGTGAAATTCATTATGAGATACACCAAATTCTAAAAACTATCACGGGAGATATGCTATAATACATAAGGTTTTCACCAAATTCTAAAAACTATCACAGGAGATGCTATAATACATAAGGCTTTTCCCTGCTTGACCTCCCAGTCCCAATGGAGGAGGTAATTCCACATTTCAGCTAATATTATTTTGGTTCCTTCCATGAAGCTGGAAAACATTTCTTGCAGTATAGAATCTCTCACTTGCATCTAGAAAGTGAGTATAAGATTAACAGTTGGAGAAAGAATTTACTCACCATGGGAAAATATTTTTGAGGGCTAGAAAACAAAAGTGTAAAGATGACAATATTTCCCTTTTATTACTATTCATGCTAGCCTGACCTTAAGTTTCTCACTTCCAGAGACTCCCAAAGGGTGGTTAGATTTTTCAGCTATTTTGAGGCACCCATGGTAGTTTAGCTACCTTCTATAAACCATGAACATGCTTGATTCAGTTAGGTGCTTTCAGTCCCTTAAATTCTTAGAAGTTTTATATCATACTTAAGCTGTTATGTCTGTTTTTCATTAACATAGATCAGTTTATTTGCTTTTAAATAAAATGAAGTCTCAATCTTTCAACAAAGTATATTAGAATATATTAAGATAATATAAAAGTACAACATTAATATATTTACCAAATAATAATTTTAAAATAAATGGAAGTATGTAATTTTTCATATTTAAGTTTTCAAACAACAGATTGGCAAAGAAGAGGAATGGAGAATTTGAAGTGTGGAAAACATCAGCATAGCTGAAAGACTATCTTCAAATAGAATGTAGCATTTTACATTTAAAAAGTACATAAAAAGCATGTATCTTTATGTTAAAACAACATCCATTAAATTGCTAATTTTTAAGAGTTAAAGCCCTTTCTAATCTGGTCACCTGGAAGAAGGAAGTTTATTATGTTTGTATTAAAATTGGGAAAATGATCTCTGGTAGACAGAATTCTAAGACACTTCAAGTGTTCTGCCCCCTGATATATGTGCCCTATGGAATTCCCTCCTCTTGAGTGTAATGAACCTGTGCATATGATGGGATGTTATCCCTGTGATTAGATCACCAATCAGTTCAGTTTGACTTGATCAATAGGGAGATTTTCTTGAGTGGACCTGATTTAGTGAGGCAGGCCATTTAAAGGAAAGTGAAGCATCAGAAATATGCCCCTGTGTTAGCTTTGAGGACAGCAACTGCCATGCTGTGAAGGCCATGGGATAGAGAACAATGAGTGGCCTCTTAATGCTGAGGGTCTCCATCCTTTAAAATTATAAGGGAATTAATTTTGCCAGTAACCTATGAGTTCGGAGAAGGACTTCACATCTAAAATGGGATTGCAGTCCCTGCCAAAGCCTTGATTTCAGCCTGTGGAGACAATGGATAGAGGTCCCTACTATTTGAACTATTTTACTGCTTCAGGGCAGGGACTATTTTACAGTAGTGGGGTTCAACTTCTAGAATGTGACTTCAATGTCAGTTTGGGGTGGAAGAGATTCATTCACAATCTGGAGAAATGTTTCTCCAAGCTGATTAAAAGCAAGGACTGGGAAGACCCCTGTGGTTCCTTGGAGTCCCTTCATTGAGAATCGGGGGGTTGTAAAGGCTGGCTAAGCAAGGTGAAGGCACCTGAAGTGCATAAATTTGCAAAGAATCTCTTTTCCAATGTCCTTGCTCTTTGCACTAATAGCACAAAGTAGCAGGGTTTTGGATTCATTAGGAAGCCCTCAATTACTGGACTTGAAGATTAAGAACTTTGGTGGTCTTTTTTTGAGGTGACAGCTGGAGTGTGAGAGAGCTGGTTGGCCAGATTAACTAAATTTGGAGTGGACATAGTTCCCCATTCCATCCTGGTCCTTTTTACTGTAAAGCAAAGATCCTGGTTCACCCCATTAATAAATACAGATTTAAAGCTATGTGGGTAAAAATCAACATTTGAAGGAAGACCAAAATTTTCTTTAAAAGCAATCTGAAGTTGATTACAGTAGTCATGAACAGGTTCATTAAATGTGTTGTGTACAACCTGAATTCTGTTCCAATCAACAGGCTTTGGAAGATCCCTAGGAATTGCTCAGTGAAGTCGCCTAGCAATTGCCCAAGACTGATTGTATCATATATCAGTGGGCTGGTCTCCCAGTTGTTATTCTTAGAGACCTTTCAGGATTTTCCCAATTAATGATTTTCATCCAATGCTGGGCCTGACCTTCACTTACAAGCATATGAACTGGCTTATATGCATCAGGGAAACCAGGTTGATAAGTTTGTATGACTGTATTAAATTCCTTAGCAAATATGTGAGGGTGAGGATCTTTGGTTACTTTGGGAAAATCTTTGACTGTGGCTCTTAGTTCAGCTTTAGTCCAGGGAATATAAGAAATTAAAGGGTTAAGCTGCTGGGTCCTCAGAAGTCTTAATTTTAAAGGGACAGGTATGTAAAAGTTCAGAGGAAAAGAAAGTAGAGACAGTTTTTGAGAAAAGGAAAAGGGGGATTTGAGGGTATAGAGAAGGCATAGGCAGCATAGAAGGGAAGGAGGAAGATGGTCTCAGTGGTGGATTCTGGCCGCCAGGAGCCAAAGAAGAGAGACAAGATGGTGGCAGAGGCTGAGCCTAAGACAAGGAAGCCAGGGAAGAAAAGCCTTGAGCTTTGGGGGCCTTTTTTATCTTTCTTTAATAATTTGTTTGCCTCAGTTAATCTTAAAATCTTGTTTTGCAGAGAGGCAATTTTAGGCTTCTGATAATGTTTGGAAGCTTCAAAAACACCAATCACAATAAACATTCCAATAAGTTCTGAAAATTTTAAGCTATCGTAATCCAGTTAGGTTTTACGGTTATTAAGTTTGGGGATTTCAAAAGTTCCCCATAATGACCATTGATATTCTGAATTGTTTTTGGTCAGGTTGGTCCATTTATTTAGAAAGGCATATGAGGAAGGATCATTGTTTTTAAACATAAAATCAGCCAGAATCCTTGTAGCTGAGGGCACCCTCAAAATATTTCGATAATTGGAATCCCATTTCTGAGGGGTTTTTCTCTCGAGTAGAAGAACAGTTTTCCAACAGCTTAATAATTTACAGCTCAAATAGTGCAATGCAGTCAGCTTTCAAGCTAATCCCAGCCAATTCTAAGGAAATAGCTTAGTCCAAGAAGAGTCATGCCAAAGACTTTTCAGCCAGTTTCCATAGAATGACCCCTATTTCATAAGAATGGGCTGAAGGCTGGACAACTGGTACAATTTTAGTGAAGCAGCCCCTTTTCTTAAAGGAATGGGCCAAAGGTATTTTCAGCCAGCTTTGGTTGAAACACTCTGATGTCAAAGTCACACCGAAGTACCAAACAAGTACCATATACAGAAGAAGGCCTTAACCAGAAAGACGAAACCTTAAAATAGATCCTGAATAAAGCCTGGAGAGCTTCAAATGCAAAGAGCGTGTGAGCTTGGATTCAGGAGAAAGAGATGTGTGTTCAAACACCAGGGTCAGTGAGAAAAGCAGTGAGCAACAGTGGGCTCAATCACAGGGTATCACACCTATTTGCTCACCAGCCCTGGAGCATTTGTGGGTCTTCACTGGTCCCTGTATGGACCACCAAAATGTTGATCTGAAACAAAGAGACTGCCAGATGTTTCTCCAGCAAAGATAAGTTTATTCAGTATTAGCAGAGAATCACAAGTATCAGCAAGCCATATGCAAGTGCCTGCATGGCAATGGAAGGAGAACACTTAAAAAGAGAGGAAGAGGAAGTTGGAGGGCTAGAGTAAACAAAGAGTCCATGGCTTTTGATTGGCTGAGTTCTCGCCAGGAAAGAAGAGGAGTCTTTCTTCTTGGGCTCTGCGATTGTCTCAGGGTGTGAGAGCCCACCTCCTTCTGGTCTTCTGACTCTATTTAATTGAGGTTTCTGCTTATCATTTAATTTTTACAGAGTGCTATACATTTGGAAGGCATGAAGTCTGTATTTTGAGGTTGAAAACATAGTAAATGAATGACTAACACACATGTGTTATATATTATACATTATATGAATATCATATAATATATAATTAATCCTCCCTGGGAAGATCATAATAACAGTCTTTCTAAGATTTAAATCATCTAACACTATGTGAAATGAATCCCCCCACTCTCTCTATATATATATATTTACATGTATATATAAATATATATAAAATAACTGCTCAAAACTCAACAATTCAAAGTGTTAGCCATCTTATGTTTAAGAGAGAAAATATTTGTATGTAACCCAAGTCAGAAGGCAGGAGGGCACCACTTAATAGTTCTGGTTGTGGAGCCACGATGAATGGTTTAGAAATGTCAACTCTACCTCTTACTGCCTAGATACTTCTAAGCAAGTCATTTATTCTCTCTGTGCTTCAGTTTCTAAGTCTCTGAAATGGGGATAATACTGACTTCTTGTGTGTTAATTCTTTGAAGGCTGCATGAATTAAAGTGTGTAAAATCTTTGTTTCTTACACATAATAAATGCTTAGAATTAGCTTTACTATATGTCAGGAGGACCTGAAGTGCAGTTATGCAAGATACTACAAATGTTCATTTTTTTGGTTATTTCTAGGGAAATCATACATAAGTTGAAATAATTCTTCTCAAAAATGGAAACTCTAAAAATGAAGGGTTATGTTTCATGCATGCTATGCTTAATTTGTTTTGTCAAGGTTTTTAAAGAAGATGATGTTGATTTTTAATATAAAATTAGTAACTGATTTTTGCTCTATTGTATTTAGTGTTCTTATTTCCCCTTAAAGTTACTGTATCTGTGTGTCTTTTTTTTTTTTTTTTTTTTTTGCCATACGAGGGCCTCTCACTGCTGTGGCCTCTCCCGTTGCAGAGCACAGGCTCCGGATGCTCAGGCTCTGGACGCGCAGGCCCAGCAGCCATGGCCCATGGGTCTAGCCGCTCTGCGGCATGTGGGATCCTCCCAGGCCGGGGCACAAACCCGTGTCCCCTGCATCGGCAGGCAGACTCTCAACCACTGCGCCACCAGGGAAGCCCTCTGTGTGTCTTTTAACTACCCTGTTTGGTTTTATCATGTGGTCATATTCCCAGTTTGCTCCGTTGTTTATAAAAGTGCCAAACTGAGTTCATCAAAGGAATAATAAATACTCCATATGACATTCATTATTTTGATTTTCAATAAATAGAGTAAATTGCATCCACACTTTGTTCCTCATTTCACTTTGAAATGAAACAGATAGTTTTTCCAATGATTATTCTGCCTTCTTATTGACAGTAACTGGTCTCTTACATGAATGTCAAATAATGGTTCTATTTTATAACCAAAATTGTAAATTTTTATCAAATGCAGGCATCAGGTTATTAAATTGATGATCTCTTTTATGAAAATTGGCATTAATTGGGCAATACAGCAGAGAAAGTACATACTGCCCCTATAGGAGGCAGACTAATGCATTTCCTCACCCCTAGGGTACCCACGTCCTAATCCCAGGAACCTGTGCATATATTGTGTCACATGGCACAAGGTAATTAAAGTTGCAGGTGGAAATAAATTTGCTGAGCAGTGGACCTTACCATAAGGGGGTTATTCTAGATTATCGGGATGGGCCTAATGTTACCACTAAAAAGTAAAAGAGAAATGCAGAAAGGGAAGTTAGAAGGATGCAATGTGAGAAGGATTCAATCTGCCTTTTTGAATTTGGAAAAGGTGGTCTTGATCCAAGGTGTGAGGGGAGCCTCAAGAAGCTGGAAGAGAAAGGGAACAAATTCTCCCCTAGGCCTTGTAGAAAAGAACTCAGTCCTGTCAGGCCCTTGATGTTGCCAGAGGAAACCTGTCAGACTTCTGATCTACAGAGCTGTAAGACACTAAATGTGTCTTGTTTTAAGTCACTCTTTGTAGTATTTGTTACAACAGCAATAGAAAACCAACACGGTGCCCATCTTCTGAGGGGTACCCTCCTAGCTGTCTCATAGTCCAAGCAGACTGGGTGCAAATCGAGCACCTATGACCACAGACAACACTTAATTTTTAGACAGTGTATTTGGCTGAGGAGGAATATTTCCTGAGCCTCCGTTACAGAAATGTTACGAGTGTGACAACCAGTCTACCGACAGGACTGCATAGAGCTGTTGAGGCCAATTTTATAAAACCCCAAGCCACTTCCTTTTCAGGAAAAAAAAAATGTTAGCTTAACATATCACATGAATCTATTTTATATACTTTGATAGTTTTCACAATAATTTTAAATTTTACTCAAATTGTGATAAACATCATACAGTTTTCCATTTTCTGCTTGACAACTTAGAGATAGGGTCCCTAGATCCATTGTTCAAAATGCTGTATATGTATATATATGTATATATATGCTGTATATGTATATATAGATATATAGATAGATATAGATTTACATATTTAAATTATATATATTTTAGCCTTTTGAAGACAGGAAAAAAAGAGGCAACATTTGGGTTTAGTTTTAGAAATATATGGCTATATTCACGTATGAATTTGCCCTACTGAATTGTAATGTGCTTTTTCTTCCTTCCATCCTCTCACAAGAACATTCTTGCTTTGCTTGCCAGCATTTGAAAAGGAATGAAAGAATTAGTTCGTAAGGTGTGAAGCAATAGGAAATTCCTTCCTAAAGTTGTCATGTTATCTTTCTGGCCACCTGGCCTATGTTCTGACATGAGAGAGACCAGTTTAGTTTATGTAAAGCTTGAACACATCAGTTCTTCAAGAGAAGGCTAAGAATCTAAAGGAAGTACTTCACTGCTTCACAGACAAGTACTTCACAGACAAGAAATTACTGTGACCTTGACTACATGTTTCATTAATAGTGAACTATTTTCATTTCAAGTGTCTTTTTATATTAAAGCAGCAGGTTGTGTTGAACGTGAAACCACGGAGAGAAAATGTGACATATTTAAGGATTGTCACTTTTCATTATTGTAACTATTGAGACTATTTGGTTTATTTCCAGAATGACAATGTCGTACGTATTAGAAAAAGCAACCTAAAATGTGGCAAACATGTTTTAAAAAGGTTTACTTTTAAACCTTTTAAAAATATTTTTTTCATCTATCAGATAAAGCACTGGCTTATGAGTAATTATTTTAATTTTTCTCATTTATCATCTCTCTCCTCTCCCTTAAAGAAGCACTGCTAACCAACTTCATAATGGATTAGTATATTGCTTCCTGCTGCATTAAAATGTGGCATGTGGCATGGAATCGACAAATTTAAAATTCTTACAAAATGGGGATAATACAAGCAGGAGTCAACACACATAATTCTTACCATGTCAAGGCAGTGTTTTAAGCATTGTTTATGTACTAATTCACTTAATTGTCACAAAAGGTCAGAATATCGTGCTTGCATTTTACACAAGACAGGTGAAGTAACTTAACCAGAGTCCCATAGTGGATCTGGTAAGCATAACAATGTTGCTAATAGAGAAATTTTCTTTTTTTTGCTTTTACCAAAGCTTATATTAAAATTAGTTTGGCTCTTTGGTTGCAAATAACAGAATAAATTCAAGAAAGAAAAGGCAAAACAGTAAAAAAAATACGTATATTTTAAGGGCATAGTAGCATCTCATGGAACACAAGGATAGGAGGTCCTAAAAAAGACATTGAAACCATGCAATAAGAAGCACTGAGAATCTTTATTTCCACCTTTCATTTCTTATCTTTCTCTTCTGCTGCTTTAGTCTGTCTTCTCTATAGACTAGTCTTTTCTGTTCCCTTATCTTCATGGTCCATAGAAACTAGCCACCATAACTCTCATGACCCGTCTCTTCATTCCATGACCAATCCATATGAAGCTTGTCCTAATTATATATTCTTATGCTGAGAAATTAGATTGGTCAAACTTAGCTTAGGTACCCATCTCTGTCAAAACAGTTCTACTGTTAATAACTTCATTTTGAAATACCTTGAATATAAGAAGTAGAAGAGGGGCAATTGACTAGAAAATTCCATAATTTAAGTAACTGGAATCTTCCAATATAAACTAATATATTTTAATATGCTAATGTATAAATTATATATTGTTAATTCAAACTCATGTGATACCAACGAGAGGCTGATGATCTCTTTCTATGCAAATTATATGACTAAACAAAAGAACATCAAAACTAGAATAAGAAGCTCTTCTTTGGCTTCCAACTCCCCTCTAACAAGCACACACAAAGGCTTTCCACAGAGAAACTCAATAATATGAAGAATATTTATATTGATTATATTAAATTGATATACACTTGATTGATACACATTTTTGTAATGCATTTTGGAATAAATATCGCTAAGTGTGAACAAGCAATTCACTAAAATCCCATGATTCTTTATTCTCTGTTCTTTGGTTATATGGAAATTCTTGATTTAAAAAAAAAAAAGAATTCCATTATTACATATATATGATAAAAACTAAGCAGGTGTAATTGGAACAGACCATTTATGGTACTTCCTTCTACACAAGTATCATAAATATTTGAACAGTATCTTCCTGACTAGATACTGTTGGAAGCTTACTATGAAAAAACTAAATTCTGCTAAAACATAAATCTTAAGGATTTGGGGGCTTGCAACACACTCTAGAAGACTCTCAGTGGCCAAAAATAGTACTAAGCTTATGGGAATGGTAGGGTTCTCTGTGGGGTGGAGGGATTAATTGTGTCAGTACCAGCAGGAGATAAGACCATGGCCATGGGATGGTCCCATATCAGCAGAAGGAAATGAAAGTTCTCTCCGAGGGAAAGCATCATTAATTTAGGCCCCAGGTTTCCACAGTCAGATATCTCACACACACACACACACACACACACACACACACACACACACACACAATCACCACGAACAAGAATCTGTGGGACAAAAAAGCCACAGCAGATTTAGACTCTCATGGACTTCAATGTTGACATTTCAAGAAATGAATATAAATTAACTTTAAACTCTATGAGGAGAAAAAGGTAGAATAATGAAAGTGAGCCAGCAGCAAGTAAATAAGGGGGAAAAACCCCCACAAAGTACTATATGGATTATATTATTATTTTTAAAAATGAAAAATAAGTAAAATGAAACAATATATTGTTTAACTGTAAACGTGATACAATATAAATAAAAAGGCCAAGGATGATAAGTTTAAAATTCAGGTTGTTATTACCTCTTGACTGGGAAGGGGGCTATCAGGGATTTGGAATCCTGAAAGAGGAAAGTGTTACATGGAGAGTGATAGGGTCCCTTGTAGTAAGTTGCAGTTCTTAAATTGTAGGTTCGCAGGTACTCTTTTATGCTTCAAAACATATATGCATGCCACAAATATTTTGTATATATATATCAAATATTTAAAAATAATAAAACTCTGAAAAAGGAATATATTAATTATATAGGCTAATATAAAATTAAATACTGTTTTATAAACTAACTTTAAACTTTGTACTTTAGATTACACAGGAACACAGGGTCTAAATGGGTGTCTCCCGGGGAGCCATATATTCCTGAAAGTCCTGAAAATTTCTATTTCTTCTCCCACTCTTCCTCCTCCCTCTCCTCCTTCTTCTTGGTGGTTCCCATGAGAAAAATTTAAGTGTCTGCATTTACTTCAATTTTAAGTTTAAACAATGTAGTATATTCTGCATTATTTCAATGGTTACCTTAGAGCTACACAGTTAATTACAACTATAATGGCAACATTACAGAATGAATTCAGTAAGTGGATTTATTTTATGATTTGTTAAGTCAATGAATCATTTTACTTTTTAATGGTTTCAGGTTAATGAAAAAGAATGGAGGCTGAGGAAAAAATAAATAAAATATTCTTGCTAAGCCAAGGTCATGGGACCTCATGGTATAAGTCACTTTAGAGTAGTTTGAATAATAACACTAAAATTGATTCCAGAATGGAATCATCACATACCTAAAACTAGAATAAGTATGTGGAATTCAAAAAACCCATGTTGGTGTGGCAAAATTGTTCTTGTATTTTAAGAGGTGATTTAGCTTCAGCAAAACATTATCTGCTACATTACATCAATTTGTTATCTAATTCCTCAATATTTAATGTACTTTAAATTTAGTAATTTTTTTGGTTTTGTAGTTGTGTAAATAGTATAATAGTTTCTTACTAGTTTCATGTTTGTGTATATTTAATAGACTTTAAATAATTTGTCATCACTGAAAGACATTTTTTAAAATTAAACTTATGAGTAGTTTAACATGGTTGAGATCACCAGATTAAATCTGGAAAAGCTCCATTAATTTTCAAGAGTGGTGTATTTCTGTTGACTTGACTTCTCATTTCAAAATCTGAGGGACTCATAATTAATAGAATAAAAATGCCCAGCTCAAATTCCCATTATTACTAAAAGGAAATTAAGCCAATACTATTAGGTAGCGGGCAAGGAGGCAAACATGTTTTATGCTCCTACATTGAACATCGTATAATGTCACTTTTAAAATTTTTTATAAGAAAATTTGGAAGATGTTATATGAACTTCTCATTAGAAAAGTATTATAACTAGTTCTGTAAAATATGACTAATATTTTATATTCTTGCACAGCATTCTAGCTCACTGAATTTAGCCTGTTACATTCAAGATATTCATGTTTATTTTTATGAATTGATGAATGAATGAACAAATGATCAAATAAGTGAACAAATCCTGCAGGAATCTATTTTATATCTTCAACATCACTCTCTTTCAACAGAAGATGTATTCCAGGATACTAAGTGTCAGAAACTGATTGCATCTTTTGGTCTATGGCCTGATTCTTTCATGCTTCCTTTAATCTCTTCGTGTTTTCTTGCTCAGATGCTTCTTATTAGTGCATCTGGATATAATTAAGTATCTAAGATGCCTTCTGAAGCCAGTGTCATTTCACTATTATATAATAAAGACTTTAAGTAGAACAGCTTAAGTTTGACTGTGATGTGCAATAGATATGACATTCCAAAGATGAATCACCATTTGAAGAATCTACAAAGAAAATTTAAAATAATTAAAATAAGTTGATCTTAGTGTTTTGAATCCTCTCACCTCAAGTATATAAGGGATGAAGAGAAATAAAGGAGAGAGAGTTTTGGGGGAGAAGATATTGGGAGGAAAATATTTTTTAATAAAAATGTGATGTGATATTCTCTACCTCCCCTCCTCCAGGTAGGATGTGATATTCCTTCCCTCCCCTTCTCCCTCTCTCTGCTTAAACATTCATGGGGGGTGCAGGCTCTCACAGGGATCTATAGAAAGCTTAATACATTACGCCTTCATTTGGGAGGCAGGGTGGACTAGGATCTGACTCTCACCTTGGAACTCTTGTAAAAGAAAAAGGACTTAATAACTCTTCGGAGAGTGATGCTATTTTGGGGTCGACCTACATACTCCCTGGATACGTCCTAACAATGGATGAATGCCTGTAGGGTTCCCTCCTAGCTGATGTGAAGTGCGTAGAGAGCAAGCCATCCTGACTTCTGTCCAAGAGCGCCACCTGGAGTCACGGAGGGAATGAAGCAGCAAGAAGCTGAAGATGCATATTCAGAGCTCAGGAAAGAGTGGCAAAGGGCCACCTAGAACAAAGTCAAGAGAAAGGCAGGGGGGAGAGAGGTGGCCTGCAGAGAATGTCAGAAGAACTCAGAAAAGAAACCCTTGCAAAATATGTCAGGAAATTCGAGCTGAATGATGGTTAAAGTAAGAACTGTCCTTACCTTGAAAACAGCATCTAGAAAAGAGGGCAGGGAAGGAGTTGTTTGTGAGAGAAGTTTAGATGAATAAATAGACAAGCCAACTATACCATTTGTAATCTTGAAGGCATCCAGCCTAAAAAAGGCTGGTGTTAATATGAAGTCATAAAATACGTTATTAAATCAAAATTCCTCGTGGTGATGAATATCTTGGACTAAACATTCTAATTACTGAATTGTGTCTGTGAACAATTTAAAGTATCCCTAGAACAAATTTTACCTAAGAGTAGGCAGGAGAACCCTGGCAATTACCACACTAGGTATATTTTAAAGGGGCAATGGGTGATCAAAGTAAATTTGCATTTTGGATACATCAAAAAGAGTTGTTCAACCTCCAGGTTACATAAGAAAATGTAAAACTTTTCTTAAAAAGCTAATTCAGTTCTCTAAACTGTCAAAATAAGGGGCTGTGTTCTTTGACAAGTTTGCATTTGGTTTTATTTCTATTTCCTCTATTTCTTTTGGATTTATTGCCCAAATTAGGTGTCTTGACCAAAGCTGAGAGTGAGGGCAAATATCACTATCACAAAAATTCTGTTTCTAAGAATAAATAGGAAATTTTAACAAACATTTGTTATTATCACCACTTAACTTTTAAACATTTTAACAGTTAAGTATTGAAAGCTTAATGTTATAGCAAAGAACAGCAACTTCCTCACTGTCACCTGCCAGATTCCTGTTGTAGACACTGTAATGCACTTTTGAAATATTAGATGCTCATTTTCAGCTAAGGTCAGGGAGAAGCAAGTTTTTTTTTTTCTTTCCTCCTTTATAGTGAGTGTCTGAGGTTGTCTTATCTTTTCTTTAACTTATGGATTTGGAGATATCTTCCATGGTGAGATGCAGTTTCATTTAAGCAATCTGACAAGTTAAAACTTTATACACTGCTTGCAGAAGAGACCGTCTGAATACGTTTCCAAGCAGAGTTAATGCTGTCACTTTCAGTTGTTTGTTTTAAATTTCTTTTATATTTGCTCCACTTGCTGCTTTAAAAAATCACCTGAGTACTCAGTCATAGGTGTATAAATTTGGCAATGGTGCCATGTAATTGTTTATCAAGAAAAAAAGTCATCTGAATTTTCATCTACATTTCTGCTTTCATTGCACACCCATTAACTTTAACATCTTTGCTACAAAAGATATAGATGAAGTCTTTACAGTAGGTCTCATGAAAGAAGTGCACATATTTTGGAGATATATCAATATCATATTTCATCAGCAGCTACCAGCAGTTGAATGACTTCTTGTATAAGTGTGCATCAGTTGTTATTGAGCTCTGCAGTGTTAGTATTGCTGTTTGCAAAGTAACATATTTAAGATTTCTATTGCTCAAGCAGCCTTTTCACACTGTAATAGCAGCTATTACATCTTGTTTGAACATTTTGTGAAAATATGACAAGATACTTACAAAACGTTTTCCATATCATTAGGTTTACATAGGGCTAAGGAATATGAGGAAGATAGATTGGTTACCAGCTGGCTTACAAACAGTATTTTTACTTTCTCTTTTGCTGTGATATAATTGTTTTATGAACACATAACTGCAGCATGTAGACAAAACAACATATATGCTTTTGATACTTGGATTTATCTTTATCATATTTATCTCATTGTGACAGGAAACTGATTTTCCATTCTATAAATTTTTTTTCAATCATATTGCCATGTTGTTAGTTGAGTAACATCCTGAAATCTCTCATCAAGCAAGTAAACAGAACCTCAAGTTAATCGTAAATTGATGACGCTTTCTACATAAAAATTCCTTCTCCATTTCATAATATCTGATGTGTTATAAATTTAAATAGCACAGTTTATTATATAACTAACGTTAGGTAAGAATTTTTGTGCTACTGCAGTAATTTGAAGAAAACATCGTGGTAGCACAGGGGAACCAGGAACAAAAAATGTACTGGTGATGGAAAACTTTTGAGAGAGAGGGTATTTTAATTTGGTCAAAAAGAATGAGTAAGAGTTTTACAGACTAAAAGCTATAAAATTATTTGGCTCTGCCCTTCCTCCCTCTTTCCCTCCTTTGTTTCCCTTCATTCTTTTTATAAGCTGTATCATTGGTTTGGGTTTTCCAAAGTTTCCAGATGTCTATGAATAACTAGGGATTCTTCCTTCGTGATAGGAGTATGTGTTATGAATGTCAGGCATAGTGTCTCAAAAAGAACATTGAGTATTCTCATTTCTTTTCGTGGACTGTTTGTAAAAGAATCGATTTAAAAATATATTATACATGGTTATTTATATTTCACGATTAAAATGATCGTCTCTGGTGACTGTCAAATTGTGTCCAAATCCTGGTCTCACTACATAGCAGTTACGTGATTTTATGCTATTTTCATTTTGTTAACAGAGGAAAATAATGGCATTTACTTGATAGAGTTATTGTGAAGCTAGCCCTCATCCCTGCTGTCGTGAAGAAGCAGGAGGCCAAGAAGGTGGTAAATCCCCTGTTTGAGGAAAGGCCAAAGAATTTTGTCACTGGGTGGGACATCCAACCCAAAAGGCACTTCACCTATTTGTGAAATGGCCAAGTTGCATTGAACTGCAGTGGCAAAGGGCTATCCTCTATAAGCAGTTGAAAGTGTCTCCTGCAGTTAACCAGATCACCCAGTTAACCAAGCCTTGGACAGCCAAACAGCTACACAGCTGCTAAAGCTGGCCCACAAGTATAGATCAGATAGAAAGCAAGAGATCGTTGACTCCAACTGAGAAAAAAGCTGCCAGCAAAGGGGATGTCCCCACTAAGAGGCCACCTGTTCTTCGAGCAGGGGTTAATACTGTGCCCGCCTTAGTGGAGAACAAGAAGGCTCAACTGGTAGTGACTGCACGTGATTTGGATCCCATTGGGCTGGTTATCTTCCTCCCTGTCCTATATCTTAAAGTGGGCGTTTCCTACTGCGTTATCAAGGGCAAGGCCAGGCAGGGGCATCTAGTCCACAGCAAGACCTATCACCATCACCTTCACACAAGTTAACTGAGAAGACAAAGGATCTCTGGCTAAGCAGGTGGAAGCTATCAGGACCAGTTGCAGTGACAGATATGATGAGGTCCACTGTCACTGGGGGAGGCAATATCCTGGGTCTGAAATTGGTGGCTCACATTGCCAAGCTGGAAAAGGCAAAAGGCAAGGAACTGGCCACCAAACTGGGCTTAATGTATACTGTTGAGTTTTCTGTACATAAAATACAAATTCTCCTTTAGCCAGTATTGATTGAGAAAAAAAAAAAAACTAGCATAGAGTATTTCCATTAACACGTATGGCTTACACATGTTAAAATAATCCATTGATTTATTTTATGAATTTATTTGTTTGTTTTTGTCTGCGTCGGGTCTTCGTTGCTGCGTGTGCACTTTCTCTAGTTGCAGCGAGTGGGGGCTACTCTTTGTTGTGGTGTGTGGGCTTCTCATTGCGGTGGCTTCTCCTGTTGCAGAGCACAGGTCTAGGTGCATGAGCTTCAGTAGCTGTGGCTCATGGGCTCTAGAGCACAGGCTCAGTAGTTGTGGTGCACTGGCTTAGTTGCTCTGTGGCATGTGGGATCTTCCCGAACCAGGGCTTGAACCCATGTCCCCTGCATTGGTAGGCAGATTCTTAACCACTGCACCACCAGGGAAGTCCCAAAAAATAATCAATTGATTTCTAACTTTCGTGTATATGCTATTTTTGATATTCACTTCCCTGGTTCTTCATTTTAGATCAAGAATTATACCCTTCTCCCTTTTATCTTTCTCACGTGTTCTTTTTTTTTTAAGACTTTAAAAAATAAATAAATTTATTTATTTATTTAGTTTATTTTTGGCTGTGTTGGGTCTTCACTGCTGCGCGCGGGCTTTCTCTAGTTGCAGAGAGCAGAGACTACTCTTCCTTGCGGTGCACGGACTTCTCTTGTTGTGGTGGCTTCTCTTGTGGAGCACCGGCTCTAGGCGCACAGGCTTCTGTAGTTGTGGCTCGTGGGCTCTAGAGCGCAGGCTTGGTAGTTGTGGCGCACGGGCAGTAGTTGCTCCGTGACATGGGGATCTTCCCAGACCAGGGCTCAAACCCGTGTCCCCTGCATTGGCAGGCGGATTCCTAACCACTGTGACACCAGGGAAGTCCTCTCACATATTCTTTACAAAAGCTTACACTGTGCTTTTCAATATCATTTCAAGAAAGTACTTATTTCTTAGCAGTCATTCAGTATGCAGAGATGCAGTAGACTCTTGACTCTAAACCTGTAATTTGTCTGCATTTAAAAAATACTAGAGGCTAATATTTTTACTTTCAATAAAACCAATGTCACCTTGTTTTTCTATAGAACCATTAAAAGGTCTCTATCAGCATCTTTACCAAAGATGCTTCCCTGTCCTTGTAATTTGTGCTTCAAATACTTTGCTGATTGTGCGTTCACTCAGATGATATTTTGAGTCCCATTTATAGTAGATCTTTGACTGTCCTTTAAACTAGGTGTAAATCTGTTTTGCCCCTAAATGTAAAACATTTGGGAAATGTTAATCCCGAACACTCCTTGTCACTGTTCTCTTCCACACTTCCATTGCATTGTGCCGTTAGAAACGGGAAGAGTTGAATGTGTGTGTATACATATATATATATATATATATATATATATATATATATATATATATATATATATATATATGAATGTAGATAAATTAACTCTACAGGTTTTTAAGAAATTTATATTTAGTGAGAAAGAGAAAGAGACAAAAAATTAATTCAAGAAGCTCATACCATTACGTGTCATGCTGTAGAGCGGTGATAAATGCTATGGGGATATAGGAAGCAGAGAGGACAATAAGTAGTGACAGAGAGTTGCTATTTTTCACTAGAACTGACAAAGTACTCCTCTCAGATAAAGTCACTTTTAAATAAAACCTTGATGAAAAGGAGGGAATAGCTGTGTGACTCTTTGAGGCTCCAGCATTCCAGGTAGAGGAAACAACAAGTACAAGTCCTTGAGGTAGGAGCATGATTAGAAGAGTGTTCAAAAAACACAAGGAGAGTGTTTCCCTGGTGGCGTAGTGGTTGAGAGTCTGCCTGCCGATGCAGGGGACGCGGGTTCATGCCCCGGTCCGGGAAGATCCCACATGCTGCGGAGCGGCTGGACCCATGAGCCATGGCCGCTGAGCCTGCATGTCTGGAGCCTGTGCTCCACAACAGGAGAGGCCACAACAGTAAGAGGCCCACGTACCGCAAAAAAAAAAAAAAAAAAAAAAAAAACAAGGAGAATAATATGGCTGGAACTTAGTAACGAATAAAGATGATAGCAGTTTAAGTCAATGTCAGTCAGGTGGAGAAGGTGTGAGAGACAGTTTTTCCTGAATGTATTGAATTGAGCACCTCTGCTTTTGACAAATTTGTGTGTGTGTGTATATATAAAATAGGGGATTGAAATATGACACCCCAAAATATGCCCCTTATTTTGAGCTGAAGGCATTTGAAGTTCAACAGATGAGAAAGAAGCTTTCCCAGAGTTTCCCTTATCTGACTAAACCTTTGAGATATGAGTATTGCCATATATCCCCTTTCCTGGGAAGTTTCAAGACCACAGTGAAGAGGAAAAGTTGGCACTGAAATGGACCAGCATAAACATTACTCCATTAATTTCCCTCATATGTTTGCCTTCACAGTTTGCCACATTGGAAGCCTAAAGTCTTTTCTTTCGTCTGTCACTTCTCTACACATTTATCGTTAACATTTTAGATAAGCTAAATTTCTAACCATTCCTTTAAGTTACTCATCACTGAGTTTCTCCTGCAAGGATGCACACTACACACAATAGTAGACCTCCATTTGTTTTTTCTATTGTTAATCTGTCTTTTGTCAGTCTAATTCACAGGGTCCCAGCCAGAGAAACTAGGAGGGTGGAGGAAAAAGGTTTTTTTTCCTTCTCTACATTTTTTGCCATCTTTAAATGAAAACCATAGATTGTTTAACCAATGTATGCATAGTGTTTTTAAAGGCAATATACTATCCTAACAGTAATATGAAGGAAAAATAAAAATAAAGTAACCTATAAAAGTATGCATTTCAATACAAAAGCACAACTATACTTTATGACACAATAAAGCTGCTAGATGCTTGCCCTCATATGTAGAATTACTGTGACCCTTGCAGCTATGCCTGTAGTCTGTATTGGCAACTCAACACTACAGACACTTTAGGTTTTGGCTTTGTGATTGCTCAAAAAAGTGAACAATGCTTGCTTGGCAAAGTTTTGATGAAAACACAGTCCTAACTTCACCTGATTTGCATAATTTTTGTCTTCTCTGAATGGGAAAGTAATTTACATTTAAAGTGGTGTTTGGGTCTAAGCCAGACAATAAAAAAATACTGAAACATGCAGGGCAATTCTTTGTTGTGTGGTATTGTCTTTGAATTTCAGAACTCCTGCTCTCTTACCTTACCAAATACAGTGAGTGTGTCACAGTCAGTGGGATAAACAAAGCACTTCGAAAAATTTCCAAAATTCTCCCTTGCATCTTGAGAAAGATCTTAGTTTTAGTCTATTCTAAGTGTAATGGGAAACTGTTGTAGTCTTTTTTTTTTAAAACATCTTTATTGGAGTATAATTGCTTTACAATGGTGTGCTAGTTTCTGCTTTATAACAGAGTGAATCAGTTATAGATATACATATGTTCCCATATCTCTTCCCTCTTGCATCACCCTCCCTCCCACCTTCCCTATCCCACCCCTCTAGGTGGTCACAAACCAAGGAGCTGATCTCCTTGTGCTATGCGGCTGCTTCCCACTAGCTATCTATTTTACATTTGGTAGTGTGTATATGTCCATGCCACTCTCTCACTTTGTCACAGCTTACCCTTCCCCCTCCCCATATCCTCAAGTCCATGTTCTAGTAGGTCTGTGTCTTTATTCCCATCTTACCCCTAGGATCTTCATGACCATTTTTTTCCCTTAGATTCCATATGTATATGTTAGCATACGGTATTTGTTTTTCTCTTTCTGACTTACTTCACTCTGTATGACACACTCTAGGTCCATCCACCTCACTACAAATAGCTCAATTTCATTTCTTTTTATGGCTGAGTAATATTCCATTGTATATGTGTGCCACAAGCAATCTTGAGAATGAAAATGGAGCTGGAGGAATCAGGCTCCCTGACTTAAGACTATACTACAAAGCTACAGTAATGAAGACAGTATGGTACTGGCACAAAAACAGAAATATAGATCAATGGAACAGGATAGAAAGCCCAGAGATAAACCCACGCACATATGGTCAACTTATCTTTGATAAAAGAGGCAAGAATATACAGCAGAGAAAAGACAGCCTCTTCAATAAGTGGTGCTGGGAAAACTGGACAGCTACAAGTAAAAACATGAAATTAGAACATTCCCTAACACCATACACAAAAATAAACTCAAAATGGATTAAAGACCTAAATGTAAGGCCAGACACTATCAAACTCTTAGAGGAAAATGTAGGCAGAACACTCTATGACATAAATCACAGCAAGATCCTTTTTGACCCACCTCCTAGAGAAATGGAAATAAAAACAAAAATAAACAAATTAGACCTAATGAAACTTAAAAGCTTTTGCACAGCAAAGGAAACCATAAACAAGACCAAAAGACAACCCTCAGAATGGGAGAAAATATTTGCAAATGAAGCAACTGACAAAGGATTAATCTCCAAAATTTACAAGCAGCTCATGCAACTCAATAACAAAAAAACAACCCAATCAAAAATGGGCAGAAGACCTAAGTAGACATTTCTCCAAAGAAGATATACAGATTGCCAACAAACACATGAAAGAATGCTCAACATCATTAATCATTAGAGAAATGCAAATCAAAACTACAATGAGATATCATCTCACACAAGTCAGAATGGCCATCATCAAAAAATCTAGAAACAATAAATGCTGGAGAGGGTGTGGAGAAAAGGGAACCCTCTTGCACTGTTGGTGAGAATGTAAATTGATACAGCCACTATGGAGAACAGTATGGAGGTTCCTTAAAAAACTACAAATAGAACTACCATATGACCCAGCAATCCCACTACTGGGCATATACCCTGAGAAAACCATAATTCAAAAAGAGTCATGTACCACAATATTCATTGCAGCTCTATTTACAATAGCCAGGACATGGAAGCAACCTGAGTGTCCATCGACAGATGCATGTTGTAGTCTTTTGAAGAAAAATGACATGATCATATTTGTATTTTAAATGAATCATTCTGCTGATTAAATTTTAAGCTTTAGAACATGAGAATTAAAAATCACAAACAAGTGGAATATTTTATATACTTTTTGTTAGTTTGTTTTGCTTTTCTTTTTATTTTACCCTCAATATTTCAGAATAAGGTATTTTAGGGAAAATACTGAATTCATTTAAAACAAAAACATTTTACCAATTGTTCTGTTTATAATACCTAGTTATCAAGTTTAAACATTATTGTAGGGAACTTCAGTTTGGCAAAGTTCAAGGATGGAGGCAGTTGGGCAAACAGTCGAAAACTGCAGATTTGGAATTGATATTCTTGAGTTCTAATAATGTCTGTATTATTAACTGCTGTGTTAAAGTGGGCAGCAGCTTCTCCACACTTATACATATAAATCTAAAATCGTGTTCTACCTCTTAATGACCCCACATTATAATTAACAGTATATTTAGGGGGGTAAGTAATTTCCTTTTTCATTGCAAGAAAATACATAATCCAGCAATGAACCAAAATAATGGGGATCATTTTGGCTTAAAAATGACTTTCTGTTTATCCTTCTCCCTCTGACTGCTTATATCTCCTGATACAAGCTTTTCCACACCATAATTCTTCCTGACCAGGGGAGCCAGGAAGACTACTCAAATCAAAGAGATATGTGGTCCCAGTGGAGACAGCACTTCTCTCTGAACCTAATATCATACTCGGTTGATTCAGAAAATGGTTGTTTAAGAGAGGTGTTTTTTCCTAGGCCCAATTCATCAAATATATCAGAAAACTTTTCACACTAAAAACCTGTGCTTAGCAATAAATCACTGAATAGTATCTTAAGAGAGGAAAAGAAAAGCTGCATTTGTTGTTTCAGCAGTTAAATCAGTCAGGAAGGACACACCAATTGAGGAATTTTAACAGTCAAATCTTATTTATGAACAATCTGCTAAGGTCACCATCCAGTTTATCATTAATACTGTATATGAAAGCATTTGATTTGATGTTAATGCCCAAATATTAACATATAGTATGAAGATTAGTAAGAATGTGGGTCCAGGATCAAACAGCAATTGCATATATAGTGTTAGGGGATGTGTGGTATTTCGCTTAAAAGTGGGGACTTTGGAGGTTGGCCACCTGGGTTTAAATGTTAGCTCTACCACTAACCAGATGTGTTACCTCAAGCAAGTTGTTTTTCTTTTCTAAACCTCAATTTCTCTCTCTGTAAAGGGATTTCTAAGTACATGTTTGTTGTGAGAACAAGATAACCCATGCACTTAAAATATATTTGGTGAACAGGAACTCATAGATAAAGATTTGGCACTACTGCTATAATTTAGAAGATTAGGTGTACTAGATATTTATGTTTCACTTTAAGAAAGAGGAACAAAATTTTGACACAGGATGAGTGGGGATATATAAGTGTTTGCTACATGGTGCTGAAAAGATGTATTTTTCCTGTTGTATAACTGTGATGCTTAAATAAGTTTTTCTTTTCTCTTTTAAAGTGGAAGAGCTCACATCTGAACTTAAATTTCTTTCTGCTGAATAGGCAGCTTTTATTGTCACAGCAGGGATTAAGGACCAGATGTATTTGTTGACAGTACATAGATTCTTAAATACACTTGCATACATGGCTCCAGTCCATGCCCTTTTATGAATTTCCTAATATTTAAAGACAAAAAAACAATGGCCATTGTTAATTTGATGGCAACAATTAATTTTACAATGTCCTAGAATGGAACTGAGGAGATAAGAAAAAAATTACCATTAAAAGCAAAGGAAGTTAGAGTATGGAGATTATTTAGAAAACAGAAAACCTCTGCTTTCACTGAAGCCGTTTAAACAAATTTACCCAAATTAGGCTTTTTTTTTTTAAAGAAGATGTTGGGGGTAGGAGTTTATTAATTAATTTATTTATTTCGGCTGTGTTGGGTCTTCATTTCTGTGCGAGGGCTTTCTCTAGTTGTGGCAAGCGGGGGCCACTCTTCATCGCGGTGCGCGGGCCTCTCACTATCGCGGCCTCTCTTGTTGCGGAGCACAGGCTCCAGACGCGCAGGCTCAGTAGTTGTGGCTCACGGGCCCAGTTGTTCTGTGGCATGTGGGATCCTCCCAGACCAGGGCTCGAACCCGTGTCCCCTGCACTAGTAGGCAGACTCTCAACCACTGTGCCACCAGGGAAGCCCCAAATTAGGATATTTTACTAAATAATACAAATAACTGCTTCCATTTTAAACTTCAATTTTAATAGACATCTTTGGTAGAACACATTAAAATTTCCAGAGAAGGTAGAATAAAGAAAGAAGTTATAGACATTTCCTGGTAGGTGAGACAAAATCTTTTTCAAAATCTAAACATTAACAAATAGGCATTAAAGTTTTTCTTAAAAAAAGAGAGAGGTAGGGAAAAAGCTAAAATAATCCAAGATACTTTATTAAAGTTGAAAAACTGTAAAGCAACACACAAAAGACAAGAACATTGCAGAATATTTATCATATCTTGAAAGATTTTAGTAATACTGTTTTCATGGTCCTTGAGAAACAAAGGCAAAGAAGATATGGCTCCTGGCTTTAAGTTTAATGTGTTGGGAAGCAAATGAAGAGTTACAAGAACATTGATGAGAATTAAACTGCAGGTATTTATACTGTGCTGAAAGACTAAAAATCATAAGAATTTGATGGGAAATAGGAATTAATGAAGGGATGAAGTCAGGGAAAGAAACATTTAAATTGAATTTTGAAGATGCACAGTAGTTACTCTGGATCCTCCAGGAGACCTGTGTTATAAGCAGAGAAAAGAGAAAACAAATATTTGCAAGTCTGCAGTGACACTTGGGAAGTTATAATAGTCTGAAATGAATAGAAGGTACATTCAATGGAGTGGAATGGCCAGAGGATGATAAAAAAGGAAAACATGAATATACCTGACCTTCACATTTCTTACAAAGAGACATTAGAACTCTAGTGCCACAATGCTTAAAACTGTTTTCCGGGACAATGTTTTTCCACTTTCTGATGAAAAGTCTTCCCTTAAATCACTTAACTAACCACCCTTCCCACAGCATTGCTCAAGGGAAGCCCCATCAATAGAAGACAGCTTATTGCATTTTTTAAAGGTGAGTCAGCATGTAGTTCTTTGGGAGGGATATTTACCGCCTTCAATCACTTAAAAGTATAAAGAGCTGATAGATACTTCTTTACTGAAGTCCATTTTGATAGGCAAAGACATATAAAAGATGCTAGAGATGAGATTTCCAGCAAGAGAATGAAGCAACTCTTGTGAGTAAGGGAAGTCTCACTTTTTCTGTTTGGTCTCTGGTGCTTATCCTGTTCTTCAGTAAAGCTGAGAAGAGAATCTGCTTTTTTATTTCTTTATTTTAGTTCATTCACACAGTTTTTTTCTGGAAAATTTAAGCTAAACCTTATTTATAAAGTTAAATGTCATCCAACGTCATGGTAGAAAGACATACCAAAAAATAAAGTAAAATTATATGTCAAAATAAACGATGTTGTCTTTGCAAACTCATGTTAGCCTATGAATGCAGGAAAATCAAAACCTGCTATTACATTATTAGAACTATAAAAACACTAACTATTCATCAAACTGAATTTTGGGGGGAGGGGAGGACTGGAGGAGGATATGAGGACTAGAGTATTACTTTTTATGGTTGTTCACTCCTCTGTTTTATGTTATTTGTCCATCAGGTGTTTAAGAATTTATTGTGCTTCTGTTGTTCAATATCTATACTGTAACGTTTTGCTATTTTTTTCTCTGAATGATGTTCTCATCTGTTAGTGCAGATAGAGTTGTCAGCAGCGAGAGTAGCAGAAGGAATCACCATGATGTTCTGGAAACGTTTGTAAAGACAGAAGGGTCTGAGAGTCTCAGGAGGGATGAGGACTCTCTCTTCAGTTACCATTTACCCAGACACATACTTGACAATATTGATTAGGTGCTTGCTGTTTATCCCGTGACTTATTTAGGCAAGGGTATGCAAACCTGAATGAAACAGAGTCCAAAGCCCCAGCGGCGGCTCCACCGCGGAGTCAATTTATGCATACACCAAGGTTGCTAAGGCCTGGTTGCTAAGGCCACCTCGTCCCATTCTCCCCTCCTCTCCCTTGTTATTAGTGTTGGTAATTAATTTGAACAAGCCCCTCACCTCCACTTCAGAGTGAATGGGGCGAAGGGAAGTACTGAATATGAAAGTGAAGGTGACATTAGGGTACTACTAAACCAAATGAGTTCCCTATACATTCATGTTTCTTTGAGAAAGATATTTTCCTTCGGTGGTGTCACATTCAAGTGTTTCTATTGCTAAGAATTTAAAAGTCAATGTAGACCACGGTGCAGTACTAATGGCTTTAAAGCAAAGTTTTGAGATCTCTAAAATCAGATGAAGGAGATCGGCTAGGATTGATAATTTTATTTGTCTGAAGATAACTGCTCTCTCTATATGCTCTGCCTTAAAATTAAGCCCACACATGTGCATATTATATTTTCCACAACATATAATATTAAAGTATTTCTTTTATATTTTGGAATGTAAAAATTAAGTGGGTATGCCAGATATATAAATGTATTCCAAGGCAAAAGTACATGCAATAGTGCATAAAATAAGTGGGCTCCAAAAATTCTATTAATGTAAATATATGATCAGTATAGTCTTTAAATATGATATCTGATATTTCTTTAAGATATTTGAGGTAACTTCGCCTGCCTTATGAAAATAATCCACTTGCAAAAACTATTCTATGTGTTACTAAATGTCAAATGTTTAAAAGGAAGTATCTGCCTAGCTTATTAAAAGTCAATTAAGCAAACTTATGTTTAACTTTCTATTAATACGTCAGTGAATCTGCACTGCATAAGGGACAGAGGATTTTATCACCCTGGTAGAAGTGGGAACCTGAAAGCTATTGAGAACTATAGATTTCCCAATGTATCATAATTATAGAAACACCTGTGTTAAATAACTCTGAGTTGATCCACTCTAAAAATATAGAGTGCTTAATAGTCCTGAGAAGCAAACTCACTGCCAACAAGCCACAGGTGTTCACCACGGGAAGCCATAAAAAATGTGAAGATGAAGGATGTGATGACATTTCCCAACTCATAATATATATATATCCCAAAATGAACTTATGCATCTATAATTGAGTTGGTTTTTGAAAATTGTTAATGTGGCATTTAGGTTATTTTTAAAAATAAAAAGCCATAAAATTTCCAAAATGTGCATAATATATGTTTATAAAATTGGATGCAAAGGGATAAAATCAAGCTAGAATCAAAGGTTTACCTTTAAAAACTTTTTTTCTTATTAGTGATAGCACTTGAATTGCCTGTTTCCTATATTGAATCTAAAGTTTATGCAGATAAGTAATTATGTGAATGAATCTTCATTATAATAAAATATAGATTTTTAAATTTTATTAATTCAAGTAACAGCCTTCAGATGGACTATTTGCTGCAATAAAAAATTATAATCATGCTTCACCTAAGATTTTGTTATTGTTCATATAAAACGTTGTAACCACAGGGAGCCGTAATCAAGTTGCTCTGTATTTCTTTAACATGTACACTAATCTTTCTAGTTAATTCCATTCAGCATAAAAATAATACTTACTAATGCATTTTGCAAGCTTTATTAATGCCTTCCAGACACTCATGTTTGTTAACTGAACACATTTGATTATCCATGCTGATGGAAGACTATAGAAGCACGGATAACTAAAATAGTAGGTGGGCTTCCCTGGTGGCGCAATGGTTGAGAATCTACCTGCTAATGCAGGGGACACGGGTTTGAGCCCTGGTCTGGGAGGATCCCACATGCTGCGGAGCAACTAGGCCCGTGAGCCACAACTACTGAGCCTGTGCGTCTGGAGCCTGTGCTCCGCAACAAGAGAGGCCGCGATAGTGAGAGGCCCACGCACCGTGAGGAAGAGTGGCCCCCGCTTGCCACAACTAGAGAAAGCTCTCGCACAGAAATGAAGACCCACCACAGCAAAAATAAATAAATTAATTAATAAACTCCCACACCCAACATCTTAAAATAAATTAAAATAAATAAAAATAAAAATAGTAGGTAATTCAGAAAATGCTGTGCAGTCAAATGCACATAAACAGAAACATATTCACACATGTTTGTTCAAATATATCTCCCCTTTGTCAGTCTTGCAAGTAAATGATCCAAAGTAGTTGATGAAAGAGAAGCGGTTTCTGCCAAAGTACATGCAGATAATAAAATATATGTGCCATCATCTGACTAAACACAGAAAGAGAAGAATGTCTCTGTTTCTACCTCTAGAACCTAATCTATGAAATTATGATTCCATGTAGGTCATCCAAACTTTCCTCTAGGTTGGTTCCATCTGAGGTGGTCCAGTTGTAATACCAGGGTGTTACCAGTCTACAGGGCAAAGTATGGGTTAAGGTTATAAACCAGTTTGATTGGTAGTTCTGACCAGTAGACCAGAGTCAGCACAGTGGACTATAAAGGAGAAACAGAAATAATTCAAAATTCTTACATTTTTAAAGTACATTATTAAGGTTATTTGTTTAACTACATCAAAAAAATGCCAGTGGTGTAAATAAGATAGAAGTTTACTTCTCTTTTGTGTTAAGCATGACGTGCTAGGAGTGGCAAGGTGATAAGTTTCTTTGCTCCATCAGGTCAGGTAGGCATCGGGGCTTCTTGTACTTTGCTGTTCAGGCCCCTACTGCCAGTCACCTCGCGACATGACCAGAGGTGGTTCACCACAACCATGTCCACTTCTCAGCCCGCAGATGGGAGAAGAGGAAATGGAGGACCAGCAGTTTCCATTCAATGAAGGTGACCTGGGAGGAGCCAGTATCCTAGTTCCCAGAATTTAAACACGTGTTCCAGGCTGGCTGCAATGGAGGCTGTGAATATAATCTCCAACTAGGGGCTCATTTACTCAACTAAAATGTGGGAGTTCAAAGACTAAAGAAAGAAGAGAAAAATTAATATTTGAAGATAATTACAGTCTTTCCCAGAAGAGATAACAAAGAGAAAAGATTACAATAAATTATAATGAATAGCCAGGACATTTTTTCCCCCAGAAATGCTTGAAATCAGGTCAGATTCTGAGGAAAGAAAATGAGACTACCCCTATTGATTGTAAGAAGCTCCCTATGGAAAGATTCTAAAAATGTTAAAAGGTCCCATCTTCCCTGTTGAAACAGTGACCATCATTATTTCTAATAATTGAGGCACTATATTCTGAAAAAAATTGTTTGAAATTCATATTATGTAGAAAGTCAGAGCTTAAAGGGATAGTAGTGTTCATATTTTCCAGTGTTTTCCAAGATATGTTCCCTTGGATACTAGTCCAGTGAAATGGTTATTGGAAAATTTGTTTTCTTATCAAATAGGTTTGGGAGACATTGATTACTGTGTCTCCAGACAGTTATAAAGTCTAAGCATATTAATAAATATTGCAACACATAGTAAAGAGAACTAGTTAAATGCCTTATTCTAAATGCGTTAATCACATAATTTTTATTCAAGTAGCACTTATCAATGTATTTTGAAATAGCCTTTTGAGGAAACTGATTTAATCCAAACTCTTTACTTTACAAGATATTATAACAAATGAGGACAAAGCATTTATATACCTTAATGAGAACTAGATAAGTCAATTAACCTAACACCATGCAGTGAAGTCTCAGCTTTTAGTATAAACAATTTATTGATTTAATCCAGTTGCTCAGCAGACTATGGTTCATGGGCTAATTCTGGCCCACTGTCCATTTTTATAAAGTGTGATTGAACAGTTGTACTCATTCATTTATTTATTGTCTATAGTTCATTTCTCACTGCAACAGCAGAGTTGAGTAGTTGTAACAGAGATCATATGGCCCACAAAGCTTCTAATATTTACTATTGGGTTTTTTACAGAAAGAGTGTTTGTTGACCCCTGATTTAATTCATTCAGAAATATAAGTTAAATATGAGTCAGTATATCTCAAGTACCCCAGTATACCTTACTTTGAGAAGAAAAACAATTTGATATGGAATTGAATTAAGCTCGAGGAAAACTTTTGGAAGCAGTAATTATACTTCTCTCAACGTAAGTGTTTTTTTCACAAAAATTATTGGTGAGCAATTCAGATGAATAAAATTTAAGATCTCTCAACTGAGTTTTATCTGTTACTTGAAACCACTAAACTCCATTGGTGCCATTGTATTAAGCATTGATGATGTGGAGATGAATGAGCCATAGTACCAGCTCTCGAGTAGCTCACTGTCCAGCAGAGAAGATAAAAAAGAAATCCATCAAGTATTATATGATGACAAGATCTCTAATAATGTTCACCAAACTCTATCTAAGAAAGGGGCATTCCACATTATTTTAATGTAGCTTTTCCCCCTTTTCTCTAACAGTTAACATATCACATATACATCAGGTACTGTTCCAATATACTAACTCATATAGTAATCACAACAACTGTAAATATATTGCTTCTCAGTCTGAGAAGACACAGATCTAAGGGGGAGAAAAAGTATTTTGCTCAGAGAGAACAGAATGTGCCAAGACACAGTACAGTAGAGGTGCTGAAACAAGAGAAAGTGAGCAAAACTTCTTAAGTTTTCCTTTCAAATGCAGTATCAAGGATAGGAAACAAGAGTGTATGAATCAACTCAGGAGAGCATCTTGTCTAAAAGATTTTGTCACAATCAGAAGAAGGATAATAAAAAATGTCAAGTGTCAGAGGGCAGATATTGATGTAAGATAAATTCAGAGACAATTCTTAATATCATTATTTTAGTTTAGTCCATTTTTATTTTATGGCATTAGATGTGGTGAGATCATACTGTGAAATTTCTGAGTGGCTCCATGATGGTTTGAATTACTTCACAAAGCTCCACATGATGGGTAATTCCCTCAAACTATATAGTTTATGTACAAGCTGTCATTATTAAGAATAGTTTAAATAAAATAATGGTTTAGGAAATTATATTTTATACATGTACATGGACATTATGTGGATAGACTGGCATTGATAACATATCAGATTATCTTAAGGGGTTATCTAGTCTACTATCTTAATTTACTCAGAGTGTTTAGGCAAGATTTATAAAGCTACACAGCTAATTCCATCATTATGATTTCCAAAATATTAGAAAATCTTTATACTGCAGTATACCAACTTATATTAGTTATAATACAAAGTTATGTTTTACTGAAATAGAGTATTCTTACATTTAAAATGTTAATTCTATCTTAATTAACTACGTCTAAATTTATAGCTAGTATTTTTGAAAAGCATTGTTTGGAGTAGACATTTTAAAATGCCATAGGTAAAGAATTCAACTTGTTAACAATCGTAAAAGATGCATTTCAGTAGACATAGAGATAAGTGTGTAATTTTGGAAGAACAGCCTCTCAAATTGTATACAAATGAAATGAAAATAATTTCTGCCAGTCATAAAATTAAGCAAACATATTTAGTTACATAGTAAAGACAAGTTTGGCAAACTTGCTAGAAAGTTTGGCAAATTTCCTTGCTAGAAAAGTAATCAAATATTGAGATCAATAAGTATTTACATGGTACTTGGAAAACCAGAGGCAGTCTTTCTCCTGTACCTTAGACTGAGTACAACTATACTAAAGAATAATGTCCAATTCTGAGCTCTAAAATTAACTTAAGAAAAGATTCATGAGATAGGATTGAATAAATATGTGGTTACCCAATAAGAAATGTGAGAATATCCTTGAAAGAAAACCAAAATAAATAACAGTGTTTAATAATATTTATTTTAATGTTTATATATTATAACACTTGAGAGCAAATGAGAGACGAATCTGCAGCCTGAGGAATGTATGTTCATGAAAAAGAATGCAAATAGTAAGCATGGGATTACTTTTAGTAAGATTAGTAAGAAGAAATACGGGATTAGTAAGAAGATTCACTTCCCAAACTCCTCTGTTGAAAAACTAGGATTGGTCATATCTGTCTGGGATAGTATCCTAGAGAGCCTGTGATTCTGGGATGGATAGAGAGTTAATGAATAGTGATGCAGCAAGCATATTAATAAAACAAGACATCTGTCATTAGAAAGATCATCTCATACCTAAACTTTGTCATCAATAGATTATAATGTTCTCAAGGGGGAAAAACATGAAACAAAACTATGTAATGTTCATCTTCCATTGTTCAGTGGTCAAAATAAGTATTCTAGAACCAGATTGCCTGAGTTCAGATCCCAACTCCCCATTTTATTAATTCTGTTACCTTGGGAGACTCAATTAATGTCTCCATATCTTGTTTTTAACATCTTTAAAATGGGAATAATATTGAAACCTGTCCTTTGATTTGCTATAATATTAACTTTTTCATAGAAGACTATCTGACACAGATTAAGCCTTACAAGTAAGATATCTCTAATGGCATGTACATAATAGACAACTCTGTCAATGCTTTTTAAAAGAATTTTTATTTTATATTGGAGTACAGTTGATTAACAATGTTGTGTTAGTTTCAGGTGTACAGCAAAGTGATTCAGTTATACATGTATCTATTATTTTTCAAATTATTTTCCCACTTAGGTTATTACAGAATATTGAGCAGAGTTCCCTGTGCTATACAGTAGGTCCTTGTTGGTTATTTTTTAAAATATAGCAGTGTGTATATGTCAATCCCAAACTCACAATCTGTCCCTCCCTCCACCCCACCATTCCCCCTTGGTAACCATAAGTTCATTTTCTATGTCTTTTTCTCTTTTGTAGTAAGTTCGTTTGTATAATTTTTTTTAGATTCTACATATAAGTGATATCATATATTTGTCTTTATCTGAATTACTTCACTTAGGATGATAATCTCCAGGTCCATCCATGTTGCTGCAAATGGCATTATTTCATTCTTTTTAATGGCTGAGTAATATTCCACTGTATATATGTACCACATCTTCTTTATCCATTCTGTCAGTGGACATTTAGGTTGCTTCCATGTCATGGCTATTGTAAACAGTGCTACAATGAATATTGGGGTGCATGTATTCTTTCGAACCATGTTTTTCACTGGATATATGCCCAGGAGTAGGATTACTGGATCACATGGTAGCTCTGTTTTTACTTTACTAAGGAACCTCCATACTATACTTCATAGTGGCAGTACCAATTTACATTCCCACCAACAGGCTAGGAGGGTTCTTTTTTCTCCACATCCTCTCTAGCATTTATTGTTTGTAGATATTTTTGTTGATGGCCATTCTGACTGGTGTGAGGTGATATCCCATTGTAGTTTTGACTTGCATTTCTCTAATAATTAACGATGTTGAACATCTTTTCATATGCTTCTTAGCCATCTGCCATTTGGAGAAATGTCTATGTAGGTCTTCTGCCCATTTTCTGATTGGGTTGGTTTTATGATACTGAGCCTCATCATCTGTTTATAAATTTTAGAGACTAATCCATTGTCAGTCTCAATGTATGCAAATATTTTCTCCCATTCTGTGGGTTGTCTTTTTGTTTTGTTTACCGTTTCCTTTGCTGTGCAAAAGCTTTTGAGTTTAATTAGGTCCCATTTGTTTATTTATTTTTTATTTCCATTACTCTGGAAAATGGGTCCTCAACAAAATACTTGTAATCCAAATACAACAATACATTAAAAGGATCATACACCATGATCAACTGGTGTTTATCCCAGAGATGCAAGGATTTTTCAGTATCTCAGATCAATCAGTGTGATACATGACATTAACAAATTGAAGAACAAAAACCATATGATCATCTCAATAGGGTGCAGAAAAAGCTTTTGAGAAAATTCAATATCCATTTATGATAAAAACTCTCCAGAAAGTAGGCATAGAGGGAACTTACCTCAACATGATAAAGGCCATAAATGACAAACCTATAGCTAACATCATAATCAACAGTGAAAAGCTAAAAGCATTGTCAGGAACAAGACAAGGATGTCCACTCTCACCACTTTTATTCAACATAGTTTTGGAAGTCCTGGCCATGGCAATCAGAGAAGAAATAGAAATAAAAGGAATCCACACTGGAAAAGAAAAAGTAAAACTGTCACTGTTTGCAGATGACATAATACTATACATAGAAAATCCTAAAGATGCTACCAGAAAACTACTAGAGCTCATCAATGAATTTGGTAAAGTTGCAGGATACAAGATTAATACATGGAAGTCTGTTGCATTTCTATACACTAAAAATGAAGATTGAAAGAGAAATTAAACACCCATTTACCGTCACATCAAAAAGAATAAAATATCTAGGAATAAACATACATAAGGAGGCAAAAGACCTATACTCTGAAAACTATATAAAACGCTGATGAAAGAAGTCAAAGATGACACAGATGGAAAGATATATCATGTTCTTGGATTGGAAGAATAAATACTGTCAAAACAACTGTAGTGTCCAAGGCAATCTACAGATTAAATGCAATCCCTATCAAATCACCAGTGGAATTTTTCACAGAACTGGAATGAAAAGATCTTAAAATTTGTATGGAGACACAAAAGACCCCAGATAGCCAAAGCAATCTTGAGAAAGGAAAACAGAGCTGGAGGACTCAGGATACCTGACTTCAGACTACACTACAAAGCTTCAGTCATCAAAACAATATGGTACTTGAACAAAAACAGAAATATAGATCAATGGAACAGGATAGAAAGCCAAGAAATAAACCCACGCACCTATGGTCAATTAATCTATGACAAAGGAGGCAAGACTATACAATGGAGGAAAGACAGTCTCTTCAATAAATGGTGCTAGGAAAACTGGACAGCTACATGTAAAAAAAAGGAAATTAGAGCACTTTAACGTCATACACCAAAAATAAACTCAAAATTTAGGTATTTAGGATTAAATACCTAAATGTAAGATCGGATACTGTAAAACTCTTAGAGGAAAACAAATGCAGAACACTCTCTGACATAAATGTCAATGTTTATTTAATAAACTGAATGATAGTATAAAAGAAGCAAGGTTCTTATCCTAAACTATATTCCAAAGACTTTAGTGCTGTTTATTTATGTACATATGTTCCTTGGTTATATTTATATTAAAACCCTGAAGATATTCTGAGTGAAAGTATAGACACGAGTAAGATAGGCACTTGCAAAATACATGGACTCTTTCGAGTTCTTATAGTAGCATTTATTGCCCTGAAATTTGGGGGTAAGGAGGTAAGAAAAGGAGGTCTTGAATCTGAATCTTAAACCAGCCTTTTACACCATATATATTATGGAATAAATAGCAAGAAAGTATATTCTCTGTTGATATCTAGGCAATTTTCTCAGAATTTTGTTTTCTGCTCACCAACGAAGAGCAACTGGGTTGGAATGTGTGTAAGCCTGGAGACTCTTGGACCTTTAACATAAAAATTAAATAAGAAGAGAGCCTGATCAGACTCTTCCAGCCTTTCTTTCTGCAGAGAATCTCAAAGAGCAAGGCCAACTACAAAAGTAAAGGTACCCACCTATCTCAATTTATCATTTAAAAAACATGAATTGGAAAAAGAGATCCAAATACAGAGAAAAAATAACATATCTATGCTTAGTGATATTTAATTTTTTCTTCTTTCTCAAAAGTTCAACTGCCAAGACTGATGATCTTTTTTTTATACTCTTGGTTATAAAACTGGACTTAACCTGATTTTAAACACCCAACAGCTTTTCATTGATGGAAATACCACCTGAAGAAATAGAATTCAGGGGACTTCCCTGGTGGTGCAGTGGTTAAGAATCTGCTTGCCAGTGCAGGAGACATGGGTTAGAGCCCTGGTCTGGGGAGGTCCCACATGCCACAGAGCAACTAAGCTCATGTGCCACAACTACTGAGACTGTGCTCTAGAGCCCACGAGCCACCACTATTGAGCACATGTGCCAAAACTACTGAAGCCCCACGTGCCTAGAGCCCATGCTCCACAACAAGAGAAGCCACCACAATGAGAAGCCTGTGCACCGCAACAAAGAGTAGCCCCTGCTCGCTGGCACTAGAGAAAGCCCACACGCAGCAACGAAGACCCAATACAGCCAGAAATAAACAAATAAATAAATTTATTAAAAAAAGAAGAAGAAGAAGAAGAAGTAGAATTCAGGCTGTCCAGAATCCAAAGCCTCTTAAATGAATTGTGTATCTGAAAGATAGTTAAATGATTCACTCAAATTTATAATAATCCTTTGGTAATATTCTGAATTTTTTTGCAAAAGATAGACAGGCAGGCAGGAGCCAGAGAGAGTCCCCAGTAGTGTTAAAAGAAATCAAAATGGTTTAATCACCCTGCCATAAAGTGAGATTGGCAAAGTTTATCCCTTGAAAGATATGAAATTATCATTTACAGTTGGGTGCCTTCTTGGAATTTCAATACAGTAAAGCTAGTCCCCAGATAGTAGTAATGCTCTGTCTTTCAGAAAGTACAGATGACCCTTGAGAAACACAGGTTTGAAGTGTGTGGGTCCAATTATACATGGATTTTTTTCCCCAATAAATATGGTACCTGTATTTTGATTTTACAGATGTTTAAATTAACTAAATGTTAGGAAAAGTTTGTGCTCAATTAGAGACCACAATATGTGGAATCAAAAGAATTATGGTTTGACCATAATTCAAAAAGACACATGCACGCCAATGTTCATTGCAGCACTATTTACAACAGCCAGGTCATGGAAGCAACCTAAATGCCCATTGACAGACGAATAGATAAAGAAGATGTGGTACATATATACAATGGAATATTACTCAGCCATAAAAAGGAACGAAATTGGGTCATTTGTAGAGACGTGGATGGACCTAGAGACTGTCATACAGAGTGAACTAAATCAGGGAAAAACAAATATCGTATATTAATGCATATATGTGGAATCTAGAAAAATGGTACAGATGAACCGGTTTGCAAAGCAGAAATAGAGACCCAGATGTAGAGAACAAACATATGGACATGAAAGGGGGTAAGCAGGGGGTTGTTGTTGGTGGTGGTGGTGGGATGAATTGGGAGATTGGGATTGACATATATACACTAATGTGTATAAAATAGATAACTAATAAGAACCTGCTGTATAAAAAAAAAAATTGTGGTTTGAGTCCTGATTCTGTCCAAACTGTTTCAGCTTCCTACCCTTGGGTGAATCATTTATCAACTTCTTTGTTTTTGAGGCAGAGATAGCAGTAGGTGGATTTTCCACTCTGTGAGGTTTTGCACCCCTAATCCCTGTGTTATTCAAGGGTCAACTCTATTTTATCTTTTCATAACTTCAAAAATTATTTTGTTTTTAATCACATTAAAGGAACTAATATCTAGATCTGTTGTCTGCTGGTGTCTTTCTGTTACATTATCATAATTGTTTGTGCAAAACCACCGTCTTCTCTGATAGAGGGGGAAAAATAAAGCTGCTGAAACTGGTTGTTTGGATTCTGTAATTCTAGGTGGAGTAGTCAAGGAATATTTGTGTCCTAAGACCCAAATCCATGCATGCCCTTATAAGGAAGTTCTTGCTGCTAAACAGTACTCCCATCTATATCTCAGCTTCCAAGTTCCCTGAGTCAGTGGAACCAACCAATCCAAGCTCAACTAAGAGACTCTTGCCTTTTGTTCCTCTCCTCCTCTCATGACCCTAGCACACTTCTTCACTTAGAACTAAGGACACAGTAACACTTTCATGCTTCTACAAGTCAGGCTCATTATGTCATTCAAATTTTCAGCAACAGTCCTGGAATGCATGCTAAAAGAGTGCAGAATTTATTTGATTCTATTTCAGCCATGCTATATATCACTAAATATCTTGAAAAACTTTCAGGAAGGCTTTTGCTATGTTAGCGTGTTGCCAAAAGAAGTTAGTAAATATAGTGAATAAAAGCCAGCTAAATATTGTCATATTTATCAAGTGACTAATAGACTAACACATTTTATTTTTATTTCTTAACAAAATAAGTAATCTGATGAGAAGTAACTCTTGGCCAAGAGCAAACAGTTTCCTGATACTGTGTGTTTTGTTCTCTCACTTTGCTATGAACTAGTAATTTTTCATATATTTTGGGTCAGTTACTTTTATAGTGTGAAAAATATGTATTAGTTTTTACAATTTCCCTTCATTTTCTATTTTACTGAGTGTGTATTTAATTGTGTCTGTGTCCCAGTTCCTATACTGGCAGCACTGTGAGAATTCTGTATTTCTCCATTCATCAGTGGGTTTCTCCAAAAATCTTCAAGGAAGTTCAGTCTGTCACACCTATGACTCATTCAGCCCTGATCTTTGGGGATTATTCTTCCTATTGCAGACTTTCTGACTAAAAGATAATTCAGTTTACAGTGTTGATTGTAACAGAAGAAAACATGAATTATTTCTTGCGTTTCATAAGCACAACAGTTATGGGGAATGGGATAAAACACTTAAATATAGTACACTTAGGATGTTTTAAACCCTCAGGAATTAGAGCAGGTTTTATGACTGTGTCAGATAAAAATGGTATTAAAATATTTGTCAGCCCTTTACAGCATCTTTAGTTTAAAATAAAAAGTGCCTTTGGAAACAGCAATACAAAATTAAATGTTAACCATTTATAATAGAAATTTGGCAGTAATATCAAGAGAATTAATAAAGTATATACTCTCATAATTAAATAATAATTCCATTTCTGGAAATGTGGCCTAAAAAATAACCCAAAGTGGAAAAATATATATGTAGATATCTATTGCATTGTAATAGAGACTGTATGATTAGCACATACTTTAATTCTCTGGAGCCCCAAATAACATATAGCAATAATGAGCAAATATTAAAGTATAATAAATTCATGACTATACTCAAAAGATGACAAATTTCTCTATAGTTCAGAAGTGGAAAACTATTCTCACAGTGTTATGTGGGGGGTAATCCCATGAAGCTCATGATTTTCAGCAAGAGCCTTGGAGATTTTGATTCCAGTATGGTGACTATCACCAAATTTCCCATCATATCACTGAGGACTCAGTGAGGCCCATCATTTTATATTAGGATCTGGGGCTGTACTCCTTTAAAATGTAGAGACAAATTGTGGCAGCTCTCTGGAGTTGCCACATCTATAAAACTTTGTCAGTAATAAGTTTGAAAGAAGGAGGAGGTGGCCAGAAAATGGGATTTGTGCCAAGGTGTTCACTGTTTCAGTGAAAAGATCTATGACATTAATTATATGATATGAGGCTAGAAAATCTCATTCTCACGAAGGAATGCACAAGACTGGACGTGAAGTGGCAGTTGACCATAGTGGAAGCATAACCAGATACACACACACACACACACACAGATTGAGAAAGAGAAAGTGAGAGCATGCTCACATTCAAGATGAATATTACAACAAAAAACCTCTTCAAAGAGCTTGAAGAAAACTACCCACTAAGATCCAATTGTCATCAATTTGTCTCAAAATAAGTGTAAGTTATAGAATACTCTAAAAATAATTTAAAATAATTATGTTTAGTTTCCTCCAAGTGATAATGGAAAAAATAGCATACACAAAAATGATAATTTGTGATATGGAAGTAGCAGATACTAATCAAAAACAGATATTTATAAACATAAACAATTAATATTAGGAGTGAAAATTATAGCCATTGAATATTAAAAAATAGTATCACAGTATTTGTGGTGAATTCTAGAAATTACTCAGTTAAAGAAAGCATTAGAAGTATGGAAGATAGTGTTGGTTAATTTACCCAGGAATCTACACAAAGAGTTAAAGAGATAAAAGAATAAATAATATGTTTAAAGCATCCAAAAATAGTTCTAGAAGTCAAGAATATATGACTTATTAGAATTGAAATATTTGAAGATATAATAACAGGTTTTTCTAGAATTGAAGAAAAACTGGCTTAAAATTCAGTGAGAGCCCATTAAGATAAATAAAAATAAATACATTCATTTTCTAAGGAAAAATCTGAATGCTAAATAAAAAAGAAAATCTAAAAAAAAGCAATACAAAAGACACCAATTACATATCAAAGAATAACATTCAACAGTGAGTTGTCATCACTTTGGCAACAATAATATTGAGATGACTGTCAAGCTAGAATTCTACATCGAGCTAAAGAACAGTCAAGATTTAGGGTAAAATTACATTTTCAAACATACAAAAGTGAAAACAGTTTAGAGCATACATATTCATGCTGAATCAACTATTAAAGAATACTTTTCAGAAGAGTAAAAGTAAATGCAAAAGGAAGGAGTGAGATGCAGAAAACAATGGTCATAAAAAATCAATATGTGAGGGGCTTCCCTGGTGGCGCAGTGGTTGAGAGTCCGCCTGCCGATGCAGGGGACACGGGTTCGTGCCCCGGTCTGGGAAGATCCCACATGCCGCAGAGCGGCTGGGCCCGTGAGCCATGGCCACTGAGCCTGTGCTCCGGAGCCTGTGCTCCGCAAGGGGAGAGGCCACAACAGTGAGAGGCCCGCCTACCGCAAAAAAAAAAAAAAAAAAAAAAAAAAAAAAAAAAAAAAAAAAAAAATCAATATGTGATAACTGGATAGAACTGATGTGGTGGGTAGTTAAAATAGGCTAAGTTTATTCCATTTAAAGGAGGATAAATTACCAAATAACTTTAGAGTTTGTGAGTTGATATGTTTCTGTATGTTGAAAAATTATGGGTAATTACCAAGATACAGAATTAAATTTGCAGCTGTCAAACTAGCAGAAGACAACACATGGAAAAATCATTATCAACCTACTAGAAATGAAGAAGACAGGGTGGAGAGATAAGCATGCAAATCAAAAACTATGGAAAGGAAACAGAACACTCAAACTAAGATAAAATAAATACATTATATCAATAATTATAGTACATCAAAAGGATTGCATTCACCTCAAATTGGTGTTTTTAAACTTGGCTTTTGTTTGCTTGATCTACTCATAAAAGAATCGATAATAAATGTTACACCTAAAACTATGAAAACTAAGTCAAACAAAAGATAATCAAATAAAATATGAATATTACTATGGGATAGTATATTAGTTTCCAAAAATATGCTATTGTAACAAATTACCACAAATTTAGTGGCTTAATACAACACACACATATCGATATACATTTCTGGAGGTCAGAAGTCTAAAATAAGTTGAGGGGCTAGTTTTTTTTTCTGGAGATTTTGTTTCCTTGACCTTTCAGCTTCTAGTGGCTCTCTGTATTCCTTGGCTTGTGGCCCCTTCCTCCATCTTAAAAGCACATCACTGCAGGCTCTGCTTCCAACATCACATGTACTTTTCCTCTGACTCTGACTCCTTCTGCATCTCTCTTATAAGGATTCTTATGCCTGCATAATTGAGGATAATCTGATCAGTGTCAGATAGTCACATCTGCAAAGTGTCTTCTGCCATGTAAGGTAACATTCAGTGGTTCCAGGGATAAGGACATGGGAAATATTTGGGGGCTGTTATTCAGATTAACACAGACAAAAAAATGAATGAGACTTATTAATTGGAGAAATATAACTCTTGTACAGAAGATAATGTTAATCAAAGTATGATAATATTTGTATAAATTTGAAAAATAATACTATAATACTTATAAGTTCATATATGTATAGTGTGTATATAAATGTAAATTTATAAAATATACACACAAAAATTCATACCAATTACCTCTAGTGAGAGAAACATAGAAAAAGAAAATAAACGTTACTTTTGCTGTAAATTTTTATTTATTTTTAACAAATATCTAAACAATTATGAAAATTTAAAATTTGCTGATTTCAGATGCATGATTGACAGAAGTTTATTATTACTTGGATCCTTTATCACAGTTGCTTTTACTAATATATATTAAAACAATCTAAACCTTTAAATATGTTTTAATGGATGTATAGAAACTTCAAAGAATATCATAACATTGAAAATGATTGAGAAGTTTCTGTAACACATGAAAAAGTCTTATGTTTACAATATATGTTTAGAAAGATTACATAATTAAATTCACAAATGTATTATACATACACAGTTATGCACTAATTTAGAATAGTTCCTATGCCAAAGCTTTTACTTATATGTGTTATCCTATTTAATTTTCACTACTGCCTTCTGAGTTAAAAATTCCTACACTTATGATACCCATTTTACAGGTGAAGAAACTAAGGAATAAAATAAATGAGTAGTTAAACATGATTTCAAACCTATTCTGGCTGACTCTGAGCTCACACTCTTAATTCCTGTGCAATATTGTCTATATAGCAAACAAGAATTACAAAACAACTATGTTTAGGAAAATATTTGAAAAACAATAGGTCAAAATGTTAATGGTAATTGTTTTAGATTGTAGGCCTATGAATGATTATTTTTTCCTGTATTCTCAAAATACTCTATAATGAAATGGCATTTTGTATTTTTTAACTGATGAAATATTAATTTTATGCAGGTGTAAAAGTGATAGTGCCGAACATCAGACACTTCATTTATAGCACATGTGATCTGAAGCAAAATTAGGTTAATTAGGAAGTATCCATTTTAAGAATGATAAAAATCTTGGAAGAAACTGTGATTTTGGAACAACTGTTATTGTCTTATTAAAAGAAGTCCATTAATAAGTTCTGAAGATACTTATTTGATACCAAGGCATATAGTTAATGGATATACTTATAAAATAGCTAAATTTTACTTTCCTCTCTAATTTTCTAACAGTAAAATTTCTTACAGAGTGTTAGGGATACTACATACATGGGGAATAAAATATGGGCCCTCCAAATTTTAATTACTTTATTATTGCTGGCAGTGCTATGTCTTTTTTTTTGAATTTTTCTAGAAGTTTTCCATACTCTTGCAACATAAAACATTTTTTTCTTAGTTTCTGCTTTATACCAAAGTGAATCAGTCATACATATACATCTGTTCCCACATCCCTTCCCTCTTGCATCTCCCTCCCTCCCACCCTCCCTATCCCACCCCTCCAGGCGGTCACAAAGCACCGGTCACAAAGCACCGAGCTGATCTCCCTCTGCTATGCGGCTGCTTCCCACTAGCTATCTACCTTACGTTTGGTAGTGTATATATGTCCATGCCTCTCTTTCGCTTTGTCACAGCTTACCCTTCCCCCTCCCCATATCCTCAAGTCCATTCTCAAGTAGGTCTGTGTTTTTATTCCTGTTTTACCCCTAGGTTCTTCATGACATTTTTTTAAAATTCAATATATATGTGTTAGCATATGGTATTTGTCTTTCTCTTTCTGACATACTTCACTCTGTATGACAGACTCTAGGTCTATCCACCTCATTACAAATAACTCAGTTTCGTTTCTTTTAATGGCTGAGTAATATTCCATTGTATATATGTGCCACATCTTCTTTATCCATTCATCCGATGATGGACACTTAGGTTGTTTCCATCTCTGGGCTATTGTGAATAGAGCTGCAATGAACATTTTGGTACATGTCTCTTTTTGAATTATGGTTTTCTCAGGGTATATGCCCAGTAGTGGGATTGCTGGGTCATATGGTAGTTCTATTTGTAGGTTTTTAAGGAACCTCCATACTGTTCTCCATAGTGGCTGTACCAATTCACATTCCCACCAGCAGTGCAAGAGTGTTCCCTTTTCTCCACACCCTCTCCAGCATTTATTGTTTCTAGATTTCTTGATGATGGCCATTCTGACTGGTGTGAGATGATATCTCATTGTAGTTTTGATTTGCATTTCTCTAATGATTAATGATGTTGAGAATTCTTTCATGTGTTTGTTGGCAGTCTGTATATCTCCTTTGGAGAAATGCCTATTTAAGTCTTCTGCCCATTTTTGGATTGGGTTGTTTGTTTTTTTGTTATTGAGCTGCATGAGCTGCTTATAAATTTTGGAGATGAATCCTTTGTCACTTGCTTCATTTGCAAATATTTTCTCCCATTCTGAGGGTTGTCTTTTGGTCTTGTTTATGGTTTCCTTTGCTGTGCAAAAGCTTTGAAGTTTCATTAGGTCCCATTTGTTTATCTTTGTTTTTATTTCCATTTCTCTAGGAGGTGGGTCAAAAAGGATCTTGCTGTGATTTATGTCATAGAGTGTTCTGCCTACATTTTCCTCTAAGAGTTTGATAGTGTCTGGCCTTACATTTAGGTCTTTAATCCATTTTGAGCTTATTTTTGTGTATGGTGTTAGGGAATGATCTAATCTCATACTTTTCCATGTCCCTGTCCAGTTTTCCCAGCACCACTTATTGAAGAGGCTGTCCTTTCTCCACTCTACATTCCTGCCTCCTTTATCAAAGATAAGTTGACCATATGTGCATGGGTTTATCTCTGGGCTTTCTATCCTGTTCCATTGATCTATCTTTCTGTTTTTGTGCCAGTACCACACTGTCTTGATTACTGTAGCTTTGTAGTATAGTCTGAAGTCAGGGAGCCTGATTCCTCCAGCTCCGTTTTTCGTTCTCAAGATTGCTTTGGCTATTCGGGGTGTTTTGTTTTTCCAAACAAATTTTGAAATTTTTTGTTCTAGTTCTGTGAAAAATGCCAGTGGTAATTTGATGGGGATTGCATTGAATCTGTAGATTGCTTTGGGTGGTAGAGTCATTTTCACAATATTGATTCTTCCAATCCAGGAGCATGGTATATCTCTCCATCTATTTGAATCATTTTTAATTCCTTTCATCAGTGTGTTATAATTTTCTGCATACAGGTCTTTTGTCTCCTTAGGTAGGTTTATTCCTAGATATTTTATTCTTTTTGTTGCAATGGTAAATGGGAGTGTTTTCTTGATTTCATTTTCCGATATTTCATCATTAGTGTACAGGAATGCCAGAGATTTCTGTGCATTAATTTTGTATCCTGCTACTTTACCAAATTCATTGATTAGCTCTAGTAGTTTTCTGGTAGCGTCTTTAGGATTCTCTATGTATAGTATCATGTCATCTGCAAACAGTGACAGCTTTACTTCTTCTTTTCCAATTTGGATTCCTTTTATTTCCTTTTCTTCTCTGATTGCTGTGGCTAAAACTTCCAAAACTAAGTTGAATAAGAGTGGTGAGAGTGGGCAGCTTTGTCTAGTTCCTGATCTTAGTGGAAATGGTTTCAGTTTTTCACCATTGAGGACAATGTTGGCTTTGGGTTTGTCATATATGGCCTTTATTATGTTGAGGAAAGTTCCCTCTATGCCTACATTGTGCAGGGTTTTTTTCATAAATGGGTGTTGAATTTTGTCAAAAGCTTTCTCTGCATCTATTGAGATGATCATATGGTTTTTCTTCTTCAATTTGTTAGTATGGTGTATCACATTGATTGATTTGCATATATTGAAGAATCCTTGCATTCCTGGAATAAACCCCACTTGATCATGGTGTATGATCCTTTTAATGTTCTGTTGGATTCTTTTAGCTAGTATTTTGTTGAGGATTTTTGCAACTATGTTCATCAGTGATATTGGCCTGTAGTTTTCTTTCTTTGTTACATCCTTACCTGGTTTTGGTATCAAGGTGATGGTGGCCTCGTAGAATGAGTTTGGGAGTGCTCCTCCCTCTGCTATATTTTGGAAGAGTTTGAAAAGGATAGGTGTTAGCTCTTCTCTAAATGTTTGATAGAATTCGCCTGTGAAGCCATCTGGTCCTGGGCTTTTGTTTGTTGGAAGATTTTTAATCACAGTTTCAATTTCAGTGCTTGTGATTGGTCTATTCATATTTTCTATTTCTTCCTGATTTAGTCTTGGCAGGTTGTGCATTTCTAAGAATGTGTCCATTTCTTCCAGTCTGTCCATTTTATTGGCGTAGAGTTGCTTGTAGTAATCTCTCATGATCTTTTGTATTTCTGTAGTGTCAGTTGTTACTTCTCCTTTTTCATTTCTAATTCTATTGATTTGAGTCTTCTCCCTTTTTTTCTTGATGAGTCTGGCTAATAGTTTGTCAATTTTGTTTATCTTCTCAAAGAACCAGCTTTTAGTTTTATTGATCTTTGCTATCCTTTCCTTCATTTCTTTTTTCATTTATTTCTGATCTGATCTTTATGATTTCTTTCCTTCTGCTAACTTTGGGGGATTTTTGTTCTTCTTTCTCTAATTGCTTTAGGTGCAGGGTCAGGTTGTTTACTCGAGATGTTTCCTGTTTCTTAAAGTGGGATTGTATTGCTATAAACTTCCCCCTTAGAACTGCTTTTGCTTTGTCCCATAGGTTTTGGGTCGTCTTGTCTCCATTATCATTTGTTTCTAGTTATTTTTTGATTTCCTCTTTGATTTCTTCAGTCATCACTTCGTTATTGAGTGGTGTATCGTTTAGCCTCCATGTGTTTGTATTTTTTACAGATCTTTTCCTGTAATTGATATCTAGTCTCATAGCATTGTGGTTGGAAAAGATACTTGATACAATTTCAATTTTCTTAAATTTACCAAGACTTGATTTGTGACCCAAGTTATGATCTATCCTGGAGAATGTTCCATGAGCACTTGAGAAAAATGTGTATTCTGTTGTTTTTGGATGCAATGTCCTATAAATATCAATTAAGTCCATCTTGTTTAATGTATCATTTAAAGCTTGTGTTTCCTTATTTATTTTCATTTTGGATGATCTGTCCATTGGTGAAAGTGGGGTGTTAAAGTCCCCTACTATGAGTGTGTTACTGTTGATTTCCCCTTTTATGGCTGTTAGTATTTGCCTTATGTATTGAGGTTCTCTTATGTTGGGTGCATAAATATTTACAATTGTTATATCTTCTTCTTGGATCGATCCCTTGATCATTCTGTAGTGTCCTTCTTTGTCTCTTCTAATAGTCTTTATTTTAAAGTCTATTTTGTCTGATATAAGAATTGCTACTCCAGCTTTCTTTTGATTTCCATTTGCATGGAATATCTTTTTCCATCCCCTTACTTTCAATCTGTATGTGTCTCTAGGTCTGAATTGGTTCTCTTGTAGACAGCATATATATGGGTCTTGTTTTTGTATCCATTCAGCCAATGTGTCTTTTGGTGGGAGCATTTAGTCCATTTACATTTAAGGTAATTATCGATATGTATGTTCCTATTCCCATTTCCTTAATTGTTTTGGGTTCGTTATTGTAGGTCTTTTCCTTCTGTTGTGTTTCTTGCCTAGAGAAGTTCCTTTAGCATTTGTTGTAAAGCTGGTTTGGTGGTGCTGAACTCTCTCAGCTTTTGCTTGTCTGTAAACGTTTAATTTCTCCATCAAATCTGAATGAGATCCTTGCTGGTTAGAGTAATCTTGGTTGCAGGTTTTTCTCCTTCATCACATTAATTATGTCCTGCCACTCCCTTCTGGCTTGTAGAGTTTCTGCTGAGAGATCAGCTGTTAACCTGATGGGGATTCCCTTGTGTGTTATTTGTTGTTTTTGCCTTGCTGCTTTTAATATGATTTCTTTGTGTTTAATTTTTGACAGTTTGATTAATATGTGTCTTGACGTATTTCTTCTTGGATTTATTCTGTATGGGACTCTCTGTGCCTCCTGGACTTGATTAACTATTTCCTTTCCCATATTAGGGAAGTTTTCAACTATAATCTCTTCAAATATTTTCTCAGTCCCTTTCTTTTTCTCTTCTTCTTCTGGAACCCCTATAATTCGAATGTTGGTGCATTTAATGTTGTCCCAGAGGTCTCTGAGACTGTCCTCTGTTCTGTTAATTCTTTTTTCTTTATTTTGGTCTGTATCAGTTATTTCCACTATTTTATCTTCCACCTCACTTATCCGTTCTTCTGCCTCAGTTATTCTGCTATTGATCCCATCTAGAGTATTTTTCATTTCATTTATTGTGTTTTTAATCGATGCTTGATTCATCTTTAGTTCTTCTAGGTCCTTGTTAACTGTTTCTTGCATTTTATCTATTCTATTTCCAAGATTTTGTATCTTGAAAATAGAATCTTGGATCATCTTTACTATCATTATTCTGAATTCTTTTTCAGGTAGACTGCCTATTACCTCTCCATTTGTTAGGTGTGGTAGGTTTTTATCTTTCTCTTTCACCTGCTGTGTGTTTTTCTGTCTTCTCATTTTGCTTATCTTCCTGTGTTTGGGGTCTCCTTTTTGCAGGCTGCAGATTCGTAGTTCCCATTGTTTTTGGTGTCTGTCCCCAGTGGCTAAGGTTGTTTCAGTAGGTTGTGTAGGCTTCCTGGTGGGGGGGACTAGTGCCTGTGTTCTAATGGTTGAGGCTCAATCTTGTCTTTGTGGTGGACAGGCAACATAAAACATTTTAATAAACTTCAAAACAATTTGTGACTAACTTCTACAGTTGAAATAATTCCATGTTTAAATATTAACTATATGATGATATACATCAATCTGGAGAGCAAATGAGTCTACAAACTTAATTTAAGAAAGGAAGAACTAATAACCAGAAAACAATGAACTAAGTTTCAATAAATACATACCTAGAAATAATTGTTTTAAATGTAAATGGACAAGTGGCTCAATCAAGGGACATAGGGTAGCAGAAAGAATAAAAAATAAAACCCATCCATAGGCTGCCTATAAGAGACTCTTCTTAGATATAAAGACAAAATAGACTGAAAGTGAAAGTATGGAAAAAGATATTCCATGAAAATAGAAAAGAAAAGAAAACTGGTGTAGAAAATCTTAATAGTCTAATTATTAGTAACAAAATTTAATCAGTAATCAAAATACTCCCCCAAGACAAAAGTCCAGTCCAGATGACTTCACAGGTGAATTCTACCAAACATTTAAAGAAGACTTAATACCTATCTTTCTCAAATTATTCTGAAAATTTTAAGAAAAAAGGGACACTTTCAAGTTCAGTTTACAAGCCCAGCATTACCCCGATACTAAAACCAGACAGACATAAAAAAAAAGAAAATTTCAGGCCAGTATCACTGATGAACATAGATCCAGAAATTCTCAACAAAATATTAGCAAGCCAAATCCAAAATATTAGCAAGCCAAAGGATCATATACCATGATTAAGTGAAATTTATTCCAGGGATGCAAGGATGGTTTAACCTTTATAAATCAATCTGTTACACCACATTAACAAAAAAAGGATAAAAATCATTATCATTTCAGTAGACGCATAAAAAGCTTTTGACAAAATTTATAGAAATCATTATCATTTCAGCAGATGCATAAAAAGCTTTTGACAAAATTTAACAGCCATTTATGATAAAAATTCTGAATAATGTGAGTATAGAGGGAATATAACTCAACATAATAAAAGCTGTATATGACAAACCCACAGCTAACTTTATACTTAATGGTGAAAAGCTGAAAGGAAAAAGGAACTAGGATGCTGAAAGGAGCAAGGAACAAGGAACAAGGATGCTGAAAGGAACAAAGAACAAGACAAAGATGCTCACTCTTTCCACGTCTATTCTACATGTATTGGAAATCTTAGCCACAGCTATTAGGCAACAAAAAGAAATGAAAATTATCCAAATTGGAAAAGGAAGATGTAAAACTTTCACAGTTTGTAGAGGACATGATACTATATTAAAAAAAAAAATCCCAGAAACGCCACAAAAAACTGTTAGAACTAATAAATGAATTCAGTAAAGTTTAGGATACAAGATTAATATACAAAAATCTGTTGCATTTAGGAAGCTAACTTATGACAATAACAAAAAGCAATTAAAACCAGGAAAATTTCTAAGTATGTGTATTGACAGTGATCTCTTCTTAGTGCAAGTTGCTTTGAAGAAGCAGTTTCTTACCCACTCATTGTTACAGCATCACTTTTACCTTGCAGGGACAGATTAAAATTGGGGCTAATGACAAGATTATTTGTGCAATAAAAAAAGGGTTGGTTCTGTCATCTTTTATTTGCTTGTGTTTACATAATAAGTATTTTCATCACACCATAGTCCCTTAACTAGAATCTATGTAAGACACTTCAATTTTGTTAGTGTTGGGTTAGCAGCTAAACTTTAGCTTATATTAGAAGAAATGGTTCAAAATTTGACTTAATTGGGTGCACATATATTAAAAGTATACAACTGAGTGAGAGTACTGTGCTTTACTTTTCCTTGTGGATTCCTCCTCCCACCAGGATAATAAAGGCAGAGTGCATGAGAAGTATAACCTGGATTAGGATTTACCTGAGGGCATTATTGTAAATGTGTCCTTGATTTCTTTCCTTTCCACTAAAACATATACACATAAAAATTTTAACATTTTTTCTCACACCATATTTGCATATGTTGCATATCCCTTGGAATGTGTTCAACTCCAGCTGGACGCCACTAGTAGATTAAAGATCCATGAAGGAAGAAACTGTATATATCTTACTTGTTACAATTTTCAGTTCTTTGCGTAGCATCTGAAACAAAAATACATACATAAACATAGGTACATACATATATATGACATGTATGTATATGATAAATATAATATATATACATGTGAATATGTATTTGAAAAGTGATGGAGGGACTTGTAAAAATGTTTGTAATTCCCAAGTCGTAAAATGATTCATAAAATTTTTAAAAATATATATATATATCTTATCCTGAGGAAGAAGGATAATTCTTATCAACTTTCCTGTGAACTCTTTCTTGAACTTTTCAGCTGTAATTGACTGCACCTCCCTCCAAAGTCCCCTCTACCTTGCTCTACATCCATATTAATTAGATTTGATTCCATCATTGTTTACATGCTTATCTCTCCACTCTTCTGTGAACACCTTGAAAACCATGTCTTTTTATTAACATCCAAACCCTAGTGCCTAGCAAAGAGCCTGTAATTCAATAGCATTTCATAATAGTTTATTGAATATAATCTACTTTAACTTTCTTTCCCAAGCAAGCTAAACTATTAAAGTAAGATACAAAGGTACAAAAGATTTTACCTAAAATGAAAAGTACAAAACCAAACACATATAATGCTTGGAAAGTAGATGGATTTAACAGATTATTTTTGTCTCAGCAACCATCAACAGAAGCACATTAAGAAAATACAAAGGAACATTGATAGTCTTTGTGGTATTTGTGCAATATTATGTCTTCCTATACAACTGAATGATTTGTGACAATAAGCATCCATAGTAAGATTTTTAGTAGCATTACTTCTCTGAATTATCTCAAACTGCTAGCATTATGCTTCCTTTTCCTTCATTATACTTCCAAATTCAAGCTAAGATCTAGAAAAGAAACTTAAATAGATAACAAATTAAGGAAGGATTTTTTTTTTAATTCAGGGGGAAGAAAAGCATCTGGAAGCACTGACTGTTTGGATTCAGCTTCTATACTAGCAAAGTACTTGTTAGTTTGCCTTTTCATTTTCTTCCCCTCTGCCTTCAAAATCAGTTATTTACTTAATCATATTCTATAGCATCTGTTTGTTTACATATTATACAGAACTTTGTTATTTCTCTCTCTCTCTCTTTAATGGCCACTCTTTAAGTAATCTAAATATAGATTTTTGAAAATAAGTCATATTCTCTCACCAGATGATAAGGAACTTATGAATAATTTAGACCCTGGAACTAGGTTAGATGTGGAGAGACTGTAACGTACTATGGACACGTTCTGATTGCCCATGTGTAAATTGAAGTACACTGAATGTGGAAGCAATCATCATCATAATATGATTGTTATAAAAAATCATTACCTTTCATGCTAGAAATGTCACTTAAATGTCAGTTTGGAAAATACAGAAATCCAACTTGGGCTCTAACTTACATGCTGCTTAATTCACCTATGATAGATGAAGTGACATTCTACTAACTAGGCATCATCTTGCCACTAAATTTTTTTTTTTTGATTGAGTAAAATGGCTGGACTATGTGCAATTTATCAACTAGAGTATTTCAATTATTCCTTTTTCTTCTAAGTTTGTTAAGACCAGCTATGCAAACTACAACAATAATTACAAGAGAAGTAAAATACCAGAGGAAATATGCATTTTCATGGGTCCTCCTGTCTGGTTATACAGAGCAGTGAGGTTTAGCTATTTTGGAACTTTGCTTAAGTGAAATTCAACTTTATAACTTTTACTGCCTAGTAAAATGTAGGATGAAAGAGCCTCCAAAACTTTAGGTGAAGCAAATGTCAAAAGAAAATGCAGAATCCTTACTATTGAAACCCTTCTGTTAAATCTCTAGAAAGAATTTGATTTTTGGAGGCAAGTTGCATCCAGTGACCTATTAAATAAGGAAGTACTCAAATAATTTTACAGGTAAGAAAGTATTGTCCATTTCTTAGTAGACAGTCTTCAGAACACTGTATAAGTCTTCCAGAAGTTTTAACTTCATAGCCTTTCATGCAGGAAATAAACATATCTCTCAAAGAAGTCCAGCCAGGCATGGTGTTTAATGAAGTAAATAAGACTCTATTGCGTGCAGTTTCAGTGGAGACACATTAATGGCTCTGGAGTGGAGAGATAATACAGCCATTAACAGTATTGCCATGAGTTCGTACAGCTACAAGCAATTTAACTAAAGCAAACTGCATGCTTTACAACTAGTCTGTGTCACTAGAATCTAAATCCCAGGTGATCTCACTACTCATATAAATTAGTCCATGTCATGAAACAGAAGGTTACAAAAGGAATTGTCATATTTTTTAAGACACTAGAATTTAGAGGGTTGTGAGGAGAAGGCACAATGATTAGTATAATATCAGTGTCTGAATTTCTTTGGCCCATTTCCTAAGATAAGGCCTCCACTTTGTTCCCTTATCAAAAGTCACTGAAAACTACTGAAGAAAAATCCTATAACTGTGAAGAAGGATGCCGTTTTGAAGTCTCAGCAGGACCCTCAGGGACACTTAGCAATCGGTTTTTTTTTTTTTTTTTTTGTGGTACGCAGGCCTCTCACTGTTGTGACCTCTCCCATTGCGGAGCACAGGCTCCGGATGCGCAGGCTCAGCGTCCATGGCTCACGGGCCTAGTTGTTCCATGGCATGTGGGATCTTCCCGGACTGGGGCACGAACCTGTGTCCCCTGCATCGGCAGGCAGACTCCCAACCACTGTGCCACCAGGGAAGCCCAGCAATCCTTTTTTATGTCCCATCAGCAGCCAGATTCATCTTCCATTACAGGGAGTGGATACTGAAGAATTTCATCACTTCTCTCAAAATGTTTGTATCTTCTCTATCCTTGCTCTCATCTTCAAATTCACAGATGTAATTGAAGCTACTAAGCATGATTTCTTTCAGTTTATTATACCTGTCACCTTATAAACCTATTGCAGTCTCTTCTGTCGTTCCTTTTTGTCTGATCCAGTGGTTCTCAAACTTTATTTTGCAAAAAAGCTACATGAAGGGTTTTTTTTAAACACAGAATGTTGGGCTCCAAGCCCAGACTTTCTAATTCAGTAGGTCTAGGGCAGGACTTGAAAATTTTCATTTCTAGTAATTTCCAAGGAGATGCTCATACTGCTGGTTTGGGGAACACCTTGAGAACCACATGTCTAAGAAAGAGCGAGCTGAGCTTTATCCTAACCAAGTGTAATTTCACCAACTGCTCTACATTACAACCTATTTTATCTTATTTTAATCGTTTCCTCTCATTTTTATTTAATTTATCCATAAAAATATAATCATATTTAAATGCCTCCAAGTTTGAAGACCTTCTGAGGGCCCTGTGTTTATTGAGCTAGTAGCCACATAGTTTTATTATGACAACTTTGTTTAATGTTTCCACTTTATTACCTAAGACTCGCTTCTCAGTACTGTATATTCTTGCCTTCAATCCATGTTATTCTTCTAAATATCTTCTTTACAGATTCAACAATGATTTCCTAATCATAATATTTTAAAAATTCATTAACCTCTTCAACTTTGGCCATTCTGTGCACTTCCTCATCTTGAAACAATATGATGTCTTCTGTGCTACCTCTCATGGCTCACTGTATTTCTCTCTGCTTCTCCTTTCAACCTCTTTCCTGAAGTCCACTTCTCTCTTAGTCTCTTTGGGCCTGCTGTACTACAGACTTGGTGGCTATAAATAACAGAAATTATCTCTCAAAGTTCTGGAGGCTGGAAAGTCCAAGATCAAAGATCAAAGTACCAGCAGATTTGATATCTGATAAGAGCCTGCTTCCTAGTTCATAGATGCCACCTTCTCTCTCTGAAATCATATGGTGGAAGGGGGAGCTCTCTGGGGTCACTTTTTTAAGGGCACCAATCTCATTCAGGAGGGCCCTATCCTAACGACCTAATCACCTCCCAAAAGCCCCACCTCCTAATACCATCACATTGGGGTTAGGATTTCAAAATATGAATTTTGGAGGGACATAAACATTCAGTACACTGCAACTTCCTTGCCTCCTTTCTGCTGGCATTCACCAGGATTCTCTCATAATTTTTATTATTATTCCATATACATAAGGGTGAATTAATTCATTCACATCCACAGGTTTTAGAGGCACTTATACTGTCGTGAATCTAAAATCTGTCTTTGGGACTTCCTTGGTTGTCCAGTGGTCAAGACTTCGCTTTCCAATGCAGGATGTGCGGGTTTAATCCCTGGTGGGGGAGCTAAGATCCCACATGCCTCGTGGCCAAAAAACCAAAACATAAAACAGAAACAATGTTGTAACAAATTCAATAAAGACTTTAAGAATGGTCCACATCAAAAAAAAAATCTTAAAAAAAATTAAAAATAAAATCTGCCTTCATAGATCTGCCTAGAGCCCTCTCCTGAGGTTCAGATCTGTACAACCAAATTCCTACTGGACATAACCACCCAGATGTACCACAGGAACCTCAAACTCCATGAGAATTTAAGAAGATGGTAATTTTATCTTTATATACCAATTGTCTGATATTTTTAAATCTTCATTAAAAACATCCCATCTAATGAGTTATACAATAAGAAATTTAGGAGTTCTCCTCTTACTTGTAGTCAGTTAACAAATCCTCCCAAAACTGCTTCAATTCTTGCAAAAGTTTGGCTCCTACCTTCTACTTCCTCCAAATCACACTGCTATACTGCTGCTAGTGCAAACTTTCTGAAACAAAACTCTGATTTTTTTTTTTTACTCCTCTGTGCAAAATCTCTCCTACAATTTCTGCATCTAGATAAGAATCAAAAGGTCTGCCTACATATCTACACTTAATACCTGTCTTTTCTCCACTTAGATTTTACATACTCACCTACCAATTTAATTGTAGTTCCCCAAAGATAATTGTTACTCTTTGTTCTTCATGGTGTTAGCATCAATTGGAATTTCCTATATTCTTTTGTTATATTACATTGACATTTCCTGTGTGAAAAGTTTGCTCCCCCCCTCAAATAATATATGTTAAATGTTCTTTAGAAAATATACTATTTGGTAATTTTTAAAAGTTGGATTATTATCCTGGATTTGTTACCTTATGAGAAGCAAATTTTGACTATATGTTTGGTATACCTAGAGTCTACTAGAGTGCATGGTATGTAATAGATGCTCAGTAGATGTTTACTGAAATGAACTCATTAAATAAGATAGAGCATAGAGCCATTTGAAAATAAAGGGGACAACAAGGCTATTGGCTGTAGGATCCAAGATAAATAAATACAGATATCAACATAAAGACAGTACAAGTGTTCATAGCAGTTTTATTCATCATAAATAAAAATTGGAAACAAAGTGTCCATCAACTTGTGAATCAATTAAAAAGTGGCATATCCCTATGATGCAATTATTACTCAGCAGTAGAGACACAACATGGATGTATCTCAAAAGACAAAAATGATGGTGATCTAGTGAAGCTAATAGGATAAAATATATTCTACAATAATATTTACATTACATTTTAGAACAAAGAGGCACAAGGAAACTTTCAGGGTGATAGAAATATTATGTATCTTGATTGTGGTGTTAATTTCATGGGTGTATTTATCTGTCAAAGTAAAGAAACTCGACACATAAGATTGTTGCATTTTACTCTATGTAAATTATAGCTGGATTTTGTGTATGGTCAGATATAAAGCTGGTTTTAGATCAGATGTTTCAAGCTCAAATTCTATTAAAGATAAGGCAAGAAACATGCATACATGGATATCTAGGTCAAAGATAATATAAAATGTTAAGAATTGTGTTTAATTGGAAATTGCATGCTGTTATCTAAAAACTTTCAAATTTAAATATCATAAAATATTTCTCTAGCCAAAGAAAATACATCTCCTTGATAGAAACAGTCCATGGACATTGGTTGGCAACTCCTATGTTAGCTAAAATAATAGTTTTTCCAAGACCAAGCTGAAGAAAAGAAAAATCAGATAGAGAATTAAGCTAATTTGTTACAAAGATGATAAAAGGTAATTTTACCTTTTGGCATTTCTTCCAGTAAAACAGTTCTGCTGTAAATTGACCTGGTGAGATTAATGGTGAGTCCGAAAGTATAAACTATTTTCTGGAAAGATATTGCCAACCCATGCTAGGTGAATTAATTACTCCAGTAAAATTTAAGAGCCGTGTGTGTTTGTGTGTGTGTGTGCGTGTGCGTGAAAGAGAGATAATATATATTTTCACACTAAGTACACATATGTATATAAATGACCTTTTGCAAAAATCTTTGTGACAAAAATTTGATGTAGCTATTGAAATTCTTGATAATTAAGCTAAAGAGCTTTGAATCTTCTTTTCTGAATTAACTACAGTTGAGGTAGTCTTCAGTGTCAGAACATTTTTAAAGAAGTCAGCATCAGGTTACTAAACCTGAGACTCCTCATAACAGAGGGAAGGTTCTTGAGTTAAGTAGACATTTTGCCATGAAGCTAATGTTGTCACTGAAGAGGTAGGTTCAGGACTGGGTTATCAAGATGTACACAGAAGCATGAAGTTCAGGTTATTAAACTATAGTGATAATCGAGAGTAACACAGAGTAAACACTATAGAGTGGAATCGTATAAGAACAGGGACTTCCCTGGTGGTCCAGTGGCTAAGACTCGATGCTCTCATTACAGGGGGCCCGGGTTTGATCCCTGGTCAGGGCACTAGATCCCACATGCCACAACTAAGAGTTCGCATGCCACAACTAAAAAAAAAAAAAAAAAAGAAAAGAATCATATAGGAATAGAGCAAACCTTAGAGACAGATCATCACCTGAAAAGCAGGTTTCCGTAAAGGCCTGATTGATTTGTGTGCTCAGCTGGGAGTCTCCTCATTATCAGATCCTCATCTGTAGATTCGTGAAGTGTTGACTGTGTACCAGGATCACATGAAGATCTCTTACAAATATGAATATGTCGTGAAAACACTTCAGAATTGCTAAATCTGACTTTCTAGGGTGAGATTCAGCCATCTTCATTTTTAGTTTTAAAAATTCCCCATGCGATTCTGATGTCCCTACAAATTTGAGAAGCTCTTGATAAGTCCCTTTTCATGTAGTCTGCATGCTTCTTTGACACATGTGCTCTCCCACATTCTCTTTTGCCATATCTTGACCTAGGCAGGCATCTTAGATACATATTCAATTTCTTATTCCTGTGTTAAGTTGAATTAAAGCCTTCTGTTAAATATGCTATATTAAGTGGATTGATATAAAGTAACACTTCCAACATTGAGGTCATGTGCCTAACAATGACACCTATTTATCCACAGAGGAGAGACCAGAAATCAGTGTTCACCTTCCATCCTTCTCCACTCCTGGAATTGTTTTAGTTGAAGCCTCATTACCTCTTGCCAAGACTATTGTTTTAGTTACCTAATTGGTGCTCCTGTCTCCATTATCTTACATTCCTAATCCATCCTACATATTCTTGTCAAATGAATTTCCCTAAGTAACAGTTCTATTTTAGGCACAGTCCTGTTCAAAATCTTTGCCTACTAACTAAAAACAAATGTGATTCAAAGCCTCTAAGACTAAGTCTACATCTTTATATTCAGTTCAATAGCTCTTTACTCCTATTCGTGTAACGCTCCTCAGCCGAATTGTTTGTCTCCACAACACCCTCTTAGTTTTCTGATTCCACACTCTGAAAAAATGCTCTTATTCCTCCTGGAATATCTTTTCCCAATCAAAATAACTCTGTATCTCCCAAAGGGAGCTAGTGATCCTCAACTTACTACATTGTTTTTTTCGTGAGGTTAGTCTTTTGCAAAGGTAGTTGCTCAAAATAGGAAACTGATAGTCTCTTCCTGTCCCATATCTCATTGACACCATAACAACAACAACAAAAATAAAATTCTAGCATGCCTCTGAAGTCAAATACAGACTAGAATGAAACTTAAGAAGAGAAGACATTCTCAGAGAGATCCACACTATATAATCGGCCCTCCATATCCACAGGTTCTGCATCTACAGACTCAAACTTTAACTGTGGATCAAAAGTTCTTAAAAAAGGATTCTAGAAAGTTCCAAAAAGCAAAACTTGAATTTGCTGCACTCCACAGGCAACTATTTACATAACATTTATGTTGTATCTACAACTATTTATATAGCATTTACATTGTATTAGGCATTTTAAATAACGTAGAGATGATTTAAAGTGTACTGGAGGATGTGCATAGGTTAGATGCAAATACATAAGAGACTTGAGTACTTGCTGATTTTAGTATGTGAGGGGGTTCCTGGACCCAATCCCAACAGATACTGAGGGACAACTATATTCACAAAAATGTAGGGATGTGGAGTTTGTGTGAGCAAAACAAACCAACCAATAACAACAAAAATCCTGAGGAATATTTAAAAATGGTTTGAATCTGGTAATATAATTTCATAAATAAGAGTATCTTCATTTGGAATGCTTATTTGAAAACTGAATATTATACTTCTGTTTTGTCTGGCTACTTCATAAAAACCTGGACTAATCAGTGACCCTATGTAAAGTCAGCTGAGGGACCAGATAGACTCTGCTAAAATCCTGAGAAAATAATCTAAATGAGAAGGGAATTTAGGAGTTGATTATGTGTATACTGTATTTTCACCCTTAAGGAGCATCTCTTTAAAGTGCTCTGAAGTTTCTTTTTTTCAATATGTGTTTGACCCATACATTTATGTGGAAAACACCAGCATGTTGAAATGCTCTTTGCTGACTGAATGGTCTCTTAGCTGGGGGCTCTCAGGAGAACTTCAGTTTATATGGGCTTCCTGATCTCAGTGAGACTGGAAAAATATGGAGGTTATAGAAGGTAGCAGCAGGACTAATGTCAGTGGCAAACTCCCATCACTGGAGCGTCAGCTCTCCTTTTCTGCACCTCAGTTTAGTGATCAGGGATCTTAATCATCTAGCCAGTTTATAGGATGTCACACTTTATGAAAGAGATCACATCTATATTTTTTGGAGAGCAAAAAGTAGCAGGTACCCTAAACACAGAGTTAACCAACATGTGTTCTGGAGATGAAAAGACCAGTTCTTTGAAAAGGTCAGATTCTACTATGTCTGTGAAGTTTTGGGCATGGGGTGCTATGTTAGTGTAAAGACCATGCCAAGTTATTCTCCCTTAGTGAAGGACAGGTTGATTGACTATGTTACTCCATCCAGAAGATAGCTGAATACTGTTTCTTGTGTTCTTTTGAGCCACCATGTATGCTTTGTTGCATGGGCAGTTAAAGCAAAACGTATTACAGATTTGAGTGGTGAGCAGAACACATTATGGCCACCAGCTGGTCCAATGTACAGTACAGTTCTCTCTGTCTTTCTGCCATGAAGAACCTGGGGATTCAAAACTGCTTGCAGAGGTTGGTGGGATTGTGGGGATTCTGTGGATCCTGTGCCACACTCAAATAAAAGAATCATATATACACACAACCAAATGTCAAACAGACAGCCAGTGGGAAGCAGCCGCATAGCACAGGGAGATCAGCTCAGTGCTTTGTGTCCACTTAGAGGGGTGGGATAAGGAGGGTGGGAGGGAGATGCAAGAGGGAGGAGATACAGGGATATATGTATACATATAGCTTATTCACATTGTTATACAGCAGAAACTAACACACCATTGTAAAGCAATTATACTTCAATAAAGATGTTAAAAAAAAATAATCACAATAGAGACTTCAAAATGTTTGAGGTGTTTCAGGAAATACCTCTTCTCTTTAAGGAAAATAATTACCAGTTGCACGAGGCTTTGGAGTGTAAGAGACATCTGTACTTTCAGGCCTTTTATAAATATAGACAGGCCCTAAAGCAATTCAACATGAAATGCCTGGAGGATACTACCTGAGATGTTCCACTTACAGGCACACCCAGACCTGCCACAAGGTCACTGCAAGTTCACACTGCTCCATCCACAGGGTGACCCCTGTGAAGAGTGAGTGGAGAGGAAGAGTTCTAAACCTGTTCATAGATCCCTCTGCCCTGTGCCTACACCAGCTGCAAGTAGGCTGCTGTACCTCATTGTTAGTCATGGATGTCTCAGCCAGAAAATGAATCAAACAATCCTATAACAGGACTTGAGGACTTCTGGGGTATGAAAAAGATAATTCACTTGGCCTCTGTGTTGGGACTTCTCTTTCAAGCAACAGAAATTCAATTGTACTTTCTACTGTGTTTGCTTCTTTTTATCTGTTTGCTTCTGCCGTGTTAAATTTCTCATCCCGGGAAACAGGTTCACTTGTGACAAGAGTCTGAGCTATTGCAGAGATGAAGGTTTTTACATTCTTTGATATACTTATCTGTACTGTTTGATTTTCTAAAGCCATGTATATTCATTTCTTTGTATCCATATAGCAGTTGTGTGAATGGTGATTTCTAAGCCATTTAAAATATGTTCCTTATAATTCTCTGTACCCAAAACACTGAAATGTTATTAAAATAAACAAATGCAAGAGTAATATTATAGAAAGAATTTTGGAGATAAAATGGAGGAGAGAAGAGAATGTAGGAGTCATGGATAATGTTAATACATAGAACAAATCAAGAAAGACAGGTATATTCCATAAGCTTTAAAATGTAGGACTATTACTAAAAATAATAACATAATGAAGCACAGGAAGGAGAGTAATGGGAAGTGGGGGTTGGTGTATCTGAAACAGAGGTAGAAGCATATGTTCTGGTTATGGGAGGAATTACTTTATAATCTTAAAAAATAAAACTCATAAAATTGTTGCCTTCTAGAGTGGTGATTGTTAACTGAGGAGCAAATTTTGCCTCGAGGGAATATTCCCCGATGTCAGGAGACATTTCTGATTGTCACATCTTGAGGGACAGGAGTAATACTACTGGCAACTCTTGGGAAGGGGGCAGGGGATCCTGCAAAACATACTGGTACTGCACAGGACAGTTCCCCACAAAAGGTATTGTCCAGTCCACAGTGTCAGTAGTGCCAAGGTTGAGAAAGCCTGTAATAGAGAGCAGTGTGAGGATAGCTGGGAAAGAATAGCAGGCAAACTTTCATTTTCATCTATTTCTAATGTTGAAATTCTTCTTCTTTTCCTTTGTTACTTCCATATTCATCTTTTTGGTAAAGGATTCATTATGTTCCAGAACAAAATTATGAAAACACCCCCAGATCTAGATGTAGAACTAAAATTTTTATTTGAAAAAAAAATCTCTGAAAAATCTAAGATTAAAATTAAATAAATGCATACATGTAGAGAAAGAGGCAAATTGGCCTCAGAATTACCCTCTAATGAACTTTCAATTATCCTCCACAATACTAAATCCTAGAAGATGAGCTCCCCAGATCAATTGCATTTGAAGGAGGAAAGTTTGAATTCCAAGAGTTCACTCTTTCCTAATAGTTGTTCATATGTAAACAGAAGAGAATTGGATTCATAGGTTTCGCTCAGTTTTGTTTTTCAGAAATGGGAAAAATTGGGCCTTTGCCAGTCAGTCTCATTACATACTTCCAGAAGATTCCTTAGCAGACACACTCTGCTCTTTGAGGAGAATCTAGGGAAGTAGAATAGGCTGTGCCTTTTAATCTCCCTTCCCAGAGGTGCTTCTTTCACTGTATGTCCCAAGAAAGGTGTTAAGGAAATCTTTTACACATATTGGGAAAACTGGTGTCTTCCTGGCTGAAGACTACAGAGATGAAGATATCATAGGCTCACCAAATGTTGCCATCAGGAGTCAAAATAGTTCTTAGGAAAGCATGATACATGTTCCAGGAGTTTTGAGGTACATGGACCTCTCACTGTTGTGGCCTCTCCCATTGTGGAGCACAGGCTCTGGATGCACAAGCTCAGCGGCCATGGCTCACAGGCCCAGCTGCTCCGCCACATGTGGGATCTTCCCGGACCGGGCACGAACCCGTGTCCCCTGTATTGGCAGGCGGACTCTCAACCACTGCGCCACCAGGGAAGCCTGCGTGCTTGCTTCTTGACAAGAGAAACCAGAATGTGGGTTGTCATCTGAAACAGCCTAAAGTAGTAGGACCAGGAGAGAGGGTTGGCAGTCGGAGCAGCCTACATTTGTAGAGTTTGACATGGCTAACATACATGTGTTCTCTTTGGGCCAAAAAGACAACATAAATCACACTGCATTAAGATAGATGCCTGCTGGGATAAGGAGACCCTAGGAAAAAACCAATGGAGTCAAGGGGTGCATAGCCCTCACCAGGAATTGACGTGTGGGGATGGTAGGGCTCGCAAATTCAGTAAAATGTCTAGCATTTGGGTACCTGTCACAACAGTGGAAGGTCATAGACAAAAAGGACCTGCAAATAGTACTAAGTACAGTCATGTTACTCGTGATCTTCTTACTCCCTCTCCTTTATATCTGACCCTGAGGCCAGATGTCAGACTGGGAGGAGAAATATACCAAACAGAACCATTTCCTTTTTACCACTAAAATTTTTAGGCTATGGGGCAGGCCTGAATGTGGGGAAGGGAGAATATTTACATGAGGTATATGAGATTAGAGTACAGACCAAATCAAATTTCTTCAATACTCCCAAAAAAGATGTGATTCAAAACCCAAAAATGTACAAAAATACTAGGACAAGAGAAAAACTAGTCTCTAAATCAGTTGTGTGTGTGTGTGTGTGTGTGTGTGTGTGTCTGTGTGTGTGTATGTCATGGGGCGTTAAGTTGGGAATTTCGACTAACATACCAAAACCAATAGAAAAAAAGATTCCAAAATGAAGCTTTAGGCAAGGATGCATCCCTTAGAAAGCAATGCTGAGAAGTCATGTCATGACTCATAAACCACTATCCTAGATACATCCTCACTGGCCAGAAGCTGTGTGTTCACCAGCAATGTGGCAGAGGCTAGGGGGCGCCCAGGGCAATTGCCTCTTTCTCCTGGGAGTTTTCAGAGGGGCACAGGCAGTGGGGAATCCTCTGAAGAACACCCTGAAAGCACTCACAGGAGAAAGGGTCATGTTTAACCCCCATCAGGGCCAGAGCATGCAATGCTGTCTTAACAACAGATCTAGTTAAGTAAGAACGTTCTGCTTCCTTTGTTTTTGCTGCATCTTTATGCATCAACCTCAGAGAGGTAGAAAACCACAGCCAGCTGCAGAGGGAGGAGGCTCTTAATTTAGAACGAAGCTGTCCATCTCATCTCGCCTTCCCAGACTGAAGTTTCTCACCTCTGAAGACTTCATTATGAAATTGAGTCTGTTTTCAACCTGAGCAAACGAATAACCTCAACATAAAAGAAGAGTGGGATGGACATAATATATGCTGATTACCTGTCATGAATTGTGCTGGTTCCACATACTAAAATGATGTGGGAGGTGTGTGTGTGTGTGTGTGTGTGTGTGTGTGTGTGTGTGTATGAGAGAGACGGGGGGGAGGAGAATGACTGACTGATTAGAGTTCTGGCCTTCATATAATTTCAGAATCTATTGAAGAAGAAATATGTGGTGAAAATTATTGAGATAATTAGTGATTAGTTCTTTAAGCTATATGACAGAGTTTGATAATCTGTGGCTCACTGGTCAAATCCTACCCACCACCTGCTTTTATAAATAAAGTTTTGTTGGAATACAAATGTGCTTATTCATTTATATATTGTCTATGGCTGCCCTTGTAGCCCAAAGGGAGAATGCAGTAGTTGTGACAGAGTATAACTGGGAGAAAAAGCCTAAATTATTTACTATCTGTTCATTTAGAGGAAAAGTTTCCAATCCTCCTGCTGTAAGAGATTAAAAGCAATGAGAGATTCTAGGTTAAAATTGTGAGTTGGATATGTGCATGTAATTTCACTCTCTCTGAAACTTCACTAAAGTGATTAAGGGAAGCAGGATTAAAAAGAAAGTGAATCATAAAGTTAGGCAGCCGGGGAGGATGGAGGAGTATGTTAGACATCAACAAAATATTGGAAGCTTGAAAACAGATGGTTTAGTGGTAACAGAATTAACAGAACCAATAATGGTGAATTCTAAGCAAGAAATGGGGAAAGTTGAGAAACTGAGAACTATTTTATAGTGCAGAATCTTTAAAAGTCTCATAAAATGGTAGAAGTAGAAACAGGGATGAGGGGAGTTGGCAATACTGAAAATGTTTGGCCGAACTGAATGACAAGACAATAAAGATGTGTGATTCTTTTATGTATATTAATAATAACATCTGGTGCCTCTCTTTATTCAAGATTATGGCAAGACCACACCGATTTTTGTAAGAAATCTGTCCTTATGATAGAAACTCTTGCATCTCTGGAAAGCTACAATAAGCATCATTATCAGGGTTGCCTTTGGGGAAAAAAATCTAGGTATTTGGGGGCAAGGATCTGAGGAAGGATTATTTTTATTGGTTTGACCTTTCGTACCGTTAGTATTTTTTCCACGATAATTAATATATCGTGAATCAAAAATCAATGATAAAAAGACACCTCCCCAAAAGATTTTTTTCTTTTAAATAATATTTTACTACTTTTTAAAGATAAGCCAAAACTTGATAATACTTTTGTCTAGATTCCTTGCTGGAAGGACTTATAGTGGACTTTATTTGACAATGCTGAAATCAGAAGTTGTCAGACTCCCAGAAGTCCACTGATGTGTCCCTCCTTCCCCTACCATCTTCCAGCACACATAGTCCACTGCGAAGCTCTGTGTGTTCCAGAGTGGCTCAGTAAGGGGGAAGCAATCAAGACCCATTCTGGGAGGTGAGAGATATGACAACTGGAGACAGAGATGAGTTTCTTTCCAAGCAAAGTTCTGAAAACACTTGTGTATCTACCGTGTCCCCAGGTGCGTATTGCATCTCTCATCTCCCAGAACTGACCTTACACCTGAATATTAAAAGGAAGATCTGATATTAGCATATGTATATGCTTATTTGATCAGTGGTGTTCTGTAAAGGAAAATTGCTACATGTTTTCATGCCTTAAGAACAAACATACTGGCATATGATGAAGTCAGTAAAATCAGAAAGGGTTTCTCTGAACACATGACCTTAGAATTGATATTTTAAGAATGAGTTTGAGGTGGGGGCGTATTCCCTGGCGGTCCAGTGGTTAGGACTCCATGCTCTCACTCACTGCTGCTGAGGGCCCGGTTTCAATCCTTGGTCAGTGAACTAAGATCCCACAAGCTGCGCAGCACGGCCAAAAAAAAATAAAGAATGAGTTGGGGGATGGGAAGAGGGGAAGTTGGGTGAAGGTGTTCAAAAGGTACAAACTTACAGTTATAAGATACATAAGTACTAGGGTTGTCATGTACAACATGATAAATATAATTAACACTGCTGGAGGTTATATATGAAAGCTGTTAAGAGAGTAAAACCTGAGAATTCGTCACAAAGAAAAATATGTTTTTCTATTTCTTTAATTTTGTATCTGTATAAGATGATGGATGCTCACTAAACTTATTGTGATAATCAGTTCATGATGTACGTGAGTCAACTCTTTATGCTGTACACCTTAAATTTATACAGTGCTGTATGTCAATTATATCTCAATAAAGCTGAAAGAATAAAAACAAAACACAAAATGAAAACTAAAAGAGGGCTTGGCACTTATCTGGCTTTTAATACATGCTAGTTTTCTTCTTCCTACTATTTGTTAAATATACACAGTGATTTGTTAAGGCATCATGCCCTTGATTAATAGATAAATGGATTGATCTACCCAATAAAAGTTTTTATCTACCTAAAAAAAAAGAGTGAGGTAGAATTTTATAATGCAGAGTTAGAGCAGGTAGAATCATTTCTGATAAGGAAACAACTTGTGTAAATGGCAGAAGACAACACTGCGGTTTTGGGGATCTCAGTGAAAGCCCGTATGCTTGGGGTGGGCAGAATAAGGCAGGAAATGGTGACATTAGGCTGGACAGGAAGTCAAGAGCCATAGGCAAAACCTGGGAGTGATGTGAAGGATTTTCTCTTTATCTTGAAAGTGGTAAAAGCCATGGAAGATTATGAACAATAGAACTACAGGGTTTTGAATGATCTTTTTAAAAGTCCATCTGACAAAATTGAGAGTGCATTACAAAAGGACAGGTGTAGAGAGTGGATGTTATTTAAGTAAGTACTGTAGTAGATCAAGTAAGATATAGTGATAATGTGGATTTCTTTTTTTTTTTCTTTTTTTTTTTTTTGCGGTACGCGGGCCTCTCACTGTTGTGGCCTCTCCCGTTGCGGAGCACAGGCTCCGGACGCGCAGGCTCAGCGGCCATGGCTCATGGGCCCAGCCGCTCCGCGGCATGTGGGATCTTCCCGGACCGGGGCACAAACCCGTGTTCCCTGCATCGGCAGGCGGATTCTTAACCACTGCGCCACCAGGGAAGCCCTGCATTTCTTGGAAAAGATGGTAACTGAGAAGTCTTTCAAGATTCAAGAATTCAGGTCTAGAAGCTGCAAGTTTAGTGGTGAAATTTCTAAGATAGGGACTATTGGAGGACACATGTTGAGCAAATACATTATGTGTGTTGGGGAATGTTGGGTAGATAAGAAAGTCACTGACCCTCCGTTCACAGTATTAAAATCAAAAAATGAAATGCGAAACAATGTGTTATGAATTTTATTACAATACAGGGAACTAAGACGCAATTTTGCAAGGTGTCAGGAAAGGCCTGTCTGCAGAGTGTTATCTAAACAGAGGCCTGAAGGCTTAGAAAGAGGTAGCATTATGAAATGTTCAGGAAAATGTGTTCCACGAAGAGGTGATGGACAACAGGTACAAAATGCTGAATAGAAATGACAACATGAAGCTGAAAGAAGTTTATGATCTTAGATTTCAGAGATGGAGAAGAAAATGCATGAGAGAACAGAAAAAAGAAAATGATATTAAGTGTAGATAAAGATTTTAGGTTCAGTTTACTACAAAACTGTTTAAAGTGGGATATATTTGAAAACAAAATGAATACCCATTAATAGAAAACTATTTAATTATATGACCTTACAGCTAGTGGATACATATTGTAAGTACAGCTGGTGTATTAGATATTTTGCAGTGTAAAACATATTAATTGTATATGCAGAATGAAAGTATGCTTTCATATAAATACAAAAATAATATTGTGGTTAATAAATCTCTGTGGGTGATTGTAACCTCATTCATTACAAGCGTACGTATTTTTAAAATTTTCCATGCTAAATCTATATCATTTTTACTAGCAGTTTAAATAAATACCAAAAAGAAGACTTGAAAGTTCCTAGTAGGTTTTAGAAGACTTTCTAATATGATAACAGAAATGGAATAGTTTTGTTTGTTTAAGAAGTAACTTCATCTACTGTTGTGGGTTGAATTGTATCCTCTAAAAAGCTATGTTAAAGTCCTAACTCACAAAATCCCGGAGTATGACCTAATTTGAAAATAGGACTGTTGCAGATGTAATTACTTCAGATGAGTTCATACTGAAGTGGGGTGAGCCCTTAATTAAGTATGACTGGTGTTCTTTTTTTTTTTTTTTTTGGTGGTACGCGGGCCTCTCACTGTTGTGGCCACTCCCATTGTGGAGCACAGGCTCCGGACGCGCAGGCTCAGCAGCCATGGATCACGGGCCCAGCGGCTCCACGGCATGGGGGATCTTCCCGGACCAGGGCACGAACCCGTGTCCCCTGCATTGGCAGGCGGACTCTCAACCACTGCACCACCAGGGAAGCCCAACTGGTGTTCTTTTAAGAAGAGAAGACAAACAGGCTCAGAGGGAAGACAGTGTAAACACAGACAAATGAGTGGAGGATACCATGTGATGACAGAGGTGGAGATTGGAGTCATGCAGCTGCAAGCTAAGGAATGGCAAGGTTTGGCCATCACCACCAGGAGCTAAGGAGAAGAAAGAATTTTACCCAAGGTCCCAGGGGGAACATAACTCTGCCAACACCTTGATTTTGGACTTATAGTGTCAAGAGTTATGAGAGAATAAATTTCTGTTGTTTTAAGCCATACCCTGTCTGTGTTATGGCAAACTTAGGAAACTAATACAATTTTCTAGAAAATTTGTTTGTTACCTAACAAAACCACCTAAATCAGGAGTCACTCTTCTTTCTTAAATAGACCACTGATTTTGTGTCCAGATTTTAATTAAGCCAGAAAGCAAGGTATTCTTTCATATGAGTGTAGTTGAGTCTGTGTATATCTTTGTGTATTTGTGTGTCTATGTGTGGGTGTGTGTGCAGATATGGAGCAGAAGTAGGAGTCAGAATCAGGGAGACATGTCTTTTTCTGTTTTTCTGTTGGGACCCTCTTAAATTTTTCTATAGCTTCTATTTATGTGGTGGAAAGGGTAGACTAGCACATTTCAGATATTTTTAAATCAAACTGACAATGCTGGAATGAGGACCATACTCTACATATATGATTTATAGTCACCAAAACCCCAGCTTTATAGTTCTTTGAAACATGGACTAGTTTCAAGATTTACTGATCAAAACATAAAGAAATACAATCATATTTAAGATGAGAACTGTCTCTGTAACAAATCAAATAGTCCCAATTTTATAGACATTCAAAGACTTCCCACAAACTCAGATTATTTCTCTTACAAGTTTGAAGATAACTTAGCCAAGGAAAATGAATGCTTATAAGCTTCAGTGCTTTACTACAATTAAATTTTTGCTGACAGTAGAGTGTGATCACTTTCTTTCCCCTTTAATAAACACCAACTGGAGCAAACAGAATTACTTTCCTAAACCTCTTTGGTGAAATGATGATATGAAATGAATTCAATCCCTTGATCAGGGCAGTGATAAAATAAAGCTAAGTTTTTATCTTTCCATGTGTTTTCCTCACTTCCTCCTTCCTCTCTTTTTTCTAGTTTCTTCTCCCCTTTTCTTTTCCTCCTCCCTCTTTCTCTCCCACTGCCCCTGTGAGCCTTCTGCTCTTTTCTCTCTCTTACTTTACCCATTATCACTTTAACCTTTCTAATGTATTCTTAGTAACATGTGACACTATTGTGGTATTCAAAATATTGTGCCAGTCCTGTATAAGTAAATGAGAAAAGGTCTTCAGACCTTTCTTCTATTATCTTAGAAATATATTTGTTAACTTATTGTCAGTTAAATCATGGATATGCATAGTGATTTAATACATTTCAACATTTCTTATGCACATGGTTTTGTTGCTTTAAAAATGTAAATATTGAGTCACAGATGTAGAAAACAAACTTATGGTTACCAAGGGGGAAAGGGTGGCGGGAAGGACAAATTGGGAGATTGGGATTGACAAACAGACACTACTATATATAAAGTAGATAACTTGGACTTCCCTGATGGTTCAGTGGTTAAGAATCCACCTGCCAGGGCAGGGGACATGAGTTCAAGCCTTGGTCCAGGAAGATCCCACATGCTGTGGAGCAATTAAGCCCGTGCACCACAACTACTGAGCCTGTGCTTCAGAGCCCGTGTGCCACAACTACTGAGCCTGTGCTCTAGAGCTCGTGAACCACAACTACTGAGCCTGAGTGCCACAACTACTGAAGCCCATGCACCTAGAGCCCGTGATCCTCAACAAGAGAAGCCACTGCAATGAGAAGTCCATGCACCACAAGGAAGAGCAGCCCCTGCTCACTGCAAATAGAGAAAGCCCGTGTGCAGCAATGAAGACCCAACACAGCCAAAAATTAAAAAATATATATATAAATTAATTAGTTAATTAAACATAAATAAAATAGATAACTAATAGGAAACTACTGTATAGCACAGGGAACTCTAATCAGTACTCTGTAATGACCTATAATGGAAATAGAATCTAAAAAAAGAGTGGATATATGTACATGTATAACTTACTTTGCAGTACAGCAGAAACTAACACAACAGTGTAAATCAACTATACTCCAATAAAGAAATTAATTTAAAAATTAAGCTATGTAAACTTGAAATAGCATATATTAAAAACAAAAAAATAAAATGTAAATATTATATATTAAAATACATTAGGAAAGCCCTATAATCAGTAGAATTTGTATGTTTTTGTTACTTCCTAAAAATGAATATGTCTTATTTTTATACTGACAATGCACTGGGATACACAATTACTGTTTTAAACAACTAGATGACATAGATTTACAACTTAATGACATTATTTCCAGTTTTAAAAAATATTTCTATATTAATGATACTTAGGAAGCTATATTGAGTTTCCATATGTGGATCAGCAATAGGAGCTCCTCTTACTGTTTTGGAGTTAGTGACCCCAGCAGGCAACTAAACAGAACAGTACAAGAATTTATGCAAGAGATCTGAGTGGTGCAAACAAAAATGCCACATTTCTCGAGATCATCTGAGGTAGCCACAACCATCATAAAAGGCATTTCTTAAAGAGAGAGGGGCTTACTTTGATGAGAGTATGTCAAGCAGCGTGATTACTAATGAAGATACAAATACACATTGTTCTTTTATAGTTCCCTGAGCCTTAGAATCCAAAGGCACACCTAGAACTCCTGGGACATAGTAGAGAGGACACAAAAGTGGCAGAGCACAGCAAGTAGAGAGAGGGCAAATATCAAGATAATTCACCATCTCCACCAAGATTGCCCCATTGCCACTGTCAAGGTTATAAAGTTCCCAAGGTGAGATGAAGGCAGGCTTTGTAGAGTCCTCAGGTTCCCATCTCCCAGGTCACTGAAAGGGTACAAGCAAGAACCTGCTGACCATCCCAAGAAAGTTTCTAGCTGAAATTACGTTCCAGATTCAGGGGGTCTGGAGACGGCTTGTTACTCACCACCACCCAGATATTGATACCAGTGTGCTGCAGTGGAACTGAATGACACTGGCTGGTCTCAGTGAGTACTGCAGCCTGGGCTGATGGGTGTCACCAGCAGTGGACAAAAGTGTAGAAGACATTACTTCATCTCGTTGCACAGACTGCCCCCCACCCCAAGCCCCTTGCAGTTAGTGGCTGCTAAATATTTAGAAGATGTAGCAAAATTTACAGGATGCAGAGGGTAAAGTTCTTTTAATGAAAGACGGCTTTGAGATTGTGAATTTTTCCCCACCACTTTGAAATTAGGTAGAACTGCGTGACTCTTTCTGGCTGATGAAATGGGAATGCAAATGATGTCACTTTAAGGCCAAATCATGACACTGCTGGTACTTGGCTGTCAAGCTGTTTGTTGCACTGCTGTGGTGATTGAAGAGACTGTTATCCAGATGATGCAGTTACGTGGTGATGGAACCTTACATCGTGAGTTCTGAATTACTAATGAAGAGCTGATACTTGTTGCCAACTTGCACTGAATATATAGCATGAGTATGTGTGTGTGTGTGTGTGTGTTTGGTCTTAACTTACCGTGATTAATGTACTACCCAAATTCTGGAAGAAATGGGGACTGTGGCAAATAAATGAGATGAAGTTCAAAAAATTACATCCATTGCTGATAAAGGTTAAATCGTAGGGAAGAAAAATATGATGACAGGCTTTTTAACTCAACCCCCAAACCAAGTAGGTTAGTCACAGGCAGTGCTGGCCCTAAAGCAGAACTCCTTATCAGATCAGCATTCATGGGGAAGAGGCAGTCCCACAGCATCCTGAGGCTTCTCTTCCATTATCAACTATTGTTCCTTTGATTTAATTTTGGGATCCCTGGTGGGAAATACAGATTTCGTCCCCAGAAGTCTCTGAAATATATTGGAACAGTACATTAATTGTATAGCTCCAAAGCCACCCTATAACGAAGTCTGAAAAGTTACTCCTTGTTCAACCTCCATTTCCTAATTATATACAAAATAGCATACCAGTAACTTGTAGGGAGATTGACAAATTATGATGCTCTAGTGAATAGTTGCTCTAATAATAATATACCAATGCCAACATTTTAAATAGTAATCATTTTTCATTTTGGGATTCCCAGGATAATTGAAGATTAAATATTCTTGTAAATTTATGTCTAGATACATTAACATCCAAAGGAATTAATATATGAAATATTAGTTTTGGGGTCTTCCCTGGTGGCGTAGTGGTTGAGAGTCCGCCTGCCGATGCAGGGGACACTGGTTCGTGCCCTGGTCCGGGAAGATCCCACATGCCGTGGAGTGGCTGGGCCCGTGAGCCATGGCCGCTGAGCCTGCACGTCCGGAGCCTGTGCTCTGCAACGGGAGAGGCCACAACAGTGAGAGGCCTGCGTACCGCAAAAAAAAAAAAAAAAAAAAAAAAAAGAAATATTAGTTTTCTTGTCAAACTGACTTTATGTATACAGTGACCGAAATTTCTTAAATTGAAGATCAGGAACCATGATTACCTCTCCCCTTCACTCCATTTTCTTAATTTGCTAATTATCAACCTAAAATTGTTTCAGTATCTGGAAGGACTTGAAGTTTTATCGGGAGATTCATCTTAGTTCTTACAGCAATGGAAGTAGTCAACTTCAGGGAATGAGAAGTTCTATTAATTCACTGTGTTTTAAAGTCTTCCACTTTTAAAGAGTCCAAAAGTGAATAAAACATTTGTATTGGTAGTTTTGCTACATAACAGATCACCCTTGAACTTAGAAGCTTAAAACAACAATCATTTACTTAGTTTACAATTTCATGTGCTGGCAATTTGTTCTGGGATCAGCTTGATGGTTCTCCCAGGTCTGCTTGACTGACCATGGCTAGTTTATTTCCTTGGACAAAGCAGGTCACAAGCTTAAGGCCAGAGTCAGTGTGGGAAAGAATATATACTCCATTGTCTGATTAGCTACATAAGGCTAGTGGCTACCATATCAGGAAGTGCAGAATAGAATAATTCCATAATTATAGAAAGTTCCCTTGGACAAAACTGGCCCAGAAACTGTGACCTGTGAACATATAATCAAATGATAGTAACACTGTTCCAATTCAAAGGATTTTCTCAATGCCACACTCTTAATTTTGTTTTTTTCCCCCCTCTGAGGAACTAATTCTTTCAGAGATTATAAAAATAGATGTACTAGAAATTATGACTCTCTTCCCTGTGAGGGAAGTGACAGTTGTGACATCTGCCTGCAATCATTGGCCTGCATTTAGATATATGGCCATGCCTGACTTCAAGGAGGTCAGGAGTACAATGTTAATATGTACTCAGAGAGAGGAAGAGCAGAAAAATCTGTGCATAATCTAGTAAGTCTCATAAAGTTTTGTACATTCTTATTAAGATTATTCACAAGTATTTAACCTTTTTGTTGCTACTATAAATGTGGTCATTTCCTTTATTATATATTTAATTGTTTATTTTTATTTAGGTAGAGTGTTGATTCCTCTATGCTAATTTCATACTGTGTTATTGTTTTTCATACTTTTCTATTGATTTATTCTTATGTCATGCTGTCACCTGCAAATAGAGGTAGTCTTGCCTTACAATTATTACTTCCAATTGCATTCTCTTATTAATTACTCCCTACGGTACTATTATAGCTCCAGTCAGGAGTGAACCTATAATAAAGTGGTCATGGGAAAGGTTCCTAGTGAGTGAAACATAAGCAGTACAGTTGTTTATCCACATTGCCTGGAATAAAATATGGCCAGAGGTTTGGATCTACACTAATTTATGGAAAGCAGCCAACAATTTTGCTTGATGGTCATGGGCACAAATGGAACAAGGTTGGAACATATGTGACAGAAACCTCCCAAGAAGAATTATGTGAATGGATGTCTCAAAATGAGCCAAGATGGTGACATATTTATATCCTGTGTCAATGTTCATCAAAAGACATCCACTGAAAAGGAGTGTCCGGTAGCCAATATGACTTTTCCTGTGGTTGTCTATCAGCCTTCTTCCCCAGCCACCCTGTACTTGTTCAAGGGGCCTATATACTGTGTAGATATGGGGTAGGGATAGAAGCTGTGTTGAACTTAAGAGTATGAATTATCCCTACAACAGGTCTGGCCATTAACACTGATAAGTGGCTCCCTTCCAACAGCAGAAACCAATGCTGAATCTCTTACCTTATTCCTTGGGTGAAGCAGCCTTCCATCTGTTTTAGGCTGATTACATTGGAATCCATCCATTATGGAGGGACAACAATTTATCTTCACTGGACTAGATAAGTATTGAGGGAATGGATTTGATTTTCCTCTTCAAAGTGTTGCTGGTAACATTACTTTCTGTGGACTTATAGAATGCCTTACTCTATTACTATCTAACACAATATTGCTTCTGAAAAAGGAATACATTTCACATGGAAATAAAGCCAGCATTGGACTCATACCTATGGACTCAACTTTCCTGAAAGAACAGTGTAATGGCCTACTAAGGATGTGGTTGTAGTATACAGACAACAGAGAAATGTTGGAGTCATAATTTACAGTAGCTATCATAGGTTTTGAACCTACTGCCAATATATGTTGCTCTTTCCCTAATAGCCAGACTATGCAGGTCTGGAAACCAAGTAAGAGTGACTCCTTTTGCATTTTATTTATTTATTTTTATTATCTTTACTGAAGTATAATTTCTTATTTTTAATTATTTTTTTTTTACTGAAGTATAGTTGATTTACAGTGTTCGTTATATACAGTTTAGAGCTATATTGTATCAAACTTCTATGAATATTCATGTATAATTCTTTGTGTAGACATCTGTTTTCATTTACTTTGGGTGAATTGACTGTATGTCAGGTAAATACTTGGTTATGTTTTTCTGTAACTGCCAAGAAAGTTTCTCACAGTGATTGTATATGAGAGTTACTGTTGCTCTATATCCTCACCACCACTTGGTATTGTCAGTATTTTTACTTTTAGCCAGTCTAATAGATATGCAATGGTATCTCATTTTGGTTTTAACTTGCATTTTCCTGATAACTAAAAATGCTGAACATCTTTTCATGTGATTATTGGCCCTTGAATACCTTATTTGGGAAGTGTTTGTTCATGTCTTCTGTCAGTTTTTCTTCTTCATTTTTTTTTTTTTTTGGAGTAAACTCATCATCTTTTTTTTTTTTTTTTCAGATGTTGGGGGTAGGAGTTTATTAATTAATTTATTTATTTTTGCTGTGTTGTGTCTTCATTTCTCTGAAAGGGCTCTCTCTAGTTGTGGCAAGTGGGGGTCACTCTTCATCGTGGTGCGCGGGCCTCTCACTATCGCGGCCTCTCTTGTTGCGGAGCACAGGCTCCAGACGCGCAGGCTCAGTAGTTGTGGATCATGGGCCTAGTCGCTCTGCGGCATGTGGGATCCTCCCAGACCAGGGCTCGAACCCGTGTCCCCTGCACTAGCAGGCTGACTCTCAACCACTGCGTCACCAGGGAAGCCCTAAACTCATCATCTTTATTCCATCTTTGTCATACTGAGAAAGAAGAATTTCTTAAAACATGTTTGGATGTCATCAATAATATTACTTGTAGGTTTTTCTAGAAACAATGATAGTCTTACCTGTATATTCATATAGCAAGTTGAACTGTGGCTACATGAAGATTAAACACTCAATTTTTATTATAAGAAGGGATTTAGAATTTAGATTTAAGTCAATATAGATATTTGAGATTATAGCCAAATTTTCTATTGTAGCTATTGTATATTCATGAAAAATTCCTACAGTTTGCATGTGAAATTTTGTCCATAACTACACTATATCAACCTGTCAGTTTTTCAGTTAAGTCGTTTACTTTCTTGTTATTGCATTCTAAATATTCTTTATATATTCTCAATATAAGTCCTTTGTTAGTCAGGTGTATCACAGACATTTTCTCCTGTTCTCTTACATTAACCATATATTTGAAGAATAAAATATTTTAATTTAAAAGTCCAATATATCACTTTCTTTTATAGTTTATGTTTTTCTGTGTTATAGCTAAGAAATATTTTCATACCTCAAGGCTGAAAATATTTTCTCCTATGTTTCTTCTAAAAGTTTTATGATTTTAATTCTTACATTTTTGTCTCATTCATTTTTATTTAATTTTAGTATATGGTATGAGGTAAGAGGCAGAGTTCATTTTACTTTTCATGCAGATATCTAGTTATTCTAACACAATTCATGTAAATAGTTCACTCATTTATTTAAGTGTCTTAATACTTGTGTTGAAAATCAGTTAACCATATGTATGCGGGTTTAATTTTTATATCATTTTGGGCAGTATGATTTTTGGATTTAATTGACTATCCTAACTTAGTGGGACACATAATATTTTGTTAAATGAGCTGTTTTATCATATTTGTTTATACTGTGTTAAAGATTTTAGAGGCTATTTTTCAGTAATATATGTATTTGATGTTATGAAGTTCCTTTGGAGCACTACTTTAATTGAGTCCTATAGAATTTCAATGTAATTATTTTATTAGTTTTTAGAGATTTGGCACACTTTTGCATCTGGAAAAGAGCTATAGTTTCTATTATATTGATTTTTATCACCATTGTTACTATTGATAAGAAAGTTTGGTAACTACCTATATCAGCCATTATCAGGATGTCTCTGGTTTTGGTTTTCAGATATCTTGTCCTTGTGGCCACAGAAGTAATACAGGTTCCTTTAGTGTCAGGTATAGGAGCTTTCCAGTCTTTAATGAAAAGTTTGAGCTGGGAGTTTGAAGCTCATCCTGTTCTTTCTCCACTTTCTCCAGAGGAGTTAGAAGCAACCAGCCAATCCCTTTATACTCTTTAGTTAGACTAAAATGTTTTGAGGTATCAAATACGTGGTCACCCAGAACCTTGCCTTCTATGGGTTTGGTTAGGAAAAACCAGTAGTGACATTTTGCATCTCTCTATTGTCACACCATCCCATGGCCCACCAGTGCTGCCTTTACCACCAGAAATAGAATCATTAGTGCCTACATGCCTAATTAGATTAGAGAACCAATTCCGGAAAACCCAGAACTAATTAAAAAAACTCATCCTTAAGGTTCTATTCTTTGAGAATCGTTTCCATTATCAAAATCTGAATCAGTCAGGTTTTGATCAGAGAAGCATAACCAGTAGGAGAAATATATTAAGAGATTCATTGCAAGGAATAGATTACAGGGTTATGTGGGCTGGCTTGGCCAATCCAAAACTGTAGGACAAGCTGTCAGGAAGGGTGGGCTGGAACTCGGGCACAGGTTGAGGCTGCTATCCACAGGCAGGATTTCTACTTCAAGAAAGCCTCGACTCTGCTCCTGTCATGTCAAAGGATTGAATTAGGGCATGCAGATATAGGATAATCTCCTTTATTTTAAGTCAACTGGTTATGGACTTTGATTGTACCAACAAATAGCAATACCTATACTAGCATTTGATTGAATAACTGGGGACTGCAGCCTAGTTAAGCTGACACATGAAAAAAAAATACTATCTGTGAAATGCACCTTTTTCATTGCATTGTTTGTGTTTTCTGTATTATTTTTGCCTTGATCTATTTTTAATTTGAAAAAAGTAGTTTACTAGTTAACTATTTCTATGTAACTGATTACCACAAACTTCCTGGCTTAAAATAACACAGATTCATTATCTCACAGTTTCTGTAGCTCAGGAATCTAGCTACAGCTTAACTGGGTCCTTTGCTTCAGTGTCTATCATAAGGCTGCATTCAAGGCGTCCTCAGTGGCTGGGGTCTCATCTGAAAGCTCAGCAGAATAAAGAACTACCAAGCTCATTTACATAGTTTTTGGCAGGTTTCAGTTCCTTTTAGGTTCTTGTACTGAAGGCATCATTTGTCATGTGGACTTCTCTAACATGGCAACATGTTTCATGAAAGTCAGCAAGGGAAGGTATATGCTTCAAGACAGAAGTCAGACTCTTGTAAACTAATTATGGAAGAGAAATTCCCCTAAACATTGAAATTCTGTTGGTCAGAAGAAAGCTATTTAAGGAGAGAGAATCATACAAGGCTGTGAATACCAGGATGTGAGCATCATTAGTTGTAATCTTAGACACTACCTCCCACAGGTATATAGTAGTTTATTTTTTTCATATGTCTAATTCTCCTTATGTAGTTTCTTTTGTGCAACTTTTCTTACATATTTTTATAATTATTTTATCTCTTTGTGTACAACATAAGCCCTTTTTGCTTTATATCTCAGAAAAAGGTTATCTTCTTTCAAAAAGAATTTTAGCTATGGTAAGTAATTACTAAAACATACAGGTTAACTTTAAATATTTAGGTCTTCTGAAAATGATAAAAAGAAGACTTAATTTTTCCAAATTTTGAAGGCACATTTAGCTAAAACTTTTGCACCCAGAGCTATCTACTCCACTATATTACCCTCATTTGTCTTTCAAAAAAATAGCCTTTTATACATTTTCTAATTATGTTTTATTTCTCAATTAAATAATTTTTATTGTTTTGTTCAAAAGTCTCTTGTACATCTGAACTTTAAGCCATGTACGTCATTAAAAATATTATTAGATTGTACAATCAGAGAGTGTAGAATTGATAATGCCCAAAGGGGGGTTATTAAGAACACAAATTTTCAACCATTTATTTTAAGCAGATTCCTACTTACTGCATTATTTTAAGGAAGAGAAAAACAAATGTGGCTTTTCCCCCTTAACTTTATTGTGATCATTATCACTCTCACATCTAAAGTCTTTGTATTTTCCATAATTTATAGTTCCTGAATTTCTGAACACTTCTATAGGAGGAATTGGTGAAGTAAGATTTAAAACAGATTTTAGCTACACTCCCAGTGCATACCACATTTAAAACCTTAACATCTTTTCTTCTCCTGGAAGGTTGCTGACTGCCAATCTACTGGGAACTCAAAGTGGTCGGAGAGACCTTCCACCATTCCCAATGTTACCACCCGCTGTGTGTCTTCTGCAGATAGTTCCATCCATGGTTCTAAAGGCTTTGTCTTTCATTGGTTGATAATCTAGTTCATCCCATCTATGGGAGTATATAGCTGTCAGTTCAGATTGTTCCCTCTTACCATTACCAAGGTCAAAGGCTTGTGCTGTGGATGGAATTATGTACCCTCCCTCAATTTAAAGGTTGAAGCCCTGACCCCCAATGTGACTATATTTGAAGATAAAACTTTTAGAAGGTGATTAAGGTTAAATGAGGCCTTAAGAGTTGGGTCTTAATCTGATAGTATTGGTGGATTTATAAAAAGAGGAAGAGGCAGAGATCCCTGTCTCTGTGCACATGCACGGGGGAAAGGCTATACGAGCACACGGTGAGAAGGCAGCCGTCTCCAAGCTGGGAAGAGAGCTCTCACCAAGAAACAAATAGGCTGGCACCTTGATCCCGGACCTCCAGCCTCCAGAACTGTGAGAAATGAATTTCTGTTGTTAAGCCACCCAGTTTATGGCATTTTTGTTATGGCAGCCTTAGCAGAATTAGATAGCGTACATCCTGGAACAAGTGTAATAATGTCTGCAATCCTGGCAACCCTCTGTTCCTACATCTACATCCACTTACTTTTACCCCTAGGTATTGAGAACACTACATCAATCGTATTTTAGCCACTGAGCTTCATGGTGTGTAGAGAATGATGTGATTTACATAAGGACAAAACCAAAGCAGACAACGAATACAGTTCTATACACAGATAGATGTACAAAGCTGGCAATATCCATACAGCATAATTCTCCCCATCAGAGGACTCTGGATTGGACACCCATGCCTTCAGTTCACCAGCTTCCAGTAATTCCGCCCACCTGGAGTGGTGACTTCATTAGTCACTTTAATAAACTGGCTTAGCTTTTCTCACAAAGTTTTCAGGCAACTTTTGGCCTCTTCCAGCACTTCTGAAAATGGTAGATATGCACCTATCTGCCCAGTGGGCACAAGTAACTGGTAACAATCTCAGAAAATTCCTGCGTACTTAGTGGTAGGTGGTTGATACCACAGTGATATCTTCTCTTCATCAGGTGCTTATCAGGACTAAAGTCTATCCTTCCAGGAAATTACATGTACTTTCATCTTACAGTGAATAAGATTAGCATACCTACATTTAGGAGCTATTAAATATAAAGAAGCCAAAATGTATGTGGCTTAATCTGGTTCTTATCATAGTTTTTTTCTGTATTTTAAATCACAGTAAATGTCTTTTAATGATTCACAGAGATATGCAAAAATAGATTTTAGTGTTCACTTTTTTTTCTATTTAAAAACCTTAAAACACTATGGATGATTTGAGAATTGTTTCCATTTTCCTTTCCTTAAAGCTTCTTAAAACACTAAGCAAATGCACAATTTGTCATGGATTTTATATGAAACATCTAAAAGTATTAACTATTTTCAAGAAACATAAGTTAGGATCTGTATATAACACAACTAATTTCCTTTCTGTATATTTTATTGGTCCTGTGTACTCACCGAGTCATTTATACCTCATCTTGATGTTAAAATTAAAAGGCGTTCCTAATGTAGATGAACTAAGGTGATTATATATTATCACCCTAAGATAATGGAATTATAGTAGCTTAGTACTTTTTTTTTTTTTTCCTGCGGTACGCAGGCCTCTCACTGCTGTGGCCTCTCCCGTTGCGGAGCACAGGCTCCAGACGCACAGGCTCAGCGGCCATGACGCATGGGCTTAGTTGCTCCGCAGCATGTGGGATCTTCCCAGACTGGGGCACGAACCCGTGTCCCCTGCATCGGCAGGTGGACTCTCAACCACTGCGCCACCAGGGAAGCCCTAGCTTAGTACTTTTTAAGCTTATTGTAACACCATGAGATACCAAATACAAGTTAGCTCATAAGTTATTCAAAAAGTTATAGAACTGCATATCCATTGAATGTTCAATAAAATAGCAGAAGAAAGAAGATACATACTTTATCTAATACATGCTGCAGTAAATGAATTTGTTGAAACTTCTGTTATTGTCTTCACACAAGTATCAATAATTTTTTATATGCAAGGGTATAATATTCAGTGTATTGGGATTCATCCTGCTTTGTTTTCAAAAGATGTATTATTTAAAAAGTATTATTAGTTTTTAAAAACTTCATTTTTTAGAGCAGTTTTACATTTATAGAAAAATAGAGGAAAGTACAGAGATTTCCCGTATGCTTCCTGCCCCCACACCTGCATAGCTTACCCCATTATCAATATCCCACACCAAAGTGGTGCATTTATTATAACTGATGAACTATATAAACAAATCATAACCACCCGAACTGAATAGTTTACCTTATGGTTCACTTGGTGTTGTACTTTCAGTGGGTTTGGGCAAATGTATGACATGTAGCTAGCATTATAGTGTCGTACAGAGTATTTTTGCTGCCCTAATAATCTGTGTTCTGCCTATTCATTCTTCCCTGCCAGCCGCTGATAACCACTGAACATTTTATTGTCTCTATTGTTTTGCCTTTTCCAGATATCATATAGTTGGAATCATACAGTATGTAGTCTTTCAGATTGGCTTCTTGCATTTACTAATATACATTTTAGGTTCCTCCATGTCTTCTCATGTCTCCATCCCTCATTTCTTCTCAGTGCTGAATAATATTCCATGGTCTGGATGTACCACAGTTTATTTCTCCACTCACTTATCAAGGGATATCTTGGTTGCTTCCAAGTTTGGGCAATTATGAATAAAGTTGCTGTAAATATTCATGGGCATGTTTGTGTGTGGAGTTATCAGTTCCTTTGGGTAAATACCAAGGAGCAAGATTGATGGGTTGTATAGTAAGAGTACGTTTGGTTTTGTAAGAAACTGCCAGTCTACCATTTTACATACCCCACAGCAATGAATGAGAGTGTCTGCTGCTCCACAGCCTTGCCAGCATTTGCTGTTGACATATCTCATTGTATAGTGTAGTTATGGGTGTGTAATGATATCTTGTTTTTTAAATTTGCATTTCTCTGATGATATATGATGTGGACCATCTTTTTTATATCCTTATTTCCTATGTGTATGGCTTCTTTGGTGAGGTGTTTGTTAAAGTCATTGGACACTTTATAATCAGGTTTTTTTTCTTATTGATTTTTAAGTGTTCTTTGTGTATTTTGGATAATAGTCCTTTATCAGATGTGTCTTCTACAAATATTTTTTTCCAATCTGCGGCTTGTCTTCAAATTATCTTGACATTGTCTTTTTTTTTTAAAACATCTTTATTGCAGTATAATTGCTTTACAGTATTGTGTTAGTTTCTGCTGTATAACAAAGTGAATCAGCTATATGTATACTTATATCCCCATATCTCCTCCCTCTTGAGTTTCCCTCCCACCCTCCTAATCCCACCCTCTAGGTGTTTGCAAAGCACAGAGCTGATCTCCCTCGGTGAGATAGGTAGCTTCCCACCAGCTATCTATTTTACATTTGGTAGTGTATATATGTCATTGCTACTCTCTCACTTGGTCCCAGCTTCCCCTTCCCCTTCCCCGTGTCCTTAAGTCTACTTTCTACATCTGTGTCTTTATTCCTGTCCTGTCCCTGGTTCATCAGAACCTTGTTTTTTTTTTTTTTTTTTTTAGATTCCATATATATGTGTTAGCATATGGTATTTGATTTTCTTTTTCTGACTTACTTCACTCTGTATGACAGACTCTAGGTCCATCCACCTCACTACAAATAACTAAATTTCGTTTCCTTTTATGGCTGAGTAATACTCCATTGTATATATGTGCCACATCTTCTTTATCCATTCATGTGTCAGTGGACACTTAGGTTGCTTCCATGTCCTGGCTATTGTAAATAGAGCTGCAGTGAACACTGTGGTACATGACTCTTTTTGAATTATGGTTTTCTCAGGGTATATGCCCAGTGCTGGAATTTCTGGGTCATATGGTAATTCTATTTTTAGTTTTTTAAGGAACTTCCACCACTGATGGTGGCCTTGTAGAATGTGCTTGGGAGTGTTCCTCCCTCTGCTATATTTTGGAAGAGTTTGAGAAGGATAGGTGTTAGCTCATCTCTAAATGTTGATAGAATTTGCCAGTGAATCCATCTGGTCCTGGGCTTTTGTTTGTTGGAAGATTTTTAATCACAGTTTCCATTTCAGCCCTTGTGATTGGTCTGTTTATATTTTATGTTTCTTCCTGGTTCAGTATTGGAAGCTTGTTCTTTTCTAAGAATTTGTCCATTTCTTCCAGGTCATCCATTTTATTGGTGTATATTGTTGCTTGTAGTAATCTCTTATGATCCTTCGTATTTCTGCAGTGTCAGTTGTTACTTCTCCTTTTTCATTTCTAATTCTGATGATTTGAGTCTTCTCCCTTTTCTTCTTGATGAGTCTGGCTAATGGTTTATCAATTTTGTTTATCTTCTCCAAGAACCAGCTTTTAATTTTATTGATCTTTGCTATTGTTTTCTTCATTTCTGTTTCATTTATATCTGCTCTAATCTTTATGATTTCTTTCCTTCTATTAATTTTGGGTATTTTTTGTTTTTCTCTCTCTAATTGCTTTAGGTGTGAGGTTAGGTTGTTTATTTGAGATCTTTCTTGTTTCTTGAGGTAGGATTGTATTGCTATAAACTTTCCTCTTAGAACTGCTTTTGCTGAACCCCATAGGTTTTGGGTCATTGTGTTTTCATTATCATTTGTTTCTAGGTATTTTTTAATTTTCTCTTTGATTTCTTCAGTGATCTCTTGGTTATTTAGTAGTGTATTGTTTAGCCTCCATGTGCTTGTATTTTTTTACTTTATTTTTCTGTAATTGATATCTAGTCTCATAACGTTGTGGTCAGAAAAGATACTTGATATGTTTTCAATTTTCTTAAATTTACCAAGGCTTGATTTGCAACCCAAGATATGGTCTATCCTGGAGAATGTTCCGTGAGCACTTGAGAAGAAAGTGTATTCTGTTGTTTTTGGATGGGATGTCCTATTGATATCAATTAAGTCCATCTTGTTTAATGTATCATTTAAAGCTTGTGTTTCCTTATTTATTTTCCTTTTTGATGATCTTTCCATTGGTGAAAGTGGGGTGTTGAAGTCCCCTACTATGATTGTGTTACTGTCGATTTCCCCTTTTATGGCTGTTAGTATTTGCGTTATGTATTGAGGTGCTCCTATGTTGAGTGCATAAATATTTACAATTGTTATATCTTCTTCTTGGATTGATCCCTTGATCATTATGTAGTGTCCTTCTTTGTCCCTTGTAGTAGTCTTTGTTTTAAAGTCTATTTTGTCTAATATGAGTATTGCTATTCCAGCTTTCTTTTGATTTCCATTTTCATGGGATACCTTTTTCCATACCCTCCCTTTCAGTCTGTATGTGTCCCTAGGTCTGAAGTGTGTCTCTTGTAGACAGCATATGTACGGGTCTTGTTTTTGTATCCATTCAGCCAGTCTATGTCTTTTGGTTGGAGCATTTAATCCATTACATTTAAGGTAATTATCCATATGTATGTTCCTATTACCGTTATCTTAATTGTTTGGGGTTTGTTTTTGTAGGTCCTTTCCTTCTCTTTTGTTTCCTGCCTAGAGAAGTTCCTTTAACATTTGTTGTTAAGCTGATTTGGTGGTGCTGAATTCTCTTAGCTTTTGCTTGTCTGTAAAGGTTTTAATTTCTCCATTGAATCTGAATGAGATCCTTGCTGGGTAGATTAATCTTGGTTGTGGGTTTTTCCCTTTCATCACTTTAAATACCTCCTGCCACTCCCTTCTGGCTTGCAGAGTTTCTGCTGAAAAATCAGCTGTTAACCTTGTGGGGATTCCCTTATATGTTATTTGTTGCTTTTCCCTTGCTGCTTTAATATTTTTTTCTTTGTATTTAATTTTTGATAGTTTGATTAATATTTGTCTCACTGTGTTTCTCTTTGGGTTTATCCTTTATGGTACTCTCTGTGCTTCCTGGACTTGATTGACTATTTCCTCTCCCAGTTTAGGGAAATTTTTGACTGTAATCTCTTCCAATATTTTCTCAACCCCTTTCTTGTCCTCTTCTTCTTCTGGGTCCCCTGTAATTCGAATTTTGCTGCATTCAATGTTGTCCAAAAGTCTCTGAGACTGTACACATCTTTTCATTCATTTTTCTTTATTCTGCTCCCTGGCAGTTATTTCCACCATTTTATCTTCTGGCTCAATTATCCGTTCTTCTGCCTCAGTTATTCTGTCATTGCTTCCTTCTAGAGCATTTTTAATTTCAGTAATTGTGTTGTTCATCACTGTTTGTTTGCTCTTTAGTTCTTCTATATCCTTGTTAAATGTTTCTTGTATTTTCTCCATTCTGTTTCCGAGATTCTGGGTCATCTTTACAATCATTACTCTGAATTCTTTTTCAGATAGGTTGCCTATTTAGTCTTCATTTACTTGGTCTTATAGGTTTTTACCTTGCTCCTTTGTCTGTAATGTATTTTTTTTGTCATTTTTTTTTAATGGGTGGTGCTCTATTCCTGTCTTACTGGTTGTTTGGCCTGAGACGTCCAGCCCTGGAGTTTGCAGGCAGTTGGATAGAGCTGGGTCTTGGTGCTGAGATGAGGAACTCCAGGAGACCTTGCTCCAATTGATACTCCCTGGGGTCTGAGGTTCTCTGTTAGTCCAGCGGTTTGGACTTGGAGCTCCCACCACAGGAGCTCAGGCACAACCTCTGGCCTGGGAGCCAAGATACCACAAGCTGGTCACTGTTGGTTCCTCCCATCCCCTTCAGTGTCTGTGGTCCCCCACCAGCACCTGGTAGGTGCCCTAGTTGTGAGGAGATGCAAATTCCGCATCCTTCTAGTAAGCCATCTTGACTCCACCCTATTGACATTGTCTTTTATAGATCAAAAGTTTTCAGTTTTAGTGAAGTCCAACCTATCATTTTTCTCTTTCATGGATCCTGCCTTTGGTTTTGTATCTAAAAGTCATTGCCATACCCAAGGTCATCTAGGTTTTCTTCTGTGTTATCTTCTAAGAGTTTTATAAATTTTCATTTTACATTTCAGCCTATGAGCCATTTTGAGTTAATTTTTGTGACGGGTGTAAGGTCTGTGTCTATATGGAGCCCATACTTACCAAAAGTTCAAGGAAAATTAAACTAAAAATAAAATAATAATTTAAGTAAATGACAAATATATAATTTAATAAAATTACATACACTTTGATGTTGATATATTATAAATGAGAGCACTGCATTTAATAGCATTAACTTATTTATGTCACTTTTATATTACTTTAATGAAATGATGAAAGTCTGTCTTTAAATTATAAATTACATTAACTGTCAGAGTCTTATGTAAATGAATTAAAGGTATTATTCTTCAAGGTTGTATAATTTTAATGTTACTGCATCTTTTTCTGTTATTATAGCATCAAAACCAAAGATGTCCAAACCCCCCATCAATATTCAAGAATTCATTTAGTAACAGCCATCATGTTACAGAACAGTAAACTTAATTATTTAAAACATAGAAATATGGAGATGGGACTACAACAGTATTTTTTTCTCCATGTTTTTGTTTGTTTTTTTTTTATTTATTTATTTATTTATTTATTTATTTATTTATTTTGCGGTACGCTGGCCTCTCACTACTGTGGCCTCTCCCGTTGTGGAGCACAGGCTCCGGACGCACAGGCTCAGCGGCCATGGCTCACAGGCCCAGCCGCTCCGCAGCATGTGGGATCCTCCCAGACCGGGACACGAACCCATGTCCCCTGCATCGGCAGGCAGACTCTCAACCACTGCGCCACCAGGGAAGCCCTGTTTGTTTTTTAAATCAGCATGTCTATAGTATTCTTGGGAATTATCCCAACATATAAAGAATAAAATAGTTGTTTAACTCTTGATAATTAATTAATATTTCATTTTAAAATGGACTTCTTTATATTACATCCCTTTCTGTACTGAGAGACTTTTTAAAAAGTTTTATTGAAGTATATTTGATTTACAATGTTGTGTTAATTTCTGCCATACAGCAAAGTGACTTAGTTATACATATTTATATTGTTTTTCATATTCTTTTCCATTATGGTTTATCACAGGATATTGAATGTAGTTCCCTGTGCTATACAGAAGGACCTTGTTGTTTATCCATCCTATCATCCTGTATATACTAGTTTGCATATTCTAATCTCAAACTCCCAATCCTTCCCTCCCCTGCCCCCACACCCCAGACAACCACAAGTCTGTTCTCTGTGAGTCTGTTTCTGTTTCATGCATATGTTCATTTGTGTCATATTTTTGATTCCACATGTAAGTGATATCATATGGTATTTGTCCTTTTTCTTCTGACTTAACTTCCCTTAGTATGATAATCTCTAGGTCCATCCATGTTGCTGCAAATGGCATTATTTCATTCTATTTTATGGCTGAGTAATATTCTGTTGTATATATATACCGCATCTTCTCTATCCATTCATCTGTGGATGGACACTTAGGTTGCCTCTGTGCCTTGGCTATTGTAAATAGTGCTGCTATTAACATTGGGGTCATGTGTCTTCTTAACTTAGAGTTTTGTCTGGGTATATGCCCAGGAGTGGGATTGCTGGGTCATATGGCAACTCTATTTTCAGTTTTTTAAAGAACCTCCATACTGTTCTCCATAGTGGCTGCACCAATTTATGTTCCCACCAACAGTGTAGGAGGGTTCACTGTTTTCTCCACACCCTGTCCAGCATTTATTATTTGTAGACTTTTTAATCATGGCCATTCTGACTGCTGTGAGGTGGTACTTCATTGTAGTTTTGATTTGCATTTCTCTAATAATTAGCCAACATGAGCATCTTTTCATGTGCCTGTTGGCCATCTGTATATCTTCTTTGGAGAAAGGTCTATTGAGGTCTTCTGCCCATTTTTCGATTGGGTTGTTTGTTTTTTGTTATTGAGTTGAGTCTCTCAAAAAAATTTATCTGAGAGACTTTTTTGATAATTTAAATTAAAATGTATTTTTAACCATAAATTATAAAATATTAAAGAAAATAAACACAATTTCTACTGAATTGTAGTACATATTTTATTTTTCCTTAGTATAGACAGAAGTAAAATGAAATATTTTAAGTGTTTTTAAACCAAACATTTGTACTTCTAATGTAAATTATGCTCCTTGAGTATTTTTACTTTTATATTCAATGTAGCAATTATGTAAAGTTCTAGAAAATACAATAAGATGTTAAACTGAGATATGACCATTGTAAAATAATATACACAATTTTCTCTATATAAATAAAGAGAAACAACTGAGTAGCTATTAAAATTAGCACACATTTATTATAGTTCAAATGAATGTTTAAAAATGTCTCTCCATGAAAAATAAAGCAGGAGAAATGGAGATGAAACATCTCTTAAAGAGATTTAATAATGGACCTGAAAAAAACAGATCAGAAATATATCCAATTACAAAATTAAAAAAAACAATTTTATATCTCAAAAAGAATGCATTATAAATACTTGGGAGGGAACTGATTATTAAATATGTTATGTGTGGAAATTTTGCTGTTCTTCAGAAGAGGAAATATAAGTGTAGCCTAGCATTTATGGGCAAATTCTCAGGTGGAGTAAACATTTTTTTAAAGACTAAAAGTGTGGTTGTATACTTATCTAATACTACAGGGTTTCTGAGTCATATTATGAAAAAGTAATTTTTTTGAAAGGTGCAAGGAAAGCAGTAACCTTAATATTGCACTTTGGTAGTGTTGGGATTCAGCAGACAGGAAAATCTTCTGGGGCTCCAGGGTGTTTTACCTAAAACTCTCCTTCAGTTTAGAGGGAGCTGTGATCATCACCAGCAGTATCTTGGGTTCAATGCTACACCCTGACTCCTAGGTATCTAGCAGAAGCCATTCCTTGTCCTCAATCTTCCAACCCTTCCAGCAGTTTTATTCACATCTAACTCTATGTATTAAAAGTTGCTTGGCTGGAATATCTAGATTCCTTTCTATTTTCCTGACCGAAACTTACTAATACAATGATTATTATTTGTATGTAAGGTTTGAATTGAGGTATGGGAGTGCATTCAACAGTTTGAAATGAAATGTCATTTCCAAGGAAATTATAAAAATACATTTTTGTCTAACTTATGATTTTTTAATGAAACGGTGTATTCACTTGATTTTCATCAAATTCTGACTTAAATCTATTTGCTCAGTGGTCTCTGATTTAATTTTGGATATTAGGTACCTGAAAGTGTTCAGTGATACAACTTTTCTGTGATTTTTTTTTTCCTTCTGGATGGAATAGAGATTAGGAAATAAAGGAAGCCATATTTAGAAAATGACAGCAGGTCTTTGCTCTGCCTGGCTATCTGAATGACTGCATGGAGGAGGCTTCATCCTGTAAATGTTCACTCACTCCTCATAAGGAATAATTAAAGCTCTACTGTGCTTGAGTTACACATTTTTTTTGGTTTCTATGTGTTCTTAAAGTTAGCCCTCTCCAAGTAATTAAGTTAGTTAAATAAGTTGTCTGAATTCTCAAACTTGGGAAATGGAAGAAAGAATTCTTGAATTCAAGTCATAGGATTTGAAATCCCAATTTCTCTGTACCACATAGAATGCTCTGTGTGTGTGGATGTGTGTGATGATAAATAAGCACAGATACAGCAGGATCCTTCTGACTGTGATCACTCACCAGGAACATAGGTGTTTCTGAAGACACTGATTTATAACCAGTAGGCATTTGTAAAGTACATACATATTTTAGAAGCTGTTCTTTAATTTGCAAGCTGCAACTGCTATGTGGCACTGTTTATAACTCTTTTAGAACTACTTGGCTTTGTAAAAAGAAAAATATTATTACTGTTTTCTTACACGTTGCATACTATGGGTCTTTGTTCTTATCTTCTCTCTTGCACTGGAATTCTCCATGATTCTGTAGGGGAACAAAATTTGCCATCCCGAAATGTGTCTCTTTGGCATGAGGATTAATTTGGTCTGATTATTTTTAAGAAATAGAAGACACAGGAAGTTTTTCTTGTTACTTTCCTCTTAACTACCTAAAAGAATTCAGATAAAGGGCCTGTTGCAGGACTAGAACTATCACTGGAGATATCTGTAAAGAATATGGGCTAGGTGTGGTGAGGGAAGTTGGCAGGGCCTAGAGTTCAGAGTCCACTATGTGTCCCATTGTCTCTGTCCCATTGTCTCTGCAAGGCCCAGCAAACATTTGCTTTTCCATATCTTGGTGAATTGCCTTTCTCCCCTTTGAAGTTCCATACCACTACCCTGATATCCTCTTTTGTTGAAGATGGTATTTAAGATGAGTGTTTCAGCCATGTATATATGGATCTCTCCCATGTACACATGTTATTAAACTTCTGTTTGATTTTTTTTTCCTGTTAATCTGTCTCACGTCAATTTAATTCTTAGACCAGCCAGAAGAACTTAGAAGGGTAGAGAAAAATCCCCTCCCCCTCCCCCTGCCAAAATTCTACTTTGTTTTATTAAAGTTATTGAGTGTTAATCTGAGGGCATGAGTTTGGGTGGTGCAGGTTATCAAGAAAGGATAACTTACTTGACTAGAGAGCTACTAGTAGTGTTTCTTTGTGCTGCTCTTCTACAGAATTTACATCATGTTTATTTTTGATGTATCTCTGTTAAGTAGGAGATGATACAGTCTATTGATACCATCTTGTGTGATAAGGAGTAAATAGAGAATTTTTCTAAATTGAGAAAATTTAGAAATTTAATTAATTAATTTAATTAATTAATAAATTAATAAATAAAAATTAAAATTATTAATAAATAAAAATTTTAAATAAATTTAATTAATTAATATTAATACCAAAATAAAAAGAAGACAATAGTCTAGGGCCCCTTTCCTCAATGATTCCTCCTAGCAGGGTGATCTTCCCCATATCCAGAGATCACCAATCCATTCAGCCTTTCCTAGAACTCTCTTTCCTCCTACAGCTCCCTCTCATCCACCCTCTACAGCTCAGGAGGAGTGACTGTATTTAAACACAGGTCTGATCAAGTGTTCAAGTATCTTCTCTTTAAAGGCCTTTAATTGCCACCAGTTACCCTTAGGACAAAATCTAACCTTCTATCTTCATGACTGTTTTATTCCAAACTTCTAGAAAAACAGCTCCTGACCGACTTTAGCTTATCAGTAATTAACATTTAAATAAATTTTAAATTTATTCAATTTTTAAATAAAGTTGAATGGAAAGTGAAATCATCTAGGATGAAGGAGACCTGGGAAGATTGGGTAGTGGGGAAGTCATGAGCCATATATTAAAGTCTCTATGAATGGATTGTGGTGGGATAACAGGACTCTGGGTGCCCCAAGGGAATAGCAGAAAAATGTTCTTAAAGTGACAGTAAGGAATAAAGATTATTTTACCTTTAGATTCCACAGACCCAGCTTGATGCCAGGAAGTTCAGGGAATATTAAATTACAAGATAAAGATACACTGAAAGGTTTATGTTTTGGGGGTTTTTTTGGTTTGTTATTTATAATGTTTTTATAATGTTATATTTGTTTTTATAATGGAGCATGCTTTTCATGTTCTACAGCCTACTGCATACATCTCCTTGGTGTTATGATAAGCTTCAGAATGACCACAGCATGACTCAGCACGCCCAGTCCATCTCCTCCACTCCCCTTGTTTCTCATTTCCATTAATTTCATTACTTAGCGTCTCCCAGTGATTTCCCCCATAACTAGAATCATCCCAGAATCTTCTCATTCCTATTAGCCTTTTAACTCCTCAGTATTTCTCAGTTGTGTCCCTCTGTGTCCATCCATAGTATTTTTGCCCACATTCAGGTTGTTATCATTTCTCCAGGGTATTACAATAATTTCCCACATGTTTCCTGACTTCATGGGGAGAGGCTAGCAGAGGGTTTAGAGAATATACCTGGATATGAATCCTGCCTGTGTTAGTGACTGTGGAAAAGTTGATGGCCTCCATTCTTTGATTTGTAAAATGGAGTTAATAATAACAGAAAAGGAAAGATTTTTATGACAATTAAGTAAATTAATGTATGTGAATATTAGCTAATATTCTTATTATCTAGTTTTGCCTGTGTTTAATATGTTTCACATTCAACACTTAGAATAATAATTATGAAAGACAAATTTGACTAAGTCAATCCTTTATTTAAATACTCTCAATGATTCTGTATATTTTTATAGAATTAAGCAAACCAAATATATGTTTTCCATGGTTAAACCCTCTGTCTCTTCAACATCATAACTTTTTTATTCCCTCTAGAAATGTGTACTCTGATAATGAAATTTCTCAGAGTTCCCCACATACAAGAAGTGCTTTCCCTTCTCTGTGCCCTTTCCTTATTGACACTCTATCAGATACCTATTCCCACCTAATTTGCCCGAATAAATCTTATGTATCTTTAAAGCCTGAGTACTCAAGTACTTCTTAAACTTTTCCCAGATCTCTAGGGTGGCTACTTAGCCTGTTCCATAATACCTCTTATATTATCTAAACAATAATATATTTAAATACTCAGTACATTTTTAACTGAATTTATTTTTGCATTTCTAGACCCCCAATAAATTCAGATTTCTCTCTCTTTCCTTTGTATTCTTGACTGAAAATCATGCTACTAACCTTAATTATGCATTCTAGAATTCAGTACTTCCTCATGCACACTCCCATAATCCACATCTATTAATATAAAAAAAATAATTAAATGCAATTTGTTGGTGATTACATATTTGTTTTTTAAGTAAATGTTCTGAATGCCTTTCTGGTTTAATCCTCTTGAGAAAGCTGTTCTAGAATGATATTTAAAGTTTTACTCCTTAGGCATAATACTGTCCAGAATTGTTCAGAAAGATGGAACAGATTTTGTACAGTGTGAAAGAAACGATTTGTACCATGGTGTGGCAGAAGGCTGTAATGTAAACCTAGACTTGGAGAAAAGCTGAAAGGCTCATTAATTAAATTAATTAATTAATTTATTTATTTATTTAATGTCTTCTTCTCTCCAGATTACTCATATGTTTCTAGAAGAACATGAGTATGCCTCATGGCTTTCTACTTTTTCATCATTCCCTAGTATATGTAATAGATAATTTATACATGTCAGCTAATTACAGTATAGATGGGTTCTATGGGTCAGTAGATCACAGAGGGGTGAATAGCATGAGGCAGGATGGTCAGAACTGTTCAAGGAAGGGATGGCAAAAACACACATTTGAGATGCTTAGAAGTAATTAACCACTTACTATTCATGTGACTTGGACAACTCTCTCCACTTTTCTATTTATTCAGGGTGTGTGGTGTACAGCACTGTACCTAACTGCTAACAGATGCTTACTATACATTTTTTTCTTTTCCTTCTCCTAATTCACCTGTCTCCACATAGTTGAAGTCAAATTGCGATAAATAAATTTATCTCACAAAGGCCTTAATATTTTGCTGACTTAAAAGTATTTTATGAAATCTATAGAAATGTTATAGAAATATATCTTACGATATGTTCGTATGCTCACTTATATGATTATTAAATATTTATATGTTTAATAGTTTGTATACATTTACTGGAAATTGATTAATCAATTCAGAAATTTGGCCGTGTGTATATCAGATAAATACTAGTATCCGTTCATAAAATATTGCTAAATTGAAGTTTGTATTAATGAAAATAGCAAAGCATTAGATTCATAAAACATTTTGGCTTTAAAAATTAGATGATAATGAGATATGAAGCATTATTAAATAAAGATAAGACATTTATTATAATTTAGGAATCCAGATTTCTTATTTTGGAAATTTTTGGGGTGAGAAGAAGGCAAAAGAAGCTAAAAGATACATAATGTAAATTAAATGGTTACATATATTTAAATTCATATGTACTCAAGGGTACCACTTATGATAAACCTTTCTAAATGTCAAGCTTAATTATAAAACTGAAGAAAAATTTAATTATTAATATAATTTTAGAGGCTTTTGAGAATCTCTCAAATCTTACTTAAATCAACTTCATTCCAATTGTCAATGCAGCCAGCTGTCTTAGATTTCAAGAAAATATATTTTCTACTAACATTTTCAATAATCTTTTTAAAGTTAACACATAGCTCTAAAAAATGTATCAGAAAGAATAGAACATCATATAGAGGAGAGATTGTTCTGTCCTCAAGATATTATGTAAAATATTTTACAGATTCTTTTTTAAAATTTAACATCAGTTAGCTCAATAATACATGCATAGAAAAAAAAACTAAGAAACTACGTGTATTAGTTATCTCATGCTGTGTAACAAATTACCACAAACTCAGTGGCATAAAACAACACAGTAATTATCTCACAGTTTCTGTAATCTAAGAGTCTTGGCATGGCTTACCTTGGTCCTATGTAAGGCTGCTATCAAAGTCTTGCCAGGTCAGGCTCTGGTGGGGAGACTTAAACAGTGACGAATCTGCTTCCTTCTTACTCAGGTTCTTGGCAGAATTC